>NC_054745.1:11219475-11961975 GCF_018143015.1 Lytechinus variegatus | reverse complement strand
GCAGCTCTGTATACTTACATTATATGTTTGATTGTTTTACCTTGCAGGACCAGATCCTTAGTTTGTGATCCCGGCAAACGCAGAAAGCCATCATATCCTGGCCTAGAGGACGGACAGCTACACTCTGGGCTAGGTAGATAGCGTCCTGGTCTCTCCTGAGAAAATAGAAAAAGAGATGATCATTTTGATGTTGATGATGCTGATGGTGATGATTATAGTGATGATGATAATGATGATGATGGTGATAGTGATGATGATGATGCTGATCAATGATGATGATGGTGATGATGATGGTGATGATGATGGTGATAATGATGATGATGCTGATCAATGATGATGATGGTGCTATTGATGACGATGATAATGATGCTGATGATAATGATGCTGATGATCATGATGATGATTGTGATACTGATGATGATGATGCTGATATAATAATGGTGATGATGATGACGATGGTGATGATGAAGATATTGTTGAATATGATGATGATTAATGATGATATTGATGATATTGATGATGATAATGATTATGATAGTGGTTTTGACATTTGACATTTCAAAAGCTTAACCTTGGTTAAGATTTCAATGTTGATCGTCGGAAAAGCGGCGCCTATAGGCTCGCTCTGCTATGCAGGCGAAACAAAAATGCTGATGGTGATAATGATGACGATGCTGATGATAATGACAATAATACTAAAAACAATATCAATTTTTTTAATAAGATTAACTAAAAATATTAATAATGAAATGACAACAAATTTGCTACTACAAATCAAACATTCATTCAAACAACATTTTTCATATCTGACGATGGTGGTGGTAGTGATGATGCTGATATTGTTGAATATGATGATGATGTTGATGATTATGATGATGGTGGCTTTGAATGATGATGATGATGACAATAACCAAAACAATGACAATAGTATAATACCAGTAACAACAATTTACACTTTCAAAAAAAGAATAACTGAAAAGGTAATAATGAAATGACATTCAATTGAACAACCTTTCTTAAATCTCAATACCTTTACTGGTAGTGCCTTGCAAACTACTTTAATCAACCCTATAATGAAAATGAAAACTATAAACCGACATACCTGATAGAGACTGGAACAAGTCCTGTCCATAAACGCTCCATAATAGAAGATTCCTTGACTTCATTTTGTGTAGTAATACCTAGGGTTAAGGTCAAAGTTCAAGATAATGTTGACGGAATGACGATTCATCAGGATAATTTGTAAGTGAAAATTTGTAAGCAAAATTTGATACAAATATCGTGACATGGACCACCTCACCGTTTGAAGGTCTAAATCATCATATGAATACTTGTGTTCAAATCTGTGACGTTGCTACCATCCTTATTAGAATAAAAGCAAAATGAATATCTAGTCGGAGTGACATCATGACTTGAAACCAATTTGAATCTCAGCTACAATACAGTGCGTCCCACAAAAAACGAAACCGAGATTTATCGATGATTTGTCAGAACTTTTGTCAGAACTTTGTCAGAATCAAAAATACAATAGACAAATTACCTACCATTTTAAAGCTTATAATCTCCTCTTCATCTGAAATTACTTAAGATTATTGCTCATTCACGCATAGTGAGCAAAAACAATTTGAAAAGGGGATTCCAAAAAGTCACTTGGCGGGCCATATCTGGGTTTTAAAAAGAAAACTACATTTTCAAAAGTTCAATATCTGCTCTTAAATTTGATACCTCAATTACAGAAAATGGTCCAGAAATAACAAAGTTCTGGTTATTTGAAATAAGGCTTGAATTTCAATAATTTCATAAAATGAAGAGGTTTTACAGGCTAGCATTCGAACTCATTCGACACTACGTTTTGTTGATGATCAGCCATGCATTTAGTCTTTTGTTCCCGTACGATAGCTTCTGTGGGAAACCGGTGAAAACACGTTTATTTAATGAAATTATGGAAATACAAGCATTGTTTCAAGGGATCATAACTTTTTTACTTCTTGGCCATTTTCTGTGATTAAGGTATTAAATGAAAGAGCAGATATTGAACTTTTTAGTCATGTGATTTTCTTTTTGAAATTCAGATACCCCCGCTAAATGAGTTTTTGACATCCTTTCTTCGAATTGTTTTTGCTCAATCATGCGTGGATGAGGTACAATCTAAGTAATATCAGATGAAAGAGGAGATTCTAAGCTTTACATTGGTAGGCCATTTGTCTATTTTATTTATGATTAAGTTATGATAAATCATCCCTAAATCTCAGTTTCTTTTTTCTGGGACGCACTGAATACTAAAAGCTCAGGGAAAACTGACTAGAAAAAGTGGATATGGCTCACGAAATAGAGGAATGTAGAATCTAGTTTTGAGAAAAAGTCATGTCCTATAGAGATTACACACAAAATGAGTAAAAATGACATGCCTTTATTATTTGCAATTTTTCAGGATGATCCGATTATTGAAATGAAAATTGAAGGTGATGATTCAGAAAGAGTAAGAAATAAGCTACATTTCAAAAATTGGGCGAAAACTGACCAATATTTACGGAGTCAGAGCCAAATTTGCATAATTATTATGACGTCATAACTCACAAAATGGATATTTTGACTTCCAATGCCAATTTGATGACGTCATAATATAATTGAGGGTCAAATGATGCATGAAAACATATATCTATGATTCATACTCTATCGACATATGGAAAAAAAATCAGGGGTCCCCGTTTGATCTGAAGAGCTACAGGGAAGTTTCAATAGGCATGTTTTTGCCCATATAGAGCCTATGGAAAGAGCTAGCGCACGCGTGCTGCAAACTGTAATGGGAGCTCATTCCTTTATTAGAGGTCTTTGAGAGTTGATCAAGGTATCAAATTGCTTGTCATTGAATCATTGATACATTTACATCAATTAAACAGTAATTCTATGTTTTGTGATGCCTTTACGCACGAAAACGCGCGCGTGTACATATGCACGAAAACGCGTAAAATGTTGAAATTCTCAAAATGACCTGAAACGTACCCAAAATTAGCTATAGTCGATTTGGAGCATTTTTCAATTTTGACGCGCGTGTACGTGTGCGTCATGACCTTTGGTGACATTGACAGTTGAGCCTTGACCTAAAGTCTATATGCTGTAAATATGATTGATCATCTGTTATGTAGATATGATGAACTAAAGAATTTTACAAAATGGTGCCTAGATGACGTCATCACAATCAGATGACCTTGAAAAGCTTATTATGGCATCTCTAAGATAGACTGTATAAATGACATGAAATTCAGTAAAATTAATTGAGCCGATTCGGAGAAAACTTGGCGACAAGAATTCGCTATAAAAATGAATAACAAAATTCTGACGAAATCAATTGGTGATCTGTCACAGACAGACCACCTAAAAAGATTAAAAAATCATGAAACCAATGTATTGTTGCCAATTTAAAGAAAATAGTGATTACCCCTTAAGCCTAGAGGAGCCATCTTGACTAGTACCAGACTTCCAGTCCTCACAGAGAGCGCAAACCAGGCCTCGCCATCAGCAGTTAACCAAGACCCACAAGCCTGGAACTCGTAGGTCTGTGACCCGCTCTGAACAATCTCATGCATATTGGATGCATCACGGAAGTTTGTCACCGAAGCATCGGCAAAGATTGAGGCAAGGTCGGAGCCTGAGAGTTGAGCGTTGGTATCCTGGTGATTGGGAGTTAGAAAGATAGCATATCAATGCATCAATACATGAAATTGCTAAAATATATCATAGTTCGTAAAGTAGATTAGCCTTGTCCCAAAGCTGGGATGATCTCATTACTATCCCACTATAAAATTCATTGGCTTCTGGTTTCTTTAACATTTTCATCTTGTTCAATGATGAACTAAAATGAAATCATTTTCAGCTATTACTTTCCTCTTAGCACAAAGCTTATCAATTGATTGCAATAATTGTTTTTATAATCAATTACATTATGAAAAAATCAATCTTAATTGAACAAAGTGATGTGTACCACCTTGTGTGAAAGGGTCTCGTGAATAAACAATTGATCACTAAGCAATGTGTAACTGGATCTTGCTTGTAAAATTGAAAACAGTAGACTGATGTGAACGTAGCACGAGTACCACCACGCAGTGGCGGACCGTGACCCGGAGGAGACAAAGATTGGAGGGGCACTCTATTGTTTGTGAACAATGTTGTGCCCGTCCAACGCTTTGTCTGCTCCGGGTCACGGTCCACCATTGCCACCACGAGTAAATGTGAATAAACACAAGTGAAATCAATATTAGATATCAATCATACAATTGATCACTAATCACTGTGTATAAGGGTCATCGACACTTTTCAGAAGTACCTTACCTGCCTCGTCAGCTTGTTGGGGTGCGGGAACGGAAGACGGTGGACTGATGTGAACGTAGCGATGAGTATCACCACGTGTGAATGGGTCTCATGAATTGACACCCGCGGGATGATGGGAGAACCCTGGAAGTTGAGCCGCAGAGCGTTGCCATGGAGATTGTGGTTCAGGGAGCTCTCGACCAGCTCGACGCGGTTCTGGGACGTACGCCTGGTGGGTTATGAATTACAGTAACGGTTAAACAGAGACAACGGTAAACGTGATATTTACCCTGCACGGTGCAACTACACCTATAAGAGATGGATGTTCATTGGATAGTTAAAGGACAAGTCCACCCTAACAAAAACTTGATTTGAATAAAATGAGAAAAATTCAACAAGCATAACACTGAAAATTTCATCAAAATCGGAAGTAAAATAAGAAAGTTATGGCATTTTAAAGTTTCGCCTCATTTCACAATAAGGTTATATGCACATCTCGGTCGGTATGCAAATGAGGTACTGATGACATCACTCACTATTTCTTTTGTATTTTATTATATGAAATATTTTTATTTTCCTGTCATTGTCATGTGAAATAAAGTTTCATTCCTCCCTGAAGAAGTGGAATTCCATTATTTTAACATTTTGTGCTTCAGGCAAGGAGGTCCTAATCGTCAAATCTGTAAAATTGAAATATTGAATAAATCAAACAATTAAAACAAAAGAAATAGTGAGTGGGTGACATAATCGACTCTCTCATGTAACTGGCTCGTTCATATAACTATTTTGTTAAAAATAAGCGAAGATTTGAAATGTCATAACTTTCTTATTTTACGTCCGATTTTGATGAAATTTTCAGCATTGTGCTTGTCTGATTTTTCTCTATTGATTCAAATCAACATTCTTCTGAGGTGGATTTGACTTTAATGAATTCATGAGCATGTTACTGTCATCGTCATCTGAATAAAATTCTCTTCAAATTCATCCATCATGATCCTTTCATGGTCGCTCCCAATATGGCCATGAGTACATGTAGGGACAGAGATTTTCTGTTTTACCATTAGAAATTCTGTTTGGTTCGCATACTTTTCATGTAAAAATTCATGGAATTCACCTTTGCAAAGATTGCAATTGCTCCGAGCTTTATGTTGTCTATTAAAGATGTAGGGTTAGGGTTATATGTTAGCTTTAGGATAGGGTATATTGTTAAAGGAGAATAAAACCATTGGAACAAGATAGCTTGTGTGAAAACAGAAAAATCAAAGAAACAGATCAACAAAAGTTTGAGAAAAATCAGACAAATAATGAGAAAGTTATGAGCATTTGAATATTGCGACCACTATTGCTATGGAGATAGCAAATTGGCAATGCGACAAAGATGTGTGATGTCACTGATGAACAACTCTCCATATTACTTTAGTATATATTTCACTTGAATTGCCTCTTTTATCACATCTATCCATAGATCATGTGTTCTTTCTACATGAGGGCATGTAATACATATTTTTTAAGAATACATCATGGATAAAGAGTTTGTATCATCGTAAGAAAAAGCAAAAAGAGACATTTTGAGGGTATTTTATAGTCCACCAAAGGGAAACTTGTTCATCAGTGACATCACACATCCTTGTCGCATTGCCAATGGGAGGATCTCCATAGCATTAGTGATTGCAATATTCAAATGCTCATAACTTTCTCATTATTTGTCTGATTTTTCTCAAACTTTCTTTATTCTTATTCTTTGATTTTTCTGTTTCTACACAAGCCTATTTGTTCCAAAGGTTTCATTCCCCTTTAAATGAAGTGTTAAATCAAGGGTTGAAGTTGGTAATATAGTAACTGTGTGGAATTCACAGCATAACAATTGTGGCTGGAGCAAATACCATGGAACCTGGGGCCCGTTGCAGAAAGAGTTGCAATCAATCGCAACTCTAAAAATCATGCGCAACTTGAATTTCAACCAATCAACAGCGCGCATTTGGGACTTGCGATTGATTTTTTTTACTTGCATTTAAACGTAACTCTTTCTGCAACGGACCCCAGAGCATACAAGAAAAAGTTCTTACCAATAAATAAATCTATTAGCAGTTACACTGTTGACCTTGTGGCTGTCCTTGTAAGTGAACCCTCCAGCGCTATCAGCGACATTGACATCTTGAAGGACACCCTGTGTGCCGCCTGAATGATCACAAATACAAGACAGATTTCTAATATCAGAGATGCTAACTGATAGCTCAAAAAAATCCTGAAAACCCAGGCCGGGGGTCCAGGGGCCCGCCCAGGGCCCCTGGCGGGGTCAAGGGCGAAGCCCCCTGAAGCTGGAACGTTTTCTTATTCTTTAGAGGGCTGAAATCATTAATCTACAGTAGTACATAACAAATAATTAATGACATAATAAACTTCATATCATAGGCAAGAAAGGTGCTCAAAAAAAAAAAAATCATGTAACCCGTACTCATTACGGTACGGGTTAACCTGCTGCGGGTTAATATGCTGCGGCCAATGGGTGCGACTCGGGACGGGTGTATGTAGCAGCTGGGGTGCCCTTTTTCACTCACTGTACTCATCAACAAGACGATCCTATACTATTGAAAATCCATAAATCACAATTTCTATCAAAATGATGGATAGTTCACACATATGAATTGATGAATACGCACCAGAGAACACATATTTCATGGTAGCAAATAGGTTTTCAGCTGAAATCCCGCGGCAGACAACCAATCACTCACGCAGCAGCAGGCAATTGCAGCCACACCGGGCCGTGCTTCGAGCGGTTCTACCGGGCGATCGCCCGACTGGGATAGCGCTGACACCCGTATCCCTGCAGGGTATAGGGCGGCGTTTGCAACTGCTACAATGTATTGCTCGCGCGTACCGTGCAAGTACAGTACCAGCTAAACTTCATGCTGCGCACAACGCTAATAATTTTCCGTCTGCGCAAATTGGCCATCCAAAATTGAAATTGCGCTCTCCGTAGCGAACTCCGTGACAAGATTTGGAGGGGAAATTTTTACGGATTTCACTTTGACAATCGATTTTTTTTTCCGGAATATTTTTCAGCAAAGGAAAAAATCCGGAATTCCGGAAAAATCCGGAAAATTAGCAACTCTGTAATATTAAGAGGATACAATTCTTGGAAGAAGTCAGCTCGTTGAAAACGGAAAAATTGAAGAAAAATGAAAGTGTGAGAAAATTTGACAATGAATGAACATACATGTAGAGCCCAAATTTACTCTTCAATATCTAATTGATTATGCACCTGAGTTTCAGCAAACATCAGGAATCAGGATTGCCTCTTTTCGACTTTGATTTCTGCAAAATTGAGAAGACTAAGAACAATTGCAGAAGGAAACTATGAACAAGGTGCAGTTTGACCAATTTCATGTCTTTTTTATTTTCTAACTAACATGGAAAGAGTAACCTGCCCGAAATCCGACATGTTAAGCTTTCTGCAATATTTATTTTGTTCTAAAATCATGTATTTTCACAAAATGAAATTTGCATCAATGCAATGTTTCTTAAATATCTATATAATTAATATCTCTTATTATCTATTAGTGCAAGGTTCATTCCAAACTTCCACCTCAGTATTTCATATACGATCTCAAATAAATTTGCAGGATATTCATGAAATGAACTTGAAACAAAACCACAGATTTCCATGATTTTGTTTAATTTTTACTTCTTTTTTTTTCAGTGACCCGGCTTCTTGATTCTGAGCTAAAATAAGGCTAAGCCACCGCAATTATTTTGGGTGCAAAGTTTATGCAACACAATGCCACACAGCTGCCTTGTCTGCACAGTGCACACGTCAACTTAAGTTCAATTTCAAGCTTATTCATTTACAGTCAATGACAAAATGTCATGAGTCATGAAAAAAAAGGTTTAAAATAACATCATACACTCTTAATTTTTGTCTAGACTAAAGAAAATGAAGAAAAGCCACAAAAAAAAGACTTCATCATGAAATTTGAAATAAGACATTAGAGATTTAATCTTGATTATTGTGCAGACGTTCATGGGGGCCCTAATAATATCAACTAATTCATTCAAATCAAATCAAAGATTTAAATCGTTTCAACCCTGACACAGAATTCTTAGGCTGCGTTTATGCGACCTTCGACCCAGAATCATGATTTGAATCACAATTTGAATCATGATTCAAAACAGCAGCATGAATCACGATCCGATAGAATCAGCGTTTATACGACCATCTTTCTAACGCTGTTTCTCCCTGAATTCGGGCCGATCCAGTGCGCATCACAGTGCGCAGTTTGACCCAGGAAGTATAGGTCAACATTTTCGCACGTGTTTCTAACTTCACGTCGGCTGCTAGATTTTTGCTGCCGCCGGAGCTAACGCGCGATCGTTTGTGCAAGTGCAACGCTTACTCGGCTTCCGAAAAATAAATCTTTTACTTCCAGAATTCCGTGTATTGTACCTCGTATTGTTTTTGATCGGGAACCAGAAGGGGTCATCATCCTCCCACCTCCCGATCGATTTTTCTTGTCTATGATGGTCCTGTACTGGGCACGAATTCTGTTAATTTTGTCCCGACAGGCGGTGCCACATCTTCGTTGAAATCCCTCCCTCGCAAGCGCCGCTGAAAGGGATCGTCTTATTTCTGTGAATCCCGGTAAGGGATTCTTGTGCTTCAGGTTGAGCCCAAAGCACAAGCAGAGCCCTGAGTTCATCGTCAGTCCAATTTGTGCCTTTGGAACTTGAAGAAATGATTGATGAAAACAATGAAATATACAAATGACGCTACAGTACAACCCCGGGGGTACAATACACAGAATGATAATTCCTAAATGCTGGCAATACTGCTACACGAAAATTAACCTGCACGAAACACAGCGCGCGCCTTTGAGTCGAACCCGGAAGAAGCACGACACAATGACGTCATAGAATCATGATTCAAATCACGATATCGTTCATACGACCTTTTTCGTTCGTGATTCTACAGAAACGTCTTTCCAAACGCCCCTTTTTTCGTGTTTCATGTTTGTGATTCTAATCATGATTATATTCAATTTCGACTAAACGCTATCGTGATTCTGCAGAATCGTGATTTGAATCATGATTCTAATCATGATTCTAGGGTAAAAAAGTGTCGAATAAACGCACCCCTATATAGATTAAAGTTTAAACTCTTCCAACTCCAATTCCAAACTCTCACACACTAACGAACAGTAGAGGCGCACGGCCAATAATATTGGAGACTCTCTCCAATACGGGAAATAATCTCCCATATTGGAGACTTGCTTTGCAAAAGAACAAAAAAAACACCAAAAAAGCGTAATTTTTTCCACACAAATTTTTGTCTCACTGAGGTCAGAAGTCCATTTGTTTTGCATGTGGATGACAACGAAAATCCTTATCAAAACAAAAGTAGGCGGTGAATTTTTAAAGTAGACGGTGAAAAGGGGTAATTTTTCATGACGAATCTGCTTATCACGTTTATTTGCCGCCAAGCTAATCTTTTTGCAGCAAATGTAAACAAAGGAAATCGGTCTCCCAAACTGGAGACTGTCTCTGAAATTGGAGACCTAAATTTTTACAAGTCTCTGATATGAGAGATAATCTCTCTCATGGGAGACAGTCTCCCATGTTGGCCCACCCATGGTTTCAAATCGTCTGTTTGAAGGATTCATATGCACCTGGTACACGCGAATCTTTCACACCTTTTTAGCTCAAATAACTATGATTTACATCATAGCTACGGATTTTAATTGTGCTATGACACTTACCAAACCATATGGATCGTTTGTTGACTTCTCTTTGCTGTTTTTTTAATAAAATAAAAGCATTTTTTCGTGATCTTCACGTAGATGCCTCTGGGTAAGCGTGGATATCAATATTTGCCTAAAGAGGGCGCGCGATATTATTCACAAGCCGGTAGGCACTTAAGAACCAAGTTTGAAAGGATACTCGTAAAATTATGTCACTCTCGCCGATGAATATTCATTAGATCGTGGTCGTGCGTGTTCAATACACACTGAGTGCATGCATGCAGAGAGTTTGTATTGAACATGCACGACCACGATCTAATGAATATTCATCGCGAGAGTGACGTAATTTTACGAGTGTCCTTTCAAACTTGGTTCTTAAGTGCCTACCGTTTGTTTACGGTATACCATACCTTTGTTTACGGTTTTGCAAGCTAGCTGCATTCTAGGCGATCAGCATTATTTTCTTGCTCGTTCAATCCACTTTCATCATCATCTTGTCAAAAGATGGCGTACTTTACCAATAAGTATATACATGAGATGCAACCTGTTGATTTTTGGTACAATTTCCTATTATGCGCTGACGACTTGAATCGAGAATGTTCGATAGGAAAATTTGCTTTCCACCGCAGTATCAAGGATAACTAAGGACAGATTGAACGGTTGACATTTGGAGGTAAGCGATAAAAACAGTTTTATAAATAATTCCTTTTTAGAATGAAGTTAAAATATGAATGTTCAATTGCAAGAGTCATAGTGGAGAAATATTGAAAGGACTTTGGCGTGTTTCATTCCCTCACATTCATGTGATGAATGAAAACGTCAAAGTCCACTATGAAATCACATGCGTTGTGCGAGATTAGTATTACTAACCTCGCATGTTGTGTGAGTGATGTTGGCCATGCGCCTAGATCTATACTGACGAAAATCGTTGAGTTCAACTTAGACCAAAAGCTTCGGTCTCTGTAGTGTTATGTTGGTTGATCAGCTGAACTCTGTTGGCTTCACTCACCAAATAAAGAGACCGAAGTTCTAGCGCAAACTACAGGGGACTCAATGGCCATATATTAATGTACTTAAGATCCAGTAAAACGGGGAAGTGAATTTGTGCGACAGCCAAGGTAAGTCACTTTTTTTGTTCCTTTTAACTTGATTTTTCTCTGTTTTTTGGCAATAAATGCCAAGTCTCCCAAGAGGGAATATTTATTTGGATTTTGCCTTTATTTATGGTCGCATTAATTTTAAATTTTTTTATTCATTAAAGACAAAAATTGAAGAGCCCCGACGGGGGATTTTGCATTGAAAGTCCCCTGATGGTGGCTGCACGATAGCGAGCCGTCTGCGTACGAGGAGAAATTTCTTTATACGAGGAGAAATTTCTTTAAAAATGTTAAAAAACTCCTCGAAACAGACGGCTGCCAGCTGTCTAAGTTCAACTGAGCTCTGCCACTCTAGGCGACACCGCAATACTTACCCGTGTTAAGAAACTGGGACTCCACTCACGCGCATTTGGGCCGCCCTAGCTTAGAACTAAGCTTTCTTTCCGTAAAAAAAAATTATTCTTATGATTAAATAAATATTAATTAATACATGAATACTGTTAAATCGGTACTCACCGGTTCTCTTCTTGAATTTTCTGCCAATTTCCCACGCTGCTGGCTGCAATTCCGCGGTAAATTTCGTCGCCATAGAGAGCTGTTCATGCAACGTTATTTATAAATGGAGCGCCCTTTACGAGAGTTGTTAATGCCGCGGAGAAATCGTTAGGCATTTTGGCCTGTGTTCAAGGCGTAGCTGTTCTATTTTTTTTTATAAAATTATGTGTGAGATCGAAATCTCAGCGAGTAAACACTCTTCCAATATGGAAGAGTGTATACTCGCTGTGATATGATCCCGATAGGGAGGCGCAACACCCCCACCCACATGGGCGCAAACCCCAGGGCCGGGGGACATGTCCCCTCACCCAAAATAGTAGGGGGCACATTATGAAATGTCCCCCTACTATTTTTGGTCATGTCGTTCAAATTCGAAATGTATTTTGGAAGAGACGATCTTACTTTTGGCATGCCCCCTTTTTTTTGCTTGTTTGCTTGTCAAATTTCTTTTGGTCAAGATGACCTTCTTTAGAGGGTGATAAACCTTCTTTTTTTGTTTGTTTTTTGCTTGTCAAATTTTCCAGCCCCTGGTCCCCCTACCTTTGGGGAGAGATTTCCGCCCTTGCAAGTAGACATATACTCTTGATATTGTTTGCGAATCTGCACGGGCGTCGATCGAGGGCTGGGGATGAGGAAAAGCGGTGAGACGAGAAAAAAAATAGAACTTAGAAGGGGAAAGGCGACAGAAAAAAAGTGAACGAAAGAAAAATTAATGGAAAATAAAAGGGAAGAGTAAATAGGGAGAAATGTGATGGGTAAAATAAATTATGGGAAAAGAGGACAGAAAAAAAGTGAACGAAAGAAAAATTAATGGAAAATAAAAGGGAGGAGAAAATAGGAGAAATGTGATGGGTAAACAAAATTATGGGGAAAGATTCTGGACGCACTATTCATGTTTTATCATGAAAAGGATAAGTTATTTATCCGCGAGCAGACACTTTTTGATATTGTGATCTGAAACTGGATAATGATTTAAATAGAGAACAATCTGCGTATCTGAATTAACGTGTGTTTTAGATTTCGACCTAGAATTTGGGTATTCTAAGTAACTTTCTTATCATGAAAATCAATAAAGAGAGCGCAAAGCGCGAGCTAAAAATATATGATATAACAAAGGGTGAATTTAAGCTCTGTAATGCAAACACTTTGTGGGAAAATTGTGAATTGTGATGGATCACAGTTAAAAAAGAGCTGATGTATTTTATTTTTATTACTTTGAGTTTTTACATAGGACCGGAACATGCTATGAGGGCATTATGTCATCATATGAAATTGATGACCATCTTCCTATTTCTCTCGCATGGGAGCGCGAAATGTGTTAATTTTATGGCCTGAAAACTGGACATTTAAAGCACTTTGTAATTATGCATAAGAGGCATTATATATCTATCAATGCGAGCAGAAATCGCGAGTCGAAGTTTTTGATAAACTGTCATCAAATTAGTTTGATTTAGAATTAATATTGGGATATACATAACCGACTAATCCAAATGCTATAGCGTGCGGCGCTAGCTGATACGTTTTAACAATCTGACCTGAATAGGGAACTTTTTGAGAACTTTATGGAATACAGGAAAATAATACGTACCTGAAAATTGAAATTTTGCGAGCGCGCAGCGCAAGCAGAAAATGATAATGTTCAGATGATATCACAGACATTTTTACAGAGCACTTTTTAAAAATCAATTTGTAAATGAAACAAAATAATGAAAGTTCAATTTCCCAGCTGAAATGTGTTTTGTATAATGACTTCAAAGTTTGATTTTTCAAGCTCCATATTGAGCAAGATATGCAAATACCCTAAAAGACAATAAGGCGCGAAGCGCGAGCGAAAATTTTTTATCCTAACAAATAGATTTAAAAAAAAATTATTTTCAGAGTCTTCCCCTAATGTTATTTCATTTAATCATGTTCCTCCTCTTATGTTTGCCTTTCTTCTTTTTTCCTCTCTTTTCCCTTCCTTTTCTTTTTTCCTTTCTTTTTTTTTCTTTTTTTGCTCCGCCAATAGGGGGGCCCGGGCCCCTCGGCCCCCCTGGATCCGCCTATGTTAGCGGTTGTAGGTATAAATCGCGCTCTAACGCTCTAAAACTGTGTTCTTTATCAAAAAGCTGTCTTTCATATTCATTTTGTTCGCAAAAGAATATAAAGTTAATTTCAATCATTGTATATAGTTATCCTGTTTATGATAAAAATACTTAGAAATTGGGTTAGGTTAGGGTTATCAAATTATCAGGGCAGAAGATATATATTTTTTTCTCATTTTGCGCGTCGAGCTGGCACTATTTGATCTGTGTTATTATGTTTTTGATGACATTCATTGTATTCACAACAATAATTATTAAACATTGCGCACGCGCCGTGCGCCGCATGAATTATGTAGATCAGGTGAATAACTTACAGATCCACACGAGCAGTTGCTCTATATATTCTATGTAATATAATATATAGAGCAACTGCCCATTTTTAATGGTCCATAATATACCCACTTTCTTCTTTTTTTGGAACGAGTATGAATTTATCTACTGATATACTGAATGTACAATAAAAGTCATTATCATGTATTTCTTGGCATTTCATTTACTTTTTTTACCATAATTATATCACACAGCTGTTCGCATAGGCCTACGCCGTCACAAATAACAAAACAAAATCTCACTTTTTTTCTTTTTTGGTGGGGGATAGATTTTCCATACGCCTACGTACAATTTTTCAAATTATTTTTTTCTGCTATTTTCATAATAAACTTTAAATGATTTCGCCTTTGCACTATTATTTTTTTAAAGACAAAATTACATCATCATCATATCATCGTCACCAACTTCATTCTCATCTTTATCACCACTACCACCATCATTATTATCATCATCATCATCATCACCGCCACCATCACCACCACTATCATCTTCACCAAGATAAATCCTGCTTTTTTTCCTTCCTATTTTCCTCTTTTTAGAGGGCACACCACCACGCCCCCTTACTGGATATCCGCCTCTAACGTTTGTTGTTGTATATAAGTTGGCGGATGCCTCATGAAATGAAATAATATAAAATAAGGAAAGGGAAACTAATTAGAAAAAGGACTGAGGAGAAGAAAAAAGAAAGCCAAACAAACAAGAAAAAACAATATCAAAATTTTGTTGTAAAGTCTTCTACGTCAGTTTAATAATTATGTTTTCAATGAAATGAGAACATAAAAAAATGAAACAAGTAAGATGGGCTATACATCGTAGCAAAGAAATAGAGGGAAGCTCCGAGACAATAAAAAGGGTGAGAAAAAGAAAAGACTTTGAAATACTCACAACACGAGCATAATAAAAAAAATTGGAATAAGCAAGGACAAGTAGCTGAGGGACACCCCCCCCCCTCTCTCTCTAGTTATTTATGTATCAAACTCGCATACACAAGAATTTCTTACTAATCAAAATATTGCGAGCAAAAAGCACGAGCTGACATTTTTTTAAATATTCAAAACTGATAGAGAGACACATTGTAAACAATTCATGAATCATAATAATTATACAACTAGCTTACCAATCGAATCATTCGATTGCGACAAATGATCTGAGAATTAATGCTTTTAGGAATTCATTAAATTAAAGCAAAGTATCTCAACATTAAAATAATTAAGGCGGGCGCAAGGTATCAGCTACTACACCGATAATTTTTTTTTTGACATTTGAAGTATTTTCGGTAATCATGAAAAAGATCGGATATTTCATGAAAGCTCAAATCCCGAAGAGCGGAATATTTTTATTAATTGACTTTTTAAAAAAATGTTCTAAGCCCCATTTAATATTTGATTATAAGTCGATGCATTAAAAGCTGAAAAAATAAAGTATTTTGTGTTCCTCTATCATAATTGTCTTTCTCTTTAACCCTGGTTCTTTTTTTCTGGGGGGAAGCATTTTGGTTAAAAAAAGAGAAAAAAGATAATTGCTGGCTTGTGGACGCCCGGTGTGGACGGTGGTAGGGACACCCCCCCCCCCCCCCCCCGTAGTTACGCCAATATGGGACCAAATGATCCTAAATGTCCGAGGCGAAACTTGTGCAATCAAACGTTATTTCTGAATAAATTAAAGCTTGCGCTGTTCAACTTCAATCTCTTTCAGCTAAATTTGCGATGAACGCTGCGTTATGAAATATATAATTATCAACATCTGGCGAAAAGAATAACCGACCGATCACCTGACGAGAACGCGTATACGTGATCTGCATATCAGGTCCGATCGAGAGTCAGAAGTGAAGGACAACTGCCAAGAAAATCAGGAAAAAGTCGTCAAAATGTAAGTTCCCCTTCATTTCTTTCAATTTTTTGTTACTTATTGAAGCACTAATGTATCATTAAAGCAAAATTTCAACAAAAGCCTCAAATTTAGCTAGTACTTTTGTTGAAATTACAATAAATTTAGATCCACATAAATCTCTAACCCAATTTTAGCACTGATGTCTCCTATGAGGTCCATACATGTAATGTTTGGACCTCATTGGTACTAGGAGTGAGCTCTGCCTCTGTTCAAAGAAGAACTTAAAACAGAGGCAGAGGGGCAAGTAAATAGGCCTAAGTCTTCTATACTTTATGTCCAACATCACGGTAAATCAAACTCATTACACTACCATGATCATGATCATCATTCATCAGACATCTCTTCACATTCATAAATCATCATTCCCCGCCCTCAGCTCAGCCAACATAAATCTCCTCGTGTGGGACAAGCCAGGGCCAAAGGCCGTGTGTATCGGCATGGTCCACAAGTTGCAAACCCGATTACGACGTCAAAAAAAAATATTCACGCCATTTCACACTTACAGTTATTTCTATAAAGGAGGAATTAATATTGTACAATACCTGAATTTATTGTAAGATCTTTCCAACGGTGTGTTTCTCCTCTCAAAATCAGGATCTCTTGAAAAGATGTGGAGAGCGCCATGTTGGATTTCGCGCCTGCGATGGTGTTGTTGTTGTTATTCAGTTGTTGTTACTGTTCTTGTCGTCGGGGTTTTGCCAGTTTCATCATAATTATGAAGCGGCAGAGGGAGAGGAGGAGGAAGAAGAGGAAGAAATAGAAGCAGAAGAAGAAGAAGAAGATCGAAAAAGAAGAAGAATTAAGAACTTAGAAGAAGAAGAAGGAGGAGGAGGACAAGGAGAAGGAGAAGAAGAAGAAGAAGCCGAAGAGGAAGAAGAAGAAGAAGATCGAAGAAGAAGAATTAAGAACTTAGAAGAAGGAGGAGGACAAGGAGACGAAGAAGGAGGAGGAGGAGGAGAAGAAGAGGAAGAAATACCACATATAGGCCCAGTTTGTAGTGACTTGACTATATCTGCATACATAATCTTTTTATTCTTTTTCTTATATACCTTTATACCACATTTTTCATATTTTAGTTGGCTATGATCTGCTTTGCAAACCGATTTTCTCATTCTTACCATGGGCATGATGACTTAGTCTTAGAGGCAATTGTCACGACTTACCCATCGCCCCCCCCCCAAAAAAAAAATCCTTTCAACTGTGTTATGCCTCCAAATTTGCATAGGCGGATCCAGGGGGGGCCCGAGGGGCCCGGGCCCCCCCCCCCCCCCCCGTTGGCGGAGCAAAAAAAGAAAAAAAAAGGGAAAAAGAAAGGAAAAAAGAAAAGGAAGGGAAAAGGGAGGAGAAAAGAAGAAAGGCAAACATAAGAGGAGGAACATGATTGAATAAAATAACATGAGGGGAAGACTTTGAAAATAATTTTTTGATAAATCTGTTTGTTAGGATATAAAATTTTCGCTCGCGCTTCGCGCTCTTATTGTCTTTTAGGGGATTTGCACATCTTGCTCAATATGGAGCTTGAAATATCAAACTTTGAAGTCAATATACAAAACATATTTCAGCTGGGAAATTGAACTTTCATTATTTGTTTGATTTACAAATTGATTTTAAAAAGGTGCTCTGTAAAAATGTCTGTGTTATGGTCTGAATATTATCATTTGTCAGGTAACTATTATTTTCCTGTATTCCATAAAGTTCTCAAAAAGTTCCCTATTCAGGTCAGTTGTCAAAACGTATCAGCTAGCGCTGCACGCTAGCATTTTGATTGGTGAGTTATGTATATCCCAATATTAATTCTAAATCAAACTACTTTGATGACAGTTTATCAAAAATTTCGGCTCGCAATTTCGGCTCGCATTAATAGATATCATGCATCTTAAATATGCATAATTACAAAAGTGCTTTAAATTTCTAGTTTTCAGGCCATAATATTTTATTTCGCGCTCTCATGCTTATATAGGAAGAGAAATAGAAAGATAGTCATCATTTTCTTATGATAACATAATGCCCTTATAGAATGTCCCGGTCCTATGTAAAAACTCAAAGTAATAATGATAAAATACATCAGCTCTTTTTTAAATGTGATCCATCACAATTCACAATTTTAGCTAATTTTCCCACAAACTGTTTGCAATACAGAGCTTAAATTGACCCTTTGATAGATCGGAATATCATATATTTTTAGCTCGCGCTTAGAATACCCAAATTCTAGGTCGAAATCTAAAACACACGTTGATTCAGATACGCAGATTGTTCTCTATTTAATTCATTATCCAGTTTCAGATCACAATATCAAAAAGTGTCTGCTCGCGGATAGATAACTTATCCTTTTCATGATTTACAAAACATGAATAGAGTGTCCAGAATTTTTTCCGCTAGCGCTTCGTGCTCGCATTAATAAAGTTACTTAGAGTCCTTCCAAGATTACAAAAAGTGCTTAGCATTTCCATTATTCAGGTGAAAAAGGTCAAAAAAATTTCAGCTCGCGCTTCGCGCTCGCAATATTTGAATGTTGAAATATGTAACGTCTTAATGGCTAAATGCAAGCAGTCCATAACAGGTACAATTTCGAGCATTTCAAAACGTATACAAAAATTTTCTGCTCGCGCTCTGCGCTCACATTATTAATGTAAGGAAGATCCCCACTTACTCATCCTTTTCATGATTTACAAAACTAATTGAATAGAGTGTCTTGTTCAGTAGGTCTAAATCTCGATTTTTTTTGCTCACGCTTCGTGCTCGCATGTTTAATTACATACCTATTCTGTTAAGTTACAAAACGTGCTAAGAATTTCCATTCCTTAGGTGAAAATGTCAAAAAATTTCGGCTCGCGCTTCGCGCTCGCATTATTTGATTTTTAAAAATGTATAACGTCTTCATGGCTAATTGCAAGCAAGTATTTAACAGTACCTTTTCCATCACTTCATTTCTGCTCACTCTTTACGTTCGTAGTAATTATTAACTTGCATACACATTTTTTTTTCAGGAAAACAAACATTTCCCAGAATGTTCAAAATTTTAGGAAAACGTACATAACATTTCCAAAAAATTTAGCTCGCGCTTCGCGCTCGCATTATATAAATGAGGGTTATGGTATTATACATTGATGTTTCATAAGAATAAAGCTAAAAAGTCACCATTAGGACTACCCCTTCAAAGAAACAAAAAATCCCGGCAAAAATCATATTCGAGCGGCCGATCGGGGAAAATATGGCTGAAAAAAATTCCGCCCCCCCCCCCTATTGGCGAAGGCTGGATCCGCCCCTGAATTTGGGCGCGGTCTTTTGATATGACTTTTTCTTTTTTTCTGTTGCTATGCGCTCATAGTTATTTTGGTATGCCTATGTCATGAGCTGACAATAATAAACGATTGTTTAAAGATTAATGGTTTATATAGTTTCCAGCTAGCCCCCCCTTCCCTAAATTGTAAAGGGCAACATAGACCCACTCTCAGATCCGTGTGGGGTACAGTCGGATCATGCCCCCCACCCCCCCCCCCTCCGAGGCACAATTAAAATTTGTAATATAAAATGCCATTTAAACACAAGTGTGCCCCCCCCCCTTTTGGAAGATACTTTTTTCCGCTTGTAAAATTTTTCCACTGGAAAATTTAAGTGCACCCACCCCTCCCCCTTTGTAAAATCCTCGTTCCGCTCCTGAATAGGCCTATATGGCCTATTTTTGCAATTTTCCACAAAGACATATTGGTTTTTGTTTTACATAAAGGGTATTTGACAATACGTTTTCTGTTCTTTGAAAGCGTTCTGCATCGCAGTGCAAATCGCTGAAATGAACTTGCTCCATTTATGTGAAGTATAATTGACATAAACCATTCATTTTCTTTGAATGGGACTGGGAAAACAAATTAACAAACTGAATGTTAAGAGATACATGGAAGTATTATATGTTGGTCCTCTTAAGTTCGACGTCATTTCGTCTTGTGATTTTTAATATCTAATTATCTCTGTTTATTTGGACCACTTAAGTGCTTATACAGAATGAATAGCACCCCTTTGATGTAAATCGGCCGGTCCTGATATACGTTAATTCAATCATGGTATATTGTTTCAAATAGTCCGACTTGCCTCTTTTTCTCGCAGCTGACATTTTTCGAAAATAAAGTTCGCAAATTATATCAATGGTGATTATCTGTATTTATTCCCCGACCCGGAATATATAGTGGGATATTATTAGAGAGAACACGACTGAATTCTAATTACAGATCATTTAAGTTTCCGAATGATACAAGTGTTTTTTTTCCTCTCGCGACAATATGTAAGTATTAAGCAGATCATTATTTTTTATCATTTATTATGCTTTTACCATCCCCTTTTTAGTCACATCAAATAAGCAACTATAATATGGTAATTCATTGTTATACCTACATATATTTATGACATATTGTCTTTATTTTAACGATCAATGTATGATTATTCAGAACAGTATACAAATCCATAAACATGCAATCATAACAACATTATTGAAATATAAGATAGAAACATGTAACACGTATATAAATTTATCTTAATTTATTCATTTGAATCTTATATGGATCATTGTAGCTGAAAATTACATGTTGGAAATGGAGAGGTCCGTTGTATAAGATATGCTTCTAAATCGTGGACCCCTCAAATTAGATTATTCAATAATACTTAATCACATATAATTAAAATAATGATTGCAATCATGGACGGAAATAATAATAATATTCCGCATTTATATAGCGCTTAATACACCGGAACGACGTTCTCTAAGCGCTTTACAGACATATCATTACCCCGGTCATCGGATCCTTGCGTGCCCGCATATACAATGCATGCACCTTCTCCACTCCCTGGGGAGCATTCCAACAAGAGTTCCAAGACTCAATTGCTAGGCATACTACATATAGGCTTTCACATCCTAACGGGTACCCATTTAACACCTGGGTGGAGAGTGGCAAAGTGTGGATTAGCGGCTTGCCAAAGGACGCGAGGCCATGGTGGGATTCGAACACACGACCTTCTGGTTACAAGCAGACAGTCAGAACCGCTACACCACGACGCTTCCATACTTTCACAATCCCAGGGGGACAGTGGGGACGCGCCCCCCTCACCTTTTGGAAAGGGGGACACAATACCAAATGCCCCCACACTATTTTCCGAAGGAGCGAGAGAGAAAAAGTGGGAAGAAAAAGAAAAAACAGAAGGGAAAAAAGAGGAGAGAAAAAAGGAGAGGAGGAAGACGAGTAAATAAAATAAGATTAGGGGGGACACATCTTTCATGTCACTTTTGTTTTCTTATGTTTTTCTTTCGTTTGAGTGTCCTTTTAATTTATATTTTTCAGCAAAATTCGGGGGGGGGGGGCGACATTAGTTGGGGAATAAATAACTTCAAATTAAAATGACTGTTGTCAATAAGTATATGTGCGTGTGTGTAGAAGAACAATGGAAAACTCGATTGTGTCGCCCCCTACCATGACTACCTTTTAAGAGATTTTCGCCAATGATTGAAATCAATGCCCAAACAATTTTTATAGATTTAAACAGGCCTAATAATTCCCTCTAGAATATCTTACCCATGAAACAGTGATGCTAGATAGTGGACCCCACCGCCCCCCCCCCCCCAAAAAAAAAAAATGCATTCTTCATGCCGAGTGTAGAATGGAGACAACAATGTTCGGCAAACCCGGAGAAACAAACTTAATTGAATGTAATATTAATAATTTTGTCACCTGACCTCACAATTAAATATCTGAAACATGGTAGAACTTGAAAAATTCGAAATAAAGGGATAGTTTGCGTTCATAATCATTGCCGTTATATATTTCTTTTTATAAATATCCATATTTTAGATTTGTCTCATGGCGTGTCTGTTGCTTATTATTTTTTTTAGAAATCTGATAATGCAGTGTGCACTGATTCCAATCACTAACCTCTAAATTTGAAACAGGCATGTCCCATTCAAAATGTGTGATATTCTTTGTTAACCACTGCAGCTGTCACTGTCTTTGAATGAATACAACAGGTAGAAGCATAATAGCGAGGTGTTACAATCTTGTACCATGGTAGAATAAAGCTCCATCCAAAAAAAAATCATTGATTACGAGGACAGAGATATAGCTGGGGGCGGAGGTATGAATAGGCATATTGCAAAACATGCATCATGCTAAAATATTATTGAAGTATCGTTCACTCTCAAAACAAATCAGTCAAAAATAACTAGTTAATCGAACCAGAGGGGTGCAACTGTTATTCTAGTCATATTTGACTATTTTCTAGATGTATTTTTTTACTAGAAAATAGTTATTTCTGACTAGAATACAGTGCGTCCCAGAAAAAACGAAACCGAGATTTAGCGATCATTTATCATGACTTAATCATAAATACAATAGACAAATGACCTACCAATTTAAAGCTTAGATTCTCCTCTTTCATCTGAAATTATTTAGGTTATTTCTTATTCACGCATGAGTGAGCAAAAACAATTTGAAGAAAGGATACAAAAAACTCATTTGGCGGGGGGTATCTGGGTTTCAAAGAGAAAACCACATTTGTGGAAAGTTCAATATCTGCTCTTTAATTTGGTACCAAAATTACAGAAAATGGTCAAGAAATAAAAAAAGTTCTGGACATTTGAAATAAGGCTTGTATTTCCATAATTTCATGAGATAAACGTGTTTTCCCCAGTTTCCCACAGAAGCTTTCGCATGGTGAACAAAAGATTTAATGCATGGCTGATCGTCAACAAAACAGAGTGTCGAGAGAGTTTGAAAGCCAGCCTGGAGAACCTCTTCATTTTATGAAATTATTGAAATTCAAGCCTTATTTCAAATGACCAAAACTTTGTTATTTCGCGACCATTTTCTGTAATTTAGGTATCGAAATTAAAGAGGAGATATTGAACTTTTCAAAAATGTGGTTTTCTTTTTGAAACCCAGATACCCCCCGCCAAATGAGTTTTTGATATCCTTTCTTCAAATTGCATTTGCTCACTCATGCGTGAATGGGATATAATCTAAGTAATATCAGATGAAAGAGGAGATTCTAAGCTTTAAATTGGTAGGTCATCAGTCTATTTTATTTATGATTAAGTAATGATAAATGATCGCTAAATCTCGGTTTCGTTTTTTCTGGGACGCACTGTATAAGTCAGAATGTGGGTAGACATTATCAGTTGCACCCAGTTGACTACTGATCTTAGGGCGGCACTTTCACACGCGATTCTCGAATCACCATTGAAATGATTGCTATTGTAATTGTGACTGTGATGGGCGTCTGTGATTCTAATCATGTTCTAGTTGGTTTCACACGTGCTAAGAAGTCCTGAAGTAGATAATTTGTATGTTTTTTGCCAGTCCGCGATGAAGAAACTGAGGAACCTTTTTTTTCCCGGCGTCAAAATAGTCAAAGACTACGCATCATGAACGGATCGAAAAGCAATACTAATTGACAATGACCCGAGCAGCTGGCCAGCGTGTCTCAATAGGAGCATCCCTGAGGTTACGGCGAAAGGGTTGTGTGTTCGAGTCCCAAATTAGGCAAGAATTTAAAGGACAAGTCCCCGGGACAGTTCCCCCCCAACAAAACGTTGATTTGAAGAAAAGGAGAAAAATCCAACAAGCATAACACTGAAAACTTCATCAAAATCGGATGTAAAAAAAGAAGTAATCGCATTTTTAACTTTCACACAACAGTTATTGATATGCACATTATGGTCGGAATGCAAATGAGGGAACTGATGACATCACTCATTTCTTTTGTATTTTGTTACATGAAGTATTCTAATTTTCTCCTCATTGTCCTATGTAACAAATGTTATTCCTCCCTGACCATATATGGTATTATCATTGTTATAACATTTTATGGTTCAGTTAAGTAACTGGTAAAAATTGAAATATTGTATTATTCCAACAACAAAAAACAAAAGAAATAGTGAGTGATGAACATCATCGACTTTCTCATTTGCATGTCACTGAGTTGTGAATGGAACTGTTTTTTGGAAAAATAAGCGAAACTTCAAAATGTTATAACTTTCTTATTTTATATCCGATTATGATGAAATTTTAAGCATTAGGCTTGTTTGATTTTTTGTGGGGGTAGACTTGACCTTTAACCTTAAAATCTCTACCCATTTTTTAAAAAAAAAATTGAGGCGAGACTTTTAACAAAATATAAGCTACTTTGGTCACATTTACGAATCCCGATTGGCATGGAGAGAGAAATAGGAATATTTTAGATAATGTACCTATCCTACCTATAAGATATGTGTTAGGATATGAATGTATTGAGTAACAATTTCGTGTGTTATCGTTGAAGTGGTCTCTGTTACAAGACTACACGGCTCACACTGTTACATTATGGGTAGGACCCTGTCCAGACGTGCATATAGTTGAGGACTTGTGGTGCTACTATGGCTGTTGGTTCGTTTGTCCTTTAATGTGGGCATGCATTGGAGGTAGAAAGAATTGTTATCTTCATCCATTTCTTTACAATATTTAAATAAAAGAGTTGCCAAAAGCTGTTGTACATGGCCTTCACACATACTTTCTCCCATAATACTGTATCAATTTACAATACCTTTGATCCAGTTGAGGCATGGCGGCTTGTCATTGTTCAAAACCCACCTTCACCCGACAAAGGAAATTATAATTGGTATAGTGTCGAAAATCTGTCTATCTGACGGTCAGTCGGATCGGGGTCGCCCTAGCCACTAACCCGTCTCTGTGGTCTAGTGGTTAAGGCACCGGCGTTCAAAGCTAAGGGCCCGGGTTTGATTCCCAGCAGAGACATTTTTTCGGCATCACCAATTATTCCAAAGGGCATAGCTCTGGGAACCTTGATTTAAGCTACGCCTACCATTGTTCTCTTCATCCATTTCTTTACAATATATATATATATCTTTATATATATATATATATATATATACCCGTGTTAACATAGATTTAAATACAAATATATTTAATTATAAATTGGATATAAATATATATATATAAATATATTTAATTGGAAACGCGTGCACACAGGAATATATATAACGTGACATACATTAAATTGGGTTTGTAACGTCATATTTTACATTAAACATTCCCCCTCCCTCTCTCCCAACTAGACATCTTCTGGTTCATTGAACAAGTGCATCACGTGACGATGGAGCCAAAAGGAAAACTGGTAGTGTTAGGGCTTCTGACGATTTTGTCATTACTGGTAATCATGTTGGTAAATCAGAAAGAAGGACTTGGAGATCACTATCCGGCTCTTAGAAACTACATCTCGATTATTCGACAAAGGTAAAGGAAAAGAAAATATATATTTAATTGGAAACGGGTATAAATTGCCGAATTCGTCCACTCACTACACGGTCTACCTTCATTTAGTCTAATGCCATTCCGTCCGTCAACATTTCGTCTAACAATCCATTCGGTCCAATAACCATTTGGTCCAATCATCACTTCGTCTAATCACAAGTTCGACTATGACCATTTCGTCTAATAACAAGTTGGTCTAATACCCATTTCATTTTCATTCCTTTTGCACAATTAACATGCACTTTAGTCCAATTAATAAGCCAGTTCGTAGTTCCACTCTGCGCATGATCAGAAGATTGTGCGCGCTAAATTGTGCTTCCACAACTCATACCGAACTTGAAAATCCTCAATGAACCAAGACGTATGTAATATTCTGAGAAAGATTGAGTAAAATAATTTTCTTACACAACAGATTTACACAGCTATAACCGGGTAACTCTTTTTCCCCTCGAAGGCCTTGAAAGCCTTACAGAAAATACACAGGGTAAAACTATCAAGTCCTCTCAATTTTGACAAGAACTTTGTTGATAGCTAGATCATCCTGTAGTAGTCAAATTTGAAAAGAATCTTTTTATACAGATATTTCATGTCGATATTTCAAAGAATCTATCATGATTGTATAATCACACCAATTAACGGAGTCGAATCCAAATGGCATTGGAAACGTCTAGATCGATTTAATCGGTCTGGAGACGCCTTATCTGTATGTGTCAATATAACCATTCTCATTTGAAATACCGCGATTAATTGAGCTTATCGCGATCTTTCCTCATCTTGATTCACATTGGACCAAGCATCGCGATCTTTCTGGACCCGCAAAAACATAGTCTTTGGACATGAGTGCGCTAGCTTGCGCAATGGATTAATTTACCCGTACCACCCGCGGCCCGTTTCATAAATTTAGTTACAACTGTTGTAACTACCATGGCAACCTTGATTCTGATTGGCTGATGAGCCCTGTTACCATGGTAGTTGCCATAATGGCAAAGTTCCAACAGTTGCAAGTCCTTTATGAAACGAACCCCAGCTTTTCTTTGTCTATCGTCAACGCGCGAGATTTAAACAAAACCTCGCGCAGAGTCTCGGATCATATGATTCACAAGAGGAAACTTGCGAGTACTATAATTTACTCGCAATGATAGAATAATTGCAAGATGGCTCCCGATGCTTCGTGCGGTTTTCTGTTCTCATCATGGGTGTCGATCGGTATTCTTGGTGGGGGGGGGGGGGGTGATTGACACAAATGTTCTTGTGGATGGGGATCTTTCAACATTATCCCGGCATTACCCCCACTAAAATCACAAGTTCAGACATTTGGGAGTGGTTGATATGCATGGTGTTCTTGGAAATTCCTTCATTGTTGCAGTGTACTATATAATTTTTTGAAAATTCAATTTGTGTTACAAGTAAACCTATTCTAAACTCATACGAAAAAAAGGACAAAAATTGTCTGGACCAAGTACAAAGTGATCTGTTTATTGAGCATGCATGTATACAACTTCTCTCTTAAATCTAACCCGACTGGCAATATCTTGTTTTTTTTTCTTTTTAGCCTACATTATGGGTTCATATCCATATACTTTTAAATTGCCCATCAGTAACCCCCATCATAACTAATCATGTCTAAATATTATATAGTTGGAATCCTATTTATTCAAACAATATTATCTCTGCTTTCTAAAATGAACACATTCCATTACTTCGCCAAAATGGTGTCATAATTTTTGCAAATCGATGAAGAGTGGCCTTAAGGGAAAATGAGTTTTCTTAGTGGGCAGGTTTTTTTATATTTAATTCATACTATAGTGACTCTTTTCGAGTAATATATTCGGAAATTGAATCTAACCTTGTATTTTCCAGATCTCTTGAGTAGAACTCCGAGGTCATTGCACCATTGGATGGCATCACGAATCGGCTGGCAAGCTGTCACAGCATGCTCGAGGACAAGATTCGCCATGTGGGAGGCACAGTGGAAATGAAGAGCAAGCGGTTGATTTGACTTCACTTTTGCTTGGCATCCGTTGTGCTTCCCTTTCATATTTGCAGCGCCGTCGTAAGTCTGTGCTCTGAGATTTTTGGGGTTCAACTGAAGACGCGTCATGACATCAAATATCACGTTTGCAATGGTTTCGCTGCAGGTATCAGGGATGTTGTACAAACCCACAAAACTCTCATGAACATCAAAGTTTGTGTCAATGTGTCTGAAGCAAATTGCTTCCTGCTCCATTCCTGAAACATCCTGTGTGCCATCAACCATGATTCCATATATGCCATGCTCTCCAATGTTCTTAACAACTTCTCGGCCTACTTTGTGTGCAATGATTTGAATGATCTCTTCCTGGGATGTTGGAGAAGTAAATTTCGTTGTGTGTTTCAAGTATGAGTTTAACTGATGATCACCATCAGACAAAACCTTAAGCAATTGCTCCAGATTGCCTTCATCGGCATTCCTCCGTCTAAAGGGCATTCCTTGTCGCAGAAGATACCTCATATCCTGACAAGAGAGTGGCGAGCAGTATCTTGCTGTTCTTTGATCTGCTTGTTGAGTTGACTGTCAATTGATGGATTTTTCTGGGCCTTAAGCTGAGCCACCGAAAACCTGTGGGTTTCTGACATCTGGTGCCCATTGAAACGTTTAGTAGCCTTTTTCTAATTGTTGAATCTATCAGAAATGAAGGCTGGATCTCGTTTCTTTGATAATGTCAAGATTCCCATAACTTCAGCCCGTGCACTCGAAACAAGTCACTCCTTGGATCTCCGGTTGGTAATGGAGCCATGGATATCTGGTCAACCACTTCTTCTGAAAGTATATCTTTTGTGATTTTGTCTCTTTTGGGGGAATGATCGAACAATCTTGAGGGTGATTTGGTTCATCATCATGGAAGATTTCTTCACCTTTCCTTTCCAATGTGGTACTAGTTGATGCCGATTCTAATTCACTTATACTAACTGTTTCTTTTTCTTGCAGTGGACTTTCAGATTCCTTTCTCAATTCTTTTTCTGCTTTCTTGCTTGGGGTTGCTTGAAAGAAGTTTGTTATTTTTGAATACTTTTTACGCTTTGCATCAATTTTTAGCCTCAGATATGTCCGCGATAAAATCAGGATAACTTGATCAAGAGCTTTTACATGTTTTATGACCAGCGCGTTTTGTTACATATGCGCAAAGAGAAATTCTTGGTAGCTTGTTATTTCGCACATTGGAATTTTATTACAATAACTTTTTATGACAGCGATGCCTGGCGATTCCCTTTTTTACATAACAAATATGGAGCGATATTCAAAAGGGTTGTAGATTAAATGGGACAATCATCATGCACTTGGATGTGAGGAGGGGTAAATCTGAGAAAAGTTATTTGTACTTTTTCAAGATCTACCCCTCTGGGATTTACGTCCATGCGGTTTCCCCCGTTTATCTTGCCACCCTTTTACTCCCGTTTATTTTTCCACCCTTTTGAATTAATTGATTTATTAAAATTAATTTATTCACCACTGGTGGGATGGAACACCCTATCAACAAAAGTTTTTCGTCGGGGTCCTTTTATGTCATGTGTTAAAACTTTCATATACATAAACATTTCATTCTTTTTCATTTTTAACCTCCACCCATCTGTTTAAAAGTCCTGGAAAAGAATGTTTTTATTTAATAACAATATACGCAAATTGCGAGGGAAACAAACTTATTGGTGGCATACTATAATAATCACTTTAATCATCATGATCAAACTTCATTTTTTCATTACTATTATTATAATTTTTGTACCCTAAATAATTGGGGGGGGGGGAATGATATAGATGAGCGGCCAGAAGCCAAAAAGTGCCTTATTTCTTGACTTTAATCCCCCCGGCTGGATCAAAGCAAAATCATACATCAAATTAAAGGAAATTTTCTGAATTTTCCGGAATTGGGCATTAAAAATGCCGTAATGTGTAGCATCACCATGGAAACCAGCCTTGAACAAGCCACGCCCATTTTAGATACTTATTGAATATTTATCACGAATATTGATTTTTTACCTATTAATTTAGATTATCAGGTATTTTTTCTTATTTTCAAAGGCTAGATCTACTATATATTGTAAGAAGAATTACTGAAAAACAACTTAGCATGAATTTTATGAACATTTTCTCAGAAATTGTTGCCTAGCAACATAACTTTCCATAGCAACCATTTAGCTCCTTAAGGAAACCACTTATTTTTCCATTTCAAACCAAACTTTTAACTTTTTAACTAGGTTGAATTAAACCAAGTAAGTTACACCAATGAAATTACATAAATTATTATTTAAAAATAATATAAAGAACTGAAAACCCCCATTTAAGCTATTAAGAACCTTAAATTAATTTGCTATGCTCAACCGGACACACCCCTTCACATCGTACAAATCGCCATTTTATTGTTCATTTTGACTACATTGTTACAGATACATGTACGTACAAGGCACATACTTTATACTATTTTGTGGAGAAAACGTTGATTGAGTGAATAATTCCTGATCAATTATCTTGTCTTCAATAGAACAACAACATAATGACCATTTCACATTATCCATGGATACCAATTTGTTGCCTAGCAACGACTATTTTCCATAGCAACGACTATATTAACACTCTTTTCCCTGGACAAATCTGTGGAAAATAGTCCATTATGAGCAATAATCCTGAAACAATTATCATTATAGATGTCTACAAACTCGTTTTCAGTAATCATTCAACAAACTGTCTATTTTATAGCTTCCATGGAGTCAAATGTGTTGCCCAGAAACAATATTCCCTAGCAACGGCTATGTTACCACTCTTCATCTCGGCTAAATGTGTTGATGAAGTTGTGCCTTAGAGTAAAAATATTGAGAGAATTAACATATCATAGTTTGTTATCGATTGGCAAACAATATTCCGGATTTTACCATTATGTAATGACACAATTTCATTGCCTAGCAACACTATTTACCTTAGCAACGATATGTTTCTCCCCTAACGAATTTGGGGGAAATAATCCACCTTTAAGTGTACAGTACCATTTGTACAATAATATACCTACATGCATACTGGCAATGGTAAATTGAAGGACATCCCTTTATTTCTCTTATTTCTAAAAAGAAATCATCTATCCTTGTATGTATATTGCTTGTCTACCTATTCTAAACATGAGCATGGTATTTAAACTTTATCATTTAAAAAAGAGCAGCTTCAAAGAGAAATTTAAATGTTTTTGCAGATAAAAATAGAATAATATGGTTTGGATGATTCATAAACTGAAACTGAAATAGTTGCTAGGTACATAGCATTTTTCTTTATTTTTTAGTTTGCTACAGTAGGTATAGCATTGATGATATGATAAAATGGACAACACTACTATTTAGGCAAAGTCCCTGATTAAAACTTTGATCATACAGTGGGCCTTCACCTAAGACTTGTACAGATATTTTTTTTTTCAATTTCAGGGCCCTCCTATACTAGTACTCAGTTAGGTCATTGGCAAAGGCTTTTGGCTGCATATTTACATGTAGATTACTTTCTTCGAGTGAATATGGAATGGTTAACAAATGGATCTCTCTTGTCAAATAGTACCTAATCACCCATGCATATATCCATCCTCCAAAGTTGTGTCTGTGTTGAGGTTGTAGCCCAAAGATGCCAAAGCTGTGAGTTCGACAAGTTTCTGATGAAACTTTAATACTATTAATAGGTGTCAGAAGTTTAATCACAGGGAATTTATTATGTCACTTTCAATCTGATAACTGTCAAGAAATCAGAAGGATGAAAGTATGAAAACTTGGGATCTTAAGCCTTAATATTTTTTTTTTAAACAAGTGCACACCTAGTTACCAATAATGCATAGAGCATTTCCATTTATTTGAAAGCAGGATGAAAGAGCATTGTAGATCAACTGCCTTGCTCACGGGAATAGGTGCCGCGGCGCCTTAGTCAGGCGCCTTAGACCACTCGGCCACGGCACCACCTTAATATGATGTTTTTGACCCGATTGCTAAGAAAGCATGAATGCTTGTAAGCAAACAACTAGAGGACCGACGGCTTAATGTCCTCTCCAAGACCTGGTAATGAGATGAGGATGTGCCTTAAAAAAGAGCACTAATTCACCAAGTGAGAATCAATCCAGGTCACCGGAATCCGAAACCCCCGATCTATCATGTCTATCGACTGAGCTATCATTCCCGATCAGGCCAAGAAAAGGACAATAAAACCATTAAGGATAGAAAGGCTTACTAAAGTGGGAGATGTTTTCTATGTCTAAGTGTCATGTAATATGTCATGAGGTTTGCACACATCTGCTGAATAGAGACAACCAGGATGGGGCATACAACAAAAGTCCCAGAATATAGAGAGGAGGCATATCAGCTTATGTAATCTTTGATGTTGTCTTTCGGGTATTTTCTGCTACAGCGATAGTGTCAGTGACTGCGATGGTTAAAAACTGATGCCTTAAATACTCAGTTTTAAAAAAAGGATTCCTCTCAACATGCATACATAATTATGTAAAGGACGTTGACATGGGTAAAGCTTCAGAAAACAGGTACAGATGCCTCTATTGTCATGATTGTTGGGCTCAAACTAACGCTACTGTTCGTTCCGTGGAGATTTAGATCAATGTAAATCTTCAAACACATCCATGGTATAAGAAATATTTCTGAGAAAATATCTGAAAATGAAAATTGGGATGATATATCTACAGTATTGGTAAAACATGCTGATACTAATAATACAAATGCATCTGCATTTGTAATGATGATTCTTCAAATGATAAGGCTGGAACATTTAAATTACAGCCATAATTTTGTATCACTACTTGAATGGAGTAGAAAAACATTGAATTGAACAATAATCTCTAAAGTAATAATCACTCCTCAGTGTGCCAAAACGGACTCAGTGATGATCTGGCAAGTTTAACTCCTTACTGTGCTATAAATCATCTATGTTCCGATCCAGAAAGACTCAAACTTTGTGTATTCCACCTTAAGAACAGAGAGCAGATCAAAAACTGAGGATCAGGTGGTAACAAGCCAACCTACCTTGGCGTCATTATAGACCGTTATTTTTTCATACAAAGAACATGCTGCCAAAACAAATGCAAAATTTGGAGCAAAGGAATATCATTCTGAAGAAGCTGGGAAACATATGGGGAATTGATAGATGCCAAATCTCTCTGTACCACAGCCCCGGACCACAACTCTGACTTTATGCTTCTGCACTGCTGAGTACGCAGCCCTTGGTGCTAAATATTGACCCCAAATCTTGAATGGAGCTTGCAGAGCCATCACTGACTGCCTGTGACTAAAAGAAGTGGGTAATCTTTACCTACTAGGTATTATTGCGCCCACCGTACGTCAGAAGAGAAGTCATCAGCACAGATGAAAGAAAAAAACAATCAAGAACATAGTTTTCCACTCGTCAATCATGAGCCTGCAACGAGACTCACATCTAGACACAGTTTTCTCTGCTCAATAGAATCCCTTGATGACTCTGCTCGCATAAAAGCGTCACCCACTGGTCTAACAATCTCCAGTCTGTGATGCACAATCTCACCTACGGACTTAGTACGTTACTCTCCAGGTCCAAGTGAAGAATGGCCTACCTGATCTTGTTGAACAGCCCATGGGGCTACAATAGGATTGTAGAAACTTCCTGCAACTGTAAGGATGATCACAGGATACAACACTTTTTTGGCATACCCCCCCCCCCCTACCAGAGCTTTGAACTGCCACTGCCTTTGCCACTGCACTCGAGTCTTTTCACAGGAAAGCTACCATTATCAGGACATGACATCTTTAATGAGCTAAGAAGAAGTCTGTCATTAATTATCTGACTGGTAGAATACACCTATTTATGGTAATCTGACATTTGGGGGAAAAAATGATTATTTGGTCATGGGTTGTTGGATGGGGGAGGGGACAGGGACTTAATTGGTTCCTGATGGGGTTGTCGGTTAGGCCATGGACCTAGGTCCATGGTGAGGCCAAAACTTTGCTGAAAACGGTGCCTATATTCTGAATGTTAGTGTTTTAAGGGGAAATTTACAATTTGTCAGTGAAAGAGCAAAGATATTTGATGCTAACAATCTTACCCAATATCTACATACCCCCTTAAAAGCCACCTATTGGAGAAACAAACTCCTGCACACATTTGCTTTCATTTGGTCATACTGTACTGAATGATTTTAAAGGGCAATATTTGCGCTGTGCCCATCTTCTCGGGTAACGACACAAGTCCTTTGTAGTAGAGGGTTCAAGCATGATCTGGCTTTTGGGTTGAGTGACTCCAGATCTTTGGCAGCGCACGGCTCTGGTAGAAGGGGGGGGGGGGCAGACCAAAAGGTGATGCACTGTCTGATCCTCTCCTCAGTCGTAGATAGTGTCTGCATCCCTGCTGTAGCCCCGAACTGCATATTAAGGACTTTGCACCTTTTTGTTCCAGACCATATGTAATACATAGCCAGGATGGCCAATTGTCATTTGAACCTGGGTCGTGATTCGTAGGTCACATGGAAAGCTTTTGCGTCACAGACTGGAGGTGGTTTGTCCCTAGGCAATCCTTTGACTGTGTGCATAGCTATCAAGGGATTCAGTCAAGTGAAGGAAATTGTCTTGATTCCAGTCTCTTTGTGTCAGGTTCATAGTTAGAGAGTGGAAGAAGAAGGACATCTTTTTGCTCTTTTTTCCACCCGTGCTGATACCTCTATATCTGGGGGACTGTGCCACACAATAGGTAAAGATCATCTACTCTTTATTATAGCATACAGACGGATTACTTGGTCGTCTGTGTAGATGTTAAAGAGGAGTTGGGCAAGGACACTTCTTTGTGGGAGACCATTTCTGCCTCCACCATTTGCTACTGGAACCACTGAGATTCACAACCGGTTTCAGCATTTTTTGAATTAGCCTTGTCAACTTGACTTCCTTTGTCACCACAATGACTTTCCTCGTAAGAAGGCCTACCCCACGATTAACTGTTTCATAAGCTGCAGTTAAGTTAACAAAGGCTGCTCTAGTTTTCAGACCTTCCTCAAACCATCTGATGTACCGAGTCAGATTCAGTACTTGATAAGTAAAGGACTTTACTGGCCTGATTCTACTGGAATGAAGAACTCAGTCACAAAGGGAACAATGCGGTTAAGCAGGAGCTTTTCAAAGGGCTTGTATGTGTGACAGACACGACAGAGTAGAGAGATTTTTCTGTAACTCTGATTGGGTCTTTGCCTGGCTCGACTTTGGCAACTACCCTAACTTTCCTCTTGCCATTGTTTTTTTTTTCTTCATGCAAACAGTGGATTAACATGTCAGCAGCCATTGGTCCAAGGAGGGTGATCTGCTCACAGAGGACATCATCTAATCCAGGTACCTTGTTGCTCTTAATTGTTCCCTTTGATAGCCTAGCACAAGCAGACAAGACGTTCAGGCTGAATGGTCTTGTGAATTTAAATGACTCTTAGTTGGGAGACTGTCACTGCACTTTTATTTAAGGGAGGTTGGCCCTTCGTGGGCAATAAATAGGGTTACCTTGACTGTACACAAGAAGGTAGTGGGCCACTTGGTCGGTGGTCACTATGGGTATATATTGAATCGTTTTTCAAGGATCCGAATCGTTTTCCCCGGGTTTTCTGCTGTTGTGAGTCATGTCCATTGATTTATTAAATTACTGTCACTTTCTTTTTTATTATCCATTATGGCAGTTGTCAATTTCCCCCACATTCAAGTGTATCGGCACCAAAGGGGTCATTCTCAAAGCTCCTGAAATATTTACTGTACAGCAGCTTCATCATTCGTCAAGCCCGGAGAATAGTTTGTACAGCATCCTCGTGGAATATTCTTCTCTGATGATTTCTTCAATAGCTTTTCAAATGTGTCGTAATGAGTAGGGAGTGCTGGAAGATCCTGTGGATAGTTATCCGGATCTATGACAAACTGCTCCCAGATTGCTTTCTTCATGGTGAAACATCTGTGAAAGGGAAGTGTGCGTAGAGTGATGGCTTCATTCACCTTCAGCCAAATAGGTTGATGTTGAGTGTGCGGGAGAGGGTTAAGCACAACTTTGTCACATTTTGTTGGGTGATGCAATCTGATTTGCATCTGACCAGTTCTCCACAAGTTCTCCATCTCGTTGGTTCCTCCATACCCCCAGATAATGCTGTGACTGTTGAAATCCCCAATAATTACATTTTCTTGATCGGAGGTGGCTTCTCGAGAAAGGGAGAGAGATTAGTTTGGAGTTATAGAAAGAAATTAATTGGGAATACAATGTACTCATAAGTTCTATGGTTAGGACTTTGCCATTTATCTTGATGACAGGCTTACCTAATTAATTCTACTTAAACAGATATTTGACCTGCTAATGAACTGCTGGAATCAGTAATGTAATGCCCACTAATGTACAGAGACTAATCGGTTCTAGTGAGCAACAGGCACAGATTAGAGTAATTTTTGTTGTCTAGTTGGTACATTCGACATACTGAGGATCTTTTGATCTGTGTTTAAATCATGGCAGGTGATCATTGAAAAGGTTTTTTCATCAAGTTGTGCAGATAAACCAGCAATCATGTTTGAAGGTCTGCAAGTATACTACTGTGTTAAACTGTCCTATTGCCCATCCATTGGTATAATAACAACAACAAAAAAGAAAAAAAAACTTCCAACAACACAGGAAAATTGCCAGAATTGCAGATAGAAACTTTGATAGTTCATTGTGATTTACATATTTTAGTAGGAACCTCATAAAGTAATTAGTTTTTGAGTTCACAATGTACAGAGTTGCCAGAATTGCAGATAGAAACTTTGATAGATCATTGTGATTTACATATTTTAGTAGAAACCTCATAAAGTACAAGTTTAGCTTTCGAGTTCACAATCACTATATTTCCACAAGATAAATATTTCCGTTTTCCCATGGCGGGCACTCTAAGACTTATTGGCTGGTCTTGGATACACTTTAAGACTTATTGGTTGGTCTTGGATATATATATTATTTTTCCTAAAATGTATAATAAAATGTTCCAAATAACAAACTAAATGATACTGTTAATAATACTCATTTCCTCTACCATGGCCGTACGCAGCGAAAAGATGCATTTTTAAACTGAAAATTTTCACAAAATTCACCAAAAGTGAGCATTATATCCTTCCATTTACTATGAATAAGCGTCCATTGCCAAACTTGGTCGCTGTGCTTCCTCGCTTTGTTAATCAGGGACTTTTAGTCGGCTTGCCACTCCAAAGAAAAGTTTTCTGTATACACCCATGCCCTCTCTTAATATACCGACTGCCTGGCCAAATGGCTGAAATTAATTGTCATCACCACAATCAATGCTAAGAATAGTATAAGATGCATTTTGAGGACTAAGAAAGGGAATTTGGGGGAGGTTGCAGGCTTGAAATATCGCCGAAAAGTGATGGTTGCTAGGTAAAATGCTGTTGCTAGGCAACGTAATGGTTTCCATAGGTAACAGAAAATTCTATGAATACTGAATTATTTAGATTATAATAGATAACTTGACACAGGGCATCTAACTAAAAATTTTCACAAAATTCACCAAAAGTGTGCATGATATCCTTCCATTTACTATGAAAAAGCATCCCTTGCCAAACTCAGTCGCTTTGCTTCCTCGCTTTGTTTCTTGGAGACTTTCTTGCCACCCCCAAGGAAAAGTTTTCTGTATACAGCCATGCCCTCTCTCAATATGCTGACTGCCTGGCCAGATGACTGAAATTAATTGTCATCATCACAATAAATGCTTAGAATAGTACAAAATGCATTTTGAGGACCAAAAACAGGAATTTTGTGGAGGTTACAGGCTTGAAATATCGCGAAAAAGTGATGGTTGCTAGGTAAAATGCTGTTGCTAGACAACGTAATGGTTTCCATAGGTAACAGAAAATTCTATGAATACTGAATTATTTAGATTGTACAAATAATTTGACACAGGGTATCTAACTGAAAATTTTCACAAATTTCACTAAGTGTGCATGATATCCTTCCATTTACTATGAAAAGGAATCCCTTGCCAAACCCAGTCGCTTTGCTTCCTCGCTTTGTTTCTTGGAGACTTTCTTGCCACCCCCAAGGAAAAGTTTTCTGTATACAGCCATGCCCTCTCTCAATATGCTGACTTCCTGGCCAGATGGTTGAAATTAATTGTCATCATCACAATAAATGCTTAGAATAGTACAAAATGCATTTTGAGGACCAAAAACAGGAATTTTGTGGAGGTTACAGGCTTGAAATATCGCCAAAAAGTGATGGTTGCTAGGGAAAATACTGTTGCTAGGCAACATAAAATGGTTTCCATAGGTAACAGAAAAATCTGTGAATACTCAAATATTTAGATTAGAACAGATAACATGACACAGTAGGGTATCTATTTGATTTATAACAATATTACAATATCCATTAAATGATTCATATAGTCGTAAATACACACAAACATATATATTTAGTGATAATCCGTCACATGCAGGGTTAATCAAACACGGCAATAAGGTAACTTTTCATGATCATATAAGCATTATACATCCTAGTCTTCCTCTTTTATCACTTTTTCATCAAAATTTACCTTTTTCATTAGTTTTTACAAATTAAAAACTTTAAAAAATTATAAAATGAATTAATCTGGTAAAAAAATTAAAGAATATTGAAAAGTGAATATGGTTGCTAGGGAAAAAACTGTTGCTAGGCAACGATTTTGAAATCAAATATGTATGAAATATATATTTGGTTGCTAGGCATTATCATATCATTCAATCTGTAGTGATTTTATCCTTGAAAATTCTATATTTATATATAAATTAGTATAATTAATTAACAAATCTAAATAATAAGTTGCTGCTTTGCATATATCACAAAAATGGGCGTGGCCTATTCAACGCTGGTTTCCATGGTAAAGCTACACTCTGCGACACTTTTAACTCTCAGTTCTGAAAAATTCAGAAAATTTCCTTCTAAATGATGCATGTTTTTGCTTTGATCCAGTCGGGGGGATTAAAGTCCCAAATTTTGGCCTCTCGCCGCTCGCCTAATAATACAGGCCATCCCCCCCCCCCACTTGAAATATTGGGGGATATATCCCCCCACCCCCCGTGATCGACACCCAGGTTCTCATCCAGAAAAACCTGCGCGAATTAAACTTGTTAGATCGAAACCGATTAACTTTCCGCATTCTCTCTTTGAAAAGGCCTTTGGACCAAAGTACGTCACAATCCACTAAACCGAGTTCGCATTGTGACGTCATCAAGCACGTTGTGTACATCAAAACTCATAAGACTGGGTCCACCACGCTTGAAACTCTCTTCAACCGGTTTGGCTTCTACCATAATTCATCTTTTATCTTCAATAAAAATGGAGCTTTGGGGCATTTCGAGTAAGTTCACCCTTATACCTTGGTCACATTTGCTCTACGGCGGCCGTATACGGAGAGTCGAAAACAGCCGTTCAAACCACCTATTATGTAGTTGGTACAAAAAATATTAAGACGGCCGTTTCGACTCGCCGTACGGCCGCTGTAGAGCAAATGTGACCAAGGTATTGATTGTATCAATATCACCCAACCCCTCTCCCTCATTCACATGGGCTGCTGAGCCGGGGGGGGGGTCTGTTGGGGCTTCAGCTCCCCCTTTTTCCAAAACGGTCTATACATAAACGTAAAAGTAAACATCGCTTTTCCGTGATACAATAAGGTGGTCGAATAATCGGTAAAATGCAATGGCCTATCAAAATCATCGTTGCATGCCCATTTTGCCCAGTAGACTGACTAGGAACCAATCAGAATTCTTCTTTCATAGTCTGCCCCCCCCCCCTCATACTTTCGACTCGGCTCTCACTTTTCAAAACCATTCCGATCCCCCTGATTCATTCCATTTCTCGAACAATAGCAGAGATGTGGTGTAAATGCAGAGGGGAGGGGGGCACTTAAAGGGGAAGTTCACCCTGAATAAAAGTTTGTTGCAAAAATAGCAAAACATAAAAAATAAATAACAAAAAATATCGGTGAAGGTTTGAGGAAAATCCATGAAAGAATAAGAAAGTTATTAGAATTTAAAGTTTTGGACTTGAGACGTCATAAATGAGCAGCTGCCCAATATGTCATCTAATATAAAATGCGTATTACCCCCGTCACACTTATTCGGAATCAGCAGGAATCGAGCAGAACCAGCCGGAATGAAGAACTTTCAAAATTCGTTCCACATTTGGGAGGGAATTTGAAATATTCACTACTTTTGCAAAAATGTCTTCCTTTTTTGCGACATGACCGGGTGACTTCTACTGCCAAATAACGTTACAACAGCAGCTGGCCGCATTTTATGCGATTCGGTTTTCTCTAGAATGCGATCAGAACCGGATCAGAATGCCTCGAATGTACTTAGAACATGTAGAATGTCGTAAGAATATTTAGAATGCAGTCAGAGAGCAGTCAGAATGCACTTCGAATGTCGTTCGATATTTCTCCACTTCGAATGCACTTCGAAAGTTTTGAACATGAGCAAAACATTCGGGCCGGTCACAAGAATGGACCCGAATGTCTGGAATGCACTCAGAATGCAGTCAGAATTTTTAGAATGCGCTTCGAATATCCAGGAATGTACAAATAATTTTCATTCCGACGGCATTCCGGCTCATTCCGCCTCTAGTGTGACGGGGTTTATATTTCATTTTTTCAATGGTTTGTGATGACTTTTTTTAGAAACGGGTCTGAGTTAATATACTGAAGGTACAGTAAAAACCCTTTTTAATTTTCGGAGAAAATGACATTTAATTGATTTTGACCAGACGATCATGTAGAAAAGTTGCTCGCATATGACGTCACAAATTAAATAATTAGAATTGCAGAGTATAATCCCTTTAAATGTAATACATTTGACTTGTCCAATCTTCCTGTGTTCTGCGATTTTGAGAATTTATTATCACTATTTATTCGGCATAATCAAACGCATAAACAACATATACACAGCAAAAACTGTGGTGTTAACCGGTGTACAAAGAGGACCACACCAGTTATTCTACACCGGTGTTAAATTGATGGTGTTAGTTTTACATCTACAGGACTGTTATTGCAACGTACACCTTTGGTTGTTATATTTACACTCTTTGGTGTTATGTTCAATCTATAGGGTGTAATTTTAACACCTCAGGGTGTGGTCCTCTATTAACACCAATTGGTGTCAGTTTTAACACAACAGTTTTTACAGTGTACAAACAATAGGATAAGGAGAGTCACATTGATTTGTCCGATACGATGACGTCACGACCAATTTTCCGCCTGCGCTGCGTACGGAGAGGTGCCACGATGATGCAAGGCATTACAGAGCAGTTGCAATGTGTGCGCTGGGCCGCGTCTTACAAAGAGTGGCAATTGATCCGATCAATCACAACTATGGACGGCCAGCAACGACGGCCAGCAAATGTCTGTTTGTTCAAAATATTTTCTTACTCTAATGTATATTCATGCATTCATTGTGCACTGGATACTTCACTGTGCTACTCTTTGTTTACAAAGGACATTGTGCATATTCTTGGAGAAAAAATTATGACACTGATGGATTTCCATAGAGTTACAATCGATTGGATCAATCGTAACTCTTTGTAAGACGAATGTTAAGGCCCTAAACCGCAAATTGCCGCCTAAGCATGTAGAATATTAACAAGGACCGTGCGCGCGTAAGAGGCGTGAACACAGAGGGCGGCAAACATAAATCGCAGAAGGATAGAGGTTGAAGAGTGAGGAATTAGAACTAGGGCGCTGATCTCATTTTTATGAGAAATGTTGTTGATACACGTATTTATTTATTTATTTGTTTATTTATTTATTTATTTAAATATTTTACCAGGGTGCTCATTCAACATAAAGTTGGTCTCCCATGGGGCCCTAAAAGGCTATCATTATTGTTCTTCTTGTTTGTTGGTTTTGGACTTTTGGTTATGGCGGGAGTTGGGCAACTTGGGCTGTACATAGTGCCGTTTTTTGTGTGTTTTTTTTTTGTGTATCCCTATAATCTAACGCCTGTAGGTTTAAGCAAAGGAAAAGGAAAAGGGAAGAAATGAAAGGGGGGAAATAAAGAAAGAATCGCTATAAATAATTTTTAAAATATTTATTATAATCTTTTTAAAACTTGTACAAAATGTTACGAGGGTAATGAAGCCATGTACTCATATTATTATAGTCATAATCAGTACGAAATAGTAGTAGTAGTAGTAGTAGAGTAGCAGTAGTAGAAGTAGTAGTAGCAGTAAGAGTAGTAGTAGTAGTAGTAGTAGTAGTAGTAGTTTTAGTAGTAGTAGTAGTAGTAGTAGTAGTAGTAGTAGTAGGAGTAGTAGTATGAGTAGGAGTAGTAGTAGTAGTAGTAGTAGTAGTAGTAGTAGTAGTAGTAGTAGGAGTAGTAGTAGTAGTGGTAGTATTTGTGGTAGTAGTAGTAGTAGTAGTAGTAATAGTAGCTTATTTTCAAAAATTTTCAAACTTTAATACTAAATGTTACCAGGGGAGTGAAACCACTCATCCAAGGTCCTTCGTTATCATTGGTATAATCATTATCATTATAGTCACAATAATTATCATTATTGGCAGCAAGAGTAGTAGAAGCAGTAGTAGTACAGTTCTAGTAGTAGTAGTAGTAGTAGTAGTAGTAGTAGTAGTAGTAGTAGTACTACTACTACTAGTAGTAGTAGTAGTAGTAGTAGTAGTAGAAGTAGTAGTAATTTATAGTTTATTTGTTTACAATTAACCAACAATATAAACTTAATTTCTTTGAAGAGATTTTGGTATTGAACAAGATACAAAAACATGGTTTACTATTATATTCATGTGCATTTTTTAACTTCTGTGCAGCCCTGATTCCAACAACCAAAAATTATTGCAATTAAATAATTTGAAATCCAAAGTTCCTTTATCACCATTCAAGAAAAACATGTTAAATTTAGCATTCTGTTGAAATGACAGCAATCGGTGGCCTACCTTGAGAGAACAATATTTTCATAATTGAGTGACTGTCCTTTGAAAGCGATAAGGGCATGTCATCCGAAGTGATTGACTGTGTAAGTGATTCGTACTTCAAAGCTATATTCCATGATGAAAGTCACGACTATAGTCCCAGTTGTCATATTTCACTTCTTTTTAGCGGGAGAATACAAAAAAAAAAAAAATCTGTGGTAATATTGTCATTATAATTACGTTTATGTGAACAGTTTGCTGATGGTATTCAAGTTCAGAGAAATAAAAGCAAGTAGCAAAAGAATAGGTATTGATGAAATTGAAATGCCCCACCCCCAACTCGAAACCCCCACAGGGCCCCAAGGGGGGTCATCCTAGGAGCTGTCATGAAGAATTCTTAATTTTTCACCCAATAAGATTCTATGCATGACACAACTTCCATTTCTGGAACTGGAGAAGGAAAAGTAGAAATTTACAGTTTTGCCTCTGGATGTCCCCCACAGGGTCCAGGGGGTACCATTTAAACACCTGTGCGTCCCCTACCCGTAAGCATGATTTCAGCCAGGTTTGGATAAAATTTGACCATCTATTTTGAAAAAGAAGAAAAAAAAATAGGATTTTCCTTAAAGTGCCCCACCCCCAAATTTTAAGCCCCCACAGGGCCCCAAGGGGGCTACCCCTGGAACTGGCATGAACAACTTTTGTTCTTCATCTATTAAGGTGTCTACACACCAAACAACTTGACTGTTCTACTTCTGGATCTGAAGAAGAAGATATCTGAAATTTACAGGGTTTCCCCCTTGGGGGCCCTCCCCCTGGGCTCCCATGGGAGCTACAGGTATCCCTTGAACAACTTTGTGTCCCCTACACCTAAGCATAATTCCTACCAGGTTTGAATGATATCTGACCATCCATTTTGAAACAAGAAAAACACATGTTTTTTCCCTGAAGTGCCCCACCCCCGACTTTTAAGCCCCAACAGGGCCCCAAGGGGGGCACCCCAGGAACTGGCATGAACAACTTTATTCTTCGCCTATTAAGGTATCTACACACAAAACAACTTGACTGTTCTACTTCTGGATCTGGAGAAGAAGATTTTTGAAATTTACAGTGTTTTCTCCCTTGGGGGCCCTCCCCCAGGGCCCCCATGGGGGCTACAGGTATCCCTTGAACAACTTTGCATCCCCTACGCATAGGGATGATTCCTACCAAGTTTGGTCAAGATTGGACCAGCCGTTCTGGAAAAGAAGATGAAAATGTAACAGTTTACAAAGAGTGCATTGCTATTGAGCAAACAAGACTAAACTTTTTTCTACAAGCTTAGGCGGCGATTTGCGGTTTAGGTGCAATTTGCGGTTTAGGGCCTTAACAGACGAAGCCCCTGATCTGCGATGCGATTCCACCGAGCTATGACTGGCAATTTGGTGCAAACGAATCCCAGCGTAATGACATCGCATAGCGTACGCTTGGGCTTAATTGAGCAATTTACCAATCCCTTTCGGTAGATAACATATGAAACTTCTACATTCTAACGTTGTAGCTTTTGTTTTCTCTTATTGTTTTACTGAAGTGGAAATTACGACACAAGTAAGTTTTGCCAGTAAATTACATGCAATTTATGGAAATCAATCAAATCATGGATTGTAAAATATACATATTTTATATCACTACTGCTTAATTTGAACTTACAGATCAATGGACTTACGAAAAGCTGACGTGGTCAAAAAGTTGCTCCCACCTCTTGGTGTAAAAGAAGGAGACTACGCGAGATATAAGAATTACGACACAAGTGCAATTCACGTACGATTTTATCGCGATGTCTTGGATCAGTTCATGGCCAGTGGAACGCGTTATGTTTCGAGCGTTCGCGATCCAGCCGACCAATGGGAGTCAGCCTTTAATCAGTTTGGATTCAGAAAAGTTATCTCAGACGTAGCGAACTCCAATGGCCAGATGATCATAATAAATGGCTCCTTAAAATTACCATTTGATGAAAAGAATTCAACGCTCGATGCAATTAATGAATTTCTCCGAACACCGGAGGTATATATTGATGTTCTGAAAAAGAGGGGGGATGATATACTGTGGCACTTTGCACGAAACAGTCAAACATTTGATCTAAGTACGGATATTGAACCAGAACAGGTTCACAACGAAACGCTTGTTAATCGGACATTCGATCGACTAGTCGACGAACTGGACTTCGTTATCGTGAACGAATACTTCGACGAATCCTTGCTCGTCATGAAGAAAGAATTTTGCTGGAATTTTACCGATATCTTGTACATTCCAAAGAATAGGCGAGCAGTGAAGGATACACTGCCGGAGGAAACTCGGGCTAAGATCCGCGCGTTGTGCCGAGCAGATACGCTCCTTCATCGGCGCTTCAATGAATCTCTGTGCAAAAAGATCGAGGCTTACGGACCGGATTTCAAGAAAGACCTGGACCATTTCAGACAAATGTTGAATGACGTCAAGTCAGAGTGTTCTGATGTAGGAATGTCTTATCTAAAGGGATATAATTCGAAGATGCTCAATATAAGATCCAAGACCAACGGAAACCTGTATTGCAAATTAATGGCAGATAAAATTGAAGGGTCGTTCAAGCATGTCTATAATAGACAGAAAATACAGATTTTTTAGCGTACTGCAATGCTTAGGTCACACGCATTTGATTTTTTTATCCGTAGGCTTATATGTCACATTATTATATTATATGATTTGAGATCACGTGAAATGATGACTGCGAACACAATACCCTATTATCATTAACTACCTTACGTTTATACTTTAAATATCTTGAGAGTTATATCAAACATAATTTAAAACGTGACTTTCGTATAAAATGAAATGTAAAAATGTGCAATAAAAAGTTTTATAATAATGCTTAAGTTAGTGAAAAATATAAATGACAAATTTCTGACTTTATTCAAATATATATCGGGTATCCTCTTTAGATGGTGATCCTGTGTTTAATGGAACTTTAACTTTAGACCATGCATGGGCAAAAATGAAGAGTTTAGTTGCAAAAGGGGTTAGGTCCACTTTTTACCATTCCGAGAAAAAACGTGTTTTTTTATTCTCACTTACTGCAACACTCTTATGAGAAACTAATTTGTCATGATGTACTACCATATCATGTGAACATAAAATTGGGTATAAAATAAATCTACCTGTCTTAATTTTTTTATATATATTCTTTTGAAAATTATCATTGTGGACCTAACCCCTTTTGCAACAAAACTGAAATGAATGCAACCTGTTTTGATTAAAAAGTTGATTTTTCTTTGTCACTTTTGTTTACGTTTTCATGTGAATTTCAAATTTTTGTTGTTTTCATCAGAACGATTAAGAATTTAGAGGTTTTGAGACAGAAAACAATAAAAAAAAAATTATGAAAAATGGACCTAACCCCTTTTGACAAATGAGCTCTTCAGAATATTTTGTTTGCAAAAGGGGTTAGGTCCACTCCAAGAAAATCACTTTTTTATTCTCCCATATTGCAATATTCTTAAGCGAAACTAAATTTTCGTGATACTCTACCGTGAGAACATAAAATTGGGTATAAAAGAAATCCACCTGTCTTCATATTTTTGAAAATATTCTTTTCCAAAAAAATTCTGTGTGGACCTAACCCCTTTTGCAACTAAACTGAAATGGACCTCACCTCTTTTGAAAAAAAAGTGATTTTTCTTTGCCTTTTCCATTTTAGATCACTTTTTAATAGGAATTTCAACTTTTCTTCAGTATCATCTCATAGAGCTACTAAAAATCTATAAATTGAGACAAATAAATCAAATTTGATGAAAAATGGACCTAACCCCTTTTGCAAGTGAGCTCTTCAAATAGAAAAAATCCCGAAAAGAGTTTGTAAAATTATCCGAGGCAAAAGTTATTTGAACTACGAAGATACTATAAAAAATATGTAAACTGGATACACTAAAAGATAGACGTGAAAAATTATGTTATAAATGATGAATTTGCAAAGGCCCATGCATGTTGTAAGAACTGGGCCCCGTCTTAAAAAGAGTTGTGATTGATCTGATCTTAGGGAGTTGTTCAAACTTTTTTTTGGAAAGTTGACTTACATGCACTAGCGTACCAAGGGGGGGGGGGCAAGGGGGCAGTCTGCCCCCCCCCCCCCCACTGACGAGCTTAGCTTGAATACCTTTTTTTTCTAGTACGAAATCATATATCTGTGGTCGAAGACCTCTTTTTTTTCTTGTCAAATTTTTGGGCGGACGAATTTGCCCCCCCCCCCCTGTGGAAAATCCTAAGTACGCCACTGCTTACATGTTTGGGGAAAGAATGCAATTTAATCAAATCATTAGTTGAACTATATTGGCAAGTCGATTTGCATATTCCAAAGGTTTTCATTCCCCTTAAGGACTAGCTTTATTTTTACAATCGTGATAGGTACCTCACAAGGCTAAAATCCCGGCGCACACTATGGGACTCTCATGAGTATTACAGACCCCCATTCACTCACGTGTTAAATCATAGCTCATCAAAAAAAATCATCGAAAAATCAATCATGAATGAGTATAAACATGACATTGTTTTTATAATTTATATTTTGATATACAAACATTTTGTCTATTTTAATGAATTATTTTAATCGAAATTCAAGTTCGAGCATGGACCTGAGTAGTAGGTCCTTGGTTCGAGCCTCCCTGTAGGATTAAAGGCAACATCAATTCCAAATCGTAATGACGTCATCATCGCCTGTGAAGTGGTTTTCGCAAAGTGCATATAGTGCGAAGTCTGAGGTAGTGAGACTAGATTCACTATGTACTGTGACAGGCACAGACATAGAGTTGGCGCCTAGTCTTCACTCAAGTTTAGACATGATATATTTTGTGAAAACAGTCGTCATGAATATTCATTAGGTGGGCTGATGATGTCACATCCCCACTTTCCGTTTTCTTATGTTATTACATAAAATCATATTTTTTTCATTATTTCGTACTTGTGTGAATAATATGTCTCCCTTATTATGAAATAAGTTGCAGCAATAAATATCTAATGCACTAAATTAGTTGTCAATCCAATTTTTCTAGTTCTTGGAGGAAAAAATTGAATAAACCTAATTTCATATAATAAAATACAAAAGAACAATTGGAGATGTGAAATCACCAGTCCACCTAATGAATATTCATGACGACTGTTTTCACAAAATATTGCTAAACTTTAAAATAGAATAACTTTGTTATTATTTTGTTATCCGATTTTGATGAAATTTTCGGCATTTTGCTTAGTGAATTGTACTCGCTATAGATACTTTCAGCCCGGACTTTCCCTTTAAAGTGTTAAATATGAGAGTGCGCTTTCAGAATAGGAGATGAGTGCATGGCGGGGGGGGGGGGTACCGCACCTTTACGATGCCACCAGAAGGGGGGTGCTTTTCACAAAAGGCTATGTGAGAAGTTTGCTGAACCAGCCTCCAGTCGTTCCGTTGCGGAACTGAAGACGAGCAGGCCTATTCATTTACTCATTCTCTTTTGTGTTAAATATCGCAATAAATACAACTCGGCATCACACATAACGACACTGCGAATCGGACCTATTTGAGTTAGTCACCTTTTTTCATTATTATTCTACACATGCCGAGGACCCCCATGCACTGAAAATAAGCTTTCTAGCTTTCGTGGGTTATCCTTTTCCCACTGAGATCAGTCAACCATCGGAACAACAATCTAACCAACTTTCTTGCGTTCATTTGAGAAAGAAGCTTGATGTATATACTGCCTCGCCAAGCAGGTAGGATTACTGCATCTTTTATTCATTATTCATTTTTTTTTATCGTTTGAAGGTGTCTGAGAATCGTATAATTCAAACAGAGTCAAATCCGACGAGTAAAAACTTTTATCAAAATCGGACGAGGAACAACAATAACAATAATATTTTTTATGACATTTCAATAGTTTGCATTATTTCGGTGAAAAAAGGGTTGTTAGCATGTCTTCGTAAATAATAATGAACTAAAAAAGGCGTGTACATAAAACGAAAAATAACCAACTGATTGTGATTTTTGCATGGTCAGTACCCCTCTTCCAAACCGTTCCGCGACCCCTGCGATGATGATGTTATCGTATTTTTTTTTTTCAAACTGTGCCCTCCAAGAATGTGAAAAGACTCGATTGCCATTAACAGAAGAAATTCAACTAGCAAAATGCTGAAAATTTCATCAAAAGTTGATTAAAAAAATAAAAGTTCTTGAGACACAACATTTTGCAATATTGTATGAAAACATGTATACATTATCATCATGGATGAATTATGCAACAATCAGGGTTGGCGGATTTAAATCACGTTGATTTAAATCGTGATTTAAATCGCGATTTAAATCACCATGATTTTTTTTTTTTAAATCATTGATTTAAATCACTTCCATTGAAAAATGTACAAATCATGGACAAAGTATTTGTTCAATGCAGTTTTAATTCTTCAAGTCAACTGAATAACTTTGTATCGATAAAAGATCAACAAAGTCTTCATATCTACTTAAAAGAAATTAAAATCGAATTAATAAAATCAGGTAATTCCTTAAAAACTACAGATGTATGTTGTCAATAGGTACTCATTTTTTGTAAATTATGTCGAGTTTTTCTTCTGAAATTTTACATTCTTTGTCAGTTATTATTAGTCAATTTCTTTCTTAACATAAAGTTTTCACATAATCCAAAGACTTTTCAGAGAGCAGTTTGTAAAAAAAATATATGATATATAAAAGTCAATGAGATAAGGTTTGTTGGCAGTTTCCAGTTTTGATCCTTCGCCTACACATAACTACTTCTGTCATGTAAAATTAAAAAAATGATACCTGCATGTAATCAACATATTTAACATGCCTCTTATTTCGTATTGTTACATTTATCATACATTTGATGTTTTAAATAACATAATTATAAAAATCACATTAACATAATGTAGTACAGTCATAATTTGACTGTTGAGAAAAGCTTTCTCTTATAAACCTTTTAAATCACTGCAGCCCATTTTATATGTTCAGTGCTACAAAATAATGGAAGTTTTGTATCTGCATGTAATAATGGAAAGAGCTCTATAACAACAATTTGCAAAACTCAGAATAAACATTTAACACTGCATTTTAATGTTAAGATGCAGGTACTTCAGTTACAATCATTGGCAGTTGTGTCTCATTTAAAAAAAATACTTCTTTTTGTAATACATATGTTGTAATTTAAGCAGTTTTGCAGTTTTTATCCTTTAAGTTAAAAGTAAGTAGATTCTTTTTCATACTTCATGGATCAAACAGATTTTTTTGTAGAGAATATGGGAATAAAAATTGTAGATTAATGTAAAAAAATCACAGTAACAGAATGTAGTATAGTCACCCTTTGACTAAGCTATCTCCTATATTGTTCTCCAAAACTGAGAGTTTTTCATCTATATCTGTAGCAAGAGAAGAGCTTTTTATCAAAAAGATCCTAAACATATACAGTTGTAGTCTCTCTTTGACTATTGTAAAGCTGTGACTAATTGAAAAAAATCATTGATTTGAATTATTTCTCTTACAATATACATGAATACTAGTAATTGGCAAAGGGTTTGTTGGCAGTTTTGATAAGGGATTTTTTCTCTTGGATTTTTAAAAAATTTGAATGAAAAATCCCAGAGGGGAATTTTCTCTACTCACTGGGAATTCCCTATGGAATATTCCTTCATAGGCCTATGTATGATAAGATACATGATTCCTCAAATTTATTTTTAATTGTCCATTTTTACTGGATTTTAATTACAAAATATGTGGTTAAGAACAATATTAGGGGTGAAATGTATAACATCAATATTGATGTCATTGTTAGAGTAAGGGGGGGGATAAGGGGATAAGCCCGTCAGTCATAAGGACCATAAGTCATAATACTAACTGGTCATAAGGACCGCTAGTCATAACGTGTAAAATCCTATACCCAAAAGCTCGCTAGTCATAATAGGCAAAAGGGGTCGCTAGTCATAAGGTCATAAGGACCATGGGTCATAAGGTCCGATTTTCATAATGCAAGATAAGGGTTGCTATTCATAATGGACCATAAGGGTAATTGATCATAAGGATCGCCAGTCATAATCAACAATGAGGGTCGGAATTCATAATACTAGATGAGGGTCGCTAGTCATAAAAAGGAAGAGGCTACATTGATCATAAGGGTCGCCAGTCATAATAGGGGATGAGGGTCGCCAGTCATAATGGTAGAAGGGGTTCGCCAGTCATAATAATGGATGAGGGTCGCCAGTCATAATAATGGATGAGGGTCGCCAGTCATAATAGGAGAAGGGGTTCGCCAGTCATAATGATAGATGAGGGTCGCCAGTCATAATAGTAGAAGGGGTTCGCTAGTCATAATGGTAGATAAGGGTCGCTATTCATAATAGTAGAAAGGGTTCGCCAGTCATAATGATAGATGAGGGTCGCCAGTCATAATAGTGGATGAGGGTCGCTATTCATAATAGTAGAAGGGGTTCGCCAGTCATAATAATGGATGAGGGTCGCTAGTCATAATAATAGATGAGGTTCGCCAGTCATAATAGTGGATGAGGGTCGCTATTCATAATAGTAGCAGGGGTTCGCCAGTCATAATGATAGATGAGGGTCGCCAGTCATAATAGTAGAAGGGGTTCGCCAGTCATAATGGTAGATGAGGGTCCCTATTCATAATAGTAGAAAGGGTTCGCCAGTCATAATGATAGATGAGGGTCGCCAGTCATAATAGTAGAAGGGGTTCGCCAGTCATAATAATGGATGAGGGTCGCCAGTCATAATAGTAGATGGGGTTCGCCAGTCATAATACTGGATGAGGGTCGCCAGTCATAATAGTAGAAGGGGTTCGCCAGTCATAATAATGGGTGAGGGTCGCTATTCATAATAATGGATGAGGGTCGCCAGTCATAATAATGGATGAGGGTCGTCAGTCATAATAATGGATGAGGGTCGCCAGTCATAACAATGGATGAGGGTCGCCACTCATAATGGTAGAAGGGGTTCGCCAGTCATAATGGTAGATAAGGGTCGCCAGTCATAATAGCAGAAGGGGTTCGCCAGTCATAATAGTAGATGAGGGTCGCTATTCATAATAGTAGAAAGGGTTCGCCAGTCATAATGATAGATGAGGGTCGCCAGTCATAATAGTGGATGAGGGTCGCTATTCATAATAGTAGAAAGGGTTCGCCAGTCATAATAATAGATGAGGGTCGCTAGTCATAATAATAGATGAGGTTCGCCAGTCATAATAGTGGATGAGGGTCGCTATTCATAATAGTAGAAAGGGTTCGCCAGTCATAATGATAGATGAGGGTCGCAAGTCATAATAGTGGATGAGGGTCGCTATTCATAATAGTAGAAGGGGTCCGCCAGTCATAATAATGGATGAGGGTCGCTAGTCATAATAATAGATGAGGGTCGCCAGTCATAATAGTAGAAGGGGTTCACCAGTCATAATGGTAGATAAGGGTCGCTATTCATAATAGTAGAAAGGGTTCGCCAGTCATAATGATAGATGAGGGTCGCCAGTCATAATAGCAGAAGGGGTTCGCCAGTCATAATGGTAGATGAGGGTCGCTATTCATAATAGTAGAAAGGGTTCGCCAGTCATAATGATAGATGAGGGTCGCCAGTCATAATAGTGGATGAGGGTCGCTATTCATAATAGTAGAAGGGGTTCGCCAGTCATAATGGTAGATAAGGGTCGCTATTCATAATAGTAGAAAGGGTTCGCCAGACATAATGATAGATGAGGGTCGCCAGTCATAATAGCACGGAAGGGGTTCGCCAGTCATAATGATAGATGAGGGTCGCCAGTCATAATAGTGGATGAGGGTCGCTATTCATAATAGTAGAAGGGGTTCGCCAGTCATAATAATGGATGAGGGTCGCTAGTCATAATAATAGATGAGGTTCGCCAGTCATAATAATGGGTGAGGGTCGCCAGTCATAATAGTGGAAGAGGGTCGCCAGTCATAATAGTAGAAGGGGTTCGCCAGTCATAATAATGGATGAGGGTCGTCAGTCATAATAATGGATGAGGGTCGCCAGTCATAACAATGGATGAGGGTCGCCAGTCATAATGGTAGAAGGGGTTCGCCAGTCATAATAGTGGATGAGGGTCGCTATTCATAATAGTAGAAGGGGTTCGCCAGTCATAATAATGGATGAGGGTCGTCAGTCATAATAATGGATGAGGGTCGCCAGTCATAACAATGGATGAGGGTCGCCAGTCATAATGGTAGAAGGGGTTCGCCAGTCATAATAGTGGATGAGGGTCGCTATTCATAATAGTAGCAGGGGTTCGCCAGTCATAATGATAGATGAGGATCGCCAGTCATAATAGTAGAAGGGGTTCGCCAGTCATAATGGTAGATGAGGGTCCCTATTCATAATAGTAGAAAGGGTTCGCCAGTCATAATGATAGATGAGGGCCGCCAGTCATAATAGTAGAAGGGGTTCGCCAGTCATAATAATGGATGAGGGTCGCCAGTCATAATAGTGGATGAGGGTCGCTATTCATAATAGTAGAAGGGGTTCGCCAGTCATAATGGTAGATAAGGGTCGCTATTCATAATAGTAGAAAGGGTTCGCCAGTCATAATGATAGATGAGGGTCGCCAGTCATAATAGCACGGAAGGGGTTCGCCAGTCATAATGGTAGATGAGGGTCGCTATTCATAATAGTAGAAAGGGTTCGCCAGTCATAATGATAGATGAGGGTCGCCAGTCATAATAGTGGATGAGGGTCGCTATTCATAATAGTAGAAGGGGTTCGCCAGTCATAATAATGGATGAGGGTCGCTAGTCATAATAATAGATGAGGGTCGCCAGTCATAATAGTAGAAGGGGTTCGCCAGTCATAATGGTAGAAAGGGTTCGCCAGTCATAATGATAGATGAGGGTCGCCAGTCATAATAGCAGAAGGGGTTCGCCAGTCATAATGGTAGATGAGGGTCGCTATTCATAATAGTAGAAAGGGTTCGCCAGTCATAATGATAGATGAGGGTCGCCAGTCATAATAATAGATGAGGTTCGCCAGTCATAATAATGGGTGAGGGTCGCTATTCATAATAATGGATGAGGGTCGCCAGTCATAATAGTGGAAGAGGGTCGCCAGTCATAATAGTAGAAGGGGTTCGCCAGTCATAATAATGGATGAGGGTCGTCAGTCATAATAATGGATGAGGGTCGCCAGTCATAACAATGGATGAGGGTCGCCAGTCATAATGGTAGAAGGGGTTCGCCAGTCATAATAGTGGATGAGGGTCGCTATTCATAATAGTAGAAGGGGTTCGCCAGTCATAATAATGGATGAGGGTCGCTAGTCATAATAATAGATGAGGTTCGCCAGTCATAATAATGGGTGAGGGTCGCTATTCATAATAATGGATGAGGGTCGCCAGTCATAATAGTGGAAGAGGGTCGCCAGTCATAATAATGGATGAGGGTCGCCAGTCATAACAATGGATGAGGGTCGCCAGTCATAATGGTAGAAGGGGTTCGCCAGTCATAATAGTGGATGAGGGTCGCTATTCATAATAGTAGCAGGGGTTCGCCAGTCATAATGATAGATGAGGATCGCCAGTCATAATAGTAGAAGGGGTTCGCCAGTCATAATGGTAGATGAGGGTCCCTATTCATAATAGTAGAAAGGGTTCGCCAGTCATAATGATAGATGAGGGCCGCCAGTCATAATAGTAGAAGGGGTTCGCCAGTCATAATAATGGATGAGGGTCGCCAGTCATAATAGTAGATGGGGTTCGCCAGTCATAATACTGGATGAGGGTCGCCAGTCATAATAGTAGAAGGGGTTCGCCAGTCATAATAATGGATGAGGGTCGTCAGTCATAATAATGGATGAGGGTCGCCAGTCATAACAATGGATGAGGGTCGCCAGTCATAATGGTAGAAGGGGTTCGCCAGTCATAATAGTGGATGAAGGTCGCTATTCATAATAGAACAAAGGGTTCGCCAGTCATAATAATGGATGAGGGTCGCCAGTCATAATAGTAGAAGGGGTTCGCCAGTCATAATGGTAGATAAGGGTCGCTATTCATAATAGTAGAAAGGGTTCGCCAGTCATAATAATAGATGAGGGTCGCAAGTCATAATAATGGATGAGGGTCGCCAGATATAATAGGATTTATTTATTGGAAACATTTCTTAATAACTTTGGCGCAATCTCAAAATGTATCACTGCAAGGAAAAGACTCCCTGCAGATTATTCAAATCCAAACGTTAACATATATATATCTCAATTAATTATGATATCAAATTATTTGGGATAAGATGAGATAGGCCTATCCAGCCATAATGATTATGCATTCTCCTTTGGCGACTTGCTGTTTTGAAATTGACTGCGGTATGGTTTCGAATTGGGAGGGGGGGACTCGGGTTAGGTAAGTTCGAAATGTTTGTGTGTGTTTGTGGGAGGGGGGGGTTAACATTGTACTGGTTTATTGAAAAGGACGGCAAGGGGAGGGATTGAGCATCTCATGGTCCCGGTTTCCTGGGTCAGTCAGAATATCAAGGAAAAGTAATATTACATTTCAAGATATTGAAGGTCAAGTCGCAAGAAATATGTTGACTTAACGTTAAAAATTTCTTATAGATTTATTTATTTAATCATTTATTAAAACATCTTTATACAGGATAAAATGTTCAAATAAAACACTGTTTTTCAACACGGTCCTGTTACATCAAGAATATGAAATAACAATAAAAATGCATACAAACTTAATTAAGTTAAAATACTGAATATGCTTAATTTAAAATAAAAGTTGCAAAAAATAGAGAGAGCAGGAAGAGAAATAGTGTGGTTTAGTATATGGCAGAAGTAGAGAGAGAGAGAGAAAGAGAGAGAGAGAGGGGAAAGAAAGGAGTACAACAGCATAATACAGAATTAACTAGACAGTTAAGTATACAATAAAATATGGATAAAAGGTCAGTCTACTGTTAATTTAAAAATACTTGTTTTTGTACGACCTCTTGAAATGTAGGAGGTTAGAAATATTCTGGAGTTCATTTGACAAGGAGTTCCATGTCTTTATTGCACTAAATTTAAAGGATTGCTTGAAACTTTCAATATTTGGCTTATAGGTAATACAGCATTCAGTGAATCAGCATTACGTGTATCCATGTCTATCAGTAAATAGTTCAATATCATTACAGAGTCTAATAGGGGCAAGTCCATATATACATTGGTAGAAGCTAAAATACATAAAAAATCCCTCCTTGTATCAAAAGATTGTCACAATTTCAGTTAAATCTGTACAACTAATAGAAAATCATATTCTTTCATTACAATACGTGCCGCTCGCCTTTGCAGTCTATTAAGTTCCCTGTTTTTCAATGAACAATTACCCCAAACGGAACGAGCATGATCTATACATGACTGATTATTTTTTTCAATAAAGTATTATGTAAGTCTGGTTTAAGAGTTTTACTTAAATGTCGTAAAGCATTTAACTTATTGATCTACATAGATGTTTGACATGAACATTTCATATGAGATTATTATTAACTTCAACACCTAAATATCTTACAGAATTAACTTGTTTGAGTTGCCATTAAGCTTTATATAAAATTTTCCTTTGTTTTTTTAATAACGAGTTGAAATAAGCATAATACTTATTCTAGTAACATTGATCTTTAAACAATTGTTTATATACCACTTATCAATTTCATGTAAACATACCTGTAAATCGCGTTGAATTGTTATGTAGTATTTTATGTAGTATGTATTTAAGTTCCTGTTATCCTTTCAGTCATTCACATTCACTTGTTTACAAACTCCCCCAATGTCATCTAAGAATCCAAAAACCCCAATGCCATTTAAATCCTAAACCTTGACCATTAATGACCAACCTCCAGTGATGTCAGCTAACTTCAAGGAAGAAGTAGGACTCACACTTCCAGCCCGAGTCACTTGCACAGAGCATCACCACACCCCTTATACCAGAGAAAGTTTGATAGACAGTTACCTATAGACCAATCAGAACAAGTTAACATCCCCCACCTTGAATTGTTACACCCCAAAACTAATGATATAAATAAGACTGCTTGATTATTGAAGAATAGAATACAGAAGAATACTAGACCCACGCTCATCCAGATAGAGAATCGGAAATGTACACAATTACATAATCAGCAAAAATATTACAAACATGCAGCAGCACTGGCGTAAATCCCGGGGGATGGGGATATACCCCCCCCCCCCTTCAAGGAGGGGGAGATGGCCCGAACAAACACCCCCCACACACACACACACACACATACACACACTTTCTACGAAAGAAATGAAAAAAGTATCACAAGAGATAATTGTTCTATTGGTGAAAATTCTTCCTAAAATACCGCTAAACAAATAAAACAATATTATTTAATCATAAAATGCAAATAAAGAGCCAGTTCACCATTTCCTAACGAAATACTTATGTCATTGAAGAGAAACCCCGGTTTCTTCAAATTCATCAATGTTGGGTCTTTGGGAAGGGATTAAGATGGAATGTCAAAAAAATTGAAACATATAATAAATCCATTAAACCATCATCATGATGGGATAAAAAAAGATAATATTGGAGGGGGTTGCCGTATGGACACACAGTGGCGTAACTAAGGGGGGCATGGGGGCAGGCCCCCCCCCCCTCCAATCAGCTGAACAAAAAAACAAACGGGGAAAATGAGAAAAGAGGGAGAATGGAAGAGAAACGTAGCGGTGAAGAGGAAAATATTATTCATTATAATGTTATATTATATGATAATTGTTACATTACATAAGAAACATTGTAATCATACCTTTATGAAACATAATTTGCCCAGGGCCTACGTCTTCATTGTTCCTGGTGCTCGCATTGTCTGTTTCACGAGATATATAATCCTGTTGTACTAAAACATCCCGTTTTCAAGTCAATATAAACCAAATATGTTTCCTAGCACTTGAGTTATCACTGTTTTATTTAGTGACATAGCTTCTTTTTCATGAATCAAAAGTGATTGCCCCATGTTAAGGTCTTCGTATCTATGAAACATTTCCTTCCATTATTACGTTCGCTTTAGTGGATTGGTGAGATATGACAGCTCTTCATGAATTTCTAAAATCTGTCTTTAAAATATCCCTTCTCCTAATCTGAATAACAAAAAAATTCAGCTCTCGCTCGCATGATTTGGTTAATGAAATACGTATATGGTCCTAGTTAATTCCTACAAAGAAACCTTAGAATGCCCCACTATAGGTCTATATTATTTAAATTTTCAGCTCGCGCTTCGCGCTCGCAATATTTGTCAGATGCATTTGATAATCAAAATTGCAATGACTGCAAAAAGTGTTTCATGTGTTCAGATGTAATTCTAATAAATCAGCAAGCGCTTAGCACTTGCATAAGATGACTATGGTGAGATATGCATACTCTAAGTGGATTCCTAAAATATATTTCTTAAAATCTCGCTGTTTGTGGTCTAATTGTGGTCAGTATAACCATGATGACTGGCAATCACTCAGTGATTCAAATATTTTGCTGGCGCCCCCCCCCCATGCCGTGACCCACGGTACGCCACTGTGAAAGTTATCAAACCATTGTCCTCATCCACTATTATGACTGGCGACCCTCATCCATTATTATGACTGGCGAACCCTTTCTACTATTATGACTGGCGACCCTCATCCATTATTATGACTGGCGAACCCCTTCTACTATTATGACTGGCGACCCTCATCCATTATTATGACTGGCGAACCCCTTCTACTATTATGACTGGCGACCCTCATCCATTATTATGACTGGCGAACCCCTTCTACTATTATGACTGGCGATCCCCATCCATTATTATGAATAGCGACACTCATCCATTATTATGACTGGCGAACCTCATCCATTATTATGAATAGCGACCCTCATCCATTATTATGACTGGCGAACCCTTTCTACTATTATGACTGGCGACCCTCATCCATTATTATGACTGGCGAACCCCTTCTACTATTATGACTGGCGACCCTCATCCATTATTATGACTGGCGAACCCCTTCTACTATTATGACTGGCGACCCTCATCCATTATTATGACTGGCGAACCCCTTCTACTATTATGACTGGCGACCCTCATCCATTATTATGACTGGCGAACCCCTTCTACTATTATGACTGGCGACCCTCATCCATTATTATGACTGGCGAACCCCTTCTACTATTATGACTGGCGACCCTCATCCATTATTATGACTGGCGAACCCCTTCTACTATTATGACTGGCGACCCTCATCCACTATTATGACTGGCGATCCCCATCCATTATTATGAATAGCGACCCTCATCCATTATTATGACTGGCGACCCTCATCCGTTATTATGAATAGCGACCCTCATCCATTATTATGACTGGCGAACCCTTTCTACTATTATGACTGGCGACCCTCATCCACTATTATGACTGGTGACCCTCATCCATTATTATGACTGGCGAACCCCTTCTACTTTTATGACTGGCGACCCTCATCCACTATTATGACTGGCGATCCCCATCCATTATTATGAATAGCGACCCTCATCCATTATTATGACTGGCGACCCTCATCCATTATTATGAATAGCGACCCTCATCCATTATTATGACTGGCGAACCCTTTCTACTATTATGACTGGCGACCCTCATCCACTATTATGACTGGTGACCCTCATCCATTATTATGACTGGCGAACCCCTTCTACTTTTATGACTGGCGACCCTCATCCATTATTATGACTGGCGAACCCCTTCTACTATTATGACTGGCGACCCTCATCCATTATTATGACTGGCGAACCCCTTCTACTATTATGACTGGCGACCCTCATCCATTATTATGACTGGCGAACCCCTTCTACTATTATGACTGGCGACCCTCATCCATTATTATGACTGGCGAACCCCTTCTACTATTATGACTGGCGACCCTCATCCATTATTATGACTGGCGAACCCCTTCTACTATTATGACTGGCGACCCTCATCCATTATTATGACTGGTGAACCCCTTCTACTATTATGACTGGCAACCCTCATCCACTATTATGACTGGCGAACCCCTTCTACTATTATGACTGGCGACCCTCATCCACTATTATGACTGGCGATCCCCATCCATTATTATGAATAGCGACCCTCATCCATTATTATGACTGGCGACCCTCATCCATTATTATGAATAGCGACCCTCATCCATTATTATGACTGGCGAACCCTTTCTACTATTATGACTGGCGACCCTCATCCACTATTATGACTGGTGACCCTCATCCATTATTATGACTGGCGAACCCCTTCTACTTTTATGACTGGCGACCCTCATCCATTATTATGACTGGCGAACCCCTTCTACTATTATGACTGGCGACCCTCATCCATTATTATGACTGGCGAACCCCTTCTACTATTATGACTGGCGACCCTCATCCATTATTATGACTGGCGAACCCCTTCTACTATTATGACTGGCGACCCTCATCCATTATTATGACTGGCGAACCCCTTCTACTATTATGACTGGCGACCCTCATCCATTATTATGACTGGCGAACCCCTTCTTCTATTATGACTGGCGACCCTCATCCATTATTATGACTGGTGAACCCCTTCTACTATTATGACTGGCAACCCTCATCCACTATTATGACTGGCGACCCTCATCCATTATTATGAATAGCGACCCTCATCCATTATTATGACTGGCGAACCCCTTCTACTATTATGACTGGCGACCCTCATCCACTATTATGACTGGCGATCCCCATCCATTATTATGAATAGCGACCCTCATCCGTTATTATGACTGGCGACCCTTATCCATTATTATGAATAGCGACCCTCATCTATTATTATGACTGGCGAACCCCTTCTACTATTATGACTGGCGACCCTCATCCATTATTATGACTGGCGAACCCCTTCTACTATTATGACTGGTGACCCTCATCCACTATTATGACTGGCGATCCCCATCCATTATGAATAGCGACCCTCATCCATTATTATGACTGGCGACCCTCATCCATTATTATGAATAGCGACCCTCATCCATTATTATGACTGGCGACCCTCATCCATTATTATGACTGGCGAACCCCTTCTACTATTATGACTGGCGACCCTCATCCATTATTATGACTGGCGAACCCCTTCTACTATTATGACTGGCGACCCTCATCCATTATTATGACTGGCGAACCCCTTCTACTATTATGACTGGCGACCCTCATCCACTATTATGACTGGCGATCCCCATCCATTATTATGAATAGCGACCCTCATCCATTATTATGACTGGCGAACCCCTTCTACTATTATGACTTGCGACCCTCATCCATTATTATGACTGGCGAACCCCTTCTACTATTACGACTGGCGACCCTCATCCATTATTATGACTGGCGAACCCCTTCTACTATTATGACTGGCGACCCTCATCCACTATTATGACTGGCGACCCTCATCCATTATTATGACTGGCGACCCTCATCCATTATTATGACTGGCGAACCCCTTCTACTATTATGACTGGCGATCCCCATCCATTATTATGACTGGCGACCCTCATCCATTATTATGACTGGCGACCCTCATCCACTATTATGACTGGCGACCCTCATCCATTATTATGACTGGCGACCCTCATCCATTATTATGACTGGCGAACCCCTTCTACTATTATGACTGGCGATCCCCATCCATTATTATGAATAGCGACCCTCATCCATTATTATGAATAGCGACCCTCATCCATTATTATGAATAGCAACCCTCATTCATTGTTATGAATAGCGACCCTCATCCATTATTATGACTGGCGAACCCTTTCTACTATTATGACTGGCGACCCTCATCCACTATTATGACTGGCGACCCTCATCCATTATTATGAATAGCGACCCTCATCCATTATTATGAATAGCAACCCTCATTCATTGTTATGAATAGCGACCCTCATCCATTATTATGACTGGCGAACCCTTTCTACTATTATGACTGGCGACCCTCATCCACTATTATGACTGGCGACCCTCATCCATTATTATGACTGGCGACCCTCATCCACTATTATGACTGGCGACCCTCATCCATTATTATGACTGGCGACCCTCATCCATTATTATGACTGGCGAACCCCTTCTACTATTATGACTGGCGATCCCCATCCATTATTATGAATAGCGACCCTCATCCATTATTATGACTGGCGACCCTCATCCATTATTATGAATAGCGACCCTCATCCATTATTATGACTGGCGAACCCTTTCTACTATTATGACTGGCGACCCTCATCCACTATTATGACTGGTGACCCTCATCCATTATTATGACTGGCGAACCCCTTCTACTTTTATGACTGGCGACCCTCATCCATTATTATGACTGGCGAACCCCTTCTACTATTATGACTGGCGACCCTCATCCATTATTATGACTGGCGAACCCCTTCTACTATTATGACTGGCGACCCTCATCCATTATTATGACTGGCGAACCCCTTCTACTATTATGACTGGCGACCCTCATCCATTATTATGACTGGCGAACCCCTTCTACTATTATGACTGGCGACCCTCATCCATTATTATGACTGGCGAACCCCTTCTTCTATTATGACTGGCGACCCTCATCCATTATTATGACTGGCGAACCCCTTCTACTATTATGACTGGCGACCCTCATCCACTATTATGACTGGCGATCCCCATCCATTATTATGAATAGCGACCCTCATCCATTATTATGACTGGCGACCCTCATCCATTATTATGAATAGCGACCCTCATCCATTATTATGACTGGCGAACCCCTTCTACTATTATGACTGGCGACCCTCATCCACTATTATGACTGGCGATCCCCATCCATTATTATGAATAGCGACCCTCATCCGTTATTATGACTGGCGACCCTTATCCATTATTATGAATAGCGACCCTCATCTATTATTATGACTGGCGAACCCCTTCTACTATTATGACTGGCGACCCTCATCCATTATTATGACTGGCGAACCCCTTCTACTATTATGACTGGTGACCCTCATCCACTATTATGACTGGCGATCCCCATCCATTATTATGAATAGCGACCCTCATCCATTGTTATGACTGGCGACCCTCATCCATTATTATGAATAGCGACCCTCATCCATTATTATGACTGGCGACCCTCATCCATTATTATGACTGGCGAACCCCTTCTACTATTATGACTGGCGACCCTCATCCATTATTATGACTGGCGAACCCCTTCTACTATTATGACTGGCGACCCTCATCCATTATTATGACTGGCGAACCCCTTCTACTATTATGACTGGCGACCCTCATCCACTATTATGACTGGCGATCCCCATCCATTATTATGAATAGCGACCCTCATCCATTATTATGACTGGCGAACCCCGTCTACTATTATGACTTGCGACCCTCATCCATTATTATGACTGGCGAACCCCTTCTACTATTATGACTGGCGACCCTCATCCATTACTATGAATAGCGACCCTCATCCATTATTATGACTGGCGAACCCCTTCTACTATTATGACTGGCGACCCTCATCCATTATTATGACTGGCGAACCCCTTCTACTATTATGACTGGCGACCCTCATCCACTATTATGACTGGCGAACCCCTTCTACTATTATGACTGGCGAACCCTTTCTACTATTATGACTGGCGACCCTCATCCACTATTATGACTGGCGATCCCTATCCATTATTATGAATAGCGACCCTCATCCATTATTATGAATAGCAACCCTCATTCATTGTTATGAATAGCGACCCTCATCCATTATTATGACTGGCGAACCCTTTCTACTATTATGACTGGCGACCCTCATCCACTATTATGACTGGCGACCCTCATCCATTATTATGACTGGCGAACCCCTTCTACTATTATGACTGGCGACCCTCATCCATTATTATGACTGGCGAACCCCTTCTACTATTATGACTGGCGACCCTCATCCACTATTATGAATGGCGACCCTTATGATCAACGAACCTTTTTCCTCCTTATGACTGGCGACCCTCTTCCTTTATTATGACTAGCGACCCTCATGTTTGATTATGAATGGCGACCCCCATCGTTGATTATGACTAGCGACCTCTATGAACAAAGCCCCTTATGAATAGCGACCCTTATGACTATTATGACTAGCGGTCCTTATAACTAGCGGGTATTATGACCAGTGGTCCTTATGACTGGCGGGTGGACCCCGGGATAAGTACCCTTTTTTCAAAGGAACTTTTAAAAAATAAAAAAAATCTGATTTAAATAAAAAAAATCTGATTTAAATCAAATAAATCCGATTTTTTTTATTTTTTTTAAAAAATCAAAAAAAATCGCCAACCCTGGCAATAATTGGACCGACTGCCCCCCCCCCCCTTCCCTTTTATTATCTGGATATTTATTGCATATATTTTATACATGTGTTTTAAACATGTATCCCCCTCAGAATGTTTTAGCAATGACTGAATCAGTACACTGCAGATTTGAAGGATCTAATATAAATCCAGAAAAGCTGTGAGTAGCAGTTAGTCGATCATTAGATTTAGATTTAAACGTGTTAAACCTTGTGGATTTGAATTTAAAGCTAAAATATATGAGTTTAAATCGTTTGAGATTTAAACATTAATTCATAGGATTCAGAATAAAATAATAACAATAATAATAATCTTATTGATAATGATAATATCAATAATCATAATATAATCCTAGTAATAATAATGATAGAAATATAGTAATAATAATAATAACAATGAAATCCACGACCGAGGAAAAAGAATTGATGGAGTGAAAAAAGAACAGGAAAGGGAAAAGAGGAAATATATTTTTATTAATTATTTAATTATTTATTGAATATTATTAATCATTTATTGATTTTATGGTCTATCTATTAGATAATATTTCACCTCCTATCCGGTGCTATATTTATTCCCTCGGGTGAATAAATATAAATATATTTGGGGAAAATGCAACTCCGTGGGGAAATGAAAAGCTACATTCAAACTCTAGGTAGGCAGTATCTGTATAAATGTTACAATAAAAGGTACGTGGGGAGATAAGTCGCGAAGATGGAAGTTGATGAAAACTGGCATTGATATCAAAAGGCTAGGACGTATCGAGTTGAAAAGGAAAGAAAATATGTTTTTTCTTCTTGGATACTTCTTACCTCACCCATAAAAAAAAACATACACACAGACTTCGAGGTCATCCATTGTGTGACATTGTGTGATGAGTATAGCTATATTTTTTTAATGAATTGCGGTATAGATGTAGGCCCAACCCGCTATTCTGAACATGCTAAAAGGTGGGGTCTAACCAAACAAGTTGATATGTATATAATATAACATGAATAAAGCAACACCGAACAAGCGTATAACACTGAAAAATTCATCAAAACTTGGATGTGAGATTTAGATAAAAAGTCGTTTCATTTTTCATTTTCATAATGTGCACAAAACAGTTCAATTTACAACATTGTTTCTATATGCAAATGAGGGAGATGATGACGTCACGCACTGACTATTCTATCTGCGTTGTATCATGCATAATATAGGCTTATGTTTTTTTAATCTTTTTTTCGGGGGGGGGGGGTATTGGAATAAGACGCTTTACTTCAGACATAAACACAATGTTTACTTAAAATGAGAAAGTTATGACATTTTAAAGTTTTGCTAAATTTCACAAAACAGTTATATGCACATCCTGGCTGGTATGCAAATGATGAGACTATGTCGTAATCCACTCACTATTTCTTTTATTGTTTGTTATATAAAATATGAAATATTCAAATTTTCTCCTCATTGTCAAGTGACACGACGATTAATTCCCCCCCCTGAACATTTGGAATTAGCATTGTTTAATACTATATGGTAACTTCAGTCAAGTTGGTCCTTATTGTCAAATCTATAAAAAATTAAATATTGTATGATTCAAACAATAAAAAACAAAAAGAAATAGTGAGTGATGGACATCATCGACTGACTCACCTAATTGAACATATCACTGTTTTGTGAAAAATAAGCGAAACTTTAAAATGTCATAACTTTCTTATTTTACATCCGATTTTGATGAAATTTTCAGCAATATGCTAGTTTGATTTTTCTCTATTTATTAAAGTCAGCGCCATTATGATTTATAGTTTAATTGTGCCACCACAAGTGGCTTCCCATATATGTATGCGGCGACTCTGCCACGACCAATAAATGTCTCACAACCTATTCAAATCGTCTGTAGTTTCCTCATTATCTAATTGCGTGGTGGCTTACGGTGTGATCAGAATTCCGCGGCTAACTTTCGCTACCAGGATCAAAGAATCCGGATTGGGGGAAATCTCGATCGCTCAGAAACTTGGGGACAGGCGCTCACCAGGTCTAAATGTGGTGTGATAGTTTGGGTAGGCATACAGAGTTGAGTATTTATAAAGCGTACGTAGTCCCATATATAGTATGTACTGTACTGCAATGCGCGCCGCATCGACGAAGCGATGCACGGTCGTGGCGGAGCCCACCCGCGTCGGGCTTGCATCTATACAGCACTCTAGGCGACACCGCAATACTTACCCGTGTTAAGAAACTGAGACTCCACTCACGCGCATTTGGGCAGCTCTAGCTTAGAACTAAGCTTTCTTTCCGTAAAAAATCTTTATTCTTATGATTCAATAAATGTTAATAAATATATAATTACTCTTAAATCGGTACTCACCGGTTCTTTTCTTGAATTTTCTGCCAAATTCCCACGCTTCTGGCTTCAATTCTGCGATGGATTCTGTTGCCATAGACAGCTACACATGCAACTCTATTTATAAATGGAGCGCCCCTTACGAGAGTTGTTAATGCCGCGGAAAAATTGTTAGGCATTTTGGCCTGTGGTCAAGGCGTTCTTTTGTTCTATTTTTTTTATAGGTATGAGATCGAAATCACAGCGACTATTCACACTGTTCCATAATGATTCCGAAAGGAGGTGCAGCACCCCCCACCCACATGGGCGCAAATCCCAGGGGGACACTTCCCCCTAACCCAAAATAGTAGGGGCACATTATCAAATGTCCCCCTACTATATGATGGAAAGAAATAGGCCTACATCATTTAAATCGAAGTAAAACATGTATTTTGGACGAGACGACCTTCTTTTGGGGGTGATAAACCTTCCTTTTTGTTTTTTTTGTTAGTTTGTTTTTGTTTTTTTTTGCCTGTTTTCCAGCCCCTGGTCCCCTACCTTAGATTTCCACCCTTGCCTCCCACTACTCTTGATATTGTTTGCGAATCTGTTTTGTAAATTAAAGGGGAATTTCACCCTGATAAAAAGATGATGAAAATATGAGAAAAATCATTTCAAAATATCGATGAAGGTGTTATTTGACAAAAAATGGAGTTGATAGAATTTAGAATGCTTGATTTATTGTGACGTCTATAACGAGCAGTTGCTCTATCCTAAATATAAAATGCCCAAATTTCCCATTTTTAATGGTCCGTAACGACCCACTTTTTTCTTTTTGATAACAAGTATGAATTGATATAGGCCTACTAAAATGTACCATAAAAATCATTATCATGTATTTCTTGACATTTCATTTACTTTTTTACCATAATAATAGCTGCTTGCAAAGGCCTACGCCGTCACAAAAAAACCGGGGGGGGGGCACTTACATTGACGAGTGGATACCATGCGCGACCAAAAAAAAACGTAAAAAGGATAGGGCACGTTACCTACGTAACGTGATAAGGGTGTCAAAAACACAAAAATAATGAAAAAAGGGTATCTATTAATTCGCTAGGAAAACCGTCGTGTTTAGGGTCTAATTTGCGGGGATGATAAAACAAAATCAAAATGTTTTATAAAGGATGTCCTTTTTGCTCCAACACTTCGTGTTTAGAGTCCGATTTGCGCGAGGTGTAGAAGGTGGGGTCGTACTAAACCAAATAAGGTAAAGCCGACGACCGAAGGACCCGTAACAATAAAACATTCCTGTACTTGTTTAGGGGTTCATTTCAGGGAATATTTGCCAAGAGTATCGTTTTGTTTCCAATACTTGTTAAGGGTAGGGTTTCACACGCCACTACTTGTTAAGGGGTGCATTTTCAGAATATGGAAATTACGTGTTTAGGGTGCTTTTCGAGACCCCATGGTCGCGCATGGTATCCACTCGTGAATGGAAGTGGCCCCCCGGCCCCGGGCAAAAAAAAAATCTTACCTTTGAAAAAGATTGGTGGGGGATGGATTTTCCTCGAACGCATACCAATTTATTTTCTGCTATTTTCATGATAAACTTTAAATGAATTCAACTTTGCACTACTTAATTTTTTCAAAGACAAAATAACAAAATTACATCTCGTCATCATCATCATCACCACTATCATTAGCATCACCATCATCATCACCACAACCGTCACCACAACCATCATCATCACCAAGATAATTTTCATCATCGTCATTGCCATAATCATCTTTTTTTTTCTTTATTTTTTCCCCATCCCTTCTTTTTTTTTTCTTCCAATATTCCTCCTTTTATTTAGAGCGGCACACCGTCATGCTCCCTCACTGATTATCCGCCTCTATATGCTTGGTGTTGTATAAATTGGCGGATACCTGAATGAAATACTGAAGAGAAAATAAGGAAAGGGAAAAAGTAAGAAGAAAAAGAAGATGAGGAGAAGAAAAAAAGAAAGCCAAACAAATGAAACAAAACAATGTCAAAATTTCGTAATAAAGTCTTCTACGTCAGTTTAATAATGATGTTTTCATTGAAATGAGAACATAAAAAAATGAAACAAGTAAGATGGGCTATACATCGTAGCAAAGAAATAGAGGGAAGCTCCGAGACAATAAAAAGGGTGAGAAAAAGAAAAGACTTTGAAATACTCACAACACGAGCATAATAAAAAAATATGGAATAAGCAAGGACAAGTAGCTGAGGGACACCCCCCCCCCCCCCCCCCCCCCCCCTCTCTCTAGTTATTTATGTATCAAACTCGCATACACAAGAATTTCTTACTAATCAAAATATTGCGAGCAAAAAGCACGAGCTGACATTTTTTTAAATATTCAAAACTGATAGAGAGACACATTTTAAACAATTCATGAATCATAATAATTATACAACCAGCTTACCAATCGAATCATTCGATTGCGACAAATGATCTGAGAATTAATGCTTTTAGGAATTCATTAAATTAAAGCAAAGTATCTCAACATTAAAATAATTAAGGCGGGCGCAAGGTATCAGCTAATACACCGATAATTTTTTTTGGACATTTGAAGTATTTTCGGTAATCATGAAAAAGATTAATATTTCATGAAAGCTCAAATCCCGAAGAGCGGAATATTTTTATTAATTGACTTTTTAAAAAAATGTTCTAAGCCCCATTTAATATTTGATTATAAGTCGATGCATTAAAAGCTGAAAAAATAAAGTATTTTGTGTTCCTCTATCATAATTGTCTTTCTCTTTAACCCTGGTTCTTTTTTTCTGGGGGGAAGCATTTTGGTTAAAAAAAGAGAGAAAAAAGATAATTGTTGGCTTGTGGACGCCCGGTGTGGACGGTGGTAGGGACACCCCCCCCCCGTAGTTACGCCAATATGGGACCAAATGATCCTAAATGTCCGAGGCGAAACTTGTGCAATCAAACGTTATTTCTGAATAAATTAAAGCTTGCGCTGTTCAACTTCAATCTCTTTCAGCTAAATTTGCGATGAACGCTGCGTTATGAAATATATAATTATCAACATCTGGCGAAAAGAATAACCGACCGATCACCTGACGAGAACGTGTATACGCGATCTGCATATCAGGTCCGATCGAGAGTCAGAAGTGAAGGACAACTGCCAAGAAAATCAGGAAAAAGTCGTCAAAATGTAAGTTCCCCTTCATTTCTTTCAATTTTTTTTTACTTATTGAATATTGAACTAGCATAAATGTATCATTAAAGCAAAATTTCAACAAAAGCCTCAAATTTAGCTAGTACTTTTGTTGAAATTACAATAAATTTAGATCCACATAAATCTCTAACCCAATTTTAGCACTGATGTCGCCTATGAGGTCCATACATGTAATGTTTGGACCTCATTGGTACTAGGAGTGCTATACAGAGATGTGTAGCCGTCGCTGAGGCACCTCAGCGTAGGTGTCCTCCTGCTGTAGAGCATGAGTCTATCGTGACTAAATCTAAGAATGACACCCCATTTTTCCCTGCCAGTGTTAGGGGAACCCCCGAACAGTTGACAGTGGAATTGCATAGTGGTTCTCCTTTGAATTTGATAAGTGAGTCTACTGCTGATTTCTTTGGCCTTGAAGTTGTAATCGATACGTTTGGTTACAGTGACTATGTTGACCCTGAAGTGTCGTTTGCCTTACCATCTGGCATTGTTGGCATTACATCTTTTTCTCTTTTCTATGATGAATGTGAGTTGTATTATGATGGTTTCGTGGTTGAAGATAGTGTGGTGAACTTTGATGTGATGGCTGGGGCTCCCTTTATGGAGAAGAATGATGTTTCCATTCGACCTTCTAAACGCCAAATCATGTTTGGGGACTACCATACTTTTTCTTACATGTCATCTAATCAGTTTCCCCAATCTAGTCCCACTAGTATGAATGAGTTAGATGTGCTGGATTGTGCAGTGGGTATGATAACGCAAGGATCTGAGAGTGAGTGCAAACATACTAATCCTGGATTTGACTGTGAGTGTAAACACACTCTTCCACTAAATGACTGTTCTCAAGTATACAGAGAGATCATGGATGTTGGGTGTAATGTAGAGGTGAATGAGACTGAAGCTGATCATCCACACATTCACCAGTCTAGCGACAATGATAACATACACAATGAGGTCATGAATGTTGAGTGTAATGTAGAGGTGAATGAGACTGAAGCTGACCATCCACACATTCACAAGTCCAATGACAATAACATACACAATGAGGTCATGGATGTTGAGTGTAATGTAGAGGTGAATGAGACTGAAGCTGACCATCCACACATTCACAAGTCCAATGACAACATACACAATGAGGTCATGGATGTTGAGTGTAATGTAGAGGTGAATGAGACTGAAGCTGACCATCCACACATTCACAAGTCCAATGACAACATACACAATGAGGTCATGGATGTTGAGTGTAATGTAGAGGTAAATGGGAATGAAGCTGACCATCCACACATTCACAAGTTCAATGACATTAACATGCACAGTGAGTTTGGATTGATGACCAGTGTGGAGACTGAAAGTGTTATGACTGAGTATGATGTTGGAAACCCAGACTTGGGATTTACGTCACCACTACATGTGTCGAAGATGGATGGTGAGATTGGTGAGACGTTGAGTGAAAGCGTTGAGATAGTGACAGTCACAGAATCCAAAAGCTGTAAGCCTGCTGTGAGTACTGACGATAATTGCTGTGATCGTGCTAAGCTATGCGTAAAGACAGTAGGTGCAATTGGGTCACATTACAATTGTCAGGTAAAACATCAACATGAACATGATATTAGTTGCAGCAGTGACCTATCGTGTGTAAAGGTCGTAGGTGAAATTAGGTCACATAACAATCGGGAAAATTACCAACATACACAATTTTACAGTGTTCCTGATACTGAGCCTAGCTCTGCATCTGGTGTTCCTGGTACTGAGCCTAGCTCTGTTGTTCCTGATACTGAGCCTAGCTCTGACATTCCTGATACTGAGCCTAGCTCTGGTGTTCCTGATACTGAGCTTAGCTCTGTTGTTCCCGACACTGAGCCTACATGTAGCTATGGCGTTCTTGATACTGAGCCTAGCTCTGGTGTTCCTGGTACTGAGCATAGCTCTGGTGTTCCCGGTACTGAGCATAGCTCTGGCCTGCCCGGTAATGAGCCAAGCTTTGACATTCCTGATACTGAGCTTAGCTCTAATACTAAGCATTCCTGTAGTGTCTTGGTAATGAGCCTTACATCAGCTCTCTTGTGTCTTGTCGTGAACATAGCTCTAGTGGTAGTATGCTCTTGTTTCATCGCTACTCATGTTTCGGAAGCGGAGCCTAGCCTTGCTGTTGCAGGTTATGTACACAGTGATGACATCACTTCAATACATCATTGTGCCATCATTCGATCGCTTTCGCATGACCTTTATTCTCCTTTCGCTACAGTAGAGAACCGTATTCGCGAAATCCATGATCGGCTTGAAAACCGAACCACTGACTACCCGTCAGACATAGAGTACGTCAATGAGAGTATCCGCAGTACAGATCGTTATTTCGGTTTCGTTCGTTGTACACGTGATCATGATATGCCCAGACATGTTTGTGGTGTCTGCAACACAGATCGTTTTCGGCATTTCGGCGTCGTTCATTGTACACACGATCATGATATGCCCCGGCATGTTCGTGGTGAGCCGTGTCACCACACAGACGCTTACCTTGATATTGCACTGTGTTCCTTTCTCATCAATGGTAACCATCACTTTACGAGTCTCTTACCTTATGAGGTGTTCTATGGATGCACAGCTTACATGCCTTCTGTAGCTAGTATCATCTGGTCGCCCTACATGGACTGTATAGCTTATAGTACAATAGACAAGGATTTGGCACCTTGCCTTAGTCCCAAGACGCCTACTCTCCTACAGAATCCTGCTGATCGATTGATATTGCCTGTTGTCCATCACGCTACTGATCCTGATGTGATTTTGCTGCTATCTTACCTGTGTGACTACATCTGTTCTGGTAACCGGTCCTCTGCATATGATGTCATGACTAGTCTTCCCACCTCATGGCTCTTTGAGGACGGAAAAGCGGCCCACAGTAGCACACCCTTACTCCATGTTCATGGAAGTTCGTCACGCACCGTATTACCGGTGTCCAACCCAGTCCGTACCCCTGCTGTTGTTGATCAGCCCTTGAGGATCCAACCCCCCGTTGGATCTTGGCCTAGATGCGTCGCGACCATTGGACACCAGGATTGGCTTCTATGGACTTGTGGACCTCGCCCACCGTCGCCCTTTTCTGATGGAACTCGCATGATCCCCAATCCCATGATGTACCTCGCATGATTCCCTACCCCTGATGGAACTCACTTTTCTGGTCGGAGTGTGGTTGTAATGCGACCTTGGCTTTCTGGACTCTTTCAGGCTCATATGATGACTTCGCACACAATGATTTTCGCCGTGTTTGGTGACTGCCCCGTGGGCTTTAAGTTTTTTCCCACTTCAGCATGCACGGTGGCCCACAGCCCCCCCCCCCCCCGCCGTGTCCCTTGGTAATATCTGCAGGAGTGACAATAATGTTTAAAGTGTCTACATTTTACCAGTGTTGTATTATGTTTTTTATTATTCATTCCCTGTATTGTTACTCATGTTTTGCTTGGGGATACGGGTATGGTTTCGCTATTTCTGTGCTTATTTTTTATTTATAGATATATACAAGTATAGAGTTGCAGTTGGTTTTAAGTTTGTCATGGTTTTACCACACAACAAATATCAATGTGTTACTACACTGATTGGATGCAGGAAGTTGGTTAAATTTGTATTACGGCATACTATAGTCTTTGTTTCGTTTTTGAGTATTTTTTTTTATGCCGTGTGTGCATACTTTCGGCCGTTTAAGATTATTAGTAGTGTACTGACCATATTTGGAAACAAGCCTTATTTTTTTTGTTTTTTATATTCAGTAGTGAATCCACATGACTTGTTTCATTTGGTCACATTTTTTGTGTTTTTGTGTTTTTGTATATGGTCGTGATTAAAGAGTGCTTTTGTGGTATTATTTATGCCTTTGATTTGTTAGAAGTGGCATGTATGCGTGCTGTTGTACATTATGTACGCAATTTGACCAGGCAGTCAATTTCTTTTTTATTGTTTAAAACAAAGCGAAGGTAGTTGGGATTAGTGTATTGTTTTAATATATTTTGAGGTTTTATATTAATGACCTGTATAGTGGAATTGTTATGTCCTTTATCCATACTATACGTATATGGCTATTATTTGAGGTTTGTTATATTACTCGTATAGGGGAATGGGTTTGATCCTTATCATTTGCACAAATCATATTTAGACTGAAACAGTTATTACCATTTTTGATATACCTACTGTTTAAGTGTAACCCTACTTATGTTATTCTGTTAGATGAATATTGAATATTTTTATTGGTGTTCATACGTTTTGAATATGATTTCATACAGTCAAATTGAAGCTTGATTTTGGATCTGTTTAAAGGAAAAAAAAGAGAGAAAAGAATGAAACGTAATCACGCCATTATGATTTATAGTTTAATTGTGCCACCACAAGTGGCTTCCCATATATGTATGCGGCGACTCTGCCACGACCAATAAATGTCTCACAACCTATTCAAATCGTCTGTAGTTTCCTCATTATCTAATTGCGCAGTTTTTTCCTGGGGTGGACTTGACCTTTAACTTATGATATATCGCTGCCTACACGTAGATATATTGGTTTTATACTTGTGCTGGGGCCCGTTGCAGAAAGAGTTGCAATCAATCGCAAACTCTAAAAATCATGCGCAACTTGATATTCAACCATAGAGTTAAATACGTACTATAACTCTATGTATTCAACCAATCAACAGCGCGCATTTGGGACTTGCGATTGATTTTTTGACTTGCGTTTAAATGCAACTCTTTCTGCAACGGGCCCCTGGACTAACACCTTTTTACTTGGTAGTGATCGTACTACGAATCATATTGTTATACAGTTGTTATATTGTGAAAACATAGAGGCATAACCTTTTTTTCTCATATATATACAATATTTTTTTAAGGCTACTTGTCAATCCGAGGCGGCGCTGATTGTGAATCTTAATGATGCCACTCGTGTAACCTTGAGCATGTTCCGCAAATTGGCAAAATCCATTATGCAGGGTGCTACATTATTTTTTAGATGCACTAGCCCAGTCGGGCAAGTGAATCCTTAAATAGTTGAAATATACTTGCCCAAAAATCTATTTCACTTGCCCGAAAAAAATCCTTGAAAAAAAAGTTTTACCTCTTCAAAAGAAAGTTTTGCAGTTTTATAAACCATTGACCTTTTTCTCTCTTTTGACATTAACTGATCTAACTTATTGCATTTCTTTTTCCAAAGTGAATTTATTTTGCCTTCCATGACCAAAATTAGGGTCAATATCATATCAAATCGGCCCTAATCTTAGTCATTCTACTGTGTGAATTTTGCTTGCCCAATTTGGGCAAGTAGTATTGGTCTTTACTTCAAAACACTTGCCCGACTCTCACTTTTACTTGCCCCGGGCAATCGGGCAAGTGTTTGTGTAACACCTTGCATTGTGGCCGCAAAAATATGCATATTACCCATGGAAATCAGAAAATTGCCAGCAGACTGGCTATAAAATGTATGTGATTGTGTTACAGGAGTGAAATACTCTCTGAAATAATGTTTTTTTTTTAAATATATTTCTTTTCTTGATGCTCAAAACTTTCGGGCCGCCATACGAAAGGCCTGGTCACACCGCCAGAGCGTTGTTGGAGCGGTCGTGGAGCGGTAGGGAAAGAGGGTCGAATTTCGCTCACAAAATTGGGGAAAAAATCGAAATCGAAATTGGTGAACGGTAGCCACAGTGTATAATAATATAGGGTATTTATATTGCGCACATATCCACCTTGTTAGGTGCTCAAGGCGCTCCTATATTACCCGGCTCAGCTAGGCGTTCATAGCGCACACAGCTTTTTAAGGAATTATTTCCTACCGGTACCCATTTACCTCACCTGGGTTGAGTGCAGCACATTGTGGATCAATTTCTTGCTGAAGGAAATTACGCCATGGCTGGGATTCGAACCCACGACCCTCTGTTTCAAAGTCCGAAGACTAATCCACTGGGCCACAACATGGAGTATAGGGAAAAATAATTTTCACAAAAATGATCCCTAAACCGCAAGTAATTGTGATCTATGGACGAAGTAAATAGACCATCAATGATAATAAGATATATCATTTACTATGTCATGTATGGGAAAATTGTTGTATACTAAACTCCTCAAAAAAAAAGTTTTGAAATCTGAATTTGATCGATAATTTCTCCTCGGTTTTAGTAAATATCAATGTGTAATTAATACCAATAAATAAATCATTTACTTTTGTTTAAATTGATATCCTACATAGTATGATTATGGTTCACATGCATGGAGGGGCAGTGTCTTGAAGTGTGGGGCAAGGTTAAATTTCAAATGTTGCAAAATGACGCAATATTGAAAGTCACTGTTCTTTTTTCAGTGGTGATGAGTGAGTTTCTCAGCGGTTTCTTTTGTTTTCATGCACCTTAACGTCAACATTAACATGGAGTGAAACACACCTCTGCACAAGCAAACACATAACAAACAAACATGCATGGGTATTTCAAAATACGTCCTCAAACCGTGTCATCTCACAGAACCATCACTACAGAAGCAGTGGCTTGATTTGAATGGATTTCATCTCTATCAGACACAGTCAAATGAATCATGTTCTGTATTGACCTTTCATGACTATTTCTGCTCGTTTTGCAGTTTTTCGATTCAGACCTCATCCAACACTTTTAATCCTCCTCTTGTCAACATCAAATCTTAACCTAAGGTTAAGTTTTTGAAATGACATCATAACTTAAAAAGTATATTGACCTAGTTCATGAAACTTGGCCATAAGGTTAATCAAGTGCCACTTAACATCCTGCATGAGTTTCACGTCACATTACCAAGGTCAAAGGTCATTTAGGGTCAATGAACTTTGGCCGAATCTGGGGTATCTGTTGAATTACAACTTTGAAAGTATATGAATATGATTCATGAAACTTGGACATGATAATAATCAAGTATCACTGAACATCCTGTGCAAGTTTCAGGTCACATGATCAAGGTCAAAGGTCATCTAGGGTCAATGAACTTTGGCCAAAGTGGGGGTATTTGTTGAATTACCATCATAACTTTGAAAGTATATTGGCCTAGTTCATAAAAACTTGGACATAAGAGTTATCAAGTATCACTGAACATCCTGTGCGCATTTTAGGTCACATGACCAAGGTCAAAGGTCAATGAACTTTTGCCGAATTGGGGGGTATCTGTTGAATTACCATCATGACATTGAAAGTTTATTGATCTGACTCGTGAAACTTGGACATAAGAGTAATCAAGTATCACTGAATACCTGTGCGAGTTTCAGGTCACATGATCAAGGTCAAGGGTCATGTAAGGTCAATGAACTTTGGCCACATTGGGGGTATTTGTTGAATTACCATCATATCAATGTACAAGTGTATTGGTACATTTCCTTTAAATTGTACACAGTAAGGACCTATCTATGGTGGCCATTTTCAATTTTAGAATGCAGCATTTATCACCTTAATTAAACCAGATATGATATATCTCGGTAGAAACCACGCTTTTAGACAATATTTCACTCTTACATCACAATGCAATACTTATAGTCAAACAAAGCCAAATTCTGTCAAAATTACATGTACCAAATTACAATATACATGTACATAATACTTTTAGGGCCTATGGCAGCCATTTTGAATTTCAAAGTACAATAATAATTATTACCTCCATGACCAACATATGATGTATTTTTTAGAAATCATATTTAAGACAATATGTTTACTCTTACATCACAGTTACATGCATATTTTATGATTCCCACTGAAAATACGTTTCCCTAAAAGCATGTAACATAATTTAGTTAGGGTTTGTAGCGGCTATTTTGAATGTCAAAATACAGTATTTATCACTTACATGGCAGAATTAAGAAATGCTATATTTCTTAAAAATAATACACTCATACAAAAGGATTATATGGATTTCATAGTCAAGCAAATCCAAATTCTTACAAAATTACGTGTCCCCATTTACATTGTAGATAATACTGTTTTGGCCAATAGGGGCCAATTTGAATATAACAATACAGCATTTATCTCATGCACGACAAAAAAAATTATATGCTTTGCTAGAAAACCCGTTTTTAGACAATTTTTCTCGTATATCACAATTACATGCATTTTATGTTCTTATTCTTGTGGAAATTAGTTTCTCCATTCCCTACTGGGCCTATGGTGGCCATTTTGAATTTAAAATAAAGCATTTATCACATGAATTGCACCTTAAATATATTTCATCAAAATTGTGTTTTTAGCCAGTATTCCACTCGCATATCATAATAATATGCATTTTAGTACCCACTCAACATTATACATAATACTGTCAGGGCGTTTAGTGGCTTTTTGAATGCTAAAAATCTTCATTTATTACAAACATGACATAAAAATGATACATTTCGGTAGCAATCGTGTTTTTATCCATCAGTTCACAAAAAAATCACCATTACTTGCGTTTAGTGCTCACTTTTGTGAAATTATTTATCCACATTCATATTGTACATAATGTTGAATACATCGGTCTATGGCGACCATTTTTAATAGGCCTATCAAGAAAATAATTTGTTCCAAAAATGGGTTTTTTCGGAGAGTATTTCACTCCTGCAACACAGTTACATACATTTTATAGCCAATCTGCTTGCATTTTTATGATTCTCATGGGTAATTTGCATATTTTGGCGGCCATATTGGATTTTGCCAATTTGCGGAAAATGCTCAAGGTTACACGATCGAGTGGCATCATTCAGATTCGTAATCAGCACCCTCGAATTGACAAGAAACCATTAAAAAAATATTGTATACATGAAAAAACAAGGTTTGGTCAACTTTCTATGGGGCCTATCCGGGACTTAAAAGGGAAAAGTCAAAGGCAGTCACGCCTGTGTGTTTTAACATTATACTGATGATGTTACATGTGCTAAGTGTAAGCGCGCCACCATGCGTTGGTCTCTCGGTCATGGTTATGAAAGACAGTTAAACGTAACCTCAAAGTTGCATAGTTTATTTACCTCTTTAACATTAAGTTGGCCCTTATTAACCAATGGCGCTAGTATAGTATAATAAATTTGGGGGTGAATGTTTTGAATGAATAATTATAGGATTACTTGAAATGAATATATCTTCGTCTTCAGACCTGGGCTCCATAACGCAGATTAGCGATGAATTGCAATTCTGCAAGAACCGCACTGATTGGTCCCTGGTCAGTATTTTAAACCTAAAGCGCGCGCCCGGGGGGGCACTCTACCAAAAAAATGGTTGGGTGTGCCGCGGGCGAGACAAAACCGGGGGCCTTGGAGCGGGCTTATTGTAATAATACTTGTTAAGGGTAGGGTTTCACACGTACGCCAATACTTGTTAAGGGGTGCATTTTCAGAATCTGGAAAATTCGTGTTTAGGGTGCTTTTGGAGACCCATGGTCGCGCATGGTATCCCCCCCGGGATAAATTTGCAGTAGTGCGCGTCCTCTTGACATAATCTGACCAATGCGGTCATGCCTTTTTTATAGCGCACGCAAATGTGTGAAACACCCCGTGCTGACATTTGGGTTATTTCACTGTGAAAACTGTGGTGTTAAAACTGACACCAATTGGTGTTAAAAAGTGATCACACCCTGAGGTGTCAAATAACACCCTAGAGATTGAACATAACACCAAAGAGTGTATATGTAACAACCGTAGGTGTTGTAAAAACACCGGTGTAAAATAACTGGTGTGGTCCTCTATGTACACCGGTTAACACCACAGTTTTTGCTGTGTATAAATTTTTCACCACAGAAAAGAAGATCACCATGGATGAGAAAGTGTGTCGGACTGCGCTTGGATTTTTGACAATTTTGTCAGTAATCATCATCTCGGTGAACCAAACACAGAAGAATGGAATCGAAGATTACTATCCGGCTACGCGATACTACTATCCGATTATCCGACAGAGGTAAGAAGAGAAAATTAATGATAAAAGGCGGGGGGGGGGGCAATATAATAGTAACAAGGCTGAATCGAAAGGATAACCTGTTGTTAGATACCCAGGGACTCCTGACCCAGTAATGGTTAGACTAATGTATTTCGGAAATGATTATGGTAACTATTTGAAAACAATTTGAGTTTTAATCAAGATTTTTTTAAAAGAATAAATTACTGTAGATAGAGTTGAATCAAAAGTATGCTCTTTGAGCTATGTTCAAAGCCGTCAGCACAAAGGACTAATTGTAAAAAAGAGTTGGAATCAAACTTAACTATAAAAATCAATCGCAACTTGATTTCCAACCAAGTTTCCAGCTCACATTCAGGACTCATCCTACGTCTGATCTGGCGAAGACTATGCAGCCACAATGCGTAGTCTTTGACAGATCAGACATATCGCTTACGTTCAGCATAACAGCAAAGACAATAACTGCAGCCTCCGCCTCGATTATAGGCTAGGCTCACTCTTAATATTTTGCTTTGCATTTAAACGCACCTCTTCCTGCAAAGCCGCGGGCCCTATATCCGGGCGTCTCATGAAAGCTGTCGCCGAAGCACTGCGTATATTCAAGAAGGTTTATTTCCATTTCGTTTAATGCCAATTCATCTGCAATCATTTAGTCTATCATCAGTCCATTATCCACATGGTCTATTTGTTATTTCGTACACTCCCCATTTCGTCTAATAGCCAGTTAGTCCATACCATAAATGAAAATGAAATGGATAGTAGACCAACTGATTATGAGACGAAATGGTAATAGACGAAGTGATTATTGGACTAAATGGTTGTTGGACGAAATGGTTTTTGACGAAATGGTTTTTGGACGAAATGGTTTTTGGACGAAATGGTTGTTGGACCAAATGGTTGTTGGACCAAATGGTTGTTGGACCAAATGGTTGTTGGACCAAATGGTTGTTGAATCAAATGGTTGTTGGACGAAATGGTTGTTGAACCAAATGTTTGTTGGACCAAATGGTTGTTGGACGAAATGGTTGTTGAATCAAATGGTTGTTGGACCAAATGGTTGTTGGGCGAAATGGTTGTTGGACCGAATGGTTGTTGGACGAAATGCATGGCCCTACGAAGCAGGGGTGCCATTACCATGACTTTCCTTCAAGAACACAAATGCCCGTCAAATGACAATTATTCTGGGAGACCTTTGCCGAAAATTGGTAAACCGGAACAGCAGTTTCGTGCCATGGTTCGAGCTGACAATTTTTTTCCAGAGTCAAAGACGAGCGAAACTTCTTTGATTCACTTTATTTTCGACAAAGACTTCTTGGTTGTTCATTGTCATGAAGTGATGACAAGCTTTGCTTTTTAGTGGATCCCCCTCATTTCCATATCCATTTATGCTCTATATTATACTGTTTTTTTTACGAAGTAAGAATGCCCTTCTGTAAAATTGTATTTGATTTGTATTGTTTTATATTACTTTGTATTATGTTTTGAATGGAAATTAAATAAAAAAGAATTGAAAAAGAATTGAAAAAGTGCACTTGACAAAACATCTACAATATTCTTGATCCGTCGTGGATCAGAAAAAATCCCTTTCACACCCTCTCTCTCTCTCTGTGCAGGTATTTGGAAGCAAATGCGTCACAATCCACTAAACCGAGATCGCATTGTGACGTCATCAAGCATGTTGTGTACATCAAAACTCATAAGACCGGGTCCACCACGCTTGAAACTCTCTTCAACCGGTTTGGTTTCTACCATAATTCATCTTTTATCTTCAATAAAAATGGAGCTTTGGGGCATTTCAGGTGAGTTTGCAAATAAAACCCCCGCCACCCCCATCTGTCCCCGTCCCCGCACATCTATTTTTTGTTGTTGACGAACTAAGCCTAGGCCTATAGCTTGCATCTGTAATGTAAGTTTTGTAAAAACTTTTCTTTTATTTCTATAAATTTCTTTAATTTCTATAAGTTGCTTTCCTATCTAACGATAGATATTCATGAGCAATTATACATGCATCTGCAATTGAAAAAAAATGATTCTAATCAAATGATTGGCTGAAATCAATCACGTGACCTGTCATTTATTGTAGCTAAAATCACCATGATTAACAATAATTATTGTTTTTGTAACAGTACATATTGAATGCCCTCTGCTTCTCCTCGGGCTTGTTAGATCCGTTTCTAAGGTACATCGGCATGCATTCATTCTGGAATGCCCCTTTATTTGTCAAATATACATTGTTAATGTATGTCCATCGTCTTTGTTTTGAATTTTACCCTGTAAACAAATGTAACATCTTTGGAAATAAAGCTAATCGACGAATGTTTACAGTCGCTCAATTATCCTGATAAATTCAATGGAAAAGATCTCCTAAACATCGATCGTGTGATCATAGATCATACAAATACCCTTCAGTTTGAAAGAGTCGTTATTATTCTTACGTCGCCTATGTGTTTATGACGAGCAAAAATCACAAAAGAGAACTCGTACGTTGTATAAATTATTTAACAAGATTTATAATGCAACTTCTATAACTACTTAATTTGAACCTACAGAACAATGGACTTACGAAAAGCTGACGTGGTCAAGATGTTACTCCCACCTCTCGGAGTAAAAGAAGGAGACTACGCGAGATATAAGAATTACGACACAAGTGCGATTCACGTACGATTTTATCGCGATGTCTTAGATCAGTTCATGGCCAATGGCACGCGTTATGTTTCGAGCGTTCGCGATCCCGCCGACCAATGGATTTCAGCATATTATCATTTTAATTTCAGGAAACCAATTTCTGACTTCGCCAAAGATCGTTTCCAGATGATTACAGTAAATGGTTCCCTGAAATTGCCGTTTGATAAGAACAATTCTACTCTCGATGCAGTGAACGAATTTCTCCGACAGCCACAAATATACATTAATGCGTTGAAAAAGAGAGGGGACGTGATTTGGCATTTTGCGCACAACAGCCAAACTTTTGATCTAAGCACCGATCTGAATTTGATGCAGCGGGACAACGAAACGCTTGTTAATATGACACTCGATCGACTAGTCGATGAACTGGACTTCGTTATCGTAAACGAATACTTCGACGAATCCTTGCTCGTCATGAAGAAAGCATTTTGCTGGGATTACATCGATATATTGTACACTTCACAAAATAAGCGAAAGAAAAAAGACACGCTGCCGGAGGAAACGCGGGCTGAGATCCGCGCGTTTAATCGAGCAGACACGCTCCTTCATCAGCGCTTCAATGAATCTCTGTGGAAAAAGATCGAGGCTTACGGACCGGATTTCAAGAAAGACTTGGACCATTTCAGGCAAATGTTGATTGAAGTCAAGTCAGAGTGTTCTGACAAAGGCAAGATCAAACGAGATGGATTTCATTCTAAGATATTAAATGAATTAGCCAAAAGAGACGCGACCCAGTTTTGTAACATAATGAGAGAGGATATTTTTGGCTCATTCGGGCGAGTCTTTCATAGACAGAAATCAGACCTTCGCTCCTTCAAGGACAAGTCCACCCCAACAAATAGTTGATTTGAATGAAAAAAGAAAAATTCAACAAGCATAACACTGAAAATTTCATCAAAATCGGATTTAAAATAAGAAAGTTATGATATTTTAAAGTTTCACTTAATTTCACAAAACAGTTATATGCACATCCTGGCTGCTATAATGAGGAGACTATGACGTCATCCACTCACTATTTCTTTTGTATTTCATCATATGAAATATTCTAAGTTTGTCCTCATTGTCAAGTGATACAATGATTAATTCCTCCCTGAATATGTAGAATTAACATTGTTTAATAATCAAGATAATATATGGTTCGGTCAAGTTGGACCTTATAGTCAAATTTATAAAAATGAAATATTGTATAATTCAAACAATTAAAAAAAAGAGAAATAATGAATGATGGACATCATCGACTGACTCACCTAGTTGTGCGTATTACTGTTTTGTGAAAAATAAGCAAAACTTTAAAATGTCACAACTTTCTTTTTTTACATCCGATTTTGATGAAATTTTCAGCACTATGCTAGTTTCATTTTTCTCTTTTTATTCAAGCCAGTATTTTACTGGGGTGGACGTGACCTTTAACGCAAAGTTAAGTTACAAATCACTTATTTGAAAGAAGAATTCTGATTGGTTCCTCGTCAGTCTACTGAGCTACATACGCATGAAACGATGACCGTGATAGGCCATTTCGAATCATAGTTCGTTCAATAATGTGGACATTAATCTGCATGGCAGTGGCAATGGTTAGACATCGCGGATGCCGAGGATGTTAGTCAAGGGCCCCATTGCATAAAAGTTAGTATTAAAGTAACATTGCCATTTAATGCTAACTACCATGGTAACAATGCCAATCAGCCAATCAGAATCAAGGATTTCAGTGAAGTTACCATTTGATAAGTTTTTATTGTATTAAGTCTAATGCAACGTGGCCTGGGCGGCGAGGATAATATACAATATGCATGAAAATATAACAAATATAATTCTGAAAGTTTTCTTTGCCAATCAAGTTCTTATTGTAGCATTTATATCTATCTGTATACATTTATTTATTAAGTATTTATTGTCCATTATTATTCTTATAATAAATACTTGCATACTCGCAAACCATGAGGAAGCAACTCCATGAATTCCCATAATTCCCATTAATTCAAAAATTAATTTTTAATTAAAACACGATGGTAAAGTCTACATAAACTTGCAAAGTAAATAAAGTATGTAGCCTCTTAAAAATTTCACAGAAATTTTGCTTGACCTTCTGGAAGTAAACTCAATATTTGTCCGTTAGTCTACACAAGAAGCAATTTGTAAGTTTTTGTATAATACATTGCTTGAGGATATAAATTCAAATCACGAGAGACTGATATCTTTCTTGTTTTTTTTCTTGTAATTATTTCTAAGTTGGTACTTCTGTGATTTAATGAAATTATGTCAAACAGGATGATGTATTATTTCTTTGACTTCTCCTGATGCGCTTCATTTTGAATGATAAAGAAACTCAAGTGTCAACATTTCAAACTGAGGGCGCAAAACAGGACAGGAGATGAATGTGCAGGGAAATGACATGAAGTTTAGTAGAATTTGATAAAGAAAAATATTGTACGTTTTTATTTAATACGACACTAATTTTTATACCTTCCTCTCTTTAAATTAGAAACCTGTTTGCCCCAAAATAATGGGGCCGTCACCTCCTTTATGGAGGTGACGGCAGAAATCTATATAAAGATTCTACCCGCCCGGAGCCGACCAGACCAGAAGTTGCGCGATCAATTAAAAAAAAAAACTTCATATACTTTGGCCTATCCTTACTCTAGTTTCATGCCCCAATGTATATGTTTGAACTTTGACTGGCAAGAAACACACATAGCTGAGATGGAAAAACAGGGTTAGAGAAAGGGTGAGGGAACAAAGGAGAACTGCAATATTTAACCGCGCGCAGCGCGGAAGTAAAATTCATGTATATAAATTTAGAGCAAGAGTAAAGGAGTTTCTATTTTTAGAAAAAAAAATAATGAAACGAAAAACACACAAAGCTACATTTCTTCCCTTTCCTTCCTTCTCTCTTCCTTTTCTCCCTTCTTTTTCCCTTTTTTTGGGGGGGACGTTAAGGGGCGGGGGCATCGCCCCCCTCCCCTCGGCTACGCGCCTGCACTGGATTCATAGCATTTCAAGCAGCCTATTAGGCGCACACTTGCTAAACCAACCACAATGACGGTTGTTTCCTACCGGTACCCAACAAGCACCTGGGTGAGAGTGGCAAAGTGTGGATTGACGCCTTGCCAAAGGACGCTAGGCCATGGTGGGGTTCGAACACACGACCCTCTGATTACAAGGCGAGAGTCAGAACCGCTACACCACGGCGCTTCCAAAGGACAAGGACAAAAAAATTATGACACTGATGGATTTCCATAGTAACGATAGTTGGATCAATGGTAACTCTTTGTAAGACGGGGCCCTGGTACCGGAATAGACAAAATAATGCAAGACCTCCCGTTTGAAACGTATAATGCAATCGTATATGTTTCACATATCTCCAAAATCATGAAAATAACTGCTGAACTGCGTATTTTCACCATAATTTCATAATGTACACTGGATTTGTTTAAATGTACCATTAGTTTTATCATTTTACATTATTCTTTTATGCAGCGTGTGTTGTGATAGTGTTCTGCCTCTGCTCTCTGGATGCCCAGTATGTGTATGACTGTTTTACTTGAAAAAAAATGAAATGAATTCCTTTTATATCTATTAAATTTCTCAATGATAAAATTATGTTTTACAGCGACGCCCCCCCCCCCCTCTTTTCTTTTGAGGTGCAGCTCTGGACCCCGTCTTACAAAGAGTTACGATTGATCCAATCAATCGTGACTCTATGGAAATCCATCAGTGTCATAATTTTTTTTTCTACAGGAACTTTGCAAAATGCCCTTTGTAAACAAAATTGTCAAGAAATCGAGGAATTTATGAATATACATCATTCCATTTTTTTTACAATCATGCATTATGTTGACTTTGCTGGCTTTCCATAGTTGCGATTGATCGGATCAATCGCAACTTTTTGTAAGATGAGAGCCTGGTTTACCCCGGAAAATAGCTAGGTTAATTCAGCAACTGTCGCAGTGGCGGACCGTGACCCGGAATTGCTTTGTCTCCTCCGGGTCACGGCCCGCCACTGAACTGCGGTGATATATAAAAACAATAATGACAATGAAAATAACAATTGATAACGATGATAATTATGCTGTGAAAATCTATTCATTTACTTTATAGTACTGACTTTAATTCCAATTCCATTTAAATTATACAATATTAGTAATAGTTCCAATTTCAATTCCAATTCCAATTCCAATTTCAATCTTGTTTGGGACAAGAAGACAACGTGTTGAAACTTAGAAATCGACTTGTTAGGGATAAGACGAAAAATGAAGAGTTGTTCAAACTTATTTGGGAAAGTTGACTTACATGCACTGGCGTACCAGGGGGGGCAAGGGGCAGTCTGCCCCCCCCCCCCCACTGACGAGCTTAGCTTGAATACCTTTTTTTTCTAGTACGAAATCCTATATCTGTGGTCGAAGACCTCTTTTTTTACTTGTCAAATTTTTGGGCGGACGAATTTGCCCCCCCCCCCGTGGAAAATCCTAGGTTCGCCACTGCTTACATGTTTGGGGAAAGAATGTAATTTAATCAAATCATTAGTTTTTTAACTTTATTGGCAAGTGGATTTGTTTGGGACAAGAAGAAAATATGATGAGTCGTTGAAATTCAACAAGTCGACTTGTTTTGACAATGTTTGAAACAACTATGCACCCAGAAATTAAAAATGAATGTGCGCGAAGCGCATTACAACGAGCGTGAAGTTAGGGTGCCCCTTTATCTTGTTAATTGCGGCCGGGGAGCTCGGGTGAGGGATCCTAAATGGTTTGAAGTGCAATTTATCAGATTTTAATTTGTATCACAAATTTTAATAAGTATGAAGCAGCTCGTCGTGATTCAACGAGTAGTATGTTAAGATATAAAAATTTAAAAAACGGTTAAAATCATAATAAGATGAAGTACCCTTGCATTCATATCTCTTCATTTAGGTATTCTGAGAACCGCCATGTTATCTCTGCATAAGACACACCTTTTTATGGAGTAATATCCAATCACAAAGGCTGTTTTATAGCACTCTCACCTCATTCAAACCATGGACCTCTTACAACCAATGAACGTACTGAAAATCCTCTTTCGCCAGGTGTGGTAAATGAGTGAGATTGCAATAATTCATCAAATTCAAATGCGCTTGCACCCCGGGGGGGGGGCACTTCCATTCACGAGTGGATACCATGAGCGACCATGGGGTCAAAGGCACCCTAAACACGTAATTTCCATATTCTGAAAATGCACCCCTCAACAAGTATTGGCGTGTGAAACCCTACCCTTAACAAGTATTGGAAACAAAACGATACTCTTGGCAAATATTCCTTGAAATTAACCCCTAAACAAGTACAGGAATGTTTTATTGTTACGGGTCCTTCAGTCGTCGGCTTTACCTTATTTGGTTTAGTACGACCCCACCTTCTACACCTCGCGCAAATCGGACTCTGACACGTAGTGTTGGGGCAAAAGGACATCCTTTATAAAACATTTTAATTTTGTTTTATCATCCCCGCAATTCGACCCTAAACATGTAATTTTCCTGGCGAAATAGATACATTTTTTTCATAATTTTTGTGTTTTTGACAGCCTTATCACGTTACGTACGTAACGTGCCCTATCGTGAAAAAGACATCCCTTTTACGCGTTTTTTTTTTTGGTCGCACATGGTATCCACTCGTCAATGTAAGTGTCCCCCCCCCGGGGGGGGGGGCTTGCACAAACACCTTAATAGTTGTATGGAGCTACTGAAATCATGTGATTGGTATACAGTAAATTTGCAGTATAAATTCTTGATGAAAAGGGACCCTGTTGCCTTTTGGCCAGGGGCGGGTCCGGCACTGCCCAATAAGTGAAGGGGAGTGTACTCACATTTTCTCTGCTTGAATCAAGAACTAAAATCGGGACATGCTGGCGTTGGTTATGGTCCTAAAGGAGAATGAAACTTTTGGAACAAGATAGCTTGTGTGAATACAGGAAAAATCAAAGAAACAGATCAACAAAAGTTTGAGAAAAACAGGACAAATAATGAGAAAGTTATGAGCATTTGAATATTGCGATCACTAATGCTATGGAGATCATCAAATTGGCAATGCGACAAAGATGTGCGATGTCACTCTCCCCATTAAATACTAGTAGTATATATTTCGCAGGGGAATGACTTGTGAACAAGTCAGTAGTTCATGTGTTCAGTAGATTATTCATGACTCTATAGGAGGGCATGTAATACAGAATATTAAAGAATATATCATGGATAAAGAGTTTGTATAACCAAAAGAAAAAGCAGAAAGAGACATTTTTAGGGTATTTTATAGTCCATCAAACATGTCAAAGGGAAAGTTGTTCACATGTAACATCACACATCCTTGTCGAATTGTCAATAGAAGGATCTCCATATAGCATTAGTGATTGCAATATTCAAATGCTCATAACTTTCCCATTATTTATCTGATTTTTCTCAAACTTTCTTTGTTCTTATTCTTTGATTTTTCTGTTTCGACACAAGCCTACATATTCCAAAGGTTTCATTCCCCTTAAGGACTAGCTTTATTTTTACTCACAAGGCTAAAATCCCGGCGCATACTATGGGGCTCTTATGAGTATTACAGACCCCCATTCACTCACGTGTTAAATCATAGCTCATCAAAAAAATCATCGAAAAATCAATCATGAAAGAGTATAAACATAACATTGTTTTTATCATTTATATTTTGATATACAAACATTTTGTCTATTTTAATGAATTATTTTAATCGAAATTCAAGTTCGAGCATGGACCTGAGTAGTAGGTCCTTGGTTCGAGCCTCCCTGTAGGATTAAAGGCAACATCAATTCCAAATCGTAATGACGTCATCATCGCCTGTGAAGTGGTTTTCGCAAAGTGCATATAGTGCGAAGTCTGAGGTAGTGAGACTAGATTCACTATGTACTGTGACAGGCACAGACATAGAGTTGGCGTCTAGTCTTAACTCAAGTTTAGACATGATATATTTTGTGAAAACAGTCGTCATGAATATTCATTAGGTGGGCTGATGATGCCACATCCCCACTTTCCGTTTTCTTATGTTATTACATAAAATCATATTTTTTTCATTATTTCGTACTTGTGTGAATAATATGTCTCCCTTATTATGAAATAAGTTGCAGCAATAAATATCTAATGCACTAAATTAGTTGTCAATCCAATTTTTCTAGTTCTTGGAGGAAAAAATTGAATAAACCTAATTTCATATAATAAAATACAAAAGAACAATTGGAGATGTGAAATCACCAGTCCACCTAATGAATATTCATGACGACTGTTTTCACAAAATATTGCTAAACTTTAAAATAGAATAACTTTGTTATTATTTTGTTATCCGATTTTGATGAAATTTTCGGCATTTTGCTTAGTGAATTGTACTCTATTTATTAAGCTATAGATACTTTCAGCCCGGACTTTCCCTTTAAAGTGTTAAATATGAGTGTGCGCTTTCAGAATAGGAGATGAGTGCATGGCGGGGGGGGGGGTACCGCACCCTTACGATGCCACCGGAAGGGGGGGGGGTGCTTTTCACAAAAGGCTATGTGAGAAGTTTGCTGAACCAGCCTCCAGTCGTTCAGTTGCGGAACTGAAGACGAGCAGGCCTATTCATTTACTCATTCTCTTTTGTGTAAAATATCGCAATAAATAAAACTCCGCATGACACATAACGACACTGCGAATCGGACCTATGTGAGTTAGTCACCTTTTTTCATTATTATTCTACACATGCCGAGGACCCCCATGCACTGAAAATAAGCTTTCTAGCTTTCGTGGGTTATCCTTTTCCCACTGAGATCAGTCAACCATCGGAACAACCATCTAACCAACTTTCTTGCGTTCATTTGAGAAAGAAGCTTGATGTATACTGCCGCGCCAAGCAGGTAGGATTACTGCATATTTTATTAATCATTCATTTTTTTTTATCGTTTGAAGGAGTCTGAGAATAATTCAAACAGAATCAATCCGACGAGTAAAAAGGTTTTCAAAATCGGACGAGGAGTAACAATAACAATGATAACATTTTTATGACATTTCAATATTTTGCATTATTTCGGTGAAAAAAGTTGTTAACATGTCTTCGTACACTCTTAAAAAGGATTGGTCAAAATGACCAATCTGTTGGTTAATATGTGTCCGACCGATAAAATTGGTCAATATCAACCAAAACTTTGGTCGATTTGAACCAATAATTTGGTTGCTTTTGACCAATTTTATCGGTCGGACACATATTAACCAACAGATTGGTCATTTTGACCAATCCTTTTTTAGAGTGTATATAATAATGAACTAAACCGTGTACAAAAAAGACGAAAAATGATTGTGAATTTTGCATGGTCAGCCCCCCCCCCTTCCAAACCGTTCCGCGACCCCTGTGATGATGATGTTATCGTATTTTTTTTTTCAAACTGTGCCCTCCAAGAATGTGAAAAGACTCGATTGACATTAACAGAAGAAATTCAATTAACAAAATGCTGAAAATTTCATCAAAAGTAGATTTAAAAAATAAAAGTTCTTGAGATACAACATTTTGCAATATTGTATGAAAACATGTATACATTATCATCATTAAAGAATTATGCAATAATTGGACCAACTGCCCCCCTTCCCTTTTATTATCTGGATATTTATTGCATATATTTTATACATGTGTTTTAAACATGTATCCCCCTCAGAATGTTTTAGCAATGACTGAATCAGTACACTGCAGATTTGAAGGATCTAATATAAATCCAGAAAAGCTGTGAGTAGCAGTTAGTCGATCATTAGATTTAGATTTAAACGTGTTAAACCTTGTGGATTTGAATTTAAAGCTAAAATATATGAGTTTAAACATTAATTCATAGGATTCAGAATAAAATAATAACAATAATAATAATATTATTGATAATGATAATAATATCAATAATCATAATATAATCCTAGTAATAATAATGATAGAAATATAGTAATAATAATAATAACAATGAAATCCACGACCGAGGAAAAAGAATTGATGGAGTGAAAAAAAGAACAGGAAAGGGAAAAGGGGAAATATATTTTTATTAATTATTTAATTATTTATTGAATATTATTAATCATTTATTGATTTTATGGTCTATCTATTAGATAATATTTCACCTCCTATCCGGTGCTATATTTATTCCCTCGGGTGAATAAATATAAATATATTTGGGGAAAATGCAACTCCGTGGGGAAATGAAAAGCTACATTCAAACTCTAGGTAGGCAGTATCTGTATAAATGTTACAATAAAAGGTACGTGGGGAGATAAGTCGCGAAGATGGAAGTTGATGAAAACTGGCATTGATATCAAAAGGCTAGGACGTATCGAGTTGAAAAGGAAAGAAAATATTTTTTTTCTTATTGGATACTTCTTACCTCACCCATAAAAAAAACATACACACAGACTTCGAGGTCATCCATTGTGTGACATTGTGTAATGAGTATAGCTATATTTTTTAATGAATTGCGGTGTAGATGTATAGGCCCAACCCACTATTCTAAACATGCTAAAAGATGGCGTCTAACCAAACAAGTTGATTTGTATAAATAACATGAATAAAGCAACACCGAACAAGCGTATAACACTGAAAAACTAATCAAAACTTGGATTTTTCATTTTCATAATGTGCACAAAACAGTTCAATTTACAACATTGTTTCTATATGCAAATGAGGGAGATGATGACGTCACGCACTGACTATTCTATCTGCGTTGTATCATGCATAATATAGGCTTATGTTTTTTTAATCTTTTTTTTTCGGGGGGGGGGGTTATTGGAATAAGACGCTTTACTTCAGACATAAACGCAATGTTTATTTAAAATGAGAGAGTTATGACATTTTAAAGCTTCGCTAAATTTCACAAAACAGTTATATGCACATCCTGGCTGGTATGCAAATGAGGAGACTATGTCGTCATCCACTCACTATTTCTTTTATTGTTTGTTATATAAAATATGAAATATTCAAATTTTCTCCTCATTGTCAAGTGACACGACGATTAATCCCCCCCCCCGAACATTTGGAATTAGCATTGTTTAATACTATATGGTAACTTTAGTCAAGTTGGTCCTTATTGTCAAATCTATAAAAAATTAAATATTGTATGATTCAAACAATAAAAAACAAAAAGCAATAGTGAGTGATGGACATCATCGACTGACTCACCTATTATTGAACATATCACTGTTTTGTGAAAAATAAGCGAAACTTTAAAATGTCATAACTTTCTTATTTTACATCCGATTTTGATGAAATTTTCAGCAATATGCTAGTTTGATTTTTCTCTATTTATTAAAGTCAGTGTTTTCCTGGGGTGGACTTGACCTTTAACTTATGATATATCGCTGCCTACACGTAGATATATTGGTTTTACACTTGTGCTGGGGCCCGTTGCAGAAAGAGTTGCAATCAATCGCAAACTCTGAAAATCATGCGCAACTTGATATTCAACCAATCAACAGCACGCATTTGGGACTTGCGATTGATTTTTTGACTTGCGTTTAAATGCAACTCTTTCTGCAACGGGCCCCTGGACTAACACCTTTTTACTTGGTAGTGATCGTACTACGAATCATATTGTTATACAGTTGTTATATTGTGAAAACACAGTCTAGGATATATAGAAGAGGCATAACTTTTTTTTCTCATGTATACAATATTTTTTTAAGGATACTTGTCAATACGGATTGTCAGCAACTATCGTCCAATTTCACTCCTTACTTCCCTGTCTAAAATTCTTGAAAGATTAATATATTCTCGTTTGATAAATTTCTTATCTGATATTCATATATTATGCGATTCCCAATTCGGTTTTAGAAAAAAACATTCTACTGTACACGCCTTACTTTCTTTTATTCACAAAGTGGCAAATGCTATTGATAATTCTCTGCACACAGTTGGTGTATTCCTGGACCTTTCCAAGGCCTTTGACACGATTAATCATGATATTTTGCTTTACAAGTTATCACATTATGGTGTGCGTGGAAAGGCCTTGGAATGGTTCACGAGTTACCTTAAGGCGGTTTTCCACTAGGGCGCGGACAAGACCAGGAAGGGTTGCGGAAGCTACTTTTGTCATTTCGGCATGCTGTCCGCAACCAAATTCCGTAAAAGATTATGCAAATGATCTTGTCCTAGGACACAACCAGGACTGTCTGCGTATTGTCGAAGGACACTCCTGGGACTGTCCTAGGACAAGATTATCTAAATAAATTTGTCGGCGTTCGGTGCGGACAGCATGCAGATCGTATTAGGACAGAACCGGAGACATTTAGGACAACGTCACGAGTGGTAAATTCAAGGACTAGGACAATCGGACAACTTGCGAATACTCCATGAAAATTATCATTCATATATTTTTTTATGAATTTAGGGGTGTTATTTGGGTTTTCTTCGACTACAAAGACTTTAGGATTTTCTTTTATTTTAAATCAAATTGCATAAATTGGTGGACATCCCAGGGGGACAGGGGCGACGCGTCCCCTCACTTTTTGGTAGGGGGGGGGGCATTTGATATCAAATGCCCCCCCCCTCCCCAATATTTGGAACGAGCAAAAAAGAAAGAAATGGAAAGAGAGGGAAAAGAACCAGAAGGGAAAAGAGAAGAGAAAACGAAGAGGAAAACAAGAGGAGAAAGACGAGTGAATTATATAAGATGAGGGGGGGGGGGGGGATTTCATGTCACTATGTTAAATTTTCGCTCACGATTTGTGCTCGCATTAACTAATCATGTCTGGAAGAGAATGATGTATAACTTGCTCAATAGACTTATATTGAGCTTAAAATATCAAGTTTGGAAATAAATATACAAAACATTTCTCGGACATTAAGTTTTCAATTTGTTTGATTTACAAATTGATTTTATAGTTTTCTGAAAAATGACTATATTTTATGGTCTAAATATGAACATTTTCCGCTCGCGCTGCGCGCTGGCATTATTTGATTTGTCAAATAACTATTCTCTTCGTGTATTCCATATATTTTTAAAAAAACATCCCTTTTTAGGATGGTCTGATTTTGAATAGTATAAGCTAAAGCTGCTCGCTTGCATTTTGATTGGGGAGTCATGTATACCTGTATCAATTGTATAACAAATTATTTTTAATTCATCTTTTATGACAGTTTATTAAAATTTTCGGCTCACAGTTTGCGCTCGCATTATTTTTGTTAAAAATATATCAACCCATGCATCCTATTCATGATTACAAAATGTCCAGTTATCTGACCTTAATATCAATTTCGCGCCCTCATTTGATTAATAAGTAGTGTAACAATATTTTCATGATTTCCTAATAATCATTGTCCGTTTTTTTTTTTAGGAAGATAGTCATCATAGTCATATGAAGACAAAAAATGTCCTTAAAATGTCCCGGTCGCAACTCAAAATATATGTAATGATAAAAATATAAACTTGAGCTTCGCACTCGCACGCATGTTTATTTAGATACGAATCTTGTGCCAGTTTCAGATCAGATTACCAAATATCATTATTAATGTAGGAATATTATCCATCTATCCAATTATCCATCCTTTTCCTGATTTACAAAACGTGATATGTCGAATTTCGTTTCGGCTCGCGCTACGCGCTCACATCAAGTGTATAGTCATACTCCTTTCCTGTTCATGCTTTTAAAAGGTGCTTAGAATGCCCAGTATTTAGGTAGGAATGAAAAAAAAAATGTTCAGCTCACGCTTCGCGCTCGCCATATTTGATAGTTGAAATATGTAGGATAAAGGAAAGTGTGTTAGCGGTGTAATGTAATGTAGTATTCACTTTTGAAAGCAGATTGTGCATTTTTATTAACAATAAATTATCTCGGAACTTGATTTTTTTCAACTAAGGTAACTTTAAAAAGACTGCATATGTTCATAGCAAAGTCGGGGCTGTCTTTATAACATTACTTTCTTATTTTGTCTACAAATTAATACATAATCATATATTACAACAGAGGAAGAAAACAGGAAGTTAGGATGCAAATTGCATTCGACAGGCACATGCGGATCAAGGGGTGAGGTGGTCTTGCTCCCCCTTTAAAAAAATACAAACAGAAGAAAAATAAGTGAAATGGAAAGGGAAACTTAAAAAAATGATATGGTGGAAAAGAAAAAAGGGGTGCTGTGCTGATGCAGCCCTCCTCTCCCTGCTGCTGGCTTACCCCTCCCAGTATTAAGAGATATACAAACAGCACAAAAGAAATAGGAATAAACGAAGGAGATGAATGAAATAAGGTGAAATAGAATCGAGGAAAAAAAATCGCGATAATGAACAGAAAATAATTGGTCGAGATTATGAAAGTGTAAGATTAGAAATATCAGTTTTAATTTTTAGACAAAATGTGAATCCAGTGTCTAATCGCCTTTGCCTCCTCTTGTACCAATTGAAATAGACTAAGTAAGAAAATGTAAATGGGCAATTCCAGGAGGCCGAATGCGATCGCAACGCCCTATTGACTGCGTAAAAATAGGAAAAATGGAGTAACCAAAGAAGAGGGGGAAAAAGGAAGAAGAGTGAAGAAATTGACAGACCTGCAGACGGGGAGAATATCTACGTTTGGCAGCTAGTTCAATTTGTAAAAAATAATGGTCCATTTCACGCTTCATACTTTCAATAGTTTAATCATAAGAAGATTGTGCACGCTGTTCATTTTTTACGAAAAATGCTTAGGTCTTTTCTTTTTCGTCCTTGATGTTTGAAAGAAGTAAGTTCGCGCTTCGCGCTCATATTTTATGTTTATGAGAAACATGCTCTGTGCACGACTTTTTTCAGGAAGGCCTATTTTTTTGTAAGGAGTCGTGGTGTATAGTGGTTCTGACTCCCGCCTTGTAAACGGAGTCGTGTGTTCGTCTAAACCGTCCTTTGGCAAGACATACTGCATACCTTGCCACTCTCCACCCAGGTGCAAAATGGGTACCCGGTTGGAAGCGAAAGTTATTGTATGCTTGAATTTGCCAGCGCCATTTTTAGACCGGGATGAATGCAAGGAATGCTTCCCAGGGTGTGGGAATTGTGCACTTTTCATGCGGGATTGAAATGAATCCTGGGTTAAATCGTTTTGCCCCTGCTGTAAATCGTTTTGAGCCGTTCTGAGAAAAGCGATATTTATAAACTTGCTACCATTTATTATTATTTCTTATTAATGACACCTCATTCATGATCAAACAAAGTGCTTAAAATGTAATGAGAATATAAACTTGAATTTCAGTTTGGAATCTACACCTGTATTATTAATTGTGTTATGATATTTGTCCTATTTGTAAAGTCAAGCGCTGCCTATACGGCCCTTTTTCAGTCGAGTACATTAAAATAATCTAGTTCATAATCAAACGTTGCATGAAACATCTTTTTATGTTCAGTACAGAATAAAATAATCTGCTCGCATCATTGCCAGTTTAACTATTGCAAGAAATATTTGAAAAGTCCACTTTTCAGATCAGTAGATAATGCCTGAAATACTCGTGCCTTGCGCTCGCGTAATTATGTTTAAAACACTGCTTGAATACTAGGTTCTCAGGTTTGTTTAGTATATAGTAATTAGGCCCCTTGACCCCGTACTTCTTTACTTTTTGTAATTTTCTTGTCTTGTATTATCCCGTTGCCCCATCTAGTGCTTTTGCAAATGGTTTTTGCTACTTGTGTACTCGTTCCATACATATTAGCATTGGATCCACACATTCCTGAATCACTCCGCTTGCCTTCCTATTCCAGTCCGAACGTTCCTGAAACAGTCCGCTTGCCTTCTTATTCCTGTCCGCACGTTCCTGAAACTGTCCGCTTGCCTTCTTATTCCAATCCGCATGTTCGTGATAAAATCCGCATGGCTTCTTCTTTCCTTCTTGAAGCTGACCTGATTGCGGATGGTTTCCGGAAGACGCGGAAGGGTTTAGGAAGGGCAGGACATCATCAGGACATCGTCAGGACAGGGTCCCGAAGGTGTCAGGAATTCAATATCCGCGTCCAAATTTTGGTCTCGACCAAAATTTGGATGCGGACAAATTTTGATTTCCCGAACACCAGGAAGGGTTTAGGACAGCATGCGGACACTCCTAGGAATGTCCGGACAGGTTGCGGAAGGGTCGCGGATTGTACTTATTACATTCCGCGCCTTGTCCTGACGCTGTCCTGGCCCTAGTGGAAAAGGGGTATAACTAACAGAAAACAATTTGTTTCAATAGAAGGCCATAAATCTCAAATGAAAACTATTTCTTGCGGTGTACCGCAAGGATCACTCCTAGGCCCACTGCTTTTCTTGTTGTATATTAATGATTTTAATAATTCATCAAATGACCTATCATTTATTCTTTTCGCGGATGACTCGAACCTTTTTTTGTCACACCGTAACCCTAATTTACTACTTACCATTTTGAATAGGGAATTGCGGTCTGTTCAGACATGGATTCAAGCGAATAAGTTGTCACTCAATGTAAACAAAACAAATTTTATGCTTTTCAGTAACTTTTTGAATTCTTTGCCGGACCATGTAATTATAAACAATTTTAATTTGCAACAAGTTAATTCCACCAAATTTCTCGGTCTTTACATTGATCATGAATTATCATGGAAATGTCAAATTGATTATATATGTAAGTTATCTTCTCGTAACACTGGCATTTTGAATAAACTAAAATATTTTTTCCTGATCACATTTTAAAAACATTATATTATACACTTGTTCTATCCCATATGAATTATGGAATATAGGCCTGGGGTAATTGCAATACAACCTTAATTGATAAAATATTCACGATACAAAAACGAGCAATTAGAGTGGTTAATCAAGTTGGTTTTTATTCCCATACAAACCCATTATTTTTCCAAAATAAAGTACTCAGAATTTCTGATATATATGCATTTCAAGTTGGTATATTTATGTTTCAGCTTTCAAGAGGTGAATTGCCTGATACATTTGTTTCTATGTTTCAAAGGAACAACCTAATCCACACATATCCCACCCGGCTAAGTGACTCCTATCACCTTCCGCGTACTCGCACTCTCCTTGCTCAAAGAACAATCGCATTTGAAGGGCCCAGGTTCTGGAACGATCTTCCCCATGATATGGTACAGAGTACCTCACTTAATATATTCAAACGTAAATTAAAAGCGATGCTTATCAATTCTTATAATTTCCCTTTGTAAACTTTTATATTCATGTACTTTGTTAATACGCTCTGGCTGAGTAATGAGTAATAAATAATAGTGATAGAGTGGCGGACTCTTTTTTACTTATATATTTTATTACTTTTTTTGTATTCCTTACACAATCGTCACATTTTGGCATTACTTTGTTATAATCAATTTCTCACCTGTCCTCTCCTCATTAAGACCGAATTTTTTTCTGGATCCTGCAGACTTAACAAGCCTTGCTTTATTATGCAGGTTCCCTCATATTTCACTCCTTTTATTTGTCTTTAATTCCAAATCGCTATTCTCTTTAATTTGAATTCATTGTTATGCCTTGTCTGATTTGTATTCTCATGAGTTTTCTGATGTTGTTTTCAAATTTTGTTTGTACTTGTGAAATATGTAAAATAAAGTCAAATCAAATCAAATCCGAGGCGGCGCTGATTGTGAATCTTAATGATGCCACTCGTGTAACCGTGAGCATGTTCCGCAAATGAGCAAAATCCATTATGCAGGGTGCTACATTATTTTTTTTAGATGCACTAGCCCAGTCGGGCAAGTGAATCCTTAAATAGTTGAAACTATACTTGCCCAAAAATCTATTTCACTTGCCCGAAAAAAATCCTTGAAAAAAAAAGTTTTACCTCTTCAAAAGAAAGTTTTGCAGTTTTATAAACCATTGACCCTTTTCTCTCTTTTGACATTAACTGATCTAACTTATTGCATTTCTTTTTCCAAAGTGAATTTATTTTGCCTTCCATGACCAAAATTAGGGTCAATGTCATATCAAATCGGCCCTAATCTTGGTCATTCTACTGTGAGAATTTTGCTTGCCCAATTTGGGCAAGTAGTATTGGTCTTTACTTCAAAACACTTGCCCGACTCTCACTTTTACTTGCCCCGGGCAATCGGGCAAGTGCTTGTGTAACACCTTGCATTATGGCCGCAAAAATATGCATATTACCCATGGAAATCAGAAAATTGCCAGCAGACTGGCTATGAAAATGTATGTGATTGTGTTACAGGAGTGAAATAATCTCTGAAATAATATTTTTTGAAAATATATTTCTTTTCTTGATGCTCAAAACTTTCGGGCCGCAATAAAATTGTCACACCGCCCGAGCGTTGTTGGAGCGGTCGTGGAGCGGTAGGGAAAGAGGGTCGAATTTCGCTCACAAAATTGGGGGAAAAATTCGAAAAAAAAAACGAAATCGAAAATGGTGAACGCTAGCCACAGTGTACAATATGAATAGAGAAAAATAATTTTCACAAAAATGATCCCTAAACCGCAAGTAATTGTGATCTATGGACGAAGTAAGATCATCAATGATAATAAGATATCATTTATTATGTCATGTATGGGAAAATTGTTGTATACTAAACTCCTCAAAAAAAGTTTAGAAATCTGACTTTGATCGATAATTTCTCCTCGGTTTTAGTAAATATCAATGTGTAATTAATACAAATAAATAAATCATTTACTTTTGTTTAAAATGATATCCTACATGGCATGGTTCACATGCATGGAGGGGCAGTGTCTTGAAATGTGGGGCAAGGTTAAATTTCAAATGTTGCAAACTGACACAATATTGAAAGTCACTGTTCTTTTTCAGTGGTGATGAGTGAGTTTCTCAGCGGTTTCTTTTGTTTTCATGCACCATATCATCAACATTAACATGGAATCAAACACACCTCTGCACATGCAAACACATAACAAACAAACATGCATGGGTATTTCAAAATACGACTCAAACCATGTCATCTCAAAGAACCATCACTACAAAAGCAGTGGCTTGATTTGAATGGATTTCATCTCTATTGACACAGTCAAATGTATCATGTTCTGTATTGACCTTTCATGACTATTTCTGCTCGTTTTGCAGTTTTCGATTCAGACCTCATCCAACACTTTTAAATCCTGCTCTTTTCGTGATAGCATGATCATAACAAGCATGGTATCATTTCAAAGACAATTAAATGATCTTTTGAATGATATCAAATATGCATTGCGTGATTTTGGGACTTGGGAGAAATTAATGGCCAAACTCAGAGTTCCAAACCTTTTTTGCTCGTTTAGCAGTTTTTCAATTCAGACCTCATCCAACACTTTTGAATCCTGCTCTTTTCATGATTGCATGATCATAACAAGCATGGTATCATTTTTAAGAGAATTAAATGATCTTTTGAATGATGTAAAAATGCATTGTGTAAATTTGGGAGTTGGGAGAAATTAATGGCCACAGATTTCTAAACTTTTTTTGATGGGATTATATTCAAAATAGCTGCCACTGGTCCAAATAGTATTAAAGGGGGCAAAAAAATCACAAGAGTGCCACTATAATGCATAGTATTAAGATAAACGAGTGGAATACTGACTAAAAACATAATTGTTCACAAAATATATTACTTAAATATACCATGTATGTGAGAAATGTTGTATTTTGATATTTAAAATGGCCGCCAAAGGCCCTAAAAGTATTATGTACAGTGAGAGAGAGGACCAAAGAATTCACAAGAGTGAGCACTTAAATGCATTTATTTATGATGAATAAATTGGATACTGTCTTTAAAACATCATTTTTGTCTCACCTGCATAGCAGAGTGAGACTATAGGCGCCGCTTTTCCGACGGCGGCGGCGGCGTCAACATCAAATCTTAACCTAAGGTTAAGTTTTTGAAATGACATCATAACTTAAAAAGTATATTGAACTAGTTCATGAAACTTGGCCATAAGGTTAATCAAGTGCCACTAAACATCCTGCATGAGTTTCACGTCACATTACCAAGGTCAAAGGTCATTTATTGTCAATGAACTTTGGCTGAATCTGGGGTATCTGTTGAATTACCATCATAACTTTAAAAGTTTATGAATATGATTCATGAAACTTGGACATGATAATAATCAAGTATCACTGAACATCCTGTGCATGTTTCAGGTCACATGATCAAGGTCAAAGGTCATCTAGGGTCAATGAACTTTGGCCAAAGTGGGGGTATTTGTTGAATTACCATCATAACTTTGAAAGTATATTGGCCTAGTTCATAAAAACTTGGACATAAGAGTTATCAAGTATCACTGAACATCCTGTGCGCTTTTTAGGTCACATGACCAAGGTCAAAGGTCAATGAACTTTTGCAGAATTGGGGGGTATCTGTTGAATTACCATCATGACATTGAAAGTTTATTGATCTGACTCGTGAAACTTAGACATAAGAGTAATCAATTATCACTGAATACCTGTGCGAGTTTCAGGTCACATGATCAATGTCAAGGGTCATGTAAGGTCAATGAACTTTGGCCACATTGGGGGTATTTGTTGAATTACCATCATATCTCTGTACAAGTGTATTGGTACATTTCCTTTAAATTGTACACAGTAAGGACCTATCTATGGTGGCCATTTTCAATTTTAGAATGCAGCATTTATCACCTTAATTAAACCAGATATGATATATCTCGGTAGAAACCACGCTTTTAGACAATATTTCACTCTTACATCACAATTATATGCAATACTTATAGTCAAACAAAGCCAAATTCTGTCAAAATTACATGTACCAAATTACAATAAACATGTACATAATACTTTTAGGGCCTATGGCAGCCATTTTGAATTTCAAAGTACAATAATAATTATTAACTCCATGACCAACATATGATGTATTTTTTTAGAAATCATATTTAAGACAATATTTTTACTCTTACATCACAGTTACATGCATATTTTATGATTCCCACTGAAAATACGTTTCCCTAAAAGCATGTAACATAATTTAGTTAAGGTTTGTAGCGGCTATTTTGAATGTCAAAATACAGTATTTATCACTTACATGGTAGAAGAAATGCTATATTTCATAAAAATAATATTTTACTCATACAAAAGGATTATATGGATTTCATAGTCAAGCAAATCCAAATTCTTACAAAATGACGTGTCCCCATTTACATTGTATATAATACTGTTAGGGCCAATAGGGGCCAATTTGAATATAACAATACAGCATTTATCTCATGCACGACAAAAAAATGATATGCTTTGCTAGAAAACCCGTTTTTAGACAATTTTTCTCGTATATCACAATTACATGCATTTTATGTTCTTATTCTTGTGGAAATTAGTTTCTCCATTCCCATTGTACATAATGTATACTGGGCCTATGGCGGCCATTTTGAATTTAAAATAGAGCATTTATCACATGAATTGCATCTTAAATATACATGTATTTCATCAAAATTGTGTTTTTAGCCAGTATTCCACTCGCATATATTAATAATATGCATTTTAGTACCCACTCAACATTATACATAATACTGTCAGGGCGTAGTGGCTTTTTTAATGCTAAAATGCTTCATTTATTACAAACATGACATAAAAATGATACATTTCGGTAGCAATCGTGTTTTTATCCATCACTTCACAAAAAAATCACAATTACTTGCGTTTAGTGCTCACTTTTGTGAAATTATTTATCCACATTCATATTGTACATAATGTTGAATACAGCGGTCTATGGCGACCATTTTGAATATCAAGAAAATAATTTGTTCCAAAAATCGTTTTTTTTTTCGGAGAGTATTTCACTCCTGCAACACAGTTACATACATTTTATAGCCAATCTGCTTGCATTTTTATGATTCTGGGTAATTTGCATATTTTGGCGGCCATATTGGATTTTGCCAATTTGCGGAAAATGCTCAAGGTTACACGATCGAGTGGCATCATTCAGATTCGTAATCAGCACCCTCGAATTGACAAGACACCATTAAAAAATATTGTATACATGAAAAAACAAGGTTTGGTCAACTTTCTATGGGGCCTATCGTGGACTTAAAAGGGAAAAGTCAAAGGCAGTCACGCCTGTGTGTTTTAACATTATACTGACGATTCGATGTTACATGTGCTAAGTGTTGGTCTCTCGGTCATGGTTATTAAAGACAGTTAAACGTAACCTCAAAGTTGCATAGTTTATTTACCTCTTTTACATTAAGTTGGCCCTTATTAACCAATGGCGTTAGTATAGTATAATAAATTTGGGGTGAATGTTTTGAATGAATAATTATAGGATTACTTGAAATGAATATATCTTCGTTTTCAGACCTGGGCTCCATAACGCAAAGATTAGCGATGAATGCAATTCTGCAAGAACCGCACTGATTGGTCCCTGGTGGGTGTTTCATAAAGCTGTTCATAAGATAAGAGCGACTTTAAGAACGACTGGTGATCCTTTCTTGTGGCAAATGGAATATTCATTGGCGATGGTTTAGCGCGTAAGAAAGGTTCACCAGTCGTTCTTAAAGTCGCTCTTAACTTACGAACAGCTTTATGAAACGGCCCCCTGGTCAGTATTTTAAACCTAAAGCGCGCGCCCGGGGGGGGGGGGGCACTCGACCAAGAAATGGTGGGGGTGTGCCGCGGGCGAGACAAAACCGGGGGCCTTGGAGCGGGCTTATTGTAAAAAGGAGGGTCCTCGGAACGGGCTTCGGAACTACAAATGTTTGTGAAAACGGGGGTCCTTGGAACGGATCGCCAGAGTGTGAGCGCGTATGCATCCCGATGTAACGGTCATGCGTGCATGATGCAGCTCGCGCGGCCTCCGCCGGGTGAGCTCTGCAGCCGCTTTTCACCAAAATTGCGGCTCATTGTAGCAGATCAATACGATCAGAACGGCGTAACGAAAAATTTGCGAAGCTTTGGAGCGGATTTCTTTCATCTTTTTTCTCGATAAGAAGAAAATGCTCTGCCTTGGAGCGGTTTCTTTGCTCTTTTTCTCAATAAGACAAAAATGCTATGCCTTGGAACGGAAATTTGAGTGTAAAATGGGGGTCCCCTCCGTGGCACATACCCACTATGCATTATATACTGAGCCCCCCCCCCCCCGGAGCGCGCGTGTAACATTGATATTGATTGGTCAAATCATTTAGCGATTGATCCGATAATCTTTGTGTTCCGGAGCCCCAAGGATGTTTGACAAAGATTTAATGAGGCCTTTGATTTAATGATTCAGATTCAATTATTAAATGCCGACGAGTATAAATATCCCGGGAGGGGGGGGGGCACTTACATTGACGAGTGGATACCATGCGCGACCAAAAAAAAAACACGTAAAAAGGATGTCTTTTTCAAGATAGGGCACGTTACGTACGTAACGTGATAAGTGTGTCAAAAACACTAATAATTATAATGAAAAAAGGGTATCTATTTTAGCTATAGGAAAGCTGCGTGTTTAGGGTAAAATTTGGGAGGGTGTGAAAAATTAAGACTAATAAAAAAGGATGTACTTTTTGCCCCAACAGTCAACTCTACGTATTTAGAGTACGATTTTGCGCAAGATGTGGGAGGTGGGGCTGTACTAAACACAATCAGGTAAAGGTATAAACCGACGGCAGTGACATAACAATAACATATCGTTGTAGGCCTACTTGTTTAGGGGGTCAATTCAGGGAATACTTTTCAAGAGTATCGTTTTTTTTCTAATACTTGTTAAGGGTAGGGTTTCACACGTACGCCAATACTTGTTAAGGGGTACATTTTCAGAATATGGAAAATTCGTGTTTAGGGTGCTTTTTGAGACCCCATGGTCGCGCAAGGTATCCACCCCCCCCCCCCCCCCGAGATAAATTTGCAGTAGTGCGCGTCCTCTTGACATGATCTGACCAATGCGGTCATGCCTTTTTTTATAACGCACGCAAACGTGTGAAACTACCCGTGCTGACATTTGGGTTATTTCACTGTGAAAACTGTGGTGTTAAAACTGACACCAATTGGTGTTAAAAATGATCACACCCTGAGGTGTCAAATAACACCCTAGAGATTGAACATAACACCAAAGAGTGTATATGTAACAACCGTAGGTATTGTAATAACACCTATAGGTGTAAAACTAACACCACCAATTTAACACCGGTCTAAAATAACTGGTGTGGTCCTCTATGTACACCGGTTAACACCACAGTTTTTGCTGTGTATAAATTTTTCACCACAGAAAAGAAGATCACCATGGATGAGAAAGTGTGTCGGACTGCGCTTGGATTTTTGACAATTTTGTCAGTAATTATCATCTCGGTGAACCAAACGCAGAAGAATGGAATCGAAGATTACTATCCGGCTACGCGATACTACTATCCGGTTATCCGAGAGAGGTAAGTCGAGAAAATTAATGATAACATGATAACGGGGGGGGGGCAATTATAGTTACAAGCCTGAATCGGAATGATAACCCGTCGTTAAATACCCAGGGACCCAGGGCCTGACCCAGTTATGGTTAGACTAAAGTATTAATCGGAAATAATTATGGTAACTATATGAAAACAATGCTCTCGCGGGTTGAGTTTTAATCAAGAATGTTTAAAAGAATAAATTACTAAATTACTGTAGATAGAGTTGAATCAGCTGATTTACACTTGGTCCTTGGTTATATTTAGGTTTTTCCCAAAATATATCCCAGGCCCACGAAGTGATGTGTATAACGCCCTCTATTTGCATGAAACCCGTCACGTCATAGACGGCCGTGCTATTTTGGTTAAGTGGCCTGTATTGAAGTTTGACCCCGGGGGGGGGGGGGGGGCCACTTCCATTCACGAGTGGATACCATGCGCCACCATGGGGTCTCGAAAAGCACCATAAACACGTAATTTCCATATTCTGAAAATGCACCCCTTAACAAGTATTGGCGTGTGAAACCCTACCCTTAACAAGTATTGGAAACAAAACGATACTCTTGGCAAATATTCCCTGAAATGAACCCCTAAACAAGTACAGGAATGTTTTATTGTTACGGGTTCTTCGGTCGTCGGCTTTACCTTATTTAGTTTAGTATACGACCCCACCTTCTACACCTCGCGCAAATCGGACTCTAAACACGAAGTTTTGGGGCAATTTAAAACATTTTAATTTTGTTTTATCATCCCCGCAAATTCGACCCTAAACACGTAATTTTTCTAGCGAAATAGATACCCTTTTTTCATTATTTTCGTGTTTTTGACACCCTTATCACGTTACGTACGTAACGTGCCCTATCGTGAAAAAAGACATCCTTTTTACGTGTTTTTTTGGTCGCGCATGGTATCCACTCGCCAATGTAAGTGGCCCCCCCGGGAGTTTGACAGAAATAACACACACAGTTTCTATTGGACTTCTCGAACTTCCTGGAACTAAGCAGAAAGGACTTATTGACAAAGAGTTGGAATCAAAGTTAACTATAAAAATCAATCGCAACTTGATTTCCAACCAATCAACAGCGCACGTTCAGGACTCGATCACCCTACGTCTGATCTGGCGAAGACTTGCGTTCAGCATAACAGCAAAGTCAATAACTGCAGCCTCCGCCCCGATTATAGGCTAGGCTCACTCTTAATATTTTGCTTTGCTTTGATATCGTTACCAAAACTAGCATTTACCTTTAAACGCACTTCTTCCTGCAAAGCGGGCCCTATATCCATCCGGCGCCTCATGAAAGCTGTCGCCGAAGCACGGCCTATAGTATATTCATGAAGGTTTATTTACATTTTGTCTAATGCCAATTCATCTGCAATCATTTAGTCTATCATCAGTTCGTCCATTATCCACATGGTATATTTGTTATTTCGTACACTCCCCATTTCGTCTAGTAACCAGTTGGTCGAATAGCCAGTTACTCCATACCATTAATTGGACTAAGTGTTAACTGGGCGAAATGAATGAAAATGAAATGGATAGTAGACCAACTGATTATGAGACGAAATGGTAATAGACGAACTGGTGATTAGACGAAGTGATTATTGGACCAAATGATTGTTGGACCAAATGGTTGTTGGACCAAATGGTTGTTGGACGAAATGGTTGCTGGACGAAATGCATGGCCCTACGAAGCAGGGGTGCCATTACCATGACTTTACTTCAAGAACACAAATGCCCGTCAAATGACAATGATTATTCTGGGAGACCTTTGCCGAAAATTGGTAAACCAGGGGCCCGTTGCAGAAAGAGTTGCGTTTAAACGCAAGTCAAAAAATCAATCGCAAGTCCCAAATGCGCGCTGTTGATTGGTTGGCAATCGAATTGCGCATGATTTTCAGAGTTGCGATTGATTGCAACTCTTTCTGCAACAGGCCCCAGAACAGCAGTTTCGTGTCATGGTTCGAGCTGACAAATAAATGCAATCTTTGTCCAGAGTCAAAGACAAACGAAACTTCTTTGATTCACATTATTTTCGACAAAGACTTCTTCGTTGTTCATTGTCATGAAGTGCACTTGACAAAACATCTACAATAGGTGGGTCTTCATCAGCTCGAGCTTGAAGAATAGCGCGCTAATGTGGGATCAGAGAAATAAGCCCGAAGTCAGTGGGAGTGTGCGATCCCGTCTTCACCAGCTCGAGCTCGAGTTTAAGCCCGAAACTGGAGCATGCGCGCTTCAAAGGAACAAGCGCGCGGTTTTAAAATTTTACCGCGCCAACATTCGGACCGTCTCACCGTTTGCGTACGTACACAGTACGTGTGCGTACCAATCAGTGGTGCGTACACGTGTGTTTTGTTGTTGTAAGAGCGGAAATTGATTGTTGCAGTGCATGGTGGGATCGATAAACCCGAAATTTGAGCTCGAGCTGGTGAAGACGCGAAAAGAATAGCGCGCTATTTTGCGAATTAGCTCGCTATTCTGAAAATAAGTCCAAGATTTTGGTGTTTTTTTTTTCGATCAGAAGAGCGCGCTATTTCCGTCTTCATTGCAAAATTAGCTCGCTATTCTCTGATCGGGCTAATTCACTGGATCAGGAATAGCGCGCTATTCTTCAAGCTCGAGCTGGTGAAGACGCACCTAATATTCTTGATCCGTGGTGGATCGGAAAAAATCCCTTTCACATTCTCTCTCTCTGTGTGCAGGTATTTGGAAGCAAATACGTCACAATCCACTAAACCGAGTTCGCATTGTGACGTCATCAAGCATGTTGTGTACATCAAAACTCATAAGACCGGGTCCACCACGCTTGAAACTCTCTTCAACCGGTTTGGCTTCTACCATAATTCATCTTTTATCTTCAATAAAAATGGAGCTATGGGGCATTTCGAGTAAGTTTGCAAATAAAACTTCTGCCACCCCCATCTGTCCCCGTCCCCGCACATTTTTTTTACGAACTAGGACTATAGCTTGCATCTGTAATGTAAGTTTTGTAAAAACAAATTGTATCTTTTCTTCTATTTCTATAAGTTGCTTTCCTATCTAACGATAGATATTCATGAGCAATCATACATGCATCTGCAATTGAAAAAAAAATGGATTCTAATCAAATTAATGATTGGCTGAAATCAATCACGCGAACTGTCATTTATTGTTAATAGTTAATTAAGTGATTGGCTGAAATGTATCACGTAATGGTTTATCAAAATATGAAGGAACCAAATGGCCGTATGCAGCAAATGAGGCGGGGGGGGGGGGGCAGTTGCCCCAACAAAACTTGAAAGAAAATATTTAAATGATAACCTTTACAAAAGTGTGCACGAATTCCTTAAATTTTAGTTAAGTAAATGCAAAAGAGCGCCAAGACAAGCTCGGTCGATTTGTTCGCTTTTTATTTTATTTTTTTCCAAAAAGGTTTATGCGTCCTGCCCCCCCAAAAAGCTTAATACCACGAGGACCAACATCACAATATTTGCTCGGGCACTTAAATATTCACCATGATTAACAATAATTATTGTTTTTGTAACAGTCCATATTGAATGCCCTCTGCTTCTCCTCGGGCTTGTTAGATCCGTTACTAAGGTACATCGGGCATGCATTTATTCTGGAATGCCCTTTTATTGGTCAAACATACATTGTTAATGCATGTCCATCGTCTTTATTGTGAATTTGACCCTGTAAACAAAATGTAACCCCTATGGAAATAAAGTTTATCGACGAATATTTCAATGGAAAAGATCTCTGCCTAAACACCCTGTGATCATAGATCATACAAATACCCTTTATTGACAGTTTGAAAGAGTCGTTATTTTTCTTACGTCGCCTATGTGTTTATTGACGAGCAAAAATCACAAAAGAGGACTCGTACGTTGTATTTAACAAGATTTTATAATACAACTTTTATAACTACTTAATTTGAACTTACAGATCAATGGACTTACGAAAAGCTGACGTGGTCAAGAAGTTACTCCCACCTCTCGGTGTAAAAGAAGGAGACTACGCGAGATATAAGAATTACGACACAAGTGCGATTCACGTACGATTTTATCGCGATGTCTTGGATCAGTTCATGGCCAATGGCACGCGTTATGTTTCGAGCGTTCGCAATCCCGCCGACCAATGGATTTCAGCATATTATCATTTTAATTTCAGGAAACCAATTTCTGACTTCGCCAAAGATCGTTTCCAGATGATTACAGTAAATGGTTCCTTGAAATTGCCGTTTAATAAGAATAATTCTACTCTCGATGCAGTGAACGAATTTCTCCGACAGCCACAAATATACATTAATGCGTTGAAAAAGAGAGGGAACGTGGTTTGGCATTTTGCGCACAACAGCCAAACTTTTGATCTAAGCACCGATCTGAATTTGATGCAGCGGGACAACGAAACGCTTGTTAATATGACACTCGATCGACTAGTCGATGAACTGGACTTCGTTATCGTAAACGAATACTTTGACGAATCCTTGCTCGTCATGAAGAAAGCATTTTGCTGGGATTACATCGATATATTGTACACTTCACAAAATAAGCGAAAGAAAAAAGACACGCTGCCGGAGGAAACGCGGGCTAAGATCCGCGCGTTTAATCGAGCAGACACGCTCCTTCATCAGCGCTTCAATGAATCTCTGTGGAAAAAGATCGAGGCTTACGGACCGGATTTCAAGAAAGACTTGGACCATTTCAGGCAAATGTTGATTGAAGTCAAGTCAGAGTGTTCTGACAAAGGCAAGATCAAACGAGATGGATTTCATTCTAAGATATTAAATGAATTAGCCAAAAGAGACGCGACCCAGTTTTGTAACATAATGAGAGAGGATATTTTTGGCTCATTCGGGCGAGTCTTTCATAGACAGAAATCAGACCTTCGCTCCTTCAAGGACAAGTCCACCCCAACAAATAGTTGATTTGAATGAAAAAAGAAAAATTCAACAAGCGTAACACTGAAAATTTCATCAAAATCGGATTTAAAATAAGAAAGTTATGATATTTTAAAGTTTCACTTAATTTCACAAAACAGTTATATGCACATCCTGGCTGCTATAATGAGGAGACTATGACGTCATCCACTCACTATTTCTTTTGTATTTCATCATATGAAATATTCTAAGTTTGTCCTCATTGTCAAGTGATACAATGATTAATTCCTCCCTGAATATGTAGAATTAACATTGTTTAATAATCAAGATAATATATGGTTCGGTCAAGTTGGACCTTATAGTCAAATTTATAAAAATGAAATATTGTATAATTCAAACAATTAAAAAAAAGAGAAATAATGAATGATGGACATCATCGACTGACTCACCTAGTTGTGCGTATTACTGTTTTGTGAAAAATAAGCAAAACTTTAAAATGTCACAACTTTCTTTTTTTACATCCGATTTTGATGAAATTTTCAGCACTATGCTAGTTTCATTTTTCTCTTTTTATTCAATCCAGTATTTTACTGGGGTGGACGTGACCTTTAACGCAAAGTTAAGTTACAAATCACTTATTTGAAAGAAGAATTCTGATTGGTTCCTCGTCAGTCTACTGAGCTACATACGCATGAAACGATGACCGTGATAGGCCATTTCGAATCATAGTTCGTTCAATAATGTGGACATTGATCTGCATGGCAGTGGCAATGGTTTGACATTGCGGATGCCGAGGATGTTAGTCAATGGCCCCATTGCATAAAAGTTAGTATTAAAGTAACATTGCCATTTAATGCTAACTACCATGGTAACAATGCCAATCAGCCAATCAGAATCAAGGATTTCAGTGAAGTTACCATTTGATAAGTTTTTATTGTATTAAGTCTAATGCAACGTGGCCTGGGCGGCGAGGATAATATACAATATGCATGAAAATATAACAAATATAATTCTGAAAGTTTTCTTTGCCAATCAAGTTCTTATTGTAGCATTTATATCTATCTGTATACATTTATTTATTAAGTATTTATTGTCCATTATTATTCTTATAATAAATACTTGCATACTCGCAAACCATGAGGAAGCAACTCCATGAATTCCCATAATTCCCATTAATTCAAAAATTAATTTTTAATTAAAACACGATGGTAAAGTCTACATAAACTTGCAAAGTAAATAAAGTATGTAGCCTCTTAAAAATTTCACAGAAATTTTGCTTGACCTTCTGGAAGTAAACTCAATATTTGTCCATTAGTCTACACAAGAAGCAATTTGTAAGTTTTTGTATAATACATTGCTTGAGGATATAAATTCAAATCACGAGAGATTGATATCTTTCTTGTTTTTTTTCTTGTAATTATTTCTAAGTTGGTACTTCTGTGATTTAATGAAATTATGTAAAACAGGATGATGTATTATTTCTTTGACTTCTCCTGATGCGCTTCATTTTGAATGATAAAGAAACTCAAGAGTCAAAATTTCAAACTGAGGGCGCAAAACAGGACAGGAGATGAATGTGCAGGGAAATGACATGAAGTTTAGTAGAATTTGATAAAGAAAAATATTGTACGTTTTTATTTAATACGACACTAATTTTTATACCTTCCTCTCTTTAAATTAGAAACCTGTTTGCCCCAAAATAATGGTTGTTTAGTAATGAGATGAAAAGCGGGAAAAGTTGCCTTTATGGAGGTGACGGCAGAAATCTATATAAAGATTTTACCCGCCCGGAGCCGACCAGACCAGAAGTTGCGCGATCAATTAAAAAAAAAAAAACTTCATATACTTTGGCCTATCCTTACTCTAGTTTCATGCCCCAATGTATATGTTTGAACTTTGACTGGCAAGAAACACACATAGCTGAGATGGAAAAACAGAGTTAGAGAAAGGGTGAGGGAACAAAGGAGAACTGCAATATTTAACCGCGCGCAGTGCGGAAGTAAAATTTATGTATATAAATTTAGAGCAAGAGTAAAGGAGTTTCTATTTTTAGAAAAAAAAAATAATGAAACGAAAAACACACAAAGCTACATTTCTTCCCTTTCCTTCCTTCTCTCTTCCTTTTCTCCCTTCTTTTTCCCTTTTTTTTGGGGGGGGACGTTGGGGGCGGGGGCACCGCCCCCCTCCCCTCGGCTACGCTCCTGCACTGGATTCATAGCATTTCAAGCAGCCTATTAGGCGCACACTTGCTAAACCAACCACAATGACGGTTGTTTCCTACCGGTACCCAACAAGCACCTGGGTGAGAGTGGCAAAGTGTGGATTGACGCCTTGCCAAAGGACGCTAGGCGATGGTGGGGTTCGAACACACGACCCTCTGATTACAAGGCGAGAGTCAGAACCGCTACACCACGGCGCTTCCAAAGGACATTGTGCACATTTCCTCTAGAAAAAATTATGACACTGATGGATTTCCATAGTAACGATAGTTGGATCAATGGTAACTCTTTGTAAGACGGGGCCCTGGTTACCGGAATAGACAAAATAATGCAAGACCTCCCGTTTGAAACGTATAATGCAATCGTATATGTTTCACATATCTCCAAAATCATGAAAATAACTGCTGAACTGCGTATTTTCACCATAATTTCATAATGTACACTGGATTTGTTTAAATGTACCATTAGTTTTATCATTTTACATTATTGTTTTATGCAGCGTGTGTTGTGATATTGTTCTGCCTCTGCTCTCTGGATGCCCAGTATGTGTATGACTGTTTTACTTGAAAAAAATGAAATGAATTCATTTTTATATCTATTTCATTTTCAATGATAAAATTATATTTTTCAGCGACGCCCCCCCCCCTCTTTTCTTTTGAGGTGCAGCTCTGGACCCCGTCTTACAAAGAGTTACGATTGATCCAATCAATCGTAACTCTATATGGAAATCCATCAGTGTCATAATTTTTTTTTCTACAGGAACTTTGCAAAATGCCCTTTGTAAACAAAATTGTCAAGAAATCGAGGAATTTATGAATATACATCATTCCATTTTTTTTACAATCATGCATTATGTTGACTTTGCTGGCTTTCCATAGTTGCGATTGATCGGATCAATCGCAACTTTTTGTAAGATGAGAGCCTGGTTTACCCCGGAAAATAGCTAGGTTAATTCAGCAACTGTCGCAGTGGCGGACCGTGACCCGGAAATGCTTTGTCTCCTCTGGGTCACGACCCGCCACTGAACTGCGGTGATATATAAAAACAATAATGACAATGAAAATAACAATTGATAACGATGATAATTATATACAATGGACAGTTGATGCTGTGAAAATTTATTCATTTACTTTATTTATAGTACTGACTTTAATTCCAATTCCATTTAAATTTACAATATTAGTAATAGTTCCGATTTCAATTCCAATTTCAATCTTGTTTGGGACAAGAAGACAACGTGTTTCAACTTAGAAATCGACTTGGTAGGGACAAGACGAAAAATGAAGAGTTGTTCAAACTTTTTTGGGAAAGTTGACTTACATGCACTAGCGTACCTAGGGGGGGGGGGGGCAAGGGGGCAGTCTGCCCCCCCTCCCACTGACGAGCTTAGCTTGAATACCTTTTTTTTCTAGTACGAAATCCTATACCTGTGGTCGAAGACCTCTTTTTTTCTTGTCAATTTTTTGGGCGGACGAATTTGCCCCCCCCCCTGTGGAAAATCCTAGGTACGCCACTGCTTACAAGTTTGGGGAAAGAATGCAATTTAATCAAATCATTAGTTGTTGAACTTTATTGGCAAGTCGATTTGTTTGGAACAAGAAGAAAATATGATGAGTCGTTGAAATTCAGCAAGTCGACTTGTTTTGAGACAACTATGCACCCAGAAATTAAAAATTAATGTGCGCGAAGCGCATTACAACGAGCGTGAAGTTAGGGTGCCCCTTCATCTTGTTAATTGCGGCCGGGGAGCTCGGGCGAGGGATCCTAAATGGTTTGAAGTGCAATTTATCAGATTTTAATTTGAATCACATATTTTAATAACAAGTATGAAGTAGTTCGTCGTGAATCAATGAGTAGTATATTGAGATATAAAAATAAAAAACGGTTAAAATCATAATAAAATGAAGTACCCTTGCATTCAAATCTCTTCGTTTTGGTATTCTGAGAACCGCCATGTTATCTCTGCATAAGACACACCTTTTTATGGAGTAATATCCAATGACAAAGGCTGTTTTATAGTACTCTCACCTCATTCAAACCATGGACCTCTTACAACCAATGAACGTACTGAAAATCCCTTTTCGCCAGGTGTGGTAAATGAGTGAGATTGCGTTAATTCATCAAATGCGCTTGCACCCCTGGGGCCCGGGGGGAGGGCACTTCCATTCACGAGTGGATACCATGGGCGACCATGGGGTCTGAAAGGCACCCTAAACACGTAAGTTCCATATTCTGAAAATGCAAGTATTGGCGTGTGAAACCCTACCCTTAACAAGTATTGGAAACAAAACGATACTCTTGGCAAATATTCCTTGAAATTAACCCCTAAACAAGTACAGGAATGTTTTATTGTTACGGGTCCTTCAGTCGTCGGCTTTACCTTATTTGGTTTAGTACGACCCCACCTTCTACACCTCGCGCAAATCGGACTCTGACACGTAGTGTTGGGGCAAAAGGACATCCTTTATAAAACATTTTAATTTTGTTTTATCATCCCCGCAATTTCGACCCTAAACATTTTAATTTTGTTTTATCATCCCCGCAAATTCGACTCTAAACACGTAATTTTCCTAGCGAAATAGATACCTTTTGTTATTATTTTTGTGTTTTTGACACCCTTATCACGTTACGTACGTAACGTGCCCCATCGTGAAAAAGACATCCTTTTTATGTGTTTTTTTTTTGGTCGCGCACGGTATCCACTCGTCAATGTAAGTGTCCCCCCCCCGGGGGGGGGGGGGGCTTGCACAAACACCTTAATAGTTGTATGGAGCTACTGAAATCATGTGATTGGTATACAGTAAATTTGCAGTATAAATTCTTGATGAAAAGGGACCCTGTTGCCTTTTGGCCAGGGGCGGGTCCGGCACTGCCCAATAAGTGAAGGGGAGTGTACTCACATTTTCTCTGCTTGAATCAAGAACTAAAATCTGGACATGCTGGCGTTGGTTATGGTCCTAAAGGAGAATGAAACCTTTGGAACAAGATAGCTTGTGTGAAAACAGGAAAATCTAAGAAACGGATCAACAAAAGTTTGAGAAAAAACAGGACAAATAATGAGAAAGTTATGAGCATTTGAATATTGCGATCACTAATGCTATGGAGATCATCAAATTGGCAATGCGACAAAGATGTGCGATGTCACTCTCACCATTAAATACTAGTAGTATATATTTCGCAGGGGAATGACTTGTGAACAAGTCAGTAGTTCATGTGTTCAGTAGATTATTCATGACTCTATAGGAGGGCATGTAATACAGAATTTTAAAGAATATATCATGGATAAAGAGTTTGTATAACCACATGAAAAAGCAGAAAGAGACATTTTAGGGTATTTTATAGTCCACCAAACATGTCAAAGGGAAAGTTGTTCACAAGTAACATCACACATCCTTGTCGAATTGTCAATAGAAGGATCTCCATATAGCATTAGTGATTGAAATATTCAAATGCTCATAACTTTCCCATTATTTATCTGATTTTTCTCAAACTTTCTTTGTTCTTATTCTTTGATTTTTCTGTTTCGACACAAGCCTACGTATTCCAAAGGTTTCATTCCCCTTAAGGACTAGCTTTATCTTTACAATCGTGATAGGTACCTCACAAGGCTAAAATCCCGGCGCATACTATGGGACTCTCATGAGTATTACAGACCCCCATTCACTCACGTGTTAAATCTTAGCTCATCAAAAAATCATCGAAAAATCAATCATGAAAGAGTATAAACATGACATTGTTTTTATCATTTATATTTTGATATACAAACATTTTGTCTATTTTAATGAATTATTTTAATCGAAATTCAAGTTCGAGCATGGACCTGAGTAGTAGGTCCTTGGTTCGAGCCTCCCTGTAGGATTAAAGGCAACATCAATTCCAAATCGTAATGACGTCATCATCGCCTGTGAAGTGGTTTTCGCAAAGTGCATATAGTGCGAAATCTGAGGGGCTTATTTCGAAAGGTGGGTGCTGTCGCGTTAGGGTGCGTCAACGCGAACGCGAAGATTCGTCCAAAGCCCCCCCCCCCCGGCTTGGCCGAAAGGGTGCGTTGGGAGCGCCACGTCGTGTCGCGTTCACTGGAACGCGCCCTTTCGTCCAAAGCCCCCCCCCCCCCCCCCGGTTTGGACGAAAGGGTGTGTTTAATAATAATGAATAAATAAATACAAATATTTATAAGAAAGCTGAACAAACAAAAAAGACGAGTGATATGTGAAATTTGCATAGGAACATAAATCATCATATGGCACAAACATTCTTTTTAAGGTAAAAAAAAAAAAACAATGAAGGCATGCTGCATGAGGATTTTTCGGTGGAAATGTTTTATGGTGTAATATTGATACATGTAAAAATTATGACTGATTTCAAGGTTCTTTCAAATAAAAAAAGTAACTTACCTTTAATTTTATACTTTGCAGGTGTGTATTTATTACAAAGGAAAACATTCGTATACCTGGAGATATTTGGTGTCCCCCAAATTATAAAACTTACGGCAGATGTGTGCTGGAAGGGCAAGGCCAAAATTGATGTCGGGTCAGCATTCACAACGTTTAACTCTTCAGACCCTACCTTACTATATTTTACACTTGAGACCCTGCCTCAGTATATTTTGTGAGATGTATCTGTTGTGTATGTGTGCGTGTTGTGTGTATAATAATAATAATAATAATACTTATAATAATAAAAATAATAACAATTATAATAATTACAATAATGATAATAATAATAATTTTCACCCCAAAGAGTGAATTTATGGAAATGAATTTGGAGTGAAAAATTGGCACCAAGTGGCTTATTGCAAGGGTGGGTATCTGATTTTATTATCATTATTATTATTATTATTATCATTATTATTATTATTATTATCATTATTATTCTTAGTTGAACTTTTCTTTCTTTTCCTCAAATTGTCAATGCTTTAAATGATTGAAAATCCACTATTTTACGTGCAAATTGGCAATGTTTGACAAAATACCTTATATTCAACTTTCTTATACATATTTGTATTTATTTATTCATTATTATTAAGCACACCCTTTCGTCCAAACTGGGGGGGGGGGCTTTGGACGAAAGGGCGCGTTTCAGTGAACGCGACGCGACGCACCGCACCTTTACGATGCCACCAGAAGGGGGGTGCTTTTCACAAAAGGCTATGTGAGAAGTTTGCTGAACCAGCCTCCAGTCGTTCAGTTGCGGAACTGAAGACGAGCAGGCCTATTCATTTACTCATTCTCTTTTGTGTTAAATATCGCAATAAATACAACTCGGCATCACACATAACGACACTGCGAATCGGACCTATTTGAGTTAGTCACCTTTTTTCATTATTATTCTACACATGCCGAGGACCCCCATGCACTGAAAATAAGCTTTCTAGCTTTCGTGGGTTATCCTTTTCCCACTGAGATCAGTCAACCATCGGAACAACTATCTCACCAACTTTCTTGCGTTCATTTGAGAAAGAAGCTTAACTGCCTCGCCAAGCAGGTAGGATTACTGCATCTTTTATTCATTATTCATTTTTTTTATCGTTTGAAGGTGTCTGAGAATCGTATAATTCAAACAGAGTCAAATCCGACGAGTAAAAACTTTTATCAAAATCGGACGAGGAACAACAATAACAATAATATTTTTATGACATTTCAATAGTTTGCATTATTTCGGTGAAAAAAGGTTGTTAGCATGTCTTCGTATATAATAATGAACTAAACCGTGTACAAAAAACGAAAAATAACCAACTGATTGTGATTTTTGCATGGTCAGTACCCCTCTTCCAAACCTTTCCGCGACCCCTGCGATGATGATGTTATCGTATTTTTTTTCAAACTGTGCCCTCCAAGAATGTGAAAAGACTCGATTGCCATTAACAGAAGAAATTCAACTAGCAAAATGCTGAAAATTTCATTAAAAGTTGATTAAAAAAATAAAAGTTCTTGAGACACAACATTTTGCAATATTGTATGAAAACATGTATACATTATCATCAAGGATGAATTATGCAATAATTGGACCGACTGCCCCCCCCCCCTTCCCGTTTATTATCTGGATATTTATTGCATATATTTTATGCATGGGTTTTAAACATGTATCCCCCTCAGAATGTTTTAGCAATGACTGAATCAGTACACTGCAGATTTGAAGGATCTAATATAAATCCAGAAAAGCTGTGAGTAGCTGTTAGTCGATCATTAGATTTAGATTTAAACGTGTTAAACCTTGTGGATTTGAATTTAAAGCTAAAATATATGAGTTTAAATCGTTTGAGATTTAAACATTAATTCATAGGATTCAGAATAAAATAATAACAATAATAATAATATTATTGATAATGATAATAATATCAATAATCATAATATAATTGTAGTAATAATGATAGAAATATAGTAATAATAATAATAATGAAATCCACGACCGAGGAAAAAGAATTGATGGAGTGAAAAAAGAACAGGAAAGGGAAAAGGGGAAATATATTTTTATTAATTATTTATTGAATATTATTAATCATTTATTGATTTCATGGTCTATCTATTAGATAATATTTCACCTCCTATCCGGTGCTATATTTATTCCCTCGGGTGAATAAATATAAATATATTTGGGGAAAATGCAACTCCGTGGGGAAATGAAAAGCTACATTCAAACTCTAGGTAGGCAGTATCTGTATAAGTGTTACAATAACAGGTACGTGGGGAAGTCGCGAAGATGGAAGTTGGTGAAAACTGGCATTGATATCAAAAGGCTTGGACGTATCGAGTTGAAAAGGAAAGAAAATATTTTTTTCTTGGATACTTCTTACCTCACCCATAAAAAAACATACACACAGACTTCGAGGTTATCCATTGTGTGACATTGTGTGATGAGTATAGCTATATTTTTTAATGAATTGCGGTATAGATGTAGGCCCAACCCACCATTCTAAACATGCTCAAAGGTGGCGTCTAACCAAACAAGTTGATTTGTATAAATAACATGAATAAAGCAACACCGAACAAGCGTATAACACTGAAAAACTAATCAAAACTTGGATTTTTCATTTTCATAATGTGCACAAAACAGTTCAATTTACAACATTGTTTCTATATGCAAATGAGGGAGATGATGACGTCACGCACTGACTATTCTATCTATGTTGTATCATGCATAATATAGGCTTATGTTTTTTAATCTTTTTTTCGGGGGGGTATTGGAATAAGACGCTTTACTCCAGACATAAACACAATGTTTACTTAAAATGAGAAAGGTATGACATTTTAAAGTTTCGCTAAATTTCACAACACAGTTATATGCACATCCTGGCTGGTATGCAAATGAGGAGTGTCGTCATCCACTCACTATTTCTTTTATTGTTTGTTATAATGAAATATTGAAATTTTTTCCTCATTGTCAAGTGACACGACGATTAATCCCCCTGAACATTTGGAATTAGCATTGTTTAATACTATATGGTAACTTCAGTCAAGTTGGTCCTTATTGTCAAATCTATACAAAACTAAATATTGTATAATTCAAACAATAAAAAACAAAAAAGAAATAGTGAGTGATGGACATCATCGACTGACTCACCTAAATGAACATATCACTGTTTTGTGAAAAATAAGCGAAACTTTAAAATGTCATAACTTTCTTATTTTACATCCGATTTTGATGAAATTTTCAGCAATATGCTAGTTTGATTTTTCTTTATTCATTAAAGGCAGTGTTTTCCTGGACTGGACTTGACCTTTAACTTATGATATATCGCTGCCTACACGTAGATATATTGGTTTTAGCGGCCCGTTGTAGAAAGAGTTGCAATCAATCGCAAACTCTAAAAATCATGCGCAACTTAATATTCAACCAATCAACAGCGCGCATTTGGGACTTGCGCTTGATTTTTTGACTTGCGTTTAAATGCAACTCGTTCTGCAACGGGCCCCCTGGACTAACACCTTTTTACTTGGTAGTGATCGTACTACGAATCATATTGTTATACAGTTGTTATATTGTGAAAACACAGTCTCGGATATATAGAAGAGGCATAACCTTTTTTTCTCATATATACAATATTTTTTTAAGGATCCTTGTCAATCCGAGGCGGCGCTGATTGTGAATCTTAATGATGCCACTCGTGTAACCGTGAGAATGCTCCGCAAATTGGCAAAATCCATTATGCAGGGTGCTACTTTATTTTTTTAGATGCACTAGCCCAGTCGGGCAAGTGAATCCTTAAATAGTTGAAATATACTTGCCCAAAAATCTATTTCACTTGCCCGAAAAAAAAATCCTTGAAAAAAAAGTTTTACCTCTTCAAAAGAAAGTTTTGCAGTTTTATAAACCATTGACCTTTTTCTCTCTTTTTGACATTAATTGATCTAACTTATTGCATTTCTTTTTCCAAAGTGAATTTATTTTGACTTCCATGACCAAAATTATGGTCAATATCAAATCGGCCCTAATCTTGGTCATTCTACTGTGTGAATTTTGCTTGCCCAATTTGGGCAAGTAGTTTTGGTCTTTACTTCAAAACACTTGCCCGACTCTCACTTTTACTTGCCCCGGGCAATCGGGCAAGTGCTTATGTAACACCTTGCATTATGGCCGCAAAAATATGCATATTACCATGGAAATCAGAAAATTGCCAGCAGACTGGCTATGAAATGTATGTGATTGTGTTACAGGAGTGAAATACTCTCTGAAATAATGTTTTTTTGAAAATATATTTCTTTTCTTGATGCTCAAAACTTTCGGGCCGCCATACGAAAGGCCTGGTCACACCGCCCGAGCGTTGTTGGAGCGGTCGTGGAGCGGTAGGGAAAGAGGGTCGAATTTCGCTCACAAAATTGGGGAAAAAATCGAAATCGAAATTGGTGAACGGTAGCCACAGTATATATGAATAGGGAAAAATAATTTTCACAAAAATGATCCCTAAACCGCAAGTAATTGTGATCTATGGACGAAGTAAATAGACCATCAATGATAATAAGATATATCATTTATTATGTCATGTATGGGAAAATTGTTGTATACTAAACTCCTCAAAAAAAAGTTTAGAAATCTGAATTTGATCGATAATTTCTACTCGGTTTTAGTAAATATCAATGTGTAATTAATACCAATAAATAAATCATTTACTTTTGTTTAAAATGATATCCTACATAGTATGATTATGGTTCACATGCATGGAGGGGCAGTGTATTGAAATGTGGGGCAAGGTTAAATTTCAATGTTGCAAACTGACACAATATTGAAAGTCACTGTTCTTTTTCAGTGGTGATGAGTGAGTTTCTCAGCGGTTTCTTTTGTTTTCATGCACCATAACATCAACATTAACATGGAATCAAACACACCTCTGCACATGCAAACACATAACAAACAAACATGCATGGGTATTTCAAGATACGACTCAAACCATGTCATCTCACAGAACCATCACTACAGAAGCAGTGGCTTGATTTGAATGGATTTCATCTCTATCAGACACAGTAAAATGAATCATGTTCTGTATTGACCTTTCATGACTATTTCTGCTCGTTTTGCAGTTTGTCGATTCAGACCTCATCCAACACTTTTGAATCCTGCTCTTTTCGTGATAGCATGATCTAAACAAGCATGGTATCATTTCAAAGACAATTAAATGATCTTTTGAATGATATCAAATATGCATTGAGTGATTTTGGGACTTGGGAGAAATTAATGGCCAAACTCAGAGTTCCAAACCTTTTTTTCTCGTTTAGCAGCTTTTCAATTCAGACCTCATCCAACACTTTTGAATCCTGCTCTTTTCGTGATTGCATGATCATAACAAGCATGGTATCATTTTTAAGAGAATTAAATGATCTTTTGAATGATGTAAAAATGCATTATGTAAATTTGGGAGTTGGGAAAATTAATGGCCACAGATTTCTAAACTTTTTTTGATGGGTTTATATTCAAAGTAGCTGCCACTGGTCCAAATAGTATTAAAGGGGGCCAAAAAATCACAAGAGTGCCACTATAAAACATAGTATTAAGATAAACGAGTGGAATACTGACTAAAAACATAATTGTTCACAAAATATATTAGTTTCTCCATTCGCATTGTACATAATGTATACTGGGCCTATGGCGGCCATTTTGAATTTAAAATAGAGCATTTATCACATGAATTGCATCTTAAATATATTTCATCAAAATTGTGTTTTTAGCCAGTATTCCACTCGCATATCTTAATAATATGCATTTTAGTACCCACTCAACATTATACATAATACTGTCAGGGCGTTTAGTGGCTTTTTTAATGCTAAAAATCTTCATTTATTACAAACATGACATAAAAATGATACATTTCGGTAGCAATCGTGTTTTTATCCATCAGTTCACAAAAAAAAAATCACAATTACTTGCGTTAAGTGCTCACTTCTGTGAAATTATTTATCCACATTCATGTTGTACACAATGTTGAATACAGCGGTCTATGGCCATTTTGAATAGGCCTATCAAGAAAATAATTTGTTCCAAAAATGGTTTGTTCTTTTTTCGGAGAGTATTTCACTCCTGCAACACGATTACATACATTTTATAGCCAATCTGCTTGTATTTTTATGATTCTGGGTAATTTGCATATTTTGGCGGCCATATTGGATTTTGCCAATTTTCGGAAAATGCTCAAGGTTACACGATCGAGTGGCATCATTCAGATTCGTAATCAGCACCCTCGAATTGACGAGACGCCATTAAAGAGAAATGCCAGGAGTTGCAGTAAACACTGATTTCATGAGAAAGTCTGTAAAACCAGGCTTAATTGTCAGTATATCATGGAGGATCTAGATATGGTACACTTACATAAGCTGAACTTTGTGAAATCTTGAAATCTACGCTGAAAAATGTTCACACTGAAGATCACCAACACAGATAGGCACACGTGGGACAGTGTATTAATATTGCTGGAATAAAGACCCGACGGAAGTGACCGACTCCGCGCTTATTTTGCTTATTTCTCAGCAATTACACAATTTCTTCCAGAATCCTTTGGCACATATTTTTTATTCATTGAAACAGACACTTGGGTGGTCATTATATCAGATTCTGTCAAAAGTCATTTTGAGATCGTTACCAAAACTGGAATTTATCTTTAAACTATATTGTATACATGAAAAAACAAGGTTTTGACAACTTTCTATGGGGCCTATCCTGGACTTAAAAGGGAAAAGTCATAGGCAGTCACGCCTGGAGTGTGTGTTTTAACATTATACTGATGATTCGATGTTACATTTTCTAAGTGTAAGCGCGCCACCATGTGTTGGTCTCTCGGTCATGGTTATTAAAGACAGTTAAACGTAACCTCAAAGTTGCATAGTTTATTTACCTCTTTTACATTAAGTTGGCCCTTATTAACCAATGGCGCTAGTATAGTATAATAAATTTGGGGGTGAATGATTTGATTGAATAATTATAGGAATACTTGAAATAAATATATCTTCGTTTTCAGACCTGGGGCTCCATAACCCAAAGATTAGCGATTAGCGATGAATTGCAATTCTGCAAGAACCGCACTGATTGGTCAGTATTTTAAACCTAAAGCGCGCGCCCGGGGGGGGGGGCACTCGACCAAAAAAAATGGTTGGGGTGTGCCTCGGGCGAGACAAAACCGGCGGCCTTGGAGCGGGCTTATTGTAATAATACTTGTTAAGGGTAGGGTTTCACACGTACGCCAATACTTGTTAAGGGGTGCATTTTCAGAATCTGGAAAATTCGTGTTTAGGGTGCTTTTTGAGACCCATGGTCGCGCATGGTATCCCCCCGGGATAAATTTGCAGTAGTGCGCGTCCTCTTGACATGATCTGACCAATGCGGTCATGCCTTTTTTATAACGCACGCAAATGTGTGAAACACTCCGTGCTGACATTTGGGCTATTTCACTGTGAAAACTGTGGTGTTAAAACTGACACCAATTGGTGTCAAAAAATGATCACACCCCGAGGTGTCAAATAACACCCTAGAGATTGAACATAACACCAAAGAGTGTATATGTAACAACCGTAGGTGTTGTAATAACACCAAGAGGTGTAAAACTAACACCACCAATTTAACACCGGTCTAAAACAACTGGTGTGGTCCTCTATGTACACCGGTTAACACCACAGTTTTTGCTGTGTATAAATTTTTCACCACAGAAAAGAAGATCACCATGGATGAGAAAGTGTGTCGGACTGCGCTTGGATTTTTGACAATTTTGTCAGTAATTATCATCTTGGTGAACAAAACACAGAAGAATGGAATCGAAGATTACTATCCGGCTACGCGAATCTACTATCCGATTATCCGACAGAGGTAAGAAGAGAAAATTAATGATAAAAGGCGGGGGGGGGGGCAATATAATAGTAACAAGGCTGAATCGAAAGGATAACCTGTCGTTAGATACCCAGGGACTCCTGACCCAGTAATGGTTAGACTAATGTATTTCGGAAATAATTATGGTAACTATTTGAAAACAATGCTATAATTTATCTCGCGGGTTGAGTTTTAATAAAGATTTTTTTAAACGAATAAATTACTGTAGATAGAGTTGAATCAAAAGTATGCTCTTTGAGCTATGTTCAAAGCCGTCAGCACAAAGGACTAATTGTAAAAAAGAGTTGGAATCAAACTTAACTATAAAAATCAATCGCAACTTGATTTCCAACCAAGTTTCCAGCTCACATTCAGGACTCATCCTACGTCTGATCTGGCGAAGACTATGCAGCCACAATGCGTAGTCTTTGACAGATCAGACATATCGCTTACGTTCATCATAACAGCAAAGACAATAACTGCAGCCTCCGCCTCGATTATAGGCTAGGCTCACTCTTAATATTTTGCTTTGCATTTAAACGCACCTCTTCCTGCAAAGCCGCGGGCCCTATATCCGGGCGTCTCATGAAAGCTGTCGCCGAAGCACGGCGTATATTCAAGAAGGTTTATTTCCATTTCGTTTAATGCCAATTCATCTGCAATCATTTAATCTATCATCAGTCCATTATCCACATGGTCTATTTGTTATTTCGTACACTCCCCATTTCGTCTAATAGCCAGTTAGTCCATACCATAAATGAAAATGAAATGGATAGTAGATCAACTGATTATGAGACGAAATGGTAATAGACGAAGTGATTATTGGACTAAATGGTTGTTGGACGAAATGGTTTTTGACGAAATGGTTTTTGGACGAAATGGTTTTTGGACGAAATGGTTGTTGGACCAAATGGTTGTTGGACCAAATGGTTGTTGGACCAAATGGTTGTTGGACGAAATGGTTGTTGAATCAAATGGTTGTTGGACGAAATGGTTGTTGAACCAAATGTTTGTTGGACCAAATGGTTGTTGGACGAAATGGTTGTTGAATCAAATGGTTGTTGGACCAAATGGTTGTTGGGCGAAATGGTTGTTGGACCAAATGGTTGTTGGACGAAATGCATGGCCCTACGAAGCAGGGGTGCCATTACCATGACTTTCCTTCAAGAACACAAATGCCCGTCAAATGACAATTATTCTGGGAGACCTTTGCCGAAAATTGGTAAACCGGAACAGCAGTTTCGTGCCATGGTTCGAGCTGACAATTTTTTTCCAGAGTCAAAGACGAGCGAAACTTCTTTTACCCCTTTCATAAACCCAATTACTATAAATTTAGGCGGCTAATAGCAGCATAATTTGGTCGTAAAATTGGAGGAGGACAAGAGTTATCCGCATTACTCTGATGCTGCTATTATCCGCATAATAGCAGCATCGGGATAAGATTTTGAGTTTATGAACGCATTTCCAAATAATGCGAATAATTGCCATGGTGCGGTCACAAGGTCACCCTTTTCAAACACAACCGCATCGGAGGGGGCGTGTCCAGTTGTCATGGCGATTATCCGCCTTTTTCAGGACGGGCGGTCGTAAAAATAATGCGGCTTATTTTCGGAGTTTATGAACGCAATTTTTATTGAATTATCCGCATTACTCTTAGGCGGCTAATTGGAGGATAGGTTTATGAAAAGGGTATTTGATTCACTTTATTTTCGACAAAGACTTCTTGGTTGTTCATTGTCATGAAGTGATGACAAGCTTTGCTTTTTAGTGGATCCCCCTCATTTCCATATCCATTTATGCTCTATATTATACTGTTTTTTTTACGAAGTAAGAATGCCATTCTGTAAAATTGTATTTGATTTGTATTGTTTTATATTACTTTGTATTATGTTTTGAATGGAAATTAAATAAAAAAGAATTGAAAAAGAATTGAAAAAGTGCACTTGACAAAACATCTACAATATTCTTGATCCGTCGTGGATCAGAAAAAAATCCCTTTCACACCCTCTCTCTCTCTCTGTGCAGGTATTTGGAAGCAAATGCGTCACAATCCACTAAACCGAGATCGCATTGTGACGTCATCAAGCATGTTGTGTACATCAAAACTCATAAGACCGGGTCCACCACGCTTGAAACTCTCTTCAACCGGTTTGGTTTCTACCATAATTCATCTTTTATCTTCAATAAAAATGGAGCTTTGGGGCATTTCAGGTGAGTTTGCAAATAAAACCCCCGCCACCCCCATCTGTCCCCGTCCCCGCACATCTATTTTTTGTTGTTGACGAACTAAGCCTAGGCCTATAGCTTGCATCTGTAATGTAAGTTTTGTAAAAACTTTTCTTTTATTTCTATAAATTTCTTCGATTTCTATAAGTTGCTTTCCTATCTAACGATAGATATTCATGAGCAATTATACATGCATCTGCAATTGAAAAAAAAAATGATTCTAATCAAATGATTGGCTGAAATCAATCACGTGACCTGTCATTTATTGTAGCTAAAATCACCATGATTAACAATAATTATTGTTTTTGTAACAGTACATATTGAATGCCCTCTGCTTCTCCTCGGGCTTGTTAGATCCGTTTCTAAGGTACATCGGGCATGCATTCATTCTGGAATGCCCCTTTATTTGTCAAATATACATTGTTAATGCATGTCCATCGTCTTTGTTTTGAATTTTACCCTGTAAACAAATGTAACATCTTTGGAAATAAAGCTAATCGACGAATGTTTACAGTCGCTCAATTATCCTGATAAATTCAATGGAAAAGATCTCCTAAACATCGTGTGATCATAGATCATACAAATACCCTTCAGTTTGAAAGAGTCGTTATTATTCTTACGTCGCCTATGTGTTTATGACGAGCAAAAATCACAAAAGAGAACTCGTACGTTGTATAAATTATTTAACAAGATTTATAATGCAACTTCTATAACTACTTAATTTGAACCTACAGAACAATGGACTTACGAAAAGCTGACGTGGTCAAGATGTTACTCCCACCTCTCGGAGTAAAAGAAGGAGACTACGCGAGATATAAGAATTACGACACAAGTGCGATTCACGTACGATTTTATCGCGATGTCTTAGATCAGTTCATGGCCAATGGCACGCGTTATGTTTCGAGCGTTCGCGATCCCGCCGACCAATGGATTTCAGCATATTATCATTTTAATTTCAGGAAACCAATTTCTGACTTCGCCAAAGATCGTTTCCAGATGATTACAGTAAATGGTTCCCTGAAATTGCCGTTTGATAAGAACAATTCTACTCTCGATGCAGTGAACGAATTTCTCCGACAGCCACAAATATACATTAATGCGTTGAAAAAGAGAGGGGACGTGATTTGGCATTTTGCGCACAACAGCCAAACTTTTGATCTAAGCACCGATCTGAATTTGATGCAGCGGGACAACGAAACGCTTGTTAATATGACACTCGATCGACTAGTCGATGAACTGGACTTCGTTATCGTAAACGAATACTTTGACGAATCCTTGCTCGTCATGAAGAAAGCATTTTGCTGGGATTACATCGATATATTGTACACTTCACAAAATAAGCGAAAGAAAAAAGACACGCTGCCGGAGGAAACGCGGGCTAAGATCCGCGCGTTTAATCGAGCAGACACGCTCCTTCATCAGCGCTTCAATGAATCTCTGTGGAAAAAGATCGAGGCTTACGGACCGGATTTCAAGAAAGACTTGGACCATTTCAGGCAAATGTTGATTGAAGTCAAGTCAGAGTGTTCTGACAAAGGCAAGATCAAACGAGATGGATTTCATTCTAAGATATTAAATGAATTAGCCAAAAGAGACGCGACCCAGTTTTGTAACATAATGAGAGAGGATATTTTTGGCTCATTCGGGCGAGTCTTTCATAGACAGAAATCAGACCTTCGCTCCTTCAAGGACAAGTCCACCCCAACAAAAAGTTGATTTGAATGAAAAAAGAAAAATTCAACAAGCGTAACACTGAAAATTTCATCAAAATCGGATTTAAAATAAGAAAGTTATGATATTTTAAAGTTTCACTTAATTTCACAAAACAGTTATATGCACATCCTGGCTGCTATAATGAGGAGACTATGACGTCATCCACTCACTATTTCTTTTGTATTTCATCATATGAAATATTCTAAGTTTGTCCTCATTGTCAAGTGATACAATGATTAATTCCTCCCTGAATATGTAGAATTAACATTGTTTAATAATCAAGATAATATATGGTTCGGTCAAGTTGGACCTTATAGTCAAATTTATAAAAATGAAATATTGTATAATTCAAACAATTAAAAAAAAGAGAAATAATGAATGATGGACATCATCGACTGACTCACCTAGTTGTGCGTATTACTGTTTTGTGAAAAATAAGCAAAACTTTAAAATGTCACAACTTTCTTTTTTTACATCCGATTTTGATGAAATTTTCAGCACTATGCTAGTTTCATTTTTCTCTTTTTATTCAAGCCAGTATTTTACTGGGGTGGACGTGACCTTTAACGCAAAGTTAAGTTACAAATCACTTATTTGAAAGAAGAATTCTGATTGGTTCCTCGTCAGTCTACTGAGCTACATACGCATGAAACGATGACCGTGATAGGCCATTTCGAATCATAGTTCGTTCAATAATGTGGACATTAATCTGCATGGCAGTGGCAATGGTTAGCCATCGCGGATGCCGAGGATGTTAGTCAAGGGCCCCATTGCATAAAAGTTAGTATTAAAGTAACATTGCCATTTAATGCTAACTACCATGGTAACAATGCCAATCAGCCAATCAGAATCAAGGATTTCAGTGAAGTTACCATTGGATAAGTTTTTATTGTATTAAGTCTAATGCAACGGGGCCTGGGCGGCGAGGATAATATACAATATGCATGAAAATATAACAAAAATAATTCTGAAAGTTTTCTTTGCCAATCAAGTTCTTATTGTAGCATTTATATCTATCTGTATACATTTATTTATTAAGTATTTATTGTCCATTATTATTCTTATAATAAATACTTGCATACTCGCAAACCATGACGAAGCAACTCCATGAATTCCCATAAATTTCAAAAATTAATTTTTAATTAAAACACGATGGTAAAGCCTACATAAACTTGCAAAGTAAATAAAGTACGTAGCCTCTTAAAAATTTCACAGAAATTTTGCTTGACCTTCTGGAAGTAAACTCAATATTTGTCCATTAATCTACACAAGAAGCAATTTGTAAGTTTTTGTATAATACATTGCTTGAGGATATAAATTCAAATCAGGAGAGATTGATATCTTTCTTGTTTTTTTCTTGTAATTATTTCTAATATTTTGTTGTACAGACAGTTTAGACACAATGTTTCTGTTTTGTTTCGTATGGTGGTGGTGACGATGATATGAAAATGTACATTTCGATATGAAAATGCATAAAGATGAATGAATGGTGATGACTACCGCAGTCACCAGTACCAACATCACTATTGATATCACCACCATTTCATTATCACTGTCATTATCATCATCATCATCAGTCATCACCACCACCATCATCATAATAATCATCATCACCACCGTTATCATCATCATCAGTCATCATCATCTCCATCATCATCATCAGTCATCTCCATCATCACCATCATCATCACCACCACCATCATCATTATCATCATCATCATCACCATCATCATCACCATCACCACCACCACCATCACATCTCTCTCATCATCATCATCACCATCATCACCACCATCATCATCAACATCATCACCACCATCATCATCACCATCATCACTATCATCTTCATCACATCATCTCTATCATCACCATCATCATCATCACCATCATCATCACCATCATCTTCATCAAATCAGCTATATCATCATCACCACCACCATCATCATCTCCATTACCACCATCATCATCACCATCATCATCACCACCATCATCATCACCATCATTATTATCATAATCATCACCATCATCATCACCACCACCACCACGATCATCACCATCATCTTCATCAAATCATCTATATCATCATCACCACCATCATCATCATCTCCATTACCACCACCACCATCACCATCATTATCATCATCATCACCACCATCACCATCTTCATCACATCATCAATATCATCACCATCATCACCACCATCATCACAATCATCTTCATCGCATCATCTCTATCATCATAGTCATCATCACCATCATCATAATCACCATCATCATCACCACCATCATCACCATCATCGGCATCACCATCGCTATCATCATCACATCCCATCATCATTATCATTATTTCACCCTAACACTCCTATATTTGGAGTTTGCAATGAAGAATCACAAGGAAATGGAAATAGAAGAATTTCAGGGAAATCAAAATATAAGACACAACTAACGGTCGTAGTTTAAATTGAGAGACAGAATTTATCTCTTTATTTATTCACATTTGCCATTTTGTATTCCAGAAAGACCATCTGCTGGAATCATTTATACAATTCAATACATGATAATAAACCACTGGAAACAAGAAAAAAAATGACATCATACTATGTTTCTCTCCATCAAACCACCACAATCGGACTTTGAAAGCAAATCAACAAAGGAGGAAAATTGTTCATAAGTCGTACAATTTGAAGTTTTAAAGAAAATTCCCATTTTGATATTCTTTCATTCAACACAGTTTGGAAGCCATAAAAATGTGTTTGATAATGTGATAATAATCATAATGCATCTGTATAAATGCAGATGTACTTGCTATTGATACTTCCTTCAATAATTATTGTTCCTGTCAGCACTGGATACTGACATAGATGGCGCTGTTCAACTAATATTTCATTTCTATTTAGATAGTTTTAGCCATGGGAAAGGATGTGTAATGATATACCATACACACTAGTTAGAGAGATCTGCTAGGCCTAAATTCATCAAAAATATGGTGCAATATGTGAACACATTATTAACATGATGAACACATTGTGTAACACACTGTGAACACACTGGAAACAATGTGAACACACTGTAAACATATTGTGTAAACAATGTGAACACACTGTAAACATATTGTGAAACAATGTGAACACACTGTAAACATATTGTGTGAACAATGTGAACACACTGTAAACACATTGTGTAACACAATGTGAAGATGCTGTGTTCATATTCTTTAACACACTATGGATACACTGTGGACAATCTGTTCTTTTCAGCAGATCCCTACCACTCTCCTATTCTATGTCTTGTGCAAATTTAATTCAAATGCAGTTTAAATACGAAATATGCTGGAAATTAACTCAATATTCTTTAACAATGCAGTTTGAAGTAAAATCTGAATGAGGGAAAGAAGAATAGGATGTATTATAAGATGGGTAGTCCTCACAGTGTGTTAAGAATTTATTGATATAATAAGTCGTTACTACACTGGTTAACAATGGCACAGGTGTTGTTTAAAAAAATATCCTGAACGTTGATGTGTTGCACGTAAGATTGTTCCTATGAATGAAAATACATCCAAGAAGAAAAGAAATTGTGCAGAAACCTTCAAGACGTGACTGCAAGAGATTCTAATTGTGTAATTTTTAACACCACTGTTGCAGTGTTTTTTGTGACCAAAACTTCCATCCCTCGTGATTTTACTTATAAGGGGCAGATAAACAGAATCTGTGTTTTCATGGAAACAAGAAATGAAAAACAAAACAGAAAGGTAGAAAAACATAAATACAGCATTTTACATTAAAAATACAAAAGCGACAGGAATTAATACACAATGAGATGTAAATTAGAATTCTTTACAAATTGAATCTTCTTAAAATATATATATAAATATATATATATATATGAGAAGAAAAAAAAACAGTTTAGATACTGCATTGCAAAATCACATGCTCGCACATTTTGTTTTCAATATATAAAAAAGATTACAGCCAATACATAGTCCCATGTTTGTTCCAAACAAAAAAGTAAAAAATACTATACTTTGTTTTTTTCTTTATACAGCCTTGCCAATCTGTACATTGCCGTTAATATACAGAAAGATGATATATATTGTTTCACAATATAAAAATCATTATAAATCACATTGGATAATACACTGATGACATTAGAATTCAAAATACATCCAATGATAGTACTGTGTCTATACCAAATGGAGCTTAAATAAAATAGGAGGGTTTATATAACTAATATGAGGGTTTAATAATCAATGTGATGGATAATGTTTAAGGACTGTGGACAAGACTAGTCTTTGCAGGCTAGTCTAGTCAACAGACTTTTAAATTATTGTGCTATCATTAATCTTTCCTCTAGAGAACCAAGAGGCTACTTTAAGATGGTATCCATTAGATAATGAGAAGTTTTCAAGATTCTTTTGTTAGCCTACTGCCTACTGGAACCAGGGGACTTCCATTAAGCTGTTGTAAGTTAAGAGCGACTTTAAGAACGACTGGTGATCCTTTTGTGTATAGCATTTACCAAAAGAAAGGATCACCCGTCGTTCTTAAAGTCGCTCTTAACTTACGAACAGCTTTATGAAACACCCACCGGATAATCTCTGTCTAAAAGCCTGTAGGTATCACAGATCTAAGTAGTCAACAGGTTAACCCATTGCCTACTGGAATCAGGTGATCCCTGTCCAAAGCCTATAGGAATCACAGATCTAAGTAGTCAACAGGTTAACCCATTGCCTACTGGAATCAAGTGATCCCTGTTAAAAGCCTATAGGAATCACAGATCTAAGTAGTCAACAGGTTAACCCATTGCCTACTGGAATCAGGTGATCCCTGTTAAAAGCCTATAGGAATCACAGATCTAAGTAGTCAACAGGTTAACCCATTGCCTACTGGAATCAGGTGATCCCTGTTAAAAGCCTATAGGAATCACAGATCTAAGTAGTCAACAGGTTAACCCATTGCCTACTGGAATCAGGTGATCTCTGTTAAAAGCCTATAGGAGTCACAGATCTAAGTAGTCAACAGGTTAACCCATTGCCTACTGGAATCAAGTGATCCCTCTTAAAAGCCTATAGGTATCACAGATCTAAGTAGTCAACAGGTTAACCCATTGCCTACTGGAATCAGGTGATCCCTGTCCAAAGCCTATAGGAATCACAGATCTAAGTAGTCAACAGATTAACCCATTGCCTACTGGAATCAGGTGATCCCTGTTAAAAGCCTATAGGAATCACAGATCTAAGTAGTCAACAGGTTAACCCATTGCCTACTGGAATCAGGTGATCCCTGTTAAATACCTATAGGAATCACAGATCTAAGTAGTCAACAGGTTAACCCATTGCCTACTGGAATCAGGTGATCCCTGTTAAAAGCCTATAGGAATCACAGATCTAAGTAGTCAACAGGTTAACCCATTGCCTACTGGAATCAAGTGATCTCTGTTAAAAGCCTATAGGAATCACAGATCTAAGTAGTCAACAGGTTAACCCATTGCCTACTGGAATCAGGTGATCTCTGTTAAAAGCCTATAGGAGTCACAGATCTAAGTAGTCAACAGGTTAACCCATTGTCTACTGGAATCAGGTGATCTCTGTTAAAAGCCTGTAGGTATCACAGATCTAAGTAGTCAACAGGTTAACCCATTGCCTACTGGAATCAGGTGATCTCTGTTAAAAGCCTATAGGAATCACAGATCTAAGTAGTCAACAGGTTAACCCATTGCCTACTGGAATCAGGTGATCCCTGTTAAAAGCCTATAGGAATCACAGATCTAAGTAGTCAACAGGTTAACCCATTGCCTACTGGAATCAGGTGATCCCTGTTAAAAGCCTATAGGAATCACAGATCTAAGTAGTCAACAGGTTAACCCATTGCCTACTGGAATCAGGTGATCTCTGTTAAAAGCCTATAGGAATCACAGATCTAAGTAGTCAACAGGTTAACCCATTGCCTACTGGAATCAAGTGATCTCTGTTAAAAGCCTATAGGTATCACAGATCTAAGTAGTCAACAGGTTAACCCATTGCCTACTGGAATCAGGTGATCCCTGTCCAAAGCCTATAGGAATCACAGATCTAAGTAGTCAACAGATTAACCCATTGCCTACTGGAATCAGGTGATCCCTGTTAAAAGCCTATAAGAATCACAGATCTAAGTAGTCAACAGGTTAACCCATTGCCTACTGGAATCAGGTGATCCCTGTTAAAAGCCTATAGGAATCACAGATCTAAGTAGTCAACAGGTTAACCCATTGCCTACTGGAATCAGGTGATCCCTGTTAAAAGCCTATAGGAATCACAGATCTAAGTAGTCAACAGGTTAACCCATTGCCTACTGGAATCAGGTGATCTCTGTTAAAAGCCTATAGGAGTCACAGATCTAAGTAGTCAACAGGTTAACCCATTGCCTACTGGAATCAGGTGATCTCTGTTAAAAGCCTATAGGAGTCACAGATCTAAGTAGTCAACAGGTTAACCCATTGCCTACTGGAATCAGGTGATCCCTGTTAAAAGCCTATAGGTATCACAGATCTAAGTAGTCAACAGGTTAACCCATTGTCTACTGGAATCAGGTGATCTCTGTTAAAAGCCTATAGGAATCACAGATCTAAGTAGTCAACAGGTTAACCCATTGCCTACTGGAATCAGGTGATCTCTGTTAAAAGCCTATAGGAATCACAGATCTAAGTAGTCAACAGGTTAACCCATTGCCTACTGGAATCAGGTGATCCCTGTTAAAAGCCTATAGGAATCACAGATCTAGGTAGTCAACAGGTTAACCCATTGCCTACTGGAATCAGGTGATCCCTGTTAAAAGCCTATAGGAATCACAGATCTAAGTAGTCAACAGGTTAACCCATTGCCTACTGGAATCAGGTGATCCCTGTACAAATCCTATGGGAATTACTGAATTCAGTAGCAAGTGGTTTAATTGGAATAACTAAATAATGTCTGCCCATATAACAAATTTCTAAATCCTTTCAGGTATATCAATGCATCATACTAACATAATGATGTCAGTAGAGGGCACCATTTCTTTTAAAATCAATACTATTATTTAATTTCAAATCGGTCTACATGCAGAGAAATTACTTTTTTACAAGTGAAATCTAACCAACATTTTCTTGGAAAGCATATGGAATTTATTACTGAGTAATTTTGATAATTTTGAATTATATTTTCAAACCATTATTGATATATATTTTTTATTTTGGTAAGTTGATATGGAATGGAATAATCATGATTTTTGTCTAAGATAACATTTATCACTTTTATTACTATAATCAATTTCTATTTAATGCTTCATGATTACTTAAATGCTAAGGCAATTTTACTATCATTGCATTGGAACCAATATCAGACTGAATGCCCAATCACAGATTTGAAAAGATAACATACAAACAGAAAATCAAGAAAAGAAATTGGTGGTTTGTCATTGCAAATAATTGAAAATCATAAGATAATTCCAAGACAAATAATAAAATTGAAATGAAAAAGTCAAGAAATCAAGTTGGTGGTACATCATCGTCTCGAAGTAAAAAAAAAAAATCAGAAAAAAAAATGTTCAACATGAATTGACGGGTGGGTTTGGTTAAATCTTTCATAGCTATCACTTTAGAATTAACAAGTTTGCATGAGGTTTACCCTGAATCTGTTCAAGCAGCGGCTAGAGTTTGACAGCAGTGTCGCTATTCGTTAGATTGAATGTAATCAGACACTTTATCAGGTGACCATAATGATGTCATGTGACCACATCATGTGACCTTTATATCATCAAAATGTTTTACCTCATGAATGAAATTGATAACACAACATCCCTCAACATCCTATCACCTAAATCAAATTTTAAAATATAACCCAATCACCAAGTTCAGTATTATGATACTTTCATCCAAGGTTTAAATATCTATTTTCTTTATGGACAGTCAATTAGGAATTAACCTTTAAATAAGGAGACAATGTTCATTGTAACAGTCCCATATATAAGAATACAGGTGCAGTTCAGAATACAACTTGTTCAAGGTATAAATAAATATATCATAATTGTTACAGGCAATGTCTCATTTAAGTCTACTCTACTGTATTCATCATAAACCAATACTCTTATAAATAGATCTTGTTTCATCCATACACGATAGAAACATTAAAGAAGATATATTTTTAGTAAAAGAATATTCAGATGCTCTACTTAGGTGACAATTTGAATATAAATCATTGAAACATGAAGTGAAATATTTGGAGGAAAACAATATCTTTTTTAGGTTATTGGTCCCCTTTTGATATAATCACAAGACCACATTTCAAAATTTTACTATATTATTGTCATAAATAGAAAACATAGGAAGCAATGTTGGATTTTCTTTTATTTTAATGAAATTCATAATTTTAATACAAAAAGAGCAGTGCATGGCAAAAAGAAATTTATTTGATTTGTGCTGCACACCCCTCTGTTCTAAATTCAAGTGATACCCCTATCAAGCTAAGTGGACTCTCCTAAATGTGCATTCACACCATGTCAATATGGACTCTACCATTATTTGGGAAGGTAAGATAAAAAACGCTTTGGAAGCACAATTTCTGGGGAGTGTTTCATGAAACTTCTTGTCGGTGAATTTCACTTACAAATTTGCTCTCGGCCAATCAGATGCAACCATTTCAGTAGCTTATAACACTAGTCTGTGAATGTAACCGACAACACAATCAATCTCCCTTCATTTCAAATTGAATATTATATACTACATTGCAATTTCACAATGCTTCTAAAATGAACAAAAAAAAACACATACGCAAAAGAAATTTAAAGCAATAAGATACACAAAGTTTGGCATATATAAATAAAATTTAGAGAAAAAAAACACAAACAGTAGTTTTCTTAACAAGAGATGTATAATGTAATTATCATATGAAAAAAAGTCCATTTTATAGCATCAAGTTTTTACATAACACGAGTGCAATAATATATTCTTATGTACAACTGTACAAAATAGTCATCCAAAATATTATTTTCTTCAAAGTTTACAAATGCAAGTTGATCAAATAGTATAATGAGCAATTAACATTCAGATTTATTTTCTCTCCTCTCTCTCTCTCTCCCTCTCTCTCATACACACTCTCCTCTCCAAATATCTTATTCTCGTATAATTATCCTCGAAAAAAATTGCAGCTTTTTCGGGAAGGAGACATATTCAAGTATAAAAGATTATTTCTTTTTTTTTAAAGTACAAATACAACTTCTTAGAGAAGGAGAACTCTCTCATTTTGGACAAATATTGTCAAAATGATTTTGATTCCTCTGCAAATAAGGCTTTCTCAATAAATCCTTCAGATTCTCTAACGTTAAAAAGGTCTGCAATTTGCAATTTCACCTCGATATTGTTAGTGAATTAACATACGAGAAAGCAGGGGCCGCGGAACGGTTTGGAAAGTTTGGGGGGGGCTGATCATGCAAAAATCACAATCAGGTGGTCATTTTTATGGTTTTATACACAGTTTTGGAAAAAAAGTGGGGTTGAACCCCCCCACCCTCCCCATTTCGCAGCCCCTGGAAAGGAGCTATTCCATTCTCGGTATGTAAGAGAGTAGATTTCACAGAAATAACAATTGCAGAACCAATTAAACTATTTTTCGAGAATTCATAGTGCCATTTAATATGTTAATAGTACTAAGTATTTAAACCTCTTTCTTTGCTATATCTTTTTTAAGTACAAACGTTCCCTCCAATTTCATAGTCACATTTCTCATGCTATTTCTGTTGCTATGTACATGGAGTTATTCATGGGAGGTGCATTCCAAATCAAATCAAGGGGAAAAATTCACAACTTGATGAAAGTAATTTCATGGGTGAGTTGTGGGTTCAAATTCCAGCTGTGGCATTATTTGCTTCAGCAACAAATTGCTCCTCCATTTTGTGCTGCACTTGACCCAGGTGAGGTAAATGGGTACCTGGTAGGAATTGATTCCTTGAAATGCTTGTGTGCTTGAAAGGGCTTGCTGGGTAAAAGCCAAGGTAATAATATCCAAGTCTATTTGGAAGCGCATAGAGAAGTTAGATTACAACATGATATGCGCGATACAAGAACTGCAGGTTATCATTAGACAGTGCCTATTGTATTGATATGCACTAGATTACCCATAATCCCCTTGAACAAATCATCAAATATAAATATTTGTAAAACCTTTGTGCATAAGCAGTAATAAATTCCTCTAAATTGTAATTAAACAGAATAAATAATTATTTCACCCCAAATTGTAGACTGGTGTTTGATCATTTGAGTGGCAAGTTCAATCGTTGGTGGATTTTTTTTAAGAGTGCCCCCTATTGTTGAAAATTAGTGTATAGTTACTATTATTGCCTGATACTGATACACAGTTGGGTGATGGCTGTGCTTCAATGCACCCCCAACATGTAATATACAAAACTATGCACCAGTGGTAATGGCAACTGGAAACGAGGAGAGGATTTATTTTTGTGGCTCGCAGAAAAATAAATAAATGAATGCTCAGCATTAAATGATAAATTTGACATTTTTCCATATGGCTTTGAGATGGTTTGTGCCAGGGGTAATGGATCAAAATTTGTAAGACCTGGGGGAGTTATCTCTGACTTTAAAATCAAACTTAAATTCCCAGGTGCACGTGGTATACAACGCATCCCCTCATTTAATCTACTGCATACAGGAAACAGATAGCCCATGGGAAAAGCCAATGGGAATGACCAAACCCGGTAGCCAATGGTTTAACGTGGAATGCACCTCCGATCAAGGGACGGCTTAATCGCCGTCTATGTTCCGACAATCCTCCCTTTCTTCTACAGGCACAAAGTACACACTACATTATCTTTTAAATTAGAAAAAAAAACATTCAAAAGAGGTCAAAGGTCACGGATGAAGCCATCTGACGACTGCAACAAGCAACGAAACTAACAGAAGGGTCGTTGAAACGTGCCTCCTGTCTGCTCTTCCTCGCGTCATGTTGTCTCCAATATCGTTTGTTTCTGGTGTCGTGGAGGACTGGCCACCTAAAAAAGGGAGAAAGAAAATAAATTAGGAGCAAAATTACATATAGGTTTTCAAAAGTATCATATTATGCTGAACTATGAAGACAAAATTGTGCAAGAATATTGGATATACTTTTTCACATTTGTATATCTGCATGTACATGTAATTTTCATAGCCCAAATCCAATTATTTTAAACATATTCTTTGTTATGTTCCATCCCCTCTCCCCCAATCCTCCTTCCTTTCTTCTTTCAAAGGTGGATAATTTGTACTAATGCCCCCACTGATATGCACTATCATAAAATATACCACTGTCATTACCAGTTGTATACTGTGTTGTTTTTCTTGTTGTTGTTGCTTTTGTAGTGGTGGTCCTCAGGGTCGTTGTTTCCCTCGTTGTTGTTCTTGTTGTCGCACTTGTGACAGGTCGTGACGTGTCGGGTGGTGTTGAGTTTGAGCGAATTGTCGAAGACGTAGGAGTACCGGTGGTGGCTGGAACTAAGCAAAAAGAAAATAAAATTTTAAAATGAAAATCTTCCAGGCGGTATTCTAGTCACCATCTCACATGTGCTTTGGTAGGTAGATTCATATTCATCCAAGATATATACTACATTATTGAGCTGCCATATGGACAGGATCATGATTCACCGACTCTGTGATTCTGAAAAAATCTGATAAAATTTATATCGGTGAGGAACATCTAACTCCCATCAAAGGTACCCGAAATCCTTCAGTGAAATGATGACTTTAACATGCAAGGCATTGTGTGGAATATGCAGTGCATTGTGGGTAATGAAACTCTTTCCACTACACAGTTAACATGATAAACAACATCAGTTAATGGTTAAACCTTAGGGTCCAGTTTCATAAAAAATATCCAAGTTTACTATCAGCTAATCAAAGGAAATGATTCCAGTACCTTAAAACTGTTCACACAAATTTGTTATTATAACATGTTTATCAAATGGTATCAAATGTACCTTGATGGATGGTGATACAACTACTCTAATATATCATTCTTTAACATTCATTTAATAATTAGTTTCACGACTTTGAGTGATTTACCGGTGCTAACGTTGTCTAACACCAGTTACACCAACAAAAGTCCTGACAAATCAAAGCTATTACATTATTTCGAATGTCATATCATCGTTCAGTTAATACTTTTTCATTGGGGTGAATATGGAATAGTAATGTTAATCAAGAAGTTGCTTAAAATTATGACAAATCAAAACTATTTATATATAACATACATTTGTTTCTACAAGTAATCATAATACAGCCCTCTCGATTATATCTTTTATTAGAAAAATCTATAATCTCTGCATAATTCTGCCAAAATTTGATCAAGATTCGACATCAACTTTTGACTTCATTCATGATTTTATGTGCAATCGGCCTGCAAACATCTTGACCATCCCACCCAACAATCGACAGTCCCACAATTTGTGCATACATCATTTAAAGGAGGATCATGCCATTATGGTTTAAAGGCGAGTTCTTACCTGTTGGTTTAGGTTTGACATAAACTCTTAACTTCATGTTGTGTGTTGCACATAAACCCCCACTTGTATTATCAATGCCATTTTCTGTGCCATTTGAAGTTGCTGCAAAAATAAAATGAGACAAAGAGAATGGTTACTTTTTTATGCCATCTTTAAGTGATATACAAATGAAAAAAAAACATTTGGTCCTAGCTGGTATCATCATTGATATTTTGTGATGTACTTACAAAGAAAAAAATCATAATCTTCACCACCTCTGCCATAATGGCTACCATCATGATCATCCTCCTAATCATCATTATCATCATCAACTCTTCTATCATCATTATCATTCATCATCATCATCATCACCATCATCATCATCACCATCACCATCATCATCATTATCACCATCATCATCACCATCATCATCATCATCATCATCATCATCATTATCATCATTATCACCATCATCATCACCATCATCATCATCATCATCATCATTATCATCATCATTACCATCAACTCTATCATCATCATCATCATCATCATCATCTTCATCATCATCATCCTCATCGTCATCATCATCCTCATCATCATCATCATCATCATTTTTCTCTTAGCTGGGAAAAGAGTATCAGTCAGTATGTTTTGATATCACAGATTTTCATTAAGAGATCGATCAGGATATCGAGACTTACTGATAAAATAATATTCCTCATCGTGATTAAACGTTGGACCTCGGGGGTACGGCGTATGTTCTTGAAACAGTAACGTCAGTCTATTTTGGACGAAAGGACGATTGCAGGACAATAGATGGCGGTTTCTCGCTGATAACGAACACTGCTCGTAACCTTGGTAAGAGACTTGCATGAATTTGAGGTATTGCGCTTTTAATCTTCCCTCTGTTGTATTTGTTGTTTGTGGACATTGGATATCGATGAGGTCGTTGATGTCGACAGAAATATTCATCCCAGTGCTTGTGAAACTGTGGTGGAAGAAATGAGACAAACAGAAAGTTAATAACTGGGTATTTTTATGGAGGATATGGCCCTGTTGCATAATAGAAAAACAACTGATTGTAACAATGAGTCAATTTAATAATTTGTACCAAAGTTTTCTTCTGTTACTATCAATGTTACCTGTCAGGGGTATCATTCTTTGAATACATGAACAAAATGTGAAAATGCCCCAAAACCTCAAATTTTAAACATATTTAGCCCCCTCCCCCTTTCAAAACCATTCCAGGGGCCCTGCCTTTTCATGCTAATAATCAGTGAACATATGCTGACTATAACCTAACATTAAAAGATCCCTAAGCCTTTATTAGCATTTTGTCAGAAATAGCTTATATTTAGTGCATGATCTACTACATAAAAATTCTTTAGCCAAGGGCTAAAAATTGTACCTCATTCTTAGCAAAACAGCCTGTCTTTATAACTTCAGACAGCGACATTTGTGTGTCACGTATCACATTCAACTTTGAAAGTAAAATTTTCAAAAATATATTTGCACCTCTGAAAATGGCACAAAGGGTACCTCCCCGTGCCCCCTAAAAACTACACTGGCCTTAGATTCACTTCAGTCCCACATACAGCATAACATGTTCTTCAACTAGGCTGATACTATGAAAAATTCAATTAAAAAGGATACACTCCAAGTCTGAGGAGTTTAATTTGATTTGCCCCGTCAGGGATACAATAGAATTTTCAAAGGATCGGGCAGGACGATAAGCCTGTGGTTGGCTGATCAAGGCACGGTTCGTAGCCCGCGGCAACGAGAAAGTTCAGCAGATAAGCTCTTTGTGTGAGCCGAGGAGGAGGAGGAGGGGAAAGTACTTGGACACAATTTGACAGAATTTCAATATCAACATGAGTTTAAAGGGAAGCTCACCCTGAATAAAAGTTTGTTGCAGAAAAAAATGATTAAAAATACAGGTGAAAGTTTGAAGAAAATCCATTGAAGATTAAGAAAGTTATCAGAATTTTGATTATTGAATTTGTGACGTCATAAACAGGCATCTGCCCCATATGTTATGTAATGTTAAATGCACAAATTTCAATTTTTTTAATGGTTCCTTATGACTTAATTTTGTTTTCTTTTTAGGAACAGGTGCAAAATGATTTGTCTATTGTTATACTGAAATTACAATAAAAACCATTTTCAATTTTCTGAGAAAATGACATTTCATTAACTTTTTTTACCAGTTGATATTTAGGAAAGCTGCTCACATACGATGTCACAAATCACATAAATAAAATTTCTAATAACTTTTTTATTCTTTGATGGAATTTCCTCATATCTTCGCCAATAATTTTTTTTTCTGCTATTTTTACAATAAACTTTTTGTCAGGGTACACTTCCCCTTTAAGGAGAGTCGCCTATTGAGTTTAGTTTCACAAGAGGCAAGGACAAAACTAAGAATAAACCGCAGACCAAGCTCTGAAAATCAGTGAAAATCACGCCAAGGAACATGGTGGCTTGCTTTGATCAAGGCCTAATATCATATCAATTGAAATGAATCACAAATGCTTGAAATCAATGACAAATTCAATAGCAACCTGCAACCCATCTCACAACTCGCCGTCGACAACAAAGTCAACTGTTGTCAAATCAACAGGAATCAAGGGGGGGGGGGTAGATTAAAACAAAAGATGATCCCCCCCCAAAAAAATAAGAAGAAATATTCAACAATTTTCTTCTTTTTTTTTTACTACAAGTTGGATGAAAGAAACTTGAACAATCATACAATACATCCACATATTCCAGCCTTTTCTTCTATTGTTTAGAGTGTGAAGTTGCGGTAAAGTACATGTATTATCAAAACGTGATGCCGATATGAACCGATAAACCCTACCGCAAAATGAAAAAGGGTCACATCTGACCGCTTGACAATGTTCCGGCACCCTGGTAAACCCACTAAATTATATTCATTAGCATTCACGGGGCTTGTCGGTACTTGATTAAAAGAAAATATTCCTTTATCGTGGAGGAAATTTGCCCCCTTTTTCTATGGTGACTTTGCCCGAGGGTTTATTCCTTGTGTTAATATAATTTGTCTGTGTTTGGTATTGGAGGATTATAGCTTGCATTTTGTCCTCTTCTCTCCCTCTCCTTCTTTCTCTCTCTCTCTGCTTCCTTTTCTCATTTCTTTCATTTCTTCTGTGTATGGCTCTAATCTGTCTTCCTCTCTTGCTTGTGCACAAAAATATTTTTCATCAAAATTTAAAAAAGAAAAAAAGAATAATGATAGGAATGATAGGAAGAAAAAGACATCAAAATTGTGAGTGAGGCATAATTAGAGAGAGGAGGTAAGAAGGATTGATTGTAGAGAGAGGAAGAAAATAAAGAGAAAGAAAGAGAGAGAGCGTAGGAAAATGAAATGCAACCCGAAATGTACTTTCAAGCATGCAAAAAGATGTGTGCACAGGAGAATAAAGTGGAATGCTGCCCTCTGCAGCTCATTCAATGCCAATCATTTTTCAGCAGCTCCATCAATAAAGAGGTGGGTCTCATGAATCAAAGTTTTATTCACTAGTTATTTATTGGTAAGATAATCTTAATAACTTAACAGTCTTTTCGCATTCGAACTAGTCCAAAATGATTGTTTTTGGTAAAATTTCTATAGCCAAACCTACCCGATATCACTTGTAAGAAACTATGAAGTCCACAATTTAATCCTAACTTAGAATTTGTAGATTTCTTATAAGATTCTCCTACACTAAAACCATGTAATAAAACCAAGTTTGCAAAATACAGTTTTCCACAATATCTTGGGGTGTTTTTCTAGCCACAGATAGTGTTGTTTCAAAGAGAAAAAAATGGCATTTCAGAGGGTTTTTACCTCTTTTCTTAAAAAAGAGCAAGAAATCATATTGAGATTAAAAAACAACAACTTGAAATTACTGATCTACTGATTTAACATGAAAGATTAATTCTCCTGTCTTCCATAAAAAGTATGTATTAGCTTGTATTCACTTTGTTATACAGTGAAAGACTTAGCTATAAAATACATCCTCAAGTGAAGCACTATAATTCTATGCAGTATTCTTTAATGAATACACAACTATCATGTGGTCATTATCATTTTAAGTTAACAATATTGATTTTATAGCATGTTTCCATGGAAACTACCAAGGAAACATTGGAATTTAAAAGAAAAAAATACTGTGGTTTTTGTGCTATGATATCAGTAACTGTTAACAGCTATGTTCCACCACAAACCATGGTAAACATGCAGTGGACATGAATTAACAGTGTAGCTTTGCAATACAGGTCGCACGCTGCAAGTAGACACAACCCTAAGTAGGGGGCTATTGTAAACAAAGCCAGTCTTCATTGTCCTGTAATAAAGTAAGTGGGGGTTTTGTCAATTTATTTGAACAGTGATCAAGAGGAGTATGTAACAGACTGAGCTTGTTTGCAAATATTCTTTCCCCTCTTTTTACACTATAGGTGCATTCACATCTTTACCTATATGGAAAAAAACATGATGTGGGCCAATATTATAAAGAGATCCTGTTCAAGCAGAATATTCAAAGTCTTTGCATCCACACTTACCCCAATGAGATTGGGGTAACTCTCATTGGGGTAACTTTTCAGCATGCCAAGAAAATTCCTGTCCTTACGTTTATCATATGTATAGACATGTCCAAGTATGTAATGTTTATGTTAAAGGGGTGGTCCAGGCTGAAAATATATCTCAATACACGGAGTAGACTTCACTGAGCAAAACGCCGAAAATTTCATCAAAATCGGATAACAAACAATAAAGTTATTGAAGTTTAAAGTTTAGCAATATTTTGGGAAAACAGTCGTCATGAATATTCATTAGGCGAGCTGATGATGTCACATCTCCACTTTCCGTTTTCTTATGTTATTACATAAAATGATAATTTTTTCATTATTTCATACTTGTGCGAATAATATGTCTCCCTTATAATGAAATAAGTTGCAGCAATAAATATCTAATGCACTAAATCAGTTGTCAATCAAATTTTTCTAGTTCTTGGAGGAAAAAAATTGAATAAACCTAATTTCATATAATAAAATACAAAAGAACAAGTGGAGACGTGACATCATCAGCCCACCTCATGAATATTCATGAGGACTGTTTTTACAAAATATTACTAAACTTAAAAATTCAATAACTTTGCTATTTGTTGTCCGATTTTGATGAAATTTTCAGCACTTTGCTCAGTGAGTTCTACTTATTTACTAAGCTATAAATACTTTCAGCCTGGACCAACCCTTTAATGATTCATGTAAAAGCCAGTGGAGGGAATGATTTGATGTATATGCCTATATCAAACTTGAGTCTAATTGAATTGAAGTGAATTGAAAAGTTTTTGTAAGTTGCTTTTACATTCCTACAAACTTTAAAATTGATAAGTTCCTACATATGGGATAGAATGAATACTATACTTTCACACTGGCAAAAGGTAGAAGTTACAAATGCTCTGAGCCAATCAGATAAGAGGATTTCAGTAGCTTAAAACAAGCAGTCAGTGAAAATATTCACTGTTTCACTGTTCACTGTCTATTTTATGAAATGTTCAAGAGGAGGAAGGTGTGAAAACGCATTGCATCCATTCTGCTTCTGTTTACCACACAGAAGGAAAGATGGTGTCTTCAAAAGAAGAAAACAAGGATAAAAGAGAAGAAAAAAAAAACAGTTTACCAACATAATTAGCATTTATATAGATGTGTGTATGTGTGGGCATGAATCTGTGTGTGTGTGGGGGGGGGGGAAGTACTACACAAAATAAATGGCATCCTCTATGTTGCAAACAAAACCTTTTCATTAATGTGTGAAAATGAAGCTGTGAGAGTTTTAACATGGCTCTGGCTAAAAGTTTTCAAAAGAAACATGATCTTCCTTCTAAATAAATAGCTGGATGAGTCACTCAAGTGGTTGGTTTTGTCTGGTAGATTAGAAAGAATGTCACACTTTACTCTGTATCTCATCGAAAAAGAAAGGAATTTGGGATATTCTGCAAAGGTGTGCTTCTTGAAATAGAATTAGACAGTTATTAGGTCTTTGTCTTGCTTTCATGGTGTACAATTCTACCACTCATCTGCATGCTACAATAACCCTTGTAGTGTCATAGTATAGTAGTTCTGACTCACACCTTGCAATCAGGTTTCGGGTTAAAATCCCAGCCACAAAATTAATTTCCTTCAGCAAGAAATGCATCCATACTGAGCTGCACTCAACCCAGGTGAGGTAAATGGGTACAAATACAAATTCCCAAAAGAAACTTTTGATGGGCAACAAAACTGAAACCTAGCAAGGCTGGTGAAGTACAATTCACATGCACGTATTCAACATGGAACCACCCAGGTGCAGATCCAGTTGGGGGAGGGGGCATATGCCCCCTCCCCCTTTTGAGAAGCAAAATTAAAAATTTGTAATGTAAAAATGCCATATTTTTTTGGTTGTCAAATTTTTCGGGTACGAAAAATCCTTTATTTGTGGTTCAAAAACCCTTTTTGGGGGGCTTGCCAAATTTTTTGGGGGTACGAAATATCCTTAATTTGTGGTTGAAAACCTTTTTTTTTGGGGGGGGGGGGTGCTGGTCAAAATTTTCCTCCGAAAAAATTTGCCTCCTAACTCCCTAGTATTACCAAGATGCCAGCCCATGCATGCTAACACAAATAAGGCACATAATCAAGGACCTACTAGAGGTCTGTGATATGATATACTCTAAAAAATATCAGTGATATCAAATTTAGCTGATATAATCAAAATCATGTGTGCGACCTTTCTCTGTGTACTCTGTGGGCCTTCCTCTATCCCGTCTTCTTTGGTTCTGACCTCGTCTTCTCCATCCCCATCCTCATCTATCCATCCTTTGTCCTTCATTCCATCCTTCCTCCTCCACTTCCAACTTGATGCTTTATACCTCAAATAATTCCCTTCTAATTCCACCTTCAATCTTATTCATTCATATTTCCTCATTATTTAATTTTAGCTATCTGTCAGTCAGTCTGTCTGCATATCTCTTTATATATCTGTACCACTTTCTCCCCAATCTCTGTTTCTGTCTCTCTCTATAATTATATCTTGGTCTCTCTTTCTCAAGTCACAATCCTCTTACTTGTTTCTCTTCCCAATTACTAATTCGTTCCCTATTTCTCCAAACTTCTTTCAGTTATCTCCATCTCCATCCTCATCCTCCACTCCCTCCCTTTCTCTCCCTCTCCCCCCCCCCCCCATCCTCTCCCCTCCTTCTCTAGCTTTTCTTCTCCCTCTCCATCCTGGGGTTTTCATCTTCTCAACCTTCACCAATAAATTTCCAACCTTCTGTCTTCCCCCTCCATCTACCTCTTTCTCCCTCCCTCCTCTCCTCTCTCTCACCCCATCTCTCCCTCTGTCCCCTCCCTTCTTTTACCACCCTCCTCTCCCATTTCCACCCCTCAACCTTCATCAATTATCTCCATCCCTCTTCCTTTCTCTTTCTCCTATCTATCCCTCTCCTCTCCCCATTCATCTCTTTCACCCCATCTCTCCCTCTCCATCCCTAATCATCTCTCCCTCTGTCTCCCCTCCCTTCTTACACCACCCTCCTCTCCCATTTCCACCCTCAACCTTCATCAATTATCTCCACCCTCTTCCTTCCTCTTTCTCCCTCTCTCCTATCTATCCCTTTCCTCTCCATTCCTCTCTTCATCCTCCCAACCTTCCTCAATAAATCTCCAACTCCCACCTGATGTAAATACCCAACAATCATATTGTTCAATTTCTTTCTATGAACTCCCAAGATCAGAAAACCCGATGACATCTGTTTCAATCATACACAGCTTCATTTGAAGGTCACGACCTCTAATGAAAGCAAAGGTCAGAGGTCATGAGCAATACAAGATTGCTCCAATGGAAGTGAACCACATTGTATCAGTTAAAGCAAGTTCAACTTACTCTGATGAGCTAGCATGGCATAGCAAATGAATTTATAGATGCCCCCTTCACATTTATTTCTATTTATCATGAAGTGATTATTACTTAAATTATAATTTTGATTGTCACGTGAATGACACAACAAACATACACATAAAACAGTGGCAAAAAGACAGAACATTCGCAATAGAGTTTTCAATGTATAAATAAAGAAAAGTACATGGCCCCGGCTAATAAGAAACATGAAACCCATAACAACATCCATCAACATTTTCTGCCAACGCAAAGTCATAACCCTGGGCTATGGGATGAAACTGTTCGGAAATGGACGAAACCTTACGGGTGGGGGAGAAGAAATTTTTTTAGAGAACATTTTTTTCATTTCAATGGCAACTTTCATAATTTGCCATATTGGTCAAAATACCCAACGGCCAAAATATAAAAAGAAAACTAATAAAACTTTGAAAATTGATTTGCATTCTTTCATCTGTAGAACAGTTTCTTCTCATTAATATGTAATAGAGAGCTTGTTAATCATTAAATATATGAAAATTCAAACATTTGAAATTTTATATAAAACAAAAAAAATACTAGGTGTGTGATGCCATCGGTGTTTGGTAATCACGAAGCTGTTCATAAAGTTACATACAACTGGAACATGTTCCTAGGTGATTAGCCAGTCGTACATAATGTCATTCCTAACTTATCAACAAATTTATGAAAACATCCACCATGGATAGGCATAATTGCCCTTTTCGCTCTCAACACAAACATTTTCTCATACATTAATAGCATCACCCAGTAAACAGACTTGCATGAAATTGCAAAGCAATAAAACAATTCTCTCAAATCAATTCATTGGGTGTCACTTGTACTTTTGGACTAAAATTTGAAATAAACGACAAAATACTGAAATTATTCTCATTTTCCTCTAATCAAAATGAAATTGCATACAAGTATGGTTGGTAATTTCTACAAGACCACAAATAACTAAACCATCCACGTATTGAATTTTCATTGTTCGATTCCAAAATGAGACAATCGTCTGTAATTTTTACATTTGTCATGTAAAAGGCAAAAATTGTATTGGCAATAGATGAGGTTAAATAGAGCTTCACTAAATAAGGGGAGAAATAGGAAGAATTTCCCTTTAAATTTTGAACCAGAGAATTCTCCACTTACCAAGTCAATTTCGATTCCAACTCCACTTCGAACCAATATACTTTCTACCACTTCAGACTTGTTTCTCAGACTCCATTTTCATTGAAACAATTTCTCGAGAACAAAGTGTTTTTGTGAGCCTTGAAAGTTGGCTTATGGAAATATATGATTTATAATTGCAAAAGATGTATTTAATGGCAAAAGCAATTTGATTTTGATGAGTCTTAATTCCAGATGTTTGAATTTTTAAGGTGATAATTAAGGATGTTTATATGACAAGGGTCTTTTTTCAGAGACTAGTCCAGAGTTGTGAATGGAAGGAGAAGTGTTTCCAAGTTGGGTGACTAGTGCTTTGAATAATTCATAAGGCAATGAGTCACTCATGAATATTCATGAACCCCAACACACCTGAGGATGGATTTAAATCTAGCACCTGCAGTATCCCTCAGGCAAGCACATGTGTGAGACTATCAAATGGTGTTAAGACTTTATTTGGGGCAGAGTGTTTTGAATCGTACATCCTAAACACAGATTAAAAATATGGCTGTTCATAAGTTTCTGAAAATATTTGTCTACTGAGCAAGGATTTGAAGGAGAGAGCATTACATTTTGTACATATAACTGGCAATATGCTTAATGACAAATTCATCATCATTTTTCTTAAATATATATATATATCATTGATTATTCACAGAAAATGAAAATTGTTTCATTGAGAATGCCGATCTCAATATATAAAATCAAAAGAGCATATCTGCATTTCAGAATGGCATTAACAGCAAAATATTGAGCACATCCAAGTTTTGTTTTTAAAGAATTTCAAACACATAAAAATTTGAGTATGGACACACTGACAGCTGCTAACTGGTTGAAAACACCTTGGGATTGGAGGTGTACAGGGGGAACGTCTTGATGATCCACTCTTCCTTCTTGAATCTTTAATTTCTTCCACCCCTATCCTAATCAAATCAGGTAGACAATAAACCCAGGTAATTATTAGAGGTGCAAGATACACCCCAGGGTGTCAGAATCTGGTGGCAGAGAGGCGCACTTTATTACCCTTACAGTACAGATTCATTCCCCTTCTTTCCACCATGAACTTGTTTCTACCAACATGTACATGCAATCACCCCCTCCCCCTCAAAACTGTGCCCCTTCCCCGCCACTCATGACCCATTTTTCTCAATCTCTGATTCATAAACTTGCACGGCACGTAGTACAAGCTAATGAGCGGGGGTGTAAGGTGGCCTGTACGCTCCCCCGTCAGGTGGTATAAGGGCGCATCACATTACCCCTCAACCAGTTCCCAAAGATCAATGACTGAGGACTTATCGATTTGGGGGTAACACCTGGAGATGACCTCTCTCTTTCAGAATGTACATCCTACAGGTAGAGAATACCTTTGAGATGAGAAGATGCTTCTTTATTGAATATTCAGGGGGAGCGGAGGAAAAGAAGACAAAATCAACATCATTCACAATCTCAAAAATGTCCTTGTGGAACAAAATAATGACACGTAGATGACATTCACTGATGCAATAAAAGTCACATTTTGCAGATGTGTTTGAGAAGTGAGAAAAAAAATGTGATGGAACATTAATGCAGACCATAACTCCACATTCATGCCCCCACGATTTAATGTCTTCACAAATTAAACATAGTAATATAAACTGGATCTCAACTTGTGTTATGGACCCACATAATTCTGAAAAAGTTTTGTTTACCTTTGTGAAAGATATGACACAGAACTGACAGACTGTGTTATAATTTAAACAAGGGAAGCTTTATTAGATGGAAAACAGAATAAATACGTAAGAAACTGTTGTTCCATCTTATTTCTGTTATTCCATACATCCTTAATTTCATATTTCTTTTGATGGGTTTTTATCTTCTTCCTTCTCATAGTTTTAAAAAATCTTTCTCTCACTCTCTCACACACGTCATACCCATTCCCCCAACTCTCTTATGTTTTTCTCTATTTCTATCTCTCACTCACAAGCGTCATTAACGTCCATGCCCAACCCCTCCCCACAGCCACTTCCATTTTCTCTCACTAGGTCCTTCCCCTACACCTCTATCCCCACCCTTTTTCTCTTTCTAATTACATATGCGCCCCTTCTTCCCTCCCCTTCCATTATCACCCTTTCTGTACCCCCCCCCCCCCCCGTCTCTCACACACATACACCCTCTCCCTTCCTCTCTATAGTTACAGCCTACATAAAAGTCCATAATCTCTCACCTCGCCCCCTTCTCCATCTTCCTATCCCCTCCTCTTCCCCCTCTCTTTCACCCATTCTCTCCATACATACCCTATTTCTCTATCTCACTCTAGTTACAGCCTACATAAAAGTCCATCATCTCTCTCTTACCCCCCCCCCTCTTCCTCTCCCCCATTTCTCCATCTTCCTTCAGCTGGACCCCCCCCCCTCTCTCCTTGTTATATCCTATATAAATGTCAGTCATCTATCCCCTCCACACCTTTCCTGTTTTTCTCTTACCCCCCATCTTCTTCATCATCCCTTCTGCCCCCACCCCTTTCTCCATCTTCCCCTCTCTCTTCCTCTCTTTCTCCCTGTTTCTTTATCAGTCAATCACATCATATATCATCCCCATACACTCCACCAGACTAATAACAGATATGTGTAGAATCATAATGAACCCTCTACCAGCTACTCCAATCACCTTATAAATGTCATCCAAGCTAGATAGCCCGTTTTGAAATGTTCCAGGTCTCCCAACTTGTAACCTTTTCTAATTCCAGCCTCCGATAAAATACCTATCGTGGAATAAGTGACTGTTGGGAAAGAATCTCATAGCAAAGCAAACAACTGCCCCAACTAGAGAAAAAAAATGTATTTTTTGTATATTTCTTTAATCGTTTAATTTTTGGTTGTTGCGTTCACTTGTGGTAAGAGCAAGCTGATAATTTTTTAGTGTCCTTTTCTTAGCACTATCTTGAGATTTTGTCGAAACAAAATAGATTTTCAAGTTTAATTTTTCATAGCATACTGTTCATGTCATAATTATCATCTGAATGCTTTGTATATTAGGTATGAATTATAATTAAATTTTTAAGAATCACATTTTCTACTTAAAAATGAGTGAAAAGACAAAAAATTCTATAACATCAGTGACACGAACAAGCATTTTCATCCACTTAAAGTATTAAGCCAACATTCTCTGATAATAACCTCATACACTATGACAACTTTCACAAAACAAAGGATGATGTGTTTGTCTCTAAACCTGGCTAATAAATTCTAACCAATGCAAACAATGCATTAATGCTAACCTGCTTTTTAGACAAAACTTCTGGGGTCAAGTCTAGTTTCGAGAGGGGGCAACTGGCTGATGGCAACATCAACAAACGAAACCAGGGGTGTAAATTGGGATGAATTTATGAGCAATCTCAGGTCCGCAGATCGTAAATATCCAAAACAATGTGCAAAACGTCTTCATAAATAGCAAACAGATAGAAGGGGTAGAAAGCAGAAATCTTTTCTTTGAGTAGTACATAAATTATAAACAATTCAATATTTTTGTTAATTAGTGTTCCCCCCTCATATTTCAATTTCCTATGAGGATTAATTTTCATCATGCCTTTTTTTATCTCAATATTCATCTGTTTTGTACTTTCTGCCCCCAACATTTCCCCGTTATCTTTTTTAGAAGCTTATTTCTTTTAGAAGCTTATTTCTAATTTTTCCTCTCTTGTCAGCATCATTATCTTTGCTTTCTTTCTGCGACTGCCCCCAATATTTTTCCTTTCCATATCTTTTATGACTATGAGGGTAATTTATCATTATTTTTTTCTCTGTCTCCACCTGTAAGAAATGCTACATAGCAATGTAGAAAGACAAGTGGAAAGGCTTAAAAACTTACATTGAAGTGTTTTTACTGGGTTTTTTTCTGGAGTGATCGAGGGTCATTCCAATTTTATCAAGTGAGGGTAGGAGCCTTAAATCATGGACACATGCTTACAAACATACTCTAATTCCATCCCTAAACAGCGGCACTTTTAGCTTGTTATTACGGCAAATTCTGTTACACCACAATATCTGATCACATTTAGGGAAAACAACCCCCTGGATCTGTACCAACAAATGCATGGTGAAGGATGGGGGGTGGTTCCACAAAGTGATAATTAAAATTGGATATTTGTTTGGTATGAGTTCATTACATTAGTGGACATAGACTGCTGGTGTGAGGGAAACATATGGAGGAAATCGTAGCTTTTTCATACAAACATCAAATTTACAATGACAACATAACTGTTCGGAAATAATATTCATGCTATTTTGATCAAATCTCGGGGTCAAACTGATGCTGGTTGAAAAACAAGAAGTAATTCCTGTTTGGTGTGAGAAACAGTATGGCATCTTAAATATTTTGATCAAATTTTCTGGGGTTTCTTGTTCAGTCTTTTCTATTTGTTAATTTCATTCCATTTATAAACTATACCTATTCGTTTTCATTTCTTACTTTCCAATTCTATTTATATATCTTTCATTCATGTATCTACTATTTTTATATGTTTATTTTATTCATATTTTATAACTTTTATTATCACCAACATATTCATCATCATCATCATTGTTGTTATTATTATCATTACTATTTTTCCCATATTTTTTTATGTCTCTCCTTTTTTAGGGGGGGGGAGGGGATAAGCAACCCTCATACTAGACAAGCAATCTACACAAAAAGTCGAATGCACCGAATCCTTTTTTTAAACTACTAGGCTTTCTACATATAGGCTTTATATGGTCTCCAAATAATTATAATTTAGACCTTCGTCTTTAATTCACAGTATCTAACTCTCATTATGTTTTCATGTGAAATAGAAATAAAGGATTTTTATTCAATAAGATCATCACTACACTCTATGTAATATAAGGGAATTGCAAGAAATGTATCGAGTATTTTACATCAGAATACGGCCTAACCTTTCTATTTCAGTACAGAGTTGATGAATCATTGATAATTGAGTTGTTTTTCAGACAATATATCTATCACCAGCTCTCATCTAAGTAAATCAAATTCTGAGGGATTAACCTATATGAGCATATTTCTTTCCCATCATCCCTGGGGATTTTATACTACTCTACATCCTGTAGAGAAGCATCTTAGAAAGCACATCCTTTGGGTCAGCCTGATGTAAGGCATCTCAGACAAAGGCTCCTGTTTGGTATATATCACAGGAGTCATTCATACTGTAAACTGAATGGTAAAAATTTAATTTAAAAAAAAAATCATGTTGAGGGTGATTCAAACTTTAAGGTTAAACACAAGGGCATTTGAAGAGCAACCATTGAAATGCACTAATTTTGAAGGATATCCTTATAAAATATCACAAAAATTAATATCACAAAAAATAAAGCTCACAATGATTTAAATAGTAATTGATTTATTATGCGCTCTATTATTTATCATTTTCATCTACCTGATAAATTTTCATTTAACTTAGAACACAACCAACATACAGATGCATCACAAAACTGTAAAAAATAACATTTTAAAGTTTTAACACATTGTTAAAGCCTGTTACTCTAAAATACTTCAAATTAGTTGTAAAAACTCTCGAATAGTTGTTTAACATCTTGAACAAGTTGTTTAAACTCTAATCAAGTTGTTTAAAAACTTTAAATAATCATTTAAAAGATGTTTTTTAAGTTGTTAGAGTGACGGGCTAAATCAACATGCTTAAAATCTTAAACAACATTTTTACAGTGAAGGTCTAACCATCCTAAGTGACTGTGGAGTTCAATTCAAGTCAAAACACAGTTGGATATTCCAGTGTTTAATCTCCGGCACGCGTTTCGAGTGGTCTCCGTTCGCTCCAGCACAGCGCAGAGAAATTCTTTTAAGTGGCGTCACAGAGAGAGAGGGGGAGTTCCCGTGTAAATGGAATTTCTGGCAAATTATACACAACATGCCGTCACACAGCTGGCTTGAAATGCATGCTGGGAAGGAATACTGCATGCGGGGATAGTAGCAAAGGAGATGAGAAGGGACAGATGAGGATAATACTGAAAATGATGTAAATAAGTGTTCAAAAGATTTATTTCATCGTTATCATGGACCATCATCATTTTAGTTGAAATATCTCATTGCATATTTTCAATCGTTAATCCATCTTTTTATCCATTCTATTCTATTCTATTCAAATAACAGATTCCAATTCATTCATCTACTCATATTTTCATACATTTTTATAAATACTTATTTTTTTTTCAAATCTGTTAATTCAAAACTATGTTCTTCTTTTCTTTTTATGAGAAAAATGGAAAATAAATATATATATCATTTTCAAAGTGACTCTTGGTTCTGCTTATAACAACCCCAAACCTATTAAAGTTGAACCTTTTTTATTGTATTGAAAATTTGCAAGTTAATATTGGATTAAGTAAACATTTTATTTTAATGAAATAATCAAGATGATCCTACAACATTCAAAGTGTTTTTTTGAAAACCCCAAACAATCAAAAGCACATTTCCTGAGATACTTTGTTCATTCATAAAAAAAAAGAATAAAACACCACAATTAAACCAGTAACAAACTGGTGCATTTCATCTCTACATCTGTTTTTGCCTAAATGATAGATGAAGTTTGATGGACTGTAAATTTAATACCACGTTGCCATAGCAACATATATTTATTTCTGCAGTACTGGCCTTGAAAAATCTGACCTTGGAAAACCTGAACAATTTGGATTGAGCAGAATAATGTTGCTGCCATGATCATTTATACCAAAGGAATATTAAATTCATATCTATTATATAGGACGATGATAAACAAATTCTTTTTAAAAAATGTTGGCCTATAATCAATATGTATATTGTATAATGCAAGCGCATCAAAATAAGTAAAGCACTTTATCATCGATACATAGAATACTTGGGTCTACATGTACACACAGCAAAAACTGTGGAGTTAACCGGTGAACATAGAGGACCACACCAGTTATTTTACACTGGTGTTAAATTGGTGGTGATAGTTTTACACCTATAGGTGTTATTACAACACCTTTGGTTGTTACATTTACACTCTTATGTTATGGTGTTATGTTCAATCTTTAGGGTGTAATTTCAACACCTCAGGGTGTGGTCCTCTATTAACACCAATTGGTGTCAGTTTTAACACCACAGTTTTTACAGTGTACCTTTCATGTATTTTACAACAAACAACAATACCACACTTTATTTCATACTCATATATGAAGAGATAGTACTTAACAAGTCTACCCTACCTCATTAAAATAAGAAATTCAACGCTTTTGATGATATTTCAAACACAACCATGGTCCCTTAATAACCTAATGGAGAGAGACCATTCGTAAAATGACCATAAACCACAGTCACAGTCTTCTGATCACAACTGGGTAATAACCAAAGCATGAAGCTTATTTGTTTGTTTATTCAAACCCTGTATTTGTTTTAAGTGATAGCGTTTAAATAAGGTTTTTTTTCCAAAGCAGCTAGATTAAAAATCCACAATTTTTTCTGCGACTACTTCTACAGTAAAAATTGTTGTTTTTATATGCAATTAGACTTCTTACAGTGGGAAAGTTTGGAAATGATTGAAACTGTGTGATTTCCCTGAAAATCACAACAATATACAATGTTCACTGAATAAAAATCATCTGAATTCCACAGGTCAATCTTTCAAAAGTTCCTCGGGTAAAAAAGAGAAACTTCCCTCTCCAAAAAACTTTCTAGCGGTCCCTCAGCTACCACCAATGTTCCACATTTACCATGAGTCATGACGTATGGTCTGGCCCTTTCAAGACATTCACAACATTTTCCCAAAGCGACTATTCATTTCCGTTGGTAAGCAATCGCCCATGGAGGAAGCGTTTCATTCCTTCACATTCCTCTACCTTCATCACACTTTACCTCATCAAAGTGGAAACCATCCAAGAAAAAAAAGTCATTTCTTATTATCCCCGGCGGCTCCTCCAATTAGACAATATCCCTAAGTATCCATTAATCCTTTCTATGTACCAATTTTTCAGCCATTCCTTCAATGAGGAAATATATCCAAATTCATCGCTGCCTTTTTAAAAAAAATTCTTCTAGCATTGTACAAAACTGGGTCGATCCCATAAAAAAAGCCCCCTAAAACTAGGCCAAGCAAGTTTTACCCGACTTCTCATTTTTCCACGCAGGGCAAAGGGGGTGTTCACACATAGGCGAATTCCTATGTCTAAGAAATGTTATATACAAATTATCTTGATGACGAAGCAATAACAGACCCAATCATATATTGAGGTGAATTAGAGTAAGAACACGATAGAGATGGATTAAAATGATATTTTAAAAGAAAGTAGGTTATGCATATAATTAAGTGGGTACAGGATCAATTAAAATTATTACATATCCAAGAAAAATATACCTAGGGAAGATTCAGCAATAAAAATTTAGAATAGCTAGATACATTTATTCAAATATCAAAAAAGTGGTTCTGTCATTGTTGTCAATCAACTCACTGTTCAAATGGTGCTAAAATATACCAGTAACTAGGTATTACAATTTTCCTCGAAGGCCATTTAACAACACACGATTTCAAGACTGTTTAAGACCAGGAAACTTTGTGGTGAGTTTATGTAGTTTGAACACAGTGACTTCCATCGTTTTTTTGCTTACACTCTCAGTCTAAACCATTCAAATCCATCACCCCCAACACTATCGTGATGCACTTTCCTTTTTCGAAAACCGAGACGGATTTTCATTATCCCTCTCTATGTTTTCGTTTACAATATTCCCCCATCCGTCTTCCGAATGGAAGACAGACGAGTCGCAAATATGGATGTACTTTTATCGTTTGTGACATTTTACAATTTATCTCCTAATGTCTTCTAGTATTACTTTCGGAAGGGTGTGAGAGTTGTACTATGTGCTATATATCCCTAAGCCCTAAGAGCAAGAGACAATTTCCTGTTAGAAGATGTTCATGGTTTGGCCGCTTTATTCAGTATCTTTTGATCCATTTTACGTAAAAATGTATCCCTAATCCATGGATTCTTTAATTTCCTTCAAATTTCTTGCCTTTACTTCCCTTCATTCTTTATCCCATACATTACTATCTTAGCTTTCTCTTTCTTTTAAATTCTCCTGTCTTCCTTAGTAACTTGCTTACTCCCTACCCCCCCCCCCTCTCTCTGTAATTTGATCCAACTCTTTCCATCCTTTCTCCTCTTCTCTCTCTAATTTTGTCTTTTTTCTACGCTGCTTTCTTTGTTCTTCCTTGACTTTTCATCATGCCCCTCTCTCGTGCTATCTCCCTCTTCTCTATATGCTCTCTTTCTTTTCCGCTTGTCTCTTTATCTTCCACTTTGTGCCCAAATCTCTTACTCTTCTCATTTTCTCCCCCTTCACCCCCCCCCCTCCCTCTCATTCCTTTCTAACTATCTCTACCCCAGGAGGTTCCAATTAAATTGAACCTACTTGCTCTCTATTGACACTTTTTATCTCTACCCACCCCCACCCCCCCCTCTATCTCTCTTTCTCTCTCAGTCAGTATTCTATTTACTATTCCTCTGTCAATCACTGCCGCAACGTTCATCATCATCCTCAAAATACCTTATAATTTTTATCCACGGAAGTGTAAAATAAACCATTTCCAATCTCGTTTGCTATCATCTGCGAGCTCTTCCAGGCATCGGGTAGCGAAAGCGCAACCGCTTTCTGACCCGATGAAATTCCAACCAGCTTCCCTGAAACATCACCGAGGTGCAAATCTACATCTATGCAAATGAGTGTCTCTCTCTTTCTCTGTCTCTCCTCTCTCAATCGCACAGTTCAGACTACTATGGCTTGTGCTTTCCCCTTAATTTCACGCACCATAATTATCAAATCCAAAGGTCATTTGATATAGCACCATTTCCTTTCGGTTACAAAGCGCTTACAAATTAAAACACAAAGAGCTTTATCCACCCAATCAAAAAATTAAATAAATAAAAATACATGGTAATGGGTTACTTATGTCAGGGAGCTTCTTGCAAATCTTGTCCAGTCACATTCTAAGTATTACGCATCACATACTTCACTCCGATATTCTTTTAGAAATCCTCCAGCTTTCGCAAGATACGCTATTAAAATCAAGCAAGGAAACGCCTCCTCTCACATCGGTCAAAAATGATGAGGCAAAAGGGGGTGTGCTCCAGTGACTGCGAGCTGAAATTACATCACATGAGGTTAAGGCCATGATTGACTTCGGAATCGGATTCACCCAACATAGCGCCGTGACGAGTCGATTAAACATGGAGAAAAGGTAAGAATGGAAGAGGGATGTTGTTTCTACGATTCAGTATTATGGTAATTATTAAGCCAGGTGGGTGCAATCAAGTAGGTACTACCAAGTACACTCATTCACAACATAAGATGACTAAAAAAGGTGAAATTCACATTAATTAGAGGAAATGCACTCCCGCTATCTTCTAAAGTATTTAGACATACTGCTTGTTCATTTGTTTCTTAGATACGACAGTTAATTTGTTAGTCGATTGGGCATGTGACTTAAATACATACTAAAAATCAAATTTATTTATTAAATGAATGCATGTTTTGATGAAGGTAAGCCAGAGGCTTGAAGAGGCAGAACTTTTGATGGGGATCTGCACTTTTCTACAAATCTGAAAGCAAGTCATGCGATGCGAGCCCCCAAACCGAATTGAATCAAAATTATTGAATTAAAAAGTGTACAAACCAGCATTAATATGAATATCAAACAGTTGGGGATATCAATGGTAAAAAATGCTTATCTGTCTTATCCCCTTACAAAGAAACATAGGCCTATTAAGAATTCATAATTTGGTTAATTACAATTAGTTCAATAGTCACATATCAACAGAAATATGAAGAGAAGTATATTACAGAATAGAACCTACAATAACTTCATAAAAAATACCACTTTAATAGAAAAAGATGTTTTGAGGGGGAAGCCCCCCTCCTCCATCCCCAACCAGTTTCTATGTGGGGTTCGCATAATACTTGGGTCCCTTGACTCATACAGTATTACTATTGCAGGTCATAGGGTATCAAAATCATTCTCATCTCATATGAGTTTATAAGACTTGATTGAGAGGAGTTGCAGATCCCAAAATATATATTTGAGACCTATATCATTTCTCAAAGGAAATATTACTTCACCCTCAAAAGCCTTCAAAAGCCTTAGTGTCTGTGGGGAAGACTACTAATAGATCTATCCCTCCAACCCTTTTCACAATATCCACAAACACCTAATACCAAGGGACATTGACATGGGGTCAACCTGGGTCAACTCAGGTCAAAGGTGAAATACAATCTACCCCTAAACAAATACAGGTTCAGAGTCATTGTATCAATGACCCCCATCAGGGAATATCCAAATAAGAAAAATGTGGTAGAAGGCGAAATGGGATTCAAACTCATGGGAAATCTGTTGGGGTTTGGGACAGAACTTACACAGATTGGATTTGGTGGGACTACAATTGCGACTATCATGCTGGGACCCGACAAATTTTTCTGTGTTTGGGACTGGGCATGTAGATGCTATCTTTTGATCACTCTCTCGAGGGAGAGGAAACAGTGTTTCCGAGCACGTAGCTTGATCCAAACGAATATCTACGTAGCCGAGAGAGGAATTAGAGCAAGGCTTGATACTCCGTCTTCTATACGAAATGACGATAAAGATCAGTGGTGTATGCGAACTGAAATGTGAGCTGGGTTTTGGGAGTCTGACAAAAGTGAAAATTCAGAGCGTGTCGACATCTTAGAAGAAGATATGACCGTAAAAATGCACCCCATGTGAACAGATGAAGGATATGTTTTGTATTTTCATTCTAAATAAAGATTTTTAAAAATACTTTTAAAAATTATTTTTTCCAAATGGTTGCAACTTGCAAGGCATGATTATAGTAGGGATAATTAACAATAGCTGAGAAGTTTAGATATTCATCTACTAAGACTATTATGACCCCATTGGTGGTAAAAAGATTCATATTCAAAGAAAGGTTCCATGTCCTTCATTTACTTATTTCCATTTTATTTATCACTTTTATCACTTTTTAGGGGGCAGCATACTTAAAAACTTTTTTCCATTATAAGATAGATTCATTCACTTACCTACAATGTGAATACCAACAGCCAATGACAAAGACATCAGGTACAACATGCAATAAAGGAAATACAGAGAGGAAGAAAAAAATTCAATTAATAATATTCTCTCAATAGAATATTAAGATACAATATTTCTATATTGATCTAATATCAAGTGCATAAACAAACTAAAACAAATTTCATTAAATGAGGATAAAAAGAATGACTATAGATTTAGAGATCCATATTCCCATAACCAGTCTACCTCCATCTGATGTTGACAACAGTCAATGTACTTTTTTCATTTGTGCGAGAAATTTGACAAATTAAGTTCATATTTCTATTGTTTTTCATCCATTGGGAGTTAACTTCTGATATAGGATTTCATTTTTGAAGTATATTGGATTTCAATGAGTTTCTGTGGGTTGTGCCTGCGTTACAAGGGGATACGATCTCCGCGATGAGTTTTACCAATCAGACTCAATTGTCTGATTACTCATAGCTGTCTTCACTTAATGAGGCACTAGTCTTTGAGAGAAGACTGGTATCATTTCTTCAGGCATATCACCTTGCACGAGTCATGCCTCTGCTATGTTCATTAGATAAAAGATATGAGCTCTATCACCATCAGCTAGATTTTCCATTCCATTTTAATTCATCATTATTGGTGGGATTCAAACACACATAAATGCAATGAGGGAGGAGTGATAAAACTTTATATTTGTGATTACTTTCTATTAAAAGTTACAGGAAAGTTCTGATCAATTAACTATATCAGTACCTAATCAATGGCTACCCCTGTTATAATGGAGTAACTTATAAACATGAACAATTTGAATGATTTCTCAGGATTAAATATACCAAGATGATCAAATTCCTGATCTTTAATATTTCTTATTTTTTCATGTTGTTCATTCACACAAAAAAGACTCAATGATCAAAAAAATGACTGATCAACTGTGAGAGTTTGTTTATTGTAATCATATATTTTGATTTAAATGATAATACATACAGTATACTTTCTTTTCCACTTATGAATGGCGACTATTCGTTCTTTCTCTTGTCAAAGTAGTTTAATCTAACAAGAACAAGTTGCTAATCCAACTTGCTAACTTCTGATCAAGAATGTTAATTCAAAGTTTCGAAAGCAATTAGTTTGGTTTGTTTAATGTTATACAAAGCTTTGGAATATATTAGTTTGTGATGTTATTTGAAGTTTCAGAATGAATTTGTTTGGGTGTGCATTTAGAGAACTGCCTTATCTGCCGAGACCAGGAATGTTGAAGGAGCATAACAGCTCTAGGATCTAAGGAACCAGCAACCAGGGGCCAAACTAAACTTGGTAATGATGGATGGCAGTCTGAACAAGACCTAAGGGTATTCTATGATGCAGTCATCAGGATGGTCCAAGGAACTGGTTGGTCTAAATGTCCATCTTTCATGACGATGTTAAAACTGATCCCAATGCAATTTGTGAATGGAGCATGCAGTAAGTGGTGATAATAGAGACACTAAAACCAATAGGTGGGACCACCATGTAACCTCTTCAATTATTCCAACATAAATAGAGACCAAGCACTGCTCAATGGCCACGTACACCGAGGAAGGGGAACCCATCGCGGTCACGACAAAGCGCATTCCGATCGGTCCACGACAGGCCCTTCCCGCACCACATCTGTTAACGCAGGCTCTCTCCGATGGTATCGATGTCGGGGAAGAAAGTTAAGTACAAGTTAAGTGTCCACAGAGAAGCACACAAATTGGGAACAATGGACTCACAGGGGCTTGAATTACAATACTGGGTAACTTAGGAGTTTTTACATGGTACTTTGATGATTTGTTAATTTGCCAAAAGTCATTTCGGACGACAGACAGAGAGTCCAAGCTAGACATTGATTATAAAGGTTTCAGCGAAGCATTGTGATCACTTACTTTCATCCCCATAACTCACAAGTTTCAAATAAATATAATTACATCAAAGGTGCATTTTAATCTGCCCGATCCAGATCTACTTTTGAAGTGACCAAATAGATGTTACAAGGCAATTCTGCAACTTAATTGAGTTATTTCTTACATTAACAGAGCTGATTTTCTCCCGTCTTTATGATAACTCAAATTGTTCTTCTAAATCCAGGAATCATATGAAACCGTACAGGATATGTTCAGTATGTGCTTCCCAAGGTTTAGTTAAGTCTTGTAATCTGGATCGAAGCTTTATCAACATCTATCATTACTGAACTTTATGTCAAAATGTTATAGACTATGAAACATGGGTCATGTGGTCCAGTGGTTAGAGCATTGGAATCTCAATCACAATGTTGTGAGTTCGAATCTCCACTCTGCCATTGTCTCCACTTTGAGAAAAAAGGCCAGAGAGTAATATCTGTAATCTATAAGATCAGCAACTATGACTGATTAACCAAGACGTAAAAATGTTTCCTAGGTAATTGGTTATATACCAGCTTGGTGTTTACCAGCAAAATGCTGAGTTCCTACGGGAGTTAACAGAAACAGAAATTGCGACTAAATTGAGTAATTTCATGTTTACATAGTTACTGTATTATTTTTGAAATTCATGGAGTTGATCCAACCTCATTCAGCCCAAATGTAATGTTTGCTAATCCTGTAAAAACTGGACTTTAATTGGAATGTGGTTTGAAGGGCTCTGCTCCAAAGATAGAAAAATACATTCAACTGAATTTGTTCTCAGTTCTTATAACAAAATATTTCACTAGCTTATAACATATAATACTGTCACAGCCTTTTAAAAACAGGCTTCGTGAGACAAGGACACGATCACCAAGACTTTAGAGGCCTTTCCATGAACTGCCCAACAAAAGCCCATGATAATTAACTAAGAAAGCAGGCAAATATCAACTATTTCGGTAACAAAAATGAGGTTAAATCGCATCGATAGGAGGTTGGGGACAGCTGTCTCTTTTGATGTTTCAATTCCTGGTAGACTCGCAGAAGAAAAGACAGTCTGTTGCTTCGCTACCCCCTTCTTAAATATTAATCGCTGCCTTCATCAACGTTAAATATCAGACAAATTTGCCTTGGATCCCGAGAGGAATCTGAGTGAGGAATCCAAGGCCCGAAGCAGGTGACAAATCCAGAGTCTGTCTTTTGAAGAGCGATTGAAAAGGTGATTCAAACGACGAATGGATTTTTCATGCTGTTTACCCTTCAGCGTGCTCCTCTATGAAAGCACTTGCTTGAAATTAAACCCATTGCCTACCAAAGCCAGGTAGATCATGTATAATGGTGATAGGAATTGAAGAAATTGGTAGTTGGTGGGTTAAGAGATCAACTAAACCGACTTGGAAAAACTCAGTCTGGTATATAAAGGGAAGGTCAGGCTTTCATTGATAGAAAATGCATTTAATAATTAACAAGGAGATCAAGTCATATTTATATCCTGCCAAGTACCAAACGACTGGAATGGGCATCCTTTAAAAACATGTATTAAATAAAGAGATTTTAAAAATCAACATAATGTATAGGCACACATGTTTATCAATTTGCTGCACTCAACCCAGGTGAGGTAAATGAAAACACTGTTTAAAACATTTCATACAATTTTATTTTACTACACAAACTTCACAGTATTTTTTTTAACAGTTTCAACAAGTGTTAAGAATCTCAAAGAACAAAGTTAATTTCTAATATTCATCAAGTTAATCATGGTTGTTTAAAATGTTAAACAACTGCTGTGAAGTTCATATAACAAAGAGCATTGCATGAAATCATTAACAGTATTTCAACCGTTTAGAGATCAGATGGCAGTATTAATTCCTAGAAGGTAATGAGCATCGGAATTAAGTGGCAGATGGTGTCAACGTTTAATGAATAAAAATATATATCAGAAGACAAAATATAAAAGACGAAATAATCCCTAATTCTCAATCAGATTTCTCTTTACATTCTACAGGTCTGCCTCGGCAAAGCCAGCGAATATAAAACATACTTTTTGACAGTTTCTGGGACTCTTCACCACCTTAACATTCAGATCCTATCTACCCACGCCCCCAGACGGTAGCCGATAAATCAAAATCGTGACCGATATTCATCACTTTTTTTTAAACACACCATGAAAAGAATGAGCGTGTGGTGTTGGGAGCAATTTGTCAACACGCTAGATCTCTATCTGTGCTCGTTCAATCATAAAGTATGAAAGATTGGTTGAAAAGGTAAAAATAATATGCTCAAAACCAGAAGTAATGTCAAGGATTTTTTGTCTTATTCTTGCATTCAAGTATTTCTTTTAGAAGACATACTCTCAGAGCAACTGGTGTGATATTTATTGAGTTCAGATAATGAGATCATTCTTATCAACTTCATAAATCTTCCCCAAAAGATCTTTAGAATTTCTATTCATATAATATAAACTTGGTTTGGCATGGCAAAACAACTGGTACAGGGACTCAGAAGTTTGAAAAGAAGTTTCTTCAAAAGACTGACAAATATCAAATGAATCGGAAATATTTCTAAGCACCAAAAATTTGCTTACTACCGCTTAATATCAGTATTTGCTGGCTTCCTTTTGAAAATAAAGATATGATGCATATCTTGATATAATTTTGTATGACATTGACAAAATATTTCTATACTCCTGACAAGATTAAATTAATCCTTGCCCCAGAGGCAGCAAGGGCAAGGATTATCTTCTATTCTTCATATTCTATCCATAGATTTAATCCCAGAGGTAATAAGTAATTTCAAAGTTCTCACCAGATGAGCCCATATAAAGTTGTAAGAGGGGCTGTCTATTGAGAAGATGGGCTGAAGGTGGCTGGGTTCCCCCCCCCCCCTCCCTCTCTCAAGGTAAATTGCCATTTCGTCCCATGCCAACTCGTCCACTCACCACATAGTCTACTTTCAATTGGTCCAATGACATTTGATTCTATCCATCTACATTTCATCTTACAACAATTTCATCCGATAACCATTTGGTCCAATCATCACTTCGTCTGATCACCAGTTGGTCTATGATCATTTTGTCTTATAACCAGTTGGTCTAATATCCATTTCATTGTCATTCATTCTGCACATTTAAGACTAATTAGTCCAATTAGACCAAATGGTATGGACTAAATAGCTACTGGACCAAACTGGTTATTAGACAAAATGGCGAGTGGGCGAATTGGAAATTAGACCATGTGGATAGTGGACGAACCGAAGGTAGACCAAATGATCGTAAACGAGTTGGCAATTGGACGAATTGGAAATAAACCCTCTCTCTAGAGGTACACTGTTGATAACTTTATGTGATGGAGAATGAACTGTCTTATACCCTTTTCATAAACCTATCCTCCAATTAGCCGCCTAAGAGTAATGCGGATAATTCAATAAAAATTGCGTTCATAAACTCCGAAAATAAGCCGCATTATTTTTACGAGCGCCCGTCCTGAAAAAGGGGGATAATCGCCATGACAACTGGACACGCCCCCTCCAATGCGGTTGTGTTGGAAAAGGGTGACCTTGTGACCGCACCATGGCAATTATCCGCATAATTTGGAAATGCGTTCATAAACTCAAAATCTTGTCCCGATGCTGCTATTATGCGGATAATAGCAGCATCAGAGTAATGCGGATAACTCTTGTCCTCCTCCAATTTTACGACCAAATTATGCTGCTATTAGCCGCCTAATTCATTTTAATGGGGTTTATGAAAGGGGTATAAGTATGTTTTTAAAAGTAATTTGACACAAAGACACATACATGTAGATAGTATTTCCTTTCATTCTATAGGCCTACCCCATTTAATACCCCATTAAACAGAAAATTTTAAAACCTAAACATTCAACTTACAGGGAGAGTGGGAGGCGCACTTGTTGAAGACATTACACATATTACAGAGGTTCCATAACATTTCCTCTGGCGACAATTGGTCTGCTAGCAATTCCACGTACTATGACCAACTTCAACCTAGGATGTAACATTATACCCTACCCTTACCGTAACCCTAAACCTAACAGAAAACCCAATTACAACCCTAACCCTACATCTTGACACAAAGCCAGAAGTTGTTGCAGGAGAAAATGTGTGTCACCTCATAACAATGCTTTGTTGGATCTGATGTTGCATGCATGGATTGATTGATGAGAATTTACTGAAGTTTTCGACCCTGATACATGTTACTCACAAAAGCTTTTACATATCACTGAACATGTGTAAACATTAATATCACTACAGAAGTTCAACGGAGTTACATACAAAAGAATGTATACAGTCCCATCTACTTATATCCATGTTCCTAAGCTCTCATTGAACCTTTCTTCAATGTATATAAAGAAAGGCCTGTCATTTCCATGTTGCATTGATATGATTAATATGGAAATCAATTTTTATCCCAAAGCTTTCTTGACAGGCTGCAAACAAGTGTTCTTTCAAAATCTATCATATCGTTTTCCTTAACGTTTCTTGCCTCATTCCAAAAACCGACATAACATCCATCCATCATGGGAGATTATACAGGTGAAACGTCCACAATGAAACGTGGCCTAGAAAATGGGAACATGCCTTTACATGTGTAATCTTTTGTTCGATTGTCAAGGCGGGGAAGGCGTCTCGTTTGTCACCGACCTCTGTTCCAAAGTTTGGACCCATGCGCTACCCCGGCCATTTTCTCTGTTCCCCCTGCTAGTGAGTGTGCACTAGCCCTTATTACAGAAAGAGGAAAAGACAAGACTGTAGAACCCATGGAACTCCTTTTTCATGGTGAAGACTCTATCTTTGACAAATTGCCAGTAAACTGTTAAAAAAGTTGTTTATTCTCTCAACCATTGCATAAAATTGTTGCCTTTTTTCAAAGTTGTCAAGAGTTTTACCATCTTTTTTTTAAGATTTAAACTTGTTTGAAAATTTGAACAATAACTGTTAGGGTGACGGCTTAACAACATACTTGAAATTTATACAGCGTTTAACAGTGTAATAGCAGAACGTGTCTACATTTCTTTCTCTTTTTTTGTTTCAATTCTATGAAAACTAATAAGACCTAGTTGTAATAATGGTGGGAAAATGAATTTAACTGTTAAATTCAGAACAACATTAGATTCTTAACGATGAGAACTAGGTCATGGGTCATGAAATATGATGATAATGTGTAATCGTAAATCAACAATGATTGGTCTCTATGCAATCTAACATGCATTTAAACACGTAGCCCAATCCAAATATAAAATATTATAAAACATCATATTCTACAAAAAACTATGTCTTCTTCTCCTCTTCTTTCAAATGACACAATTAAATAAAATATTTTGCTTTTTATTAAAAAGAGTAATCTAATTTTTCCTTGGAATATTTGCAGGAAACGGACGTTCATCCCTCCTTTCTTTAGTTTATATAACTTCTATCATAAAAGAGAGAAAGAAACGATACTTCAGAAGAAACATGTAATTGAAAAATAAATTGTGAAGATATAAATATTAATCAAACAAATTTGCCTTCTTGAAACATACAATATTCATATTCCTTTAACAAAAAATCAAGCATAAAACTTCTGAATACTTTTAACCTTCTGTCCGCGGTTTAAAAGGTAAAGTAATAACACTAGAGAAAGAATAATTTACCACAATTTCTGTGTCAAGACATACAACTTTCTAAAAAATATTGGCTACGACAATGAGCTGGAATTTTCAACCTCTTTGTCTGGGCATACTTAAACACTATATCCTGCGGTATTTTCCTTAAAACCCTACAAAATATTTTCATAAATATGACAAGTTGACATTAGAGTCGGAGAGGCAGTTCCGACACGTCAACCGCTACAATAGTAGCAAAAAGTGGAAAATAAGCAAAGTTACAAGTCAACGCCAAGAGCGATAATTAAGAGGTGTGAAGAAATTGTACTTTTAAAGGAAACATTATTTCATGATGCCCTTTGATGAAGGTGACAAGCGAAGGGATGCAATAAACTTTTTGTTGCAATTTATTTCAAATTGCTGATTTTTTCTGATGGATTGAGATGAATAAGTTTTATGTGCAATTCCGTGATCTTAAATATTATACCATCTTTTCAATGGAAATATAAAACACTATCCTTCAGTAAACTATCATGTTAGACTAACACTGAAACTTGTAGAAATTCATGTTTAAGATCAGAGGCAAAAGCCATGGGGGAAAATACTGGATTTTCTCTTGTTCAATAAGTCTGCACTTTAAATTTGACGGAAATCAATGAAAATTGTGTTTTTTACATTTTTCATGATATTCCTGATTTGTCTTTGAAAATTGAAATAACAGTTGTTGTCATACCAAGTCAGCTGTCAGAGTTCAATCTAGAGAATTCTACAGTGTAAAATCTGAGGTGTTAACAGCAACAACAGTCAAAGTTTTAAGAGGGATACACCCTATAAAGGTGTTAGAATATCCCATGGAGTTCGAACATAATACTAAGTAGTGGTATGATAACAACAACAATTACAATGTGCTGTAGTGTAATAACACCAATGGATATTGAACTAAAACTGTGAATTTAAAACTGGTTTCAAAAAGCTCGGTGTCATTCTCTGCCCACATTGGTGTTCTGGTTTAAGCATGGAGACACAGACATCGATCTCTGTGGTTTAAGTACACGACTGTTTCGCAGTGTAGACATAAAGAATGGTAGATGGCAAATTTTAGGTGTCAGTTAAAAGAAGAATTCTTATTACAAATCAGCAAACATAGTCTTGACATATTTGACCAAGGCAACTCGATGAAGCTCCCTAATTTGACCAATACTTCAACCACAATTATATTTCCCTTTTCTTTCGTATCTTGCATGAAACTAACACACAATTCTGTTTGTAATTTGGGTGTGCGGGGTGATAATAATTAGATAGGAAAGGCTGAGCCCTATTGACAGTAAGTCAACATTATTCTTGTCAATGTCATTTCATAAATGGTGACAGTTTCAAATCTCGGGCAAATTGTAAGTGATGAAAACTGAAAGGAATAACAATCGCCAGGCATGGAACGAGCAAACAATCTTGAAAGCTGTCCATTAGAAATGGGAATTTTCACACAAGTCAACAGTTAATCTATTTGTGGAAGACATCGTGGCACTCTTGAACTTCATCCCTTCCTTCTCTCCCAATATCCTAAAGAATATGTTATCCCCTCCAAAATCTTTCTGTTCAAATTGGTAATGCTATAACACATAAATTAATTGCCCCCTTCTTCGCCTCCCCCTCTCTCATTCTATCACTCTATCCCATACAGTGTCCACTCCGCTCTCGACCTCTTCCAGTCTCTCCATCTCCCTTCCTCATCTTCTTCCGACCATCTCTTTCTTCCTTTTTCCCCCACGTTCCGCTTTTCAAGATCTCTACATTCCCCTACACGGTTTATTCCTTCTTATCTACGGTTGTGCTCCTAAGTTTGTGAACACCACCAGAAAATGCACCCCTTCATGCCGAGTGTTGAATGTCGACAACAACCTTACAACGTTTGGCGAGCCCAAAGAAACAACTTTATATGAAGTTATATTTTATCACATGATTTCACAATTAAATATCAACAAGGTGAACTTAAACACCTTATATAATAACAAATTGTTATAAAGCGCTTTTCCCAGAATGGCTCAAAGTGTGTTACAGCATATTATTACCCCGGTCATTGGATTCATTTCAATCCTGCACGAAGAGTGCACAATATCCACTCCCTGGGGAGCATTCCTTGCATTCATCGCAGCCTCATTATGGCACTGGAAAAATCAAACATACAATATCTTTTGCACCCTACCAGGTACCCATTTACCGCCTGGGTCGAGAGTGGCAAAGTGTGGATTAAAGCCTTGCCAAAGGACGCTAGACTGCGGTGGAATTTGAACACACGACCCTCTGTTTACAAGGCGAGAGTCAGAACCACTACACCAGGGCTCTTCCACTGGTGGAAGACCCCTCTATATACTGGGAAAGTTCAGTAACTGTCAAGCACCACTGTATACCCCCCCCCATCCCACCCCTAACATTCCTTGTGTCTCCCTACACTGTAAAAACTGTGGTGTTAAAACTGACACCCGTTGTTGTTAATAGAGGACCACACCCTGAGATGTTAAAATAATGCCCTAGAGATTGAACATAACACCAAAGAGTGTAAATGTAACAACCATAGGTGTTGTAATAACACCTATAGGTGTAAAACTAACACCACCAATTTAACACCGTTGTAAAATAACTGGCGTGGTCCTCTATGTACACCGGTTAACACCACAGTTTTTGCTGTGTACCTCCATGTTCCTTTCCAAATTTTCTCTCATTTATCCAGTTGATCCCAGAGACATTAAACTGGAAGAAATAGGGTAATGAACATTCATCTCTCAATCAACCAGCAGGCATGTTTCTTCTCTCTCTAACCACCTTCCTTAGGTATCCGCCCCCCTTCCATCTCCCGATCTATGTATCACCCCCTTCTCTCTCTCTCTTCTCCTTCTTCCCAATCTCATATCTTATCTTATGTCCTCATCCTCTTTCTTCCTTTCTCCCCTTCTCTTGTGTTCAATCTCTCTTCTCTCTGACCTCTTTCCACCCCTTCTATCCACATCCTCTCCCTCCCTTTTCCTCTCTCTCTCTCTCTTTCCTCACATCCGCATTCACTGTATCTGAATCTGCATCCTTATCATCTCCCCCTCTGCATCTCTCTCTCTCTCTCCCCATCTCATTTCCCATTGCTACCTTACATCATTATCCTCTTTCACTCTCTCTCCCTCTCATCTGCATCCACTCCGATCCACAGCGGCTGCGAAAGGTAGGGTAACGAGCATCTCTTTGCCCGGCAAAACTAGGTCACCCATAGGCATGTTATTCCTGAGCCTAACTCGTCTCCTAAATGTCTCCTTTTCCCCCATTATTTCTCCTTAATTTCATCTCTCCTGTATTCTTAACCCTTTCGATTTCATAGACATCTACCTAAAAGGAACGAAATCACAATGTGCATTTATAATGTAATGGATGGGTTAATGATACAAAGCAGAACTTCCGTTGTCTCGTGTTCATCCTTGCCCTACCCATATATAATCAATGCAATAGACCACCGCTGCACAGTAAAAATGCTGTTTGAAATTTTTATACAACACTCATAACAACTATACGAACCTTACGATAGTTGTTTAAGCAGTTTATACAAGAGTAGAAAATCTTTAACAACAAAGTTTCAAACTCGATACTTAATTCTCAATAAATTCAGCACGTTTAAACTGTTAAACAAAATACTGTAAGGTTCATTTTAGTAGCAAACAGCACTTTGATTGTGTAACCTGTTCGCTGTGTCTTTACCTTACAATCATATCCATTCTTTTATCATCTGATTATCTTCACCTTCTCATTGTAATATGCATTATCTTAATTATCTTAATTAGAAAAAAATATTGTTTATACTCTTAAATTTGTAAGGATAGTAATTCAAGAGGATGGTAGCTGAGAAAAACCGTACAGTCTCTGTATGCAGCTGTGATTCAGTCATGACATCGGGGGAGGAGGGGGGGGGGGGCTTTCATGAAACAAATGGTGATTTGCTCTGAGCCAATCAGATGCAAGGATTTCAGTAGCTTATAACAATAGTCAGTGATGACTATTTGTCTCATGAAATGCTCCCCTTGCTGGCTGGCTGTCAGGAGATGTGTTATCAAAATTGAACAATTGTTATCAATAGAAAGTTAGGAAATGGAACTGTACATAGGCTGAACGAAATGGGACTTCAACAGCAAGCTTCATACCCTCTCCACATCAAAATGCCGACAATCGATCAGCTAAATTAGAAATCAATGCTCCCTCACACCAAACTGCTTTTACCCGTCAGATATAATGACAATTATTATCAAATCAATATGATTAAACATACTCCTCGCACTGTGGGTCCATTTATCAAAATATTGATTCCTGTAGCCAACACTAACTTTAAAGAGCTCAATCAGGAATGTTTTCATGCCTATTTACTGATAAAAGCTCTGTAAAACAGTCTATTTCTCTTCAAAATACCCTTACCGCAAGTTATATGGCTGCCTTGAAAAAAAACACTGTCCATCCAAGTTTTGGTTAATCTCTTTACCCAACACTATGGAAGGCACGATGTTAGCAAAGTCCCATTGCGATGCTATTAAGAGATAAACGGTGAAGCACCGTGCATGTCTTTAGCGCACATAATGTTTTCCCCCCAAGGACATTTACAATTGAGTCACGAATTGAGAAGAATCTTGCGATTGCACCTTACTGACACCATCCACAACGCTGTGTATGTAATACAAGGTGTATTATAAGAAAACCCCTTTGAATAGAGAAAACTACAATAATCAAATTACTAGCATTCCCCTTTTCTCACTCGATTCAGAGTTGGGTAATTTATACTCAAGGAAATCATTGAATTGTAATCATAGTGAATGTTTTTCTTCATACATTTGTATGATATCTCGGACAATAGATGTAATAGATAGGCCTTATTGGTCGGTAGGGACAAGGCTGGTTTATTTTGAAACTATCACTTCCATTTCATGAAGTAGTCATCGTGTCAATCTATAACCAAGGGGAAAACATTATAGGGGGTGAAAAGTGGTAATACTGCCCCCACAATGTCTATAATAGCCCTGGTAGATAAAGGGGTGGTCCAGGCTGAAAGTATTTAGAGCTTAATAAATAAGTAGAATTCATTGAGCAAAATGCCGAAAATTTCGTCAAAATCAGACAACAAATAGCAAAGTTATTGAATTTTAAAGTTTAGTAATATTTTCTAAAAACAGTCGTCATGAATATTCATTAGGTAGGCTGATGTCATGTCTCCACTTTTTCTTTTTTATTTTGATATATGAAATTAGGTTTATTTAAATTCTTTCCTCCAAGAACTAGAAAAATTGGATTGACAACTGATTTAGTGCATTAGATATTTATTGCTGCAACTTATTTCATTAGAAGGGAGACATTTTATTCACACAAGTATGAAATAATGAAAAAAATATTATTTTATGTAATAACATAAGAAAACAGAAAGTGGAGATGTGACATCATCAGCTCACCTGGAGAATATTCATGATGACTGTTTTCACAAAATATTGCTAAACTTTAAACTTCAATAACTTTATTATTTGTTATCCGATTTTGATGATATTTTCAGCGTTTTGCTCCGTGAGATCTACTCTGCGTATTAAGCTATAAATATTTTCAGCCTGGACCATCCCTTTAAATTTGCAGTAAAACAGGCCCCTGGATGAGGTACTATACGGATCAGAAAAATCTCATTTGAATTAACAGAAATTTCAAAAAAATATGCTGCTAGTACTTACACAAAATATGTAACTTCATCCCTGCTGATAACATTCAAGAGAGACCAAACAGTTTAATCTCCAATGAAGAGATTTACGTAAAACAAGAACTTACTTTTAAAGAATGTGCGCTTTGTCAAGTTATATTCATGAAAAAGGTCTGTGTTCTGTTGTCTATGTTAATCATTAAAAATAAAATATTTCCTGCTAATGATTTGATCATATGATTCGTTTGAACAAATCAATAGCAAGAAATATGTTTATTTTATTTTTATGTGACAGTACTGTTCCCATGAATGTTAATAAAGCAACCTTGTAGTTTTTTTATCAAATAGACAACCCGAATGGGGGGCGGGGTACACATTTGCATCTTAGGGGCAACATGGTCTGAAATTTGCTGAAACTGAAGTGACCAATATCTAAACATGTGCAGGTAAATAAATTCATTCAATTAGTAGTAATAGCTCAATAAATTGGCATCTAGAAATCTTATTGTTGGAATCTAGAAATCTTATTGTTGGAATCTAGCATTCACCAAAGCATCTATTACAGAATGTTTGTGCATTTTTCTTCTTTTTATACTTTAACTGTTTCACTTTATTTGCTAGATACTCATTCATTCATGGCACAAGTCCTCCTCAGGGGAATGCAATTACACACTATCAGCCAGGGCCTGGTATCACAAAACTCAGTGATCAATTGTGGAGCTGACTTTTAATATTAACCATACACAAAACCAAATGCAATCAATCGCAGAAATCCGCCCAATGATCAATCACTAAGCTTTATGTTACCAGGCCCTCACTTGCTACCCCCAACACAGATAGCCCAGTACAATTACCCAATTGCCGGATCTCCTCATAAAAAAATTGCAACTTGCCATGCATTGTCGCCGTTGATCATTAAATAAAAAAGTAATTTTCTTGTGCGATAAATTGACTGCTTAAGCGCCCATTCAAATCGGCACCGCTTGAGTTGCGTTGGTTTAAACATGGACCTATTACGTGAGGTCCATGGTTTAAACCACAAATCTTAAAGAAATACCAAGTGGGCAATTGCTTGTGAGAAAATGAATCCATCCTTCAATTACACAACAAAAGTATTAAAGAAAACCCAACAATTTGACTTTATGTCCCCCACGACATCTACAATTACGCAGGTGTATACGCCTACTGTATAGTAGCGAAGAGATTGACCCCAAATATTTGATACTTGTTTTGTGATTAATTGCACTGCAATAAAATGTGGTAATCTGTTTTAAATTGTTAACTTTTGATAGGTATAGAGGATTAGCTGCTGCAGTTATTAACCATTTGGGGTTTGGAATGCTGTATACCAATTGAGAAGGAAATGAATGCTCCTAACATGGATGTATACACATGGGGCTGCGCAAACAAAATTGTGGCAAGATATTTTTTTGCTTTGATTGATGAAATATCCATCTCTAAAGGAAAGGATGGTTGTATAAAGAAGAGCTAAATAAATCACTTCCTCTGATTAAATCACCATTTCTTACTGAGGTAATAATTTAGAAGAAATAACTCTCAAGGTTTTTGTACGTGTCTGTGAGATCAGTCGAAAGGAATTCAACTTCATTGAACTTTTTTCCTTTTTTTTTAGATGGAGGAGCATCGATGGATGAAATCCAACCTTCTAACCTATCGGTCAAACCCCATTTTTTCAATTTGGGAGGACTTTACTGGCCTGCCACCTATCTAAATTTTGCATCTTAAAGGGGCGAGGGACTTCTCCGTTTCTTTGGAGGGTAGAACTGAGAAGGGGTGAATTAAACTCATCAAATTGGCCACATGTCCAGATGCTCGGCAACACTCCTGGGCTACCCCACCCGAAAAAGGTATATTCCTCAAATTGGCAACCTCTGGGACCACTTTTTAAAAAGTGCACTATTTGAAATGAGCAGGAGATAAATTTAATTCTTCATCTATTTTTTCCCATGCCGACTCGTAGCTTCAAACACTAACCTCATACTTTGCACTTTCACAGGGGTGATGCATTACACTAAGTCATTTAATTTTGATGAATAGACCTAAATCCTGTTGGTAAAATACCCCTTTGGACTACAAAATATAATACCTATAGACCAATTCAATTGCACACAAATTGAGATGAAATTCTGCATTATATTCAAAGGGCAACAGTTAATGCTAAATTGATGAAATTTGTTGTCGTTTTGGTAAATTTTATTTCAATCGGTTTGAGTAAATGGCCTTGACTTTTGACCTCTTAAAAGTCTTCTTTTTTTCAAATCTATACGAACCAAGCTAGGATGTTTCCACCAAAAATATTTGGAAGAATAGGATGAACAGTCTGTTATTTTAGCTTCAATCAACAGATTTGGGGGCGATTTTCGGTTCACTTCTCCCTACTAACGGTGCAAGGACACGAACCCATTCTAGACACTACAGCACCAGGAAAACTGGTAGTCTACACTCACAGAACTTTGGTTTTCGCAATTCGCATAGTACATAATGTGGTAGTGATTTTTTTAACCTGATTGAGCACTAAGAAAGCATGAATGCTTGTAAGCAAGCAACTAGAGGACCGACGGCTTAAGGTCCTCTCAAAGGGACCTGGTAATGAGGATTAATGCCTTACCAAAGGGCACTAGCGCACCAATTGGGAATCGAACCCAGGTCACCGGAATCCGAATTCCCCGCTCTACCGACTGAGCTATCGCGCCTCCTCTGTAAAGTCTGAAGCAGTGAGGCTAGCTCCACTAAATGCTGAGGCTGCCTATTTTAGGCAGAGCTTGGCATCTAGTCTTCACTCCAGACATGGTATAATTGGTTAGAATGTCAAATATGAGTCTGTGCATGCAAACTAGACAACTGGAATACACAAAGGTGTAAAACACCATTCCCAAACCCAACCCCTTACTGGGCTTTTCTTTTCTCTGACATTAAACCATTATAATGCATCATTACATGCTGAAATTGAAATGTGCCGGTCCATATATAATTTGCCCACTTTTTACAAGAACCACATTTTACTCCAGACAACTTTCAACTGATGAATGCCCTTGGAAAGTAGGGTTGAGTTTTTGACAAATAAATTGCTCTCACAAAATCATGTAAAACATATCGACAATAAGTTACATAATGATGATCTTCTATATCATCCCTTCTCCTTTAACTCTCATGTAGGCCTACATAATCTAATAATCTCTTATGAATTTCCTATCTAAAATTTATGAAATATTAATCTTATGTCATTGTAAGCCATAGGCATACATTAATTTATTTTATTGATGCCTAAAACTCAATTAGTTTGAGAGAAGCATTAGTTGGAGTCTGTATTTCTTACATATAATTATAACATTAATTGAAAACATGGATGTTACTAGTTAAACAATTTTTCTTTTATACCTTATGATTACATATCTTTTTTTATTCCAAATAAATTTTCATTTCTTTTTTTTTACTTGACCAAATACAAAAAGGAACTTACCTATTAATTGGATGAGATAGCGTAAAACAATGAAGTCACCACATATGGAAAGAAAAGAAAATAAGTAAAAAACAAATTAGGATATTTCATCTCCATATAATTGTAATTGTTAAAAATTGACACTGAAAAATCACAAATCACAGAAACTCATTACATGTTTCACAACATGGTATAAGTCCACTTTTTATGTTGAGGTGGTTTATACAAATAGAGAGAAATATAGAGAAAGGCAAGAGGACAAAATGCTCAAAAGCGACTGATCAAATTGATCTTAACTATGGAAAGCTAATGACGTCCCAACTCCCAACAACACCAATAGTGGATAGGCCTGTTTTCTATATCATGATGAAAAGAGTTCCTTTGCGACAGCCACCCTAACCCTACTCCTACCCCTTAAAGGTATTTTTTAACTTTGTGAGCAGCCGATTTAAAAAATTATCAAATCAAGATGAAACATGTGTACAAGTGCATGTATTAGAACTAATAAACCCTGAAAACAACCATTATTGAGAATGAAAAGCTAAATCTACAAGGCAAACCCCGATTTTGTAAATAGGTGTCTTATAGACACCTAAATAGTACACATAAGTGTATGGGATGAAATTAAGATGGTGTTTCCGGTCACTTTATATTTCAATCTTTGAAGCACTAAATAATTATTTTTGAGCGCAATTTTTTCTGGGCTTCATTTTTGTAACATATCACAGACACAGGTGACAAGTGTGACCTTCTAGCTCAGATTTTTAAAAAAGTCAAACCAATGTTAACCAATCATTTTAACATTTTATTTTTTTACTTCGGGTGAATGTCGCAAAAGGAACTCTTCCGAAATACTTCATGCATGCATCAGCGTCACCATAAATGAATGCATGTACTTGTCCTTGTTTTCAAAGAAAGTTTGTGTACATTTCTTCCTTAGATAATTATGACATTGAGGGATATCCATAGTTTTGAGATTGAACAAATCAGTCGCAACGCTCAGTAAAACAGGACTGGGTTATCAGATACTTTTCAATCAAGTTGGGCAGTGGGGCTGAATAAAAGGAGATTTGCTTTCAAGGTGCCAGGATCGAAAAACAAGAGATGATATGGGGAAGTTTAGTCCAGCATGTTCAAACAAGCAGAATGAAACGTTCATTGAACCACTGTGAGTTCACATAACCTCATCTAGTTAGAGCGAACATAATGAATACATCGGGAATCACAGCGGTGACAGCACAGCTCACATGCCCTTGAGCAAGGCATTTCATCCACATTGTTGTTTTATGGTACATCAAATAAACGAAAAATGCTACGTGCATTATGAATACCAATGTGTGGACTCATTTTAAAATAAAGAAACATCATAAATACATTCTTTTTGTCTGTGGCACGCAAGTACTAGGAGACGGGCCATTGCAACACAATTTTTTTTATCCCTGAACACAATTTAACTTTCCAGATTGAAAATTTGAAACAAAACATTTTGCGAATTGAGAAGTTCTACAAAATACTGAAAAAAGAGAGTAATGTGTTCTTTGACTTGTTTTTATTCCATAAGCAGTACTACATTTAAATAAAATATTATTCTGACCTCATGTAAAATTTTAGGGGTCAATCTGAAGGTCATTTCATAAGGTGATATGTCAGGTATTTGCACTGTTGTCTGTTACAAGCTCCTGAAATTCGTACATCTTATTGACGGGTGGTACAGAATCAAGCACCCTCAGGCAAAAATCAGTCCAAGCAGAATTTAACAGCAATAGGTACAACAGCTCCCCCTCTTGGGCTACTTTGGACAGTCTAGTACTCCCTATTACATAACAGCTCTTACCCCTATGTCTGTCCCCCACAGGAAAACTATCTTGTCCCCAAACACAAAGAGCCTCTTATCGACCCCCTGTTACCCCCCTTTGATACCGGCCTTGGGGTCACAAAGATACCCGCCAGCTGAGGAACAATACCCCTAAATTCCTGAATACTCAATAGTCATTGTTGTGCCCCCGTGCGGCCACCGTCACAATTCGATATGCTACTGACTTGACACAGACAGGAAGATTATGGTCCACCCTAAAGACCAACAGACTCCATCACCTACTGACTTCGTCAGCGAATGACTCCATCAGACCATGGACCCACCTAATAGCTAAAGGTGTCAATCCCAAGGGGGTTACATCCCCCTAGAAAACCTGCCCATATAGACCACCTGCCAATCTGACCCCTTTCTCCCTCTTCAACAAACATGCATGTTGTACTATGACAGTTTCTTAGTCAAGATTGTTGAGGGGAAACCCCCTTATACAATGGCCAGCTGCCTATAGAGTCCACCATTAACCCATCTTCCATATAAGCCCATATCTTAAAACAGCCTTTACATACATGTCTAAATCTAAAAGGGGACAAATGCAAGTTTGATCTGTACAGAAATGGTTTGGTTTTCCGAGGACAGGCATGTCTTAGAAGGAACGCGCAAGTCTCAGAAGCAAGAAGCAAGCCTTCTATTGTGATATGTACTGATCTATTGTACCTAGACCTGTTGAAGTGGGGGGCTGGAGTGGTTCTGGAGTGGCCCTTAGTGGACCTGAAGCATGCCCTCAGAGCATAAAATATTAGTCAACAGACTCTGGTATGTATTGTATGTCAAGAGAAAAATATATGTGGTCGGGATACCGCGGTGACACCAAAACACATAAGTGGGACTGTTACATTAAAACCCTGTGCATAAATACCGCTAAGACACCAATAACTCTGTAGGCACAGACCCTGATTGAAACTTTGATCAACAAGTGGGTCTCCATCACTCCATGCAAAGACTAGCACAAAACTTGCAGTTTCAATTCCTGAGCGAGAGGGCTTTCAGTATACAAGGCATTATAGGCTGCACATTCAGACCTTTTACTATAGTGAAGGGTTTTAGTCAAATTTTTTCTAAACACAACAATCATCGGCTCCTTCATGTGCCTTATATGTTTGTACATTGTATCATTAGATTTGATATCGCAATATCTGAAATAAATCAATTGAATTGAAAAAGACTTAGAAAAGCCGACTCTTTTGGAATGTGGTTTTCATGGATATATACAAGCTCCCTTTTCACAATCAAGTCTACCCCAATCGATTTGTGACATTAGAGACGGCTTACAGGAAGCGAACAAAATAAAGTGAGCCCCCATCCCCCACAAAAAAGAGCATGGGTATGTGTGTGTGTGATTGAGAGAGAGGGGCCATCTTCATTCTTTATTTCTGTTCTGAGGTGAAGTTATAGATCAAAACTTTTTAAGCATATCAAAAACTGGGGATGACATCGGCTTGTGGAAGAGCATCGGGTGTGTGTGGGTACTGGTGATGGTGTGTGTGTGTGTGTGTGTGAGAGAGGGAGAGAGAGAGAGAGAAAGAGATACTTCAAAGGCTCTGATGCAAATGGGACTTGTAAAGTAATGGCCCCAAAATGCTTTTCTCTCCCTCCATTTAACAAAAAAGGGACTAAAAACAGAAACCTTATAACTAAGAGACCACTCCGAATGATCCAAAGTTACCACGTAATCGCCCTTCTTCTTCCAACTTCAACATTTTGTATTGACTAAATACTCCAAGGCCTTCCCACTTATAGTTAATTCAATCAATTTGGGTCTAGCCTAGCACTTGTAAGGTTTTCAGGAATTTGGTGTAGGCCTACACCTACACCTCTTGTTGTGACTGGTGTCTGAATGAGTACAGTTTGCAGAAGATACGAGAGCTAACACCACCTGTATTCTGTATTACACCAAGAAGTCTGTGACACTGTGGCATAACTTCATGTTGGTGAATACAAATCAAAGGCATTTGAAAACATGAACACTTGTGTGGGGATGGATAAATGGCCAAGCAGTGATCACATCAAATTTAAAAAAATAATCCTAACAGATCAACAGATGCTTTTAAGTTTGTTTGAAAATTCGACAAGGATTTGGAAAAAATATTGAGACAAGAAAACAAATGAAAAGTCATGACAATACAGAAACGATGAAGTTGTGGAAGGATTTCTTATCTCATTAAAACTCATTAGTGCTTAAGTTGCCAAGTAAATATTAAACAAACACTGACAATATGTTACACTTTGTATGATCCTTTTTTTGTAAAAAGATGTGTTTATACAGCATGATAATTCTGTTCTGTAAAATTATGAAAACTTATGAAGCACATACAAAACGTAATATAAATGGTTTTAACACAGGTTACCAGTCCAAACTGACCTAAATGAACTTCTGTCAATTTCTATCAAGCAACGTTGTGCAATATCTTAATCAATTATTGCGTGCCACATGTTGACATACATCATTAAAAGAGGTTATACACATCAATAAAATTCCTTACAAAACTCTCTTAAACTCTCCCAAATAATCAATAATCAATATCCTAATCACAGACTAATAGAATTATCAATTTACTCTACATTCCTTGCACATTCCAAAGACAGGTTTGGGATGAAATTTTCAAATAGGATTACACTTATTGATTGAAGAGAAAACATGCATGGACATGTATTTATCCATGCATAAACTTATCTTGGGAAAATTTGACCAGTTTTTCTATTTGATATTCAGGAATTAAGATCCTTGTTAATTTATTCTAAAGACTTGTCGATTAACAACTTAAAAATTCAGAAATGTAGATTCTTTTGTAATTACTTCTGATGGATTACTAGTAATTAATTCGCAATTCAGAAATAAAGATCAATGTTAATTAAATCTTAAGCCTTGTAATCAATTGAAATTCCTTCGCAATCAATCTCAAAATCTTGATCGAACAACCAACTTTGTGAAATTGCATTAAGGTTCATCTTCAGGACAATATTCTGAGGTTTTGTCCTCAAACTATATTAATAATTTTACTCCATTATCCAATAACACAAAAAAAGATAAATTATTTTGTATTTTCTCTCCCAGATGCACATCCAGGGGGTGTAACTTTACCACCCCCCCCCTCCTCTTCGGCTCCCCCTCCCAATAATTGACCAGAAATGCAAGCCATAAAAGAGGGGGAGATGGAGAGATTGGAAATTAAAGGAGGTATAAAGACACGATTGTAGCTCTCCAGAGAGGTAAGAAAGTTGGAGATAGGGGGGGGGGGGCAGAAAGGAGGAAGAGGTTGAGAGAAAGTAAGAGGGTAGGAAAATGAAGGAACAGAAAGAAGAAACCAGAAGAGTTATAAAACGAAAGTAAAATAAAAGAGATAGAAGACAACAAAGTGGAGTAAAAGTATAATGGGACAAAAGGTTATCTTGGTTTGGGCATCTTTGCAGGAAGGGATAAAAAAAATTACCCAGACATTCACTAACATACCTACAGGGGGGGGCAGTCTGCCCCCCTGATGAGTCACAACCCATGCAAGGGCGTATGCCTGCCCCCCCCCCACTGACGAGCTTGAAGACCTTTTTTTTGCATGTCAAATTTTTGGGGGAATGAATTTGCCCTCCCCCTGTGAAAAATCCTAGGTACGCCACTGCAGACATTCTTGGGAATAGTTTGGAGAAAGAAGAAATATTAGGAGGAAAGGCTACAATTTGAATCAAGACGAGAAATTTCGTGTTAAGAAAAACATTGGGTCTAACCATTCTCACAAGATCAATTCAGAACATCCTTACAAATTCATCAGAAAAACTTCCTTCTTTCACTTTTTTTCTAATACACACATACACAAAAAATATGTCTGGCCTTCCAACAACTCATTAATCTTTACAAAATCACAGAATTTAATAAGATAACAGAAAAATAAACAGCATGCCAATCACAGATCTAACAATAGTTAATCCTAGTCCAGAGAAAGGCATTACAGGATTGCAAATTCTATCTATTGTCCGGAAAGTTTTGACTTTTCATTTAATCATGTCCTATTGTCGAACCAATGGGCGGTTTTTGGCGCCCGCCACGAAGCGTGGGACAATGTGTTCGGTCAGTCCCTATCCTTCATATGTCCCAACACTGGTTAATGGTCAGCCTTAATGGTCACATGATTGATAAAAGAACTGTCACTGTTCAAAGGGGGTCAAAAATTCTTCATTTACTCTCAAAAGACGGCAAATTCATTGTGCGATCCTACAAAGTTAACTCCCAACCAAAACACTGTCGCCCGTCTTACAGAATATTGACAGGTTTATTGACAAACAATCCAATCTGATTTCAAGGGTCATAGGCCTGAAAGGAGCAAAAGTAAAAATATCCAAGATACCGAATTTTATCTTATTATGTCCATATAGAGAAAAGAATAAATCTGTTTTGGTGTTTTAGGATTGCGAGTGGCTATGAATAAGATTAATTGCTGTAAATCTACATGACTGAATGCTTTGTCAGTGGATTCTTCAATACTGGCAGACAACAATCTTATGCTATATAATCTCGGAACAAACCGAAGTCAACTAGGATGAAACATTTCACACAAGGCCATCAGGCAGGTTGATCGTCTAAGATGTGATATATTCCACAATAAAAGTCAACATTTTCTTTCCAAATGCAACCTCAATGACCATTAATTCTCCCCCATAATCACTTTGGATTAATCTTCTGTCATCATAAGTCAACTAAGATTGCATTTCCAATCCCACAGGATTTCACCATTTTGGGGGATATTTAATTTGTCAAGTTATCAAGAGGAAATCAAATTCATAACTTTTGATTGCCCCTTGGCAGATGATTCCACAAGTGAATGTAGAGAATAATATTCATAAACATATTAACAAATACGTGTCCCCAGCTGATTTTGTCCATCATAACTAGTTTAAACTCTTACTACGCCTGGGGAAAAGGCAACTCTGTGACTGTGGGTTCAAGGTATTTAGTAATTTTTCAACAGACACTTCAGCAAACAAATAGAATTACTTCAAGTATATGGATTAGGAGTATAAGCTATCATCAACTTGGGTTTTGAACCAAGAACCCACCCGACTGATAGCTAACCACTACTCCACCACTGAAAAAACTATATGACGGAAGATACAATGGAGGTAGTGAAGTTCTACTCCACGAAAATAAAGAGAAAGTGAACGAACCACAGTTGATATTCTCCTTCTGAGTGACCCAATTACATTGCCTTTCAGACATTCCAATTTCCTCCCGGATACCTGGAGTATCACTTGCAGAAATACTTCAATAAATGCATTTTATTTTCGGAGCATCTTTATACAGCATCAGCAGAGAAGCAGGAAGAATTGATGTTTCCAACATTTAATCACGGTTAACACCATTTTATCTCTTATGAAGTCAATCAGTGATTGCATGTCTGTTTAAACTGGGAATGGTTTTGAACAGAACCTGAAACTGCCCTGGATAGCTTTGAAGCTGTTGAAAGGGATTGCTCTTCAAGGTTCAAGGTTGACTCAGAAGAAAACTGGGTTCCCAAAGGTGGACAGATTAAAACAGATATCAAGAACCCCCCCCCCTCAAAAAAGAGAGAAAACAAAACTGAAGTACAAGAAACATGCAAAGACAGATAGACATAATCAAGAAATAAATAGGGAAAATGACAGTTATAATGAGAGGGAAGGAGAGAGGATAGAGTTGGAACTGGATGGGGGGGAGCAAGAGAAAGATGGAGGGGGGATGGGATGAGGGGTAGACAGAGTCTAGAAATTATGATGGATTCTTTACAAGAAATCTATAAAAAAAAATCCCACCTCTCTCTCAATAAAGACAAAACTATTTTTCTTAACTGTATTAACGATAACCAGGATTTATCAGGGCAGTGGTGTTTGAATTGGCATGAATTTTCCTTTCATAACTCAGCGCTGCTTACCAAGAAAAAGACAATTTGATGCAAAATAAAAATTCCACCTTCCCCCAATTTTCTACGAAATTGAAGCACATTGTCCGTTTATTGACCCCCCATTTCATCTTCTTTGATTAAAAAAGCATGCAATCTAAATCAAGATTTCCCCTCCGATATAAGATTTACTTAGAATTCAATTTAAAATTTCCAATCTGGGTAGTACTTCCGACATAATGAACTGGATGTATTATTATGTTAAGTTACATTGCTTTCTTAAATCTCCTTTTTGCGATGCAGAGATGCAGTGAGTCATACCCTAAGCTCAAGTATCTATTCACCCCAATTGCAAATGCATCATACACCAAAGAAAAGCCCTCTTTTCCAAACAGCAGGGGCTTACGTCAAGACTCCTCTTGATGATCATAAGAAATTTGGAAAGGGGGCTTGAATGGGGGCAACGGGGGCAGTAGATTGGAACGAAAGCCTCATTTTTTTATATTCAAATCTGGCATGCACGCACATCAGAGATAGAAGATAAAAAGGGCGGAAAATGAAAGGCTTACCAATTCATGCTGCTAGTCTTCTGTTTCAGACTTAATTTTCCTATGACCAGGCATTACCCATTGCAAATAACGGTTGTTGCTTTATATTTTGGGGCAACTTTGAAGCATTCCAATTCATGCTTTCTTGTCATACTCCTTTTTCAAATTCTTATCAATGAAAATTATGTTTTATTAATCAGTTGGGTAGGGAAGAGGATCTGGAAAATTTCATAAGACTATCACAAGGTCTGGAAAGAAAAGACTACATCTCAAATGAAGTGTATTAATCTGGATCGATAGTTCAACGATTTAGTGGTCATGTGACAATAGGAAGATGGACCAGATTAAAGACTTAGTCTGACATAAAAGAGATCCAGGAACAATGGGCTAAGGAATTTCAGCGCCAGGACAATAACGGTTCCTAGTCTTGTTTGCCCACAACGACTAGCCTCCTGAATCGTTCTTGACACAACACCCCTCCAATACGTCTTAATGTGGTCAGATAGCCAGAAACTATGACAAAAAGTTTATTATTAGAATATTGGACCCCTCTCAACATTTCTGTGCAATCAATAAAGATGAGTTTGCAAGAATTATTTTCTCTTTTTGAATAAGAAATTCCAGAAACAGCTTTTCCCCTTGTATGTAGAAGTTAGCAGTAATATCATCAAGGAAATGTATGAAAATTAAAAAATGAAAAAAATTACCTCAACATGGTTAGAAATCAAATTATTTCTCTATAGAAAAGCTAATTCTGATTGAATTACACAAGATCATAAATCTACCCAGATTCAAGATGTTTTATTGTCATGTATAAAAAAAATACATATTTGCTTTGACCAAAAAAGGGCAGATCAAAATTGGAGTCACTACTCATTTTACAAATGAAATACACTCTATGATTCAAAAGGATGCAAATAATGACCTTTCCAATATAAGATTTAGATTTAAACTTTGTGGATTGAAATATGAAGACTAAAGATTTTAATTTAAATCTTTGGAGATTTAAAAGCTAGTCCTTCAGATAAAAAAATAAATCCAATATTTGGCTGATCAATATTCACAGCTGAACTAGGTTTATTTCAAACCATTGAAATTTAGATTGTACCACTAGCATATCATTGTAATTTTATGATCACTTTCTGACAATTATTTTTACCTTTAATAAAGGGAAAATGTATCTTATTGTGTCTCATTAGCCTTTATCATTCTTTCTCCCTGCATTCAATGAACATCAATGAACATCCTGAGAATGTTTCATGAGGCATATCATCAATCGATCATCGATATCATCGATTTGTTATCAGCCAATCAGAGGTAAGGATTTCAGTAGCTTATCACAAATACTCAGTGAAAACCACTGCATATCTGCTTCAAGAAATGCTCACCCTATTCTGTTCATCTCTTTTGTGTTATGCCTATTTAGCAGGGAGACAGTCTGGTTGACTTTTTGAGAAAGTTGTTGCTTTTATGACTTAATCCGGGGGCAGGGTTGAGCAGAATGATCATTAATATGTTTTTATCTACAATGTTTTCATTCAGCTAATCTGGTACGGGATGCTATTAATGATGTATATTTGTGCAGAATGTGCTAAAAATCCTTCACAGGTGACGACATTACAGACAGACTAGACTCAATTTTTCACTTTTTTGTTTGGATTTTCTATCGGAAATGTCCACTTGTGACATTTATTAACAAACATTTCTGTTTCTGAATCTTATTTTTCTTTCCATCAAAAGAAAATTCAACTATTTTGTCTGTTGACCTCCCCGATCCAACTGCCCACCTTCTCCCTCTCTCTTTCTCTATCACTCTTCCTCCCCCACTCTTAAAATTAATCAGTCAAATTGACTAGATCGTTAGTCAGCTGGGTGCAACTGATATGTCTAGTCACATTTCTGGCACATATTCTAGTAAAAAATAACTCTTTTCTGGTAAAATGTGACAGGAAAATAGTCAAATGTGACTAGAATAACAGTTGCACCCAGCTGACTCGATTAACTAGTCATTTTGACTGATTTGTTTTGAGAGTGCTCTCTGATTATATCTCTCTTCGAGTCTACCCTTTTCTCAAGTAAAATTTACCACATATTTTCAAAGTAGAAAAAAAATCAAAATCTGTCCCCATCCCACAAAAAGTCACACAATTTTCTCTTCTAACTCCCCAAACCCAACCCCCTCCCTCCCTGCCTACCTACCACCCCACCCCCTCCTCCAACCCATTCCCGCTCTCCATCCCCCCTCCTCTCGATCGATAATTCCCCGATACCACTTAAACGTGCAGGTGCGCTGAACGGGGGCGCACAATGGGGGCGATTGTCACCCGCAGTTTGATACCACCTATTGTCTTTCCCATTAATATCACCATCGAGGTCATCTCCTATTGTTTGGGCGTGCGATGATGGGGATTTATTGATTAGCGGACGGTGGGCATTGTCGGATCCTTGACGGAAATCCATTCACGTGTTGCTAAGTCAATTATATTGATGAAATATTTTCCAGTGTTATGGGTATCTATTTATGGATTCCAATGTGCAGTTGATGACGTGCGGTGAGACGGGTGACCGTTACACTTCCTCCTTTGCACCCCCTGCCCCCCCTCCCCCCCCATCCTGCCTACCACCTTGTCTTTTACATTCTCAAGAGGAGGGGGAATTACATGGGGGGTTGAGGCAATTTCCACTCCAAAATGCTCTGAGCCCTGGTGGGTGTTTCATAAAGCTGTTCGTAAGTTAAGATTGACTTTAAGAACGACTGGTGATCCTTTCTTACGACCTAAATAATCACCAATTAATAGTCAATGGTGAATATCATTTACCACAAAAAAGGTTCACCAGTCGTTCTTGAAGTCACTCTTAACTTATACCATGGTCACGTTTGCTCTACGGCGGCCATACGGCGAGTCGAAAACAGCCGTTTCAAATTTTTTTGTACCAACTGCATATCGGTGGTTTGAATCGAAATTAATAAAACGGCTGTTGTCGACTCTCGATACGGCCGCCGTAGATCAAATGTGACCAAGGTATTACAAACAGCTTTATGAAACGCCCCCCTGGACAATTAAAAAAGAACCCTTGAAAATTTCCATACCGCAATGTCTAGCTTAACTAAGTTTGCAGATTTTAGTTGTGGGCTACAAAAAAAGTAGCCCCCCCCCCAAAAAAAAAAAAATTAAATACATAAATCAAAATAAAAATTTGGAGTGCTCAATAGTATTCTGAATTCATCCAAAATATAAAAAAGAAAGACAAGAAACCAAGAGACTATCAGCTATATCATATTTAAATAGTTCTTAAAAACCGCAATTCCGATGAACCCACGCCATCGAAACGAAAGCGGTTACGGTGTGTCATCTGGAAATCGCATCATATTGCACCTCCCAAGTTCAAATACAAAGAAATTTCAAGGAAAACTCCCAAAAGCACTTCAATAAATTTCTCAAGCTAATTCACTGTGCTATCCAAATTAATTGACCAGGTCGTAAATTGCTACTGAAGACTTCAAACCAACTGCAACTGGTTGTTAATAGAGGTCAAGGGTCATCCGGTGTCATGTGACTCATAGGGTTGCGATGTTTAAGAGAAGTACTAAATCAATTAAAAATGTATGCCTTGGCATGCCAAATTTTTTTACATCAATGTGACAATTATTCAAATCAATTCAAATGCACAGTTAACTCAAACCAAAGTTTTAGTTTTATATGTAGGCATATTGTATAGTCTATACTAAAGAGAGTAGAAAACCCCAAAGAATGACATTGACACTTGCCCATAAAACCAGATTTTCGCATGCCCCTCAAAGAAATACTTTTATGGCAAATTTGGCATTAAACTCCATTCTGATTTATGACTTAATTTTCTGAGTGCCATTTTCATAATGCACAGAAGCTTCAATTACATTTAGCCCTAGGGTAGGGGAAAGTAGTCACACACTGCCCCCCCCCCCTTGACTGTGTACAGTCCCATTTAGACAAAAATGATTTTGAATGGGTTACACTTGATTAAAACTACAAATCGAGACATGACAAATAACTGCAGTTTTTTTCTAAAAAATTCTTGTTCCAAACATTTTATCATAAATGTGCAGGCCCATAAATGTTAAATCTGCCAGGTATAATGAATATCAACATTTCATAATTTTTTTTTTGTAATTCTCCAACAAGGTAATTACAATACTTGATTACATTCAAATAAACTAACATTATAAAGACTTGGACATAACAATCATGTATTCATCATTAGTACTTCTTTTGACAAGGAGCTTTATAATAATTATTATCCATTCAGTTTAAATGTTTTTGTTCCTTCTTATCAACAGCTATACAGAGCATGTTGTTGCTCTTTCCAGTTTTTGTATATCAATGGTGTGACAGCCTAGTCTGAGCCATGGCTCCATATTGAAGGTTATTAATCATGAAGAAAATAATGTAAAATCAGACCAATGTCTAAATTACCTTCCAAACAAAGCAAATACAGATTAAAATAGGATTAAAAATGAGCTAGTGTTACAAGCGAGGAATGCTAGGTGACTGGGGATATGGTATTATTTTCAAGATCGTGTCTAAAAAAGGGGATCGGTGAATATTTATGGACTTGAACTTTGGCTCTCCTGAACCCGAGAGAGAAAAACATTGCAGGTTCATGGCAAAAGTTTGATTCTACTTCTCAGGTATCAGCTACTTCTCAGGTAACTTAGCTAGAACAGAGAAAACTTCTGCGAGTCTGAAAAGTTTCAATAGTCTAACCTTTTTTCAATGAACAAAATTTTATAAAATGATCCCAATGTACAAAATGTGTATACAACGATTCCAATGTAGCTCTTACAATCCATGAATTCAGCAAGAATAAAAAAAAAAATATATGTTCTCAGATATTTGACTAATCTGACGTAGAGACAAATAAAAAAACAGTCTTGCTTATTTCAATACGTGCAATAGTTTTTTTTTAGCCAACCTGTAAGTTTATTCAAGACAAGTTTATTTAAAACAAGATTGCATGCAAAATGTATTGGGATTTTCAAATATACAGTCAGTTCACAATTTAACCAACTTTTGGGTTGTTTAAAATATTCTGAGTGTGAGCTGCACAGTAACAATTCTGTTTATTTTTTTATATACAACACTGTTTACTATATGAACCTTACACTAGTTGTTTAAACCATTTAAACAAGTGTATACAAAATTTAACAATTTTAATTTATATACTCAATTCTCAATAAATCAACAATGGTTGTTATAACTGTTAAACAACCTCTGTATGGTTCATCATTGTATAACATTTAAACAACATTTTTACTCTCTGGTATATAAGTAACTTCAATGCATTGCTTTCCATAAATTAACAAAACTGAAAGAGTGGGCCTGATTTTTCATTTGCTTTGATATTTTCCTCTTCTTTATGGGTAATATCTTTCCCGAATCTTGAGTGAAACTTTTTAGAAATAATATTCAAATCCACTCTAAATCTATTTCTCCTTCAAAATTGAGATAGATGAACATTACACTTCATTAAGCAATGTTAAATATCAAGGAATTAGCCATTATGAATTCACTCTGGTAGGATAAAACAGAATTATACTCCATTTATCAAGAGTTTGGCGGGGTTAAAGGTAAATGCTAGTTTTGGTAACGATATCAAAATGAGTTCGTACAGAATCCAATGAAATGACCACCAAAGTGTCTGTATAAATAAAGAATATGTGCCAAAGGATTATGGAAGAAATTGTGTAATTGCTGAGAAATTAGCAAATAAGCACAGGATTCGGTTGGAGCGTCGGGCCCGACAATGCAATAATTATACACTGTCCCACGTGCGCTTATCTGTGTTGGGGATCTTCAGTCTGAACATTTTTCAACGTAGATTTCAAGATTTCACAAAGTTTAGTTTATGTAACTGTACCAGATCTAGATCCTCGATGATACACTGTCAATTAAGCCTTGTTTTATAGACTTTCTCATAAAATCACTGCAACTACTGGAATTTCTCTTTAAAGTAAAAAAGACAGAAAAATGTATGACCCAATTGTGACTTCATCCAAGTAAAGTCATATTGTCAGTTCTCAGATGAAAAGCCTACATTATAAATCCCTTCCCCACAAACAAACCTTTTAACTTTTGCTAAGAAAGTGAATGGATTAAAGGCTTGGCGATATATGTGATTTCAAGCATATAAGATTTAATCCGCTGTTGACAAAACGGTAGGAATTATATCCCATATCAATGCTATATCTTATTCACTCTAAGCAGATAATGTATTTTCACTTAAGACGTCATGTAAAGGTCTATGTAGTATTGATGATTAAGAAGACTTAAACCCTATTGAGAAATTGCTAAAAATTGACTATATTATATGATAAGTTTATACCAAAAGCTTCAGTCTCTGTCACATCGATTGTTCCGCCAAACTCTGTTGGCTTCACTCGCATTAAAAAAAGTAATAATAATTCTTTTTTTAAAACCCCTCCAAACAGATGGCTATATACTAAGTTAAGAATATAATATTTTTGGTACAGTAACTGTAAAAAAGGTGTTTAAAATTTTACATGTTGTTAAAGCCCATCACTCTAACAGCTATTGTTTAACTTTTAAACAAGTTGTTTAAACTATTTACCAAATTCTGAAACTTTTAAATAAGTTGTTTCAATTTCTAAACAAGCTGTTAAAAATGTAAATATTTAAAAGTTTAAACCACAGCTGTTGGAGTGACAGGTTTAAACAACTTGCTTGAAATTTTAAACAGCATTTTGCTAGTGTAGTTTCTCACATCATATTGCTGTTGCAAGCACTTGGTAAAATTGTTCCAGTGTATCAAATACTAGAAATAACAAGGTGAAATTCTATTATTTTAATAATCAATTGTCAATTTAATAAAATCTGATTAGCAAACAGAAGGACATAAGTCACATTAATATATTTCCAGACTTCGAGAGGTGAAGGTGAAAGAGATTTGATTAAAGAAAAAACTACATTTCTTAGGCTAATTGTGACTTTCCTGACTTCGGATTTTAAAAAGGATAAGCTGAACATACATCAATCAATACGAGGTGATGAGACAAAGACAGTCCCTTTTATATGTTTTCGGGCAAATCTATAGGCCTAAAGTCAAGAAATCACGTCATTAATTCATTACATGTCATTTTTATCTGTATGCACACAATGTAAGTCAAACTGCAGGGAAGATTAACAGACTTATTCCAATCACATTTATAACAATCAAAACAACCGCAGAACCAAGTCTCAATAAAAAAAACATTTATCACCGTATAAACCTTGTATCTGGCAACTAGTGACATAAAAGGGGACATATTTGTATACAAGCAGCTATAACACAGAGTAAAGGGCAGTTAGGGTTTTGCAATCTGAAATATACATGAGAATAATAGATGTTTACAATAAGCACGAGACAGATTTTATGCAGCAAATGCAGCCAGCCTATTGAGTCTACAAAAATCCAAGGAAATATTTCATGATTTGATAAATGAATAAGAAAAAATACAGTATATTCTGCATGTTCATTTAAATATTAATTACATCCTTTTTTATTTTTCTGTCACATGTTTTTAGCTTCTTGCAAGTAAGTTTGAATCAATTTTGTTCTCCTTTTACTTTAATTCCTTCCTGATTTCTCTGTCTTATCTTTTCTGATTTCTTTTTTTTTCAAATGTCAGTATGATTCCTTAAAATCTTGAATAGATGCTAAATGTTGTCAATATTTTGTTTGCCCTATATTCAGCACAACTGCATTTCTACCCAATCTTCTCACTTTCTTCTAGTTTTGTGCAGAAACTTCATCACAAAACAGAATGAAATGTATTTATCATCTAGAAAATTCACCTGAACCTACCAAGTTCTGTTCAAAAGTCTTATTTTGACACAAAATTTGTAATTTTCCCACTCCATGAGCAAGATTTTGAACTGCTTAAGAATTAAGAAGGACTAAGGTGATTAAACGAAGTGTTATTTCCCTGCAACACTTGAGCCCAAAGCTTAAATTAATTATTTCTTATTCTTGTATAGAATTAGGGTAATACAGCTGCTTCATGGCGCTTACACGGTGTGAGAGATGTATTGAAACTTGTCAAAATACCACGCAGCTCATGCACTTGTCTCCTTTAAACATGGACTTTATTACTTTCCATTTCCCTTTTACATAAAAAACCTCTCCTCTCATCAGTATCAGGCTCCTTCTCCCTACTCCAATCATGTATAATCCCTATAATCCCCTCTAATCTTCTTTAATCCTAATCAGATTTGAATCATTAGAAACCCAGTGGGGTAGAAAAAAATAGAGAGATTTAATCCAAAGTTTGGTCAACATTTCTTGAGATTGCAGAGGATGGGTGGTGTGCTGAGAATAGCGCTTCAAGGAGACGCCAAATCTTCTTAGCATCTTGGTGTGCAGTCGACCGCAAAGCGTCCACAGGATACAGGATTTTAATCTTGAGACACAAACTTAAACTGTAATTAAAGGGAGATGTGTCTATTCAAAAAGGCACTGAAATGCTATACAGTGTCCCATAAAAATGAAACCTAAGGCTCTTAGCTTTTTTTCTTAGCATAAACAAATGATTTAATATACATGTATGGCGTTTACATCATGATCAAGTTCAATTATTCTTCTTTATTTTGAAGAGTTTGATACTTTTTAAGACATGAAAACACATTTGACGACTGGAATATGTATATCCTTGAAAATATGTTCCCCTTTTTTCTGCAACACCCTATACAGTAGGAACATAATGTTGCATATCAGGGCTGTGGTTTTGCTTCATCAGGGTCAAAGAAAAATCCTTGACTCAGGATCTGGATTTAAGAATACTAACTGCTGGCAAAATACATTATCATTTATCAAAGTCATTTAAAATGTGTATGGGATTTTCAAACAGAAAATATACCAAATATAGCCCCCCTACATTTTTCTTTCGGGCAGTTCCATTTAATAAAGCAAATCAACATAGAGGGAGAGAGTTCAATTTCACAATAAATTTCATGAATGTATGACTCCATACCGGTGTGTTGGCTCAGTGGGTAGAGCATCCATCTCACAACCGGGAGGTCGGGAGTTCAAACACCGGCCGTGTCAGAACAAAAGACATTAGAAGACGGAGTTGATGCTACCGTTTGGAGTTCAACAATTAAAGGGATAGAGCCTCATCGATATGGCGCTGCACAGTGGCTACCAGGCCACGACCAATTTGGCAAAACAACTTTTGGGAGTATTTCACTTCATGTCTATTTCGGACAATAAAAAAAAGGATTTTTATCTTTTTTCATCTTTTTCATTAAAAGCTAAATGCCTACAATTTGTTACAGAAATGAGGAAATGCTGATGGACGGTCAAGTTAAGTTGTATTGAGGGTTCCATGACATTTGCTCTGGCGACGATTGCTCGGCTCTAAATTCCACACACTAATCTGACCGACTTCAACCCTAACCTAAGACTAACATTAAACACTATATTGCAACCACATCCTAACCCTACATCTTATAATGAAAGTAAGCATGGAGCAAATGTAGTATCATCGTATTAACAAGTGTAAACCTGGAACTGCTTTGTAGACCTAGAACTAGTTTAAAAGACCAAAGAATAATAATCTTTGACACCATTAATAGTTCATGCTCACTTCTGGAACAAATCTCACATTCACTAAATCCCCCCTTCCTCTAAAGAACAACAAAGATTAACAATTCTGGTGGAATGTTTGTCTTTGAGCTTCAAAACGATCTCCGACTTCAACACGATCATTCATGTTCAAGGCAGCTTGAACCCCAGCTGAACCTAGCAGCCTATTAGCAGAGTGATAATGGGTGTATTGTTTGTGTGTGTCACTCATCACATCTGCATGTTGCCAAGCTGAGGAACTTTAGTGATTGTCTGATCCCTGTCAGAACAGTCTATCTATGTACTTTGATAACCTTTTATCGTACTTTAGTCACCAAGAACTTGCTACTTGAAACACAGATAGCGACCTTCTTGATAATAAACACATCTTCTGGGCAACATTATGTCACATCTATCCGTCAAAATTTGCAGCCACCAACAAAGTAATGTCATACTTTGATTGTCTATGATGTTGTCTTCATTTTGTTCTTCAAACACATACACAATAAAGTGAAATTGTTGGTATTAATAAAGATAAACCTAGCTTATAATATCTTCAAAACAACAAATCTTTAAAGAGAAATGCCAGTGGTTGCAGTAAACACTGATTTCATGAGAAAGTCTGTAAAACCAGGCTTAATTGTCAGTACAGTGTATATCATCCACGATCTAGATCTGGTACAGTCACATAAACTGAACTTTGTGAAATCTTGATATCTACGGTGAAAAATATTCACACTGAAGGTCACCAACACAGGTAAGCGCACGTGGGACAGAGTATTATTATTGCTATGAATGTCGCGCCCGACGCTTGACCCGAATTCTGTGCTTATTTGCTAATTTCTCAGCAATTACACAATTTCTTCCAGAATCCTTTGGCACATATTCTTTATTTATACAAACAGACACTTTGGTGGTCATTTCATTGGATTCTGTATGAACTAATTTTGATATCGTTACCAAAACTGGCATTTTACCTTTAAATTCAAATATAATTCTGTTGAATCAATGTTAAAATCTGCATCCCCTCTCTGTTTACATCAATTTTTTATGTTAAAGCAAATAATTCTTCTATATTATTTTTGCTTTAATAAATTTATCTACAAAGAAATGTTTTGATATCATCCATAATGAAATAGAATATAAGTCGAAATAAATCTTAAAAGTGCCCTGTGCATTTTGATTAACAAGAGTACATTACCCGAAAGCATGTTGTAGTCACTCCATGCTGAAAGAAAGGGTTCCTATGCTCCTCCGCGACCTTTGACCTTCAACCTCAAAGCAGACAGACACATTATTGGCCCTCTCCTTCCTTGGCTGTCTCCAACAAAACCATGACACTCATCAATCGCCATGGCAACCATTATGTTTGAGCTAATTCTGTCACAATCCACTCTCCGCAGAGTTTGTACTAATCTAGTTTGGGTTAGGTACAGTTGTGGGAATGTCATGTCGAGCATGTAAGATAGTATGTTGCGAAGTATCGCAGGCTTATGAACGGATCAACTTGAGAATTTGAACGCGTTTCCACATTGTCCGAGTGGTACATTTATTAATGCTTTCTCAAAAGGGAAAGAATGATGTATCAAGAAAAGGCGAATGGCAGGGCCTCATATTTGGATGTTGTTTATCGATAAAAAGCTAAAGTTTTGAACAAAATGTTGGAATTTAGAATACTAATTTATGTAAAGGAAACTTTGTTCGTTTGGTAAATATACATATACTTCTGTCAAAACATGACAGGTATGTTACCAACATAAAAGAGTTATCATGTTTACTTTTATCGTCTCCTCAATGCATCATCATGGTGAGTCCATGTTGTCCTGTCTAAAAAAAAATCTTAGATTGTTCTTTAGGCCTGATGTTGCCATCATAATATGATAAAAAGTGGCCCATAAACCACTTACTAAACCATAATTAAATTAAAAGTACAAGGTTTTACATCAAGTTTCAAATATGAATCAACACTATTCTTAAATCAGTCCATGTTGGGAGCTAATTTTCATTTTGATTCTCTTACCCGCCCCCACCCCCCCCCCCCCCCATTATTCCCTTCTGCTAGAACCCCCATCCTTTCCCCATTTCCGCTCTCAATTTTTTCCTCTATACACCCCCCTCTCTCTCTCTTTCCCCTCCCTAAATATCCCTTCATTTCCATTTATCACATCCCTGGTCCATCTCTCCTTCCCTTACCCCTCCCCCTTCACCCCTCCATTTTTCCCTTACATGTATTTCTTTCCTATGCAAGAACTTTTAGGCGGTGCTGCACCAGTCCGAGTTTGCTCTATCTCAAGATTTTAGCCCGATCGTCCATTTCGCGATTGATATCCAGATTCAAGAAACCCCGTCTCCACCATCGCAAGAAGAGCGATTCCTGCTCGAGCGAGGCATATCGATGCATTATGGTCTGACGAAGTGAATAAAATAATCCAGAGTGCGTCTGCACCTACGAATCAGCGTGATAATTTGTACAGTAGAGGGCTATTTTTCAATTAATCCCAAGTTGACTTGGGATTGCAATGTCAAATTAATCCTGCAAACTAGCACGATAAATGCGTCTCCATTAGAAATAATCTCGAGATTGTTCCGATCGGGATCAGAAATAGCGCACTAATTTGAAAACTCGGGCTGGTGCAGACTGCCCTATAGTGTATTTCTCCGCTTCCTCTTCTCCCCCCTCCCTTTCTTCTCTCCCTCCCCCTCCCCTTCATTCTCCTTCCCCCTACTCCTGCTCCCCACCTGCATTATCCCCAAACATCCGACTCAATCCATGATGCATGCTAACTGGCAACGTTTGGCAAACATCACGAGCAGGGAGAAATGATCCTAGAATGTTTGCTGATGACTTCATGTCTCTCGCTCCAATCGGGTATCATTCATACAAACAAGCATTCATCAATAGAAAGATGAGACACTGTGTCAACACAGGTAGTCATAACAGTGTATTGTGACTGTGGACTTAAATGTGTGCTATATCTTTTCAAGTGCTTTTCTTTCCATTTTGGATATTTGATCTGTAAGACATAGGCAGACCGTCTCCGTCGCTCCTTAATCACGTTTCTAGAATTAAAGTCTTTTTCAGATGAATGTATTTGGCACGATTGCCAAATCAATAGCGTGACTCCCAGAAAGGCATTCTAGTATTACTCTGCCAAACATATGGCAATTTTCAAACAAAGTAGGTATTCTAATAACAATACAAAACAGTTGGTCAACATATTTGACCAATAAAGGTTTAGCAAAAGTCATTACCAATTCAAAAATCATGGTCAAATACTGATCAAAACAGCACCAACAGACAAATCATTAGGTGGTTTCAAACCGCCTCGATCACAAGAATCCCTGTTAAATTACGAGAACTTTTTAGGCTGAAAATACCAAGTAATTATTCCTGCATTCACACCGCCCTGAAGCATATCCCTTCGGGAAGTTCCTGAACTTACGAGCATGCGCAGTATGGTCTGATAAACAGGCAAGGCGCGATATTCAAAATCACTAGCCCAGCAGCCACCCACGGTACCGCACCCAACGACACGCTGGGCTAAAAGTTCCCGTAATTTGCTTTCACATCACCAAAGTACCTGCGACCTTGGAAAAATCTCGTAAAGTTCTCGTAATTTCGCCAAGTACCTACTTTTTAGCGGGTATTTTCTTTAGGGGATATTACGCGTAGTTTGCTTTCACATTACCAAAATACCTAATATTTTCTGATCGGTGTAAATTTCCCGATCAGAGAATACCTGGAACTGACGAACTTCGAGGCGGTCTGAAACCACCTACTGGTCAAAATTTTGAGCAAATGCTGATCAAAACACCTATAGATGGCCAACATTTTGACCAGTGATTGGTCACTGTTTTTCCCCAACCCTCATCATTATAGTCAAAACGTAGGTAACTTGTTCCATCCAATAAGTGATAAATAATTAAATAAAAACCAAAAAAAGGCATTGCAAGTTGTTGAGTTGAAGTTGAATGGAAGTCAAATACAAATCTTACACAGAATCAAAGGACTTTCACTTGATGTTTGGATTAATCCCTGATATTCAATTAAACCTAGGTTTCTTTCAAATCCTAGTATGTGCTTAAAATCCCATAATGCAAATCACAAGCGATGACATCACTATTCATATATCCTGTGATCATATAGGCATTTCTTGAGTAAAACACAAAATACCTCACAACGGAGAGAAGTCATCGACCAGAAAAATGGCATGGATATTGAATTCATTCCATATTTCATCTTTTTGAACGGATCATTTTTAAGTAGTCTTGGATGGAAGAGACAGAGGGATATCGATTTCAACCAATTCAAGTTAAGTATCTGCAATACATGAAGATGCTCAAAAGACCGCATCCTTCTGAAATGTTCGTTGCTGGGCTGTTCCAAGATAGCTTAGAAAAAAGATGCATTTTAGAATTATGGCATTGGAGCTAAGCTTTTATTACCCCAGACCGTTTCTCTCTCTGAAAATTTATGACAAGCGCCCCCCTTAAAAAAACCCAAATATCATCACCTTGAAAAAAAGGGGCATTTATCAGATATGAAAGGACACAGACAGAAGAAGGCACGTGCCCCCCCCCCCCATAAGCAAATGATTATTACCCATCAATAAAATATAAGGCATTCACTTACCTGATAATGAAGTGTAGATGATGAGATAGATCCAGGCAGAATGCAAAGAAAAGGAAAGAAACAGAAAATATGGATTAGAATAATGTAATAACTATCTTTTCCTTTTTCACACCATAAGGAAGAATAAGAAGAGGGCCTTTTCAGTATTTTTGAACCACATTCTTTCTTTCTTTATTCAGCCAGCAGTGTAAAAATAAAAATTAATACTTCTTATACAACCTGATCATGTTTATTTAATATATCATCACTCTCATATAACACCGCATTGAGATGTAACTATCTCTTCAGAGGCTGAATGGGTTGGTACCGTTGCTATCGACAGCGCCACTACAAAGTTCATGGGTAATCGCCGCTCTAGCGTGAGGGCGTTAATCCGTATCCGGGGCCGGCTCTGATATCGAGCCGGGCGCGGATATCAAAACGTGATGACAGGCAGGTCTGTCCTTGGATTTTAGCGCCGACCGAGCGAGGATGATCACAGAGACGAGGAAATTTGATGACTCGATCATGTTAGAATCCTAATCAGAACGTATAATGTAATGTAAGTGGGTCTAGTTAGGGTGTGTGCCTGTCAGCAATTGCAATTTAAAGATGGTGTGATCACCAATGCTTTTCAAATTGTCTTCAATCAATACAAGACATTGGAAAGAGTTCATTGTCAAATAAAGATACAATTGCCAAAATAAGCAATTGCAATTTAAAGATGGTGTGATCACCAATGCTTTTCAAATTGTCTTCAATCAATACAAGACATTGGAAAGAGTTCATTGTCAAATAAAGATACAATTGCCAAAATAAGTGATAATCAAATTGCCGTTTCTGTCTACTTTGGTGGTAGATTGAGTTAAAAGATGGCATTTTTAATGGGTGAAGGTTTTTCAACTCAAACCCCTACCGAAATTTAAGCGTGCCGCTTGCTAGTAACTAGCATGCGACTAGCAGGGCACTCGCTTAATAAGCGAGTGCATGCTAGCGAACAGTCCCTGCTCGCTAAAAGATCGCTTAACTATTACTCTGCACGCATATCACACGCTTATTAAGCTAACCGCATGCTAGTTACTAGCATGCCGCAAGCTTGCGCAAGCTAGTCGCACGCTTCCCGCAAGCTTGGAAATTTCTGTAGGGGAATACAGATTGAAATCACATCTGGGGGATGTCGCAGTGCAGTATCCTAGTATAAACCATTTCTGATGTATATCTATAATGAAGTTATTTTTCTTATTATTATATCTGTCACTTTTGAGTATCTCTTTTTATTTTTTTAATTTGAATTTAAAGGTGATGTTACCTCAGTGGGTACACTGTAAAAACAGTGGTGTTAAAACTGACACCAATTGGTGTTAATAGAGGACCACACCCTGAGGTGTTAAAATTACACCATAAAGATTGAACATATAACACCAAAGAGTGTAAATGTAACAATCAAAGGTGTTGTAATAATACCTATAGGTGTAAAACTAACACCACCAATTTAACACAGGTGTAAAATAACTGGTGTGGTCCTCTATGTACACGGGTTAACACCACAGTTTTTGCTGTGTGTGAGCTACACTGGTTAGGATTGAATTCGGTGGAAATAATGAATGAATGATTCAATTATCTTAAATCGTTGCCTTAAAATGGACCCTCATTAGTTGCCCAATTGTTGAGTCAAATCAGGGAGTTGGGAGATTGATTCATTCCATTTATCGAACAAGATGTATATTTACATGTAATAATAATAATAATAATATGCAACATTTATATAGCGCTTAATACAAATGTTTCAAGTGCTGCATACTATTACCCCGGCTTTAGCACAGCTTCCCTGATCGGGTGCATCGAGCATTCAAGGAATTCTTTCCTACCGGGTAACCATTTACTACACCTGGGTCGAGAGTGGCAAATGTAGATAAATGCCTTACCAAAGGGCATTAGTCCTTTGGTGGGATTTGCACCCCGGACCTTGTGGTTCAAAGTCCGAAGACTTATCCACTGAGCTACAACACCTCTTTGCCTGCAGAATTATAGCTATCACCTTACCTCTGAATGCATTCCAATATACATGTTTTATTGTCCAATGATTTGGATTTTATTTCCATCTATTCGATTCTCTTTAGTCCCCACTCTCCTGACCCCCCCCCCCCCCCTTCCCCTAAAAATCAATCCTCTCTCCTTCCCTCCTATCAAACTCCCTTCTTCACTTCATATCCATGTACAGGCCTAGATATATAAGGTGACAAATTTAACTTCAATTTCACACCTTAGTGGAAAGAGATTATCCTTCAAGAGTCTCTTAATCCCACCCAATTTCAAGCCTTTCTGCCCTGCTAATTGCAGATACAGAGCTGATCCAGCATAAATGTTGAATTTTCCTCAAGAAATTGGAAACAAGAGATATTTTCTACTTTTGCTTCAGAGGGAAAACAGCTAGGAGATGAAACAGAAAATGTAAATATTCAAGATTATAAAATAGGAACAAACAAGTCATGATTACATATGCATGTTGTGAGGCATCGGAGGAAGGAACCTGCATGATTGAAACCATAGGCCTATATATAATATTAAGATATCAAAATATCAAAACTACAGTTGAAATTACGTTCAACTACATGGCAGATAATTATTGATGCTGGTGATTTTTTTTTCAAATAACCAGACTTTCATTTAATACAGGGAATTGCTTATTGCCATCGTCTCTGACAAAGTAATTGTAAAGTAACTGCTTGGTATAAATAGAGGACTGGAAATTAATCCATGTACACAATATAGGAAGCATTGTTGTTTTGCAAAGACTCTACCACAGCATTAGACAGAATATGAATTTTCGCGATTGTATCTAATATGTGCAATTGAAGGAAATGCTAAGGGTTAAATGGCAATCTTTGGGAGTATGAACACAGTTTTCTCCACATAAGTTTTGAATGAAGCGTCCTTCGATCAATCTAACACTAAATACTTGACAAGTCTTATTAGGGGAGCTGACCAGTCCAAATATTATCCTCTGTAAAGCCGCAAAATACCAAACACTCCAGTCTAAACAAGACTAGGGAGGAGAAGGCCGGTGTTCAAGAACACGTAAAGCCTGTTCACACTAATGGATCTCAAATTTAAACCAGTCCAAGCATAGTCTAAACAAGATTGGAAAGGAGGAGGCCAGTATTCAAGAACACATGGAAACCTGTTCACACGGCAATGGATCCTGAATTTAGGCTAGCCCACATATTATCCACTTTATAAAGCCTAAACAATATTGGGAAGGAGTCGACTATCGTCAGTATGCGACTATTTTAACTACCACGGTAACAGGGCTCAACAGCCAATCAAAAATTAAGATTTGTATGGTAGTTACAAAATTCATTAAAAACTCTTTGTAAATGGATCTAAAAAGTCTCCATAATGAGTGTCTATAGCACAACTAATTCACAAGCGCAGATCCTTTTTATAGATTTTCTTTTTTTTATTCTTTTTTTTTTATAATTCAACTAAACCATACTCCCCCTCTTATTAGACTGGAACGAGGGAGAAAAGTTTCTACATGTGCTAAAAACATTTTTTTTTTACTAAAGACTTAGGGTCAGGCAACATACTGAGTCTTGTTTATCATCTCAGCAGTAAGCTTTCTTGTTGCCATGGAAACATGTTTTTCCAGCTCGCTTACCAATGCTGTTGGTGGAGCTAGTCTTGTTTGGAGACAATGCATGATTTTATCATCTCAAAATTGTCTTCTACGTTTGATTCGCAGACTTACCATCAGACAAGTAACCTATGACTTTGGATCACCAAGTCATGAAGATGTTCAGTTAAATATTTAGGAAGATAAATAAATATTAATTGATTTTTCATTCTTTACATGAAGCTGAAGCGAAGATGAACTTCAAGTGGCCAACTGAAGGAATAAAGACCAGAACAATTGAACATCTCGGTAGAATATCTCTGAACAAATGCACAAATATTTTGCCAATTTGCCTTGATACTAGGCTATCAATCTGGATCAGCAGGTGCAAGACTTTAATAGCGACTCCTCATTAGTGCATAATTGGAGGAGAAAAAACTCAGATCATTCAATAATAGATTATATATCACGACATACATTGCAGTTGCTAATATAGTTAGGTCATCTTCCATTCAGAGTGTTTGGTGGATAGGGGATATGTGTTCCATTTTTGATATCTTGCCATTTTCTTTCTTTCTTTTGATTTCGATTAATTCATTCCCTCATCCTTATTTTTTTTTTTGGGGGGGGTTCATAGCTGGATAGTCATTTCAAGAATTAAACAAATGATGATAATGTCTGAAGGTTGTTTTCTTCATGTAAAAGAAATACTGAAGGAGAACATTAATAACACTCAGTTTTCCAATCTTTTCTAATCTTTTTGGGATCATATTCTCCATTGACACAATTAAAAACAGTAGGGTTTTTTTTTTTGCAATTCCATTTGCCCATCCTAATCCCCTCCCCTCCACCAGATCCACCCATTAGCCTGCCCCCCTACACCTCGTCTTTGCAAAATGACGGGTGATGTTACATTTTTAATAGAGATCCAACATTAAGCAAGCAGTCATGGGCCATACATTACCTTTCCTTCTAAATTAAGAAAGGGAGGGGGAGGGAATAAAGCTTCTAATGCATTTACCCCTCTTCTACAACACTGACTATGCCATGTCTTTCACACATGAAAGATTGGTCATGTGTAGCTCTAGTCACATCATGAAAACAAACTACAAATCAACCGATGATATACCATTGGAAATAAGGTAATGACTTTTATCAATTTAAAGTCTGTTTGAACTATTGTGACTGAGGCTTGTCACTAGAGCTCCACAAGAAACAGGAATTCTCAGAAAAGGGCTAGACAGTGCCAATCACACACAACAGGTAATCAAATGTGATCAATTAAGTATTCATAATATTGATATTAATGCCATTAAATGAAAGTCCCCTCATTGTCATATCAAACAATGCGAAAGAATTCTCAATAGACCGATGATTGATTTTTCCATTCATGCGCAACATATCCAATTTCACCTTTTCTGCCTTGATCAAAATAGTTAATTAGTGATTGACCAAATATTGATTTTAAAATCTAAGGCATCAAATGAAAAGCATGGATTGCTGTCACTGAATTCCACATGTGGAAGGTTGATGACCTCAATCTATTGTAGTTTTCATTTGATGAGGTCATGTGACCAAAGATTTTGGCCATGTACATTTCAATTGTAGGGTCATAGTTACAAAAGCATGCAGGGGGAATTACAACATAAGGGCCTTAATGTGTAGAAGAAGTCATTTGACTGAAATGTAGATTGCAAAGTAATAATTTGCAAGAAAGAAAATACAGAGAGGAAGGGGGAGGAGGGGGCATTCCAAAGTTCGAAGAAATCAAGAAAATTATTGACCTTTTTGAGAAAAAAAATGAACGGAGTGATAGATTTTGACAAAATATTTAGAGAATATCATATTTCAATCCTTTCCTTTTCTCTCTATTTCTTCTTTTTTTCTTGGTCATGATATTTTAATTACTTACTTCTTTCTTTTTTTTTGGGGGGGTCCATGTTCCCCCAGCAACCCCCTAATCTGTAGCCAAAGATTCAGGCATTTCAATGCATTCCACATTCTATAACTGTTTTTTGTTGTTGTTTTTTCACTATAGGAATGGGTGTGAACTCCAAAGCCATGAATTTGACCATATTAATCAGCTTCATTTTATTGTATTTGAACAAGACCATGGAGGTTTTTGAAAGGGGATCTTCTGAAATCAACACCTGTGTCGAGAAGGGGTGTTTCTTGGGAAAGACAGTCATAGAAAGTGGTATTTACAGAAATTACTGATGGTCAAAGAATGTCCACAGTTGAGACAGATTATATGATTTTCTTTGTTTGTTCCACAGAGTGGTAATCAGCTATAGGGCAATCAAGCCATATAAATTCCAGTGGCATTTTGACTGGACACAAATAAAATGCTTGTGATATCTCCAAACTTGGATGACCAAAGAAAATGACAAAAGGACACAAACGTTGCAAGGACAAAAATAAACAATTAAAGGCTAGTTCTAGAAAAAAAAGCAGCATATTTGTACATAGACTCAGTCAAAAAGATGAATAAACATGACCTTGTATATTTTGAATAATTCTGATTTAGACAAAATTTGGTTGTGAATATTTACTAGTATATTTAAAAAAATTAAGTTTTTCAGATGATTTCCAAAGAAATTGGATCCATGAGATAATGAACTTGGGATGTGTTGAATTTGATTTGAGCCGGCATCATTGAAAAATAATGTAACTTATTATTTGTAATTCTAAACTCATAAGATGTTTACTACTTTAATTTTTGAACTGATGAAAAATTTCATGAATGCAGTTTGACTTCAACAGTATGTTTCTAGGGCAAAAAGTACTGAATTATTGCAGCCATTTAAAAAAATAGATTAAAAAAGTGAAAAGACAGTTGATAAAACATTGAAAATCAAGTAGTTATAGCAGGATGGAAATAGAGATTGTTTGTTTTTGTAAAAAGTTTGTTTTGTTTATTGAACACCACCTTGCCTTGCTGTCCCACTACATTATGAAATTTAAAAGCAATGTCTGCTATAACCATGACTTTAAAACCTTTGTATTTTGTATACATAATCAACTTGATTATCCCCAAATATCACAGGTTATTGGGGCAATGGAAGGAGGTGGTGGAGCTGTTAATCTGTAAACAACATTAAATTGGCAATAGAGGTATAAAATGAGCCCCTTTGTCAACAGAAAGGTAGCAGAAATGTAGCAGGGATGTGTCAAGTCATAAAAAGGGTGTTTTCATGAGGTAATAGCAAGTGAGATGGGTTTCAGAGAAAAAAAACACCCACAAATAAACAGTTATATGGATAAAATAGGAAAGAAAAGAGATACTAGACTAATACCCCTTTCATATTGCGCTTTTCACCGGCGAACTTCACCCGCGAAGTTCGCCAGCAAAGGGGAAAGTGTCCAGTATGAAAGGTACACAGGAGAACTTCACCGGTACTTCTCCACCTCTAGAGGTGGAGAAGTTCACCGGTGAAACTTTTTATCGGCGAAGTTCACCGGTGAAACAGCCAGTATGAAAGCAAACCGGTGAACTCCTCATTTAATGACGTCAGAGGTCAATTTTTTTCTCTCCCAAAGTCCCCTGTACCGAGATTCCGCACGTAATAAGTTGCAAACTCAGCTGAATGCTATGGCCAAGTAGATACCCTCGAATATTATTTTTTTTTACTAACAATATTTATTCAAAAGCACTTTTTACAGGTATAAAATGCGCTAAAATATAAAAACAAGGTGGTATTGTTTGTTTTTCTTGTAATACTTCCAAAATATGTTGTAATTAATTTTTTGATACCTTTTTGTAAAAGGTAAGAAGTAATGTTTACAATTTTCTTTCGTTTCGTTCTGCTTCGCCGTTGACTTTCGCCGGGGATGAAATATTAGTGCGAAAGGGTACATTTTTTTCTTCGCCGGTGAAGTGAGGAATGCGAGGCGGAGAAGTTCGCTGGTGAAAAATGAAAAGGGCAATATGAAAGGGGTATAAATTAGCTAATAGGGAGTTAAGTACTAAAATGAATCACATTACAATTATAAGCCAAGTTTTGCCTCGAAAAGGTTGATGTGAACAAATGAACGATAACACTTTGAATTTATATATTAAAATTAATTTTATATAGTGAGTGGTGTCAGCCTAATTGCTATCCTTATATTCGCATGTTCCCTATATTATGCATATCACTGTTTTGCAAAATTGAGTAGAAGTTTAGAACATCATTACTTACTTAATTTACATCCACTTTTTTTAAATCAAACTAAGCGAAAGAAATTTGAGTGTTTAAACCTTTTTTAAAAAAAGCTTTGATCCTTTGATGGAATTTTAAGTGCCATGCTCCTTTGATTTAATTCCAACCAAATGAATTAGGTATTCTTAAGTTTAGGGGAAAATCCCAACCTGAGACTGTACCCCAAGACTACTAACTGTCTCCCATATCTGAGCAGGCATTGAACTTGTAAGTTATGTGTCAGATCATTCAAGGTATTGAAGCAATGCACCATCAAAGGTTATGATAGCCCCCATGAACCGCTACTAGGGTGTATACATTGCACCCCTTCTTGCCCCACCCTCTTGAAAACTGGAACAAGATGTGACAATTATGTATTCAAATTACAGCTTGTTCCATGAGCTAGTTGTTAATACAGGGCCATAGTAATGTTGTCATATTCATCAAGATTTTTCACTCAAAAATGAACAAAAACACTGTTTTTTGTAGTAATTTTCCGAAGCCAATAATTCCATTTCCATTATTGATATAGTAGTATAGTTAGTATTAGTAGTAGTAGTAGTAGTAGTAGTAGTAGTAGTAGCAGTAGTAGTTGTATCACTACTTATTTTACTATGATAATAAGTAACAATAACAATAACGAGTACTAATAGAAAAAAATCCATAATAGGCTAAGTACTACTAGTAAGAAGTAGTACAATTTACTAAAGAAGCATTAACTTCAAACACATGGCTTGAATTTGATTTCATATTAAGTACAATGTGTTTCACACAAGCAGGATATGACATTTTCATGTGTCTTTCAATGAAATGATACGCCATTCAACATCACACAGCCACAATGACGTTTCATGTACCAGCGCCCTAATTCTTCATCTCCCATCGCAAAGAGGATCTTATATTACATGATTCACGGGGCAATGGTACAATTAAAACACAGAGGTGTAGAGAGACATGTATCAATAGATGATATAGATTTCATCATGCAGCTGGTGCCCGCTTTTAAACAGATTAACGATAGATATCACATCGCCGATAGCTATCACTAGCTACATTTAGTAATGATTGCAGAATACAATTCGAGATGGTGTTGCCTATAGTGTCTATTTGCCTATAACAGTGAAGATACATATACAATGTATGTACTATATTAAAGATTGGTAACAATTTCAAAATGACTTTTTACATAATCTAATATAATGACCACTCAAGTGCCTGTTTCTATGAATAAAAAATATCTGCCAAAGAATTCTGGAAAAAATTGTGTAATTACTTAGAAATAAGCAAAATAAGCGCGGATTCGGTCACTTCCGTCGGGTCTTTATTCCAGCAATAATTATACCCTGTCCCACCTGTGCCTGTCTGTGTTGGCGATCTTCAGTGTGATCCTATTTCAGCTTTGATTTTATGATTTCACAAAGTTCAGTTTATGTAACTGTACCAGATCTAGATCCACGATGATATAGTCATACTTAACCTTGGTTTTACAGACTTTCTCACGAAATTAGTGTTTTACTGCAACTAACTATCATTCAGCTTTAACCTATACACCTGTATCAGAAATTAAATGTCTTTTCTGTGCCAATTTGGTAAATTCAAGTATGTAAAAGTAATCATTTTGCACAATGCATAAACAGTCAACCCATGTTTTACAGGGCTTAGGGTGAGTAAAATGATGCATAAACTTTCACAAATACTGCACAAAGAGAATTGATCAGCACATGACATCATCGGCTCACTCATTTGCATATTGTTTAGTTGGTTTCTCAACATTTTTTTCTGGAAATTTTCAAGACAGGTTAAAAGAAGTTTTATTTTAGAAATATCGTCGCACGCACCACGAACCGTCCTCTCTGCGCACTTTGATGCGAAAGTTAAGCGCACTATATCTATTCCACAAACCGTCCTCTCTGTTACGTTGCCAACTGTGGCGTAAATAATTAACTTCTATAAAATATAAAGATACGGGATGAAAATTTGGAACCAGAACTTTTTAAAGAAGACACTGGTAAATAATTACTTCTCCTTGTAGGTGCACTTATTGCTGGTTTAAAAAAACTTTTCTTTAAATGCGTTTTCTGCAAAAGTAACTTTCGCATCGAAGTGCGCAGAGAGGACGGTTCGTGGTGCGTGACACGATATGGAAATGTGGGTGGGCTGATGTCACAACTCTAAAACAGAGTCTGTCCTTAGCTGTCCTGAAATTTTACAGCCCACCAACAATTTGGATATGCAATGGCGTAATGAGGAACAGGTTGCAACTTCGGTCTCAGGGACCTTCGGCCTCCCAGACCATCGGTCAGGCGGGCATCAACTACCAAGACCTTAGCTACTACATCCGGTCTCAATAAGATCAGTAGGATATTCGGTCTCAGGGACATTCGGCCACCCAGACCATCAGTCAGGAGGGCATCAACTCCCAAGACCTTAGCTACTACATCCGCTCTCAATAAGATCAGTAGGATATTCGGTCTCAGGGACCTTCGGCCTCCCAGACCATCGGTCAGGTGGGCATCAACTACCAAGACCTTAGCTACTACATCCGCTCTCAATAAGATCAGTAGGATATTCGGTCTCAGGGACCTTCGGCCTCCCAGACCATCGGTCAGGCAGGCATCAACTACCAAGACCTTAGCTACTACATCCGGTCTCAATAAGATCAGTAGGATATTCGGTCTCAGGGACCTTCGGCCTCCCAGACCATCGGTCAGGCAGGCATCAACTACCAAGACCTTAGCTACTACATCCGGTCTCAAATAGATCAGTAGGATATTCGGTCTCAGGAACCGTCGGCCTCCCAGACCATCGGTCAGGGGGCATCAACTACCAAGACCTTAGCTACTACATCCGCTGTCACTAACATAAACATCTCACAACATTATTCACATTCCTGCGGTTATGATGAAAGACCATAGAAAGAAAGAGAAATATTGATCTGTTTAATCAAATGTTATGCAAACGAAAAGATCTGTCGTGCAACAAGAGGGCAACGGCTGGTCTAGAACAATGTAGATGAAGAGATCGGCCTTGGAAAAAGAATGGATAAGTATCTCCTTTCTTTCCCTTTCTTTTTCATTTGCTGGTGTTTCTTTATCGTAAGCTTTCAGTGGCCATTATACCATCTTCCAACGGCCCACCTTTGTCTTTTTGGCCCCACATAATAAAAAGGAAATCTTTTTTCTTTCTAGATCTTTTTTATCATTCGTATTTCATTGCCATCAGCCATCATTCATCTCCTTCTTATTTTTACCATTCCTTTATCATTTTATGATCTCCAAACCTACATTAGTGGCCACCTGTCTATTCTTGGTTGCCACCAAATTGTCTCCCGTTTAAAAGTAATGTGTCACCAAATTGTCTCCCGTTTAAAAGTAATGTGTCAATGTATTACAGAACCTGCCCAGGGTTCACATTGTCTGTTTCTGTACATTGAATATGGCCAATATACGTGTTGCCATGCCAGGCAATTAGTGTTTAAAAATATATATTAAGTTAAGCAACCAACTTGCAGAAGTTGATCTTCAATCTGACATTAGATATAAGTACACATTTCATAAAATGCTACATCAGGCACACTTGTTACATAACTATGCACAGAGATTTTACTTGCTTCAATACATGTACTGGTAAGTATTGCACAATTAAGTGTTGTTTTGAACTTGCCAGGTAATGAATGAATCTGATGTACACTCTAAAAACAAATCAGTAAAAAATGACTAGTTAACAGGGACAGCTGGGTGCAACTGTTATTCTAGTCTTGACTATTTTCTGGTCGTATTTTACTAGAACAGAGTTATTTCTAACTAGAATATATGTCAGAAATGTGACTAGTATATCAGTTGCACCCAGCTGACTACTGGTCTAGTCAGTTTGACTAATTTGTTTTAAGAGTGTATAACATGTAGCCGAAGTATTAGTGCTATGTCAGGTATGCTCCATAAAGGTGGCCCATTCGCAAAAGAATGTTACAAGGTGTTGTGTTAGTAAATCAGTCTACTTGCACCGATTGAATATGGGATCCGATCTCTCAGATCACCGGTCAAGCATTCAAGCAAGTCCGATGGGCGTCAGATATCCAGCAGCTAGCCTCTGACAAATTAATCTTGAACAATAGATGCCCTTTACTTAATCCCCAGAAGATGACTGTATTAAGATGGGGGCAATCTCGCACCCCTTAATATTAAAGCCAAATGGCTAAGGGTGCGTTTATTCGACACTTTTTTACCCTAGAATCATGATTAGAATCATGATTCAAATCACGATTCTGCAGAATCACGATTGCGTTTAGTCGAAAGTGGAAATAAACGTCTTTCAAATCACAAACATGAAACACGGAAAAAGGGGCGTTTGGAAAGACGTTTCTGTAGAATCACGAACGAAAAGGGTCGTATAAACGATATCGTGATTTGAATCATGATTCTATGACGTCATTGTGTCGTGCTTCTTCCGGGTTCGACTCAAAGGCGCGCGCTGTGTTTCGTGCAGGTTAATTTTCGTGTAGCAGATTGCCAGTGTACTAGTACCGGTATATGCCAATTGTCATGTGCATTTAGGAATTATCATTCTGTGTATTGTACCCCGGGGTTGTACTGTATCGTCATTTGTATATTTCACTCAGGGTGACCAGATTTCACAAAATGAAATACGGGACAATTGACAAACGAAGATCAACAAAGAAGCCCACACAAAGTGTGGGCTTCTGAGAATCCATAGTATAATAATAAGACTTTTGAAAAAAATATAAAGAATTAGAAGGGAAGGTGAACGAAAGAATGAAAGAGAGAAAGAAAAGAGATGATTGGGAAGGAAAGAAAATAAAGGAAAACAGAAAAAATAACAGAAAGTGGGATGAAAGAAATAATAAAAGAGATAAAAAAAGGTTTCCGTCATTCTTTGAAATGAATATAGAAAGAAAGAAAGGAAGGAAGGGAAGATTAATAAATGTCTCGCAAAATAAAGGAGACAATTAAAGGGGGAAAGGTGAGAAAAAGAAGGAGGAAAGAAAGAATGAAGGAAATAAACATGTTTCCTTCATTCTTTGAAAGAAAGAAACAAAAGAAAGAAAATAGAAATAAGGGAAAAGAATAAGAAGGGAAAAATGAAGAAAGGAATAAAGAATGGAAGGGAAGAATGAAGGGGAAGAGAACGAAAAAATAGAAAATAATGGAAGGAGAGAAAGAACGAAAAGAAACAGGAGACGAAGAGAGAAGGAAGCCAAGGTAATTATAAGGAAAGAAAGAATGAAGGAAATAAAAACGGTATATTGGATAAAGAAGGAAAGAAAGAAAAATGAACAGAGAGAGAGAGAGAAAAGAAAATGTCGAGGAAAGAAAGATAGGAAATAAAGATAGATGGAACAAAAAAGGGCAAGCAGAAAGGATAGGGTATATATAAAATAAAGAAAAGGGAAAAGTTCAAACTTCAAGTAAACAAAAAATCCAATCATCTAATAAAAATCATAACTATATTTGGTGTTTTTTTAAAATGTATTTTTAAAATTTTAAACATAAAATGTTTTAGAAATGAATAAAATTTCAAAGTGAAACATATTGTCAAACTTAAAAATTAGATGAAACATCGCGGCATCGTGCACACCAAGACTCAAAACGAAAGCTGAAACAACTAGATCTATGAAAAGTCAATAACATTTTCCTCCGATTACATCTCCAAATCATTAAACTGAGAATCCATAGTATAATTATAAGAATTTCCCGCCGATTTTGTGATTATTTTGGTGGAAAAACTGTTTATCATGTGAGGTGTTTGCACCATTGAGAATTTGCTTCGATCCTCCATGCCTAGCTAGTAGCCTGCCACACACAGGCAGGAGGCCAGTTTCGTTTGCAATGTATTAGCAAGAAATCATCGCAGAACTTGCAAAAGTTTACAGTTATCGATTTAATTGTTGTCCCTGCTTCGTCAGCTGTTGGTTATTTAATTAAAATTCGTCACTTTTAAATGTATTAACTACATTTTGTTCAATATTCTGAAATACGGGACAATCCCGGGAAATACGGGACGTCTGGTCACCCTGATTTCACTGTTTTCATCAATCATGTCTTCAAGTTCCAAAGGCACAAATTGGACTGACGACGAACTCAGGGCTCTGCTTGTGCTTTGGGCTCAGCCTGAAGCACAAGCATCCCTTACCGGGATTCACAGAAATATAAGACGATCTACGAGTCCCTTTCAGCGGCGCTTGCAAGGGAGGGATTTCAACGGAGATGTGGCACCGCCTGTCGAGACAAAATGAACAGAATTCGTGCCCAGTACTACGGCTACCGAACACCATTTTTGATGAACCGACAAGATTGAATACAGGTAAACAAAAACAATACGAGGTACAATACACGGAATTCTGGAAGTAAAAGATTTATTTTTCGGAAGCCGAGTTGCACTTGCACAAACGATCGCGCGTTAGCTCCGGTGGCAGCAAAAATCTAGCAGCCGACGTGAAGTTAGAAACACGCGCGAAAATGTTGACCTATACTTCCTGGGTCAAACTGCGCACTGTGATGCGCACTGGATCGGCCCGAATTCAGGGAGAAACAGCGTTAGAAAGATGGTCGTATAAACGCTGATTCTGTCGGATCGTGATTCATGTTGCTGTTTTGAATCATGATTCAAATCGTGATTCCAATCATGATTCTGGGTTGAGGTCGCATAAACGCAGCCTAAAGAGATTGGCTAGGCCCTTATTACTTCTTGCAGGATGAGTGGGTGGTCATTTGTGGTCAATCAGAGAAATTAACTACTGGACAATGCTGAATATTTGAAATGGAAATTGACCATAAGGGGAAGGGAAGAGATATTTCACTTATTATTTCCTTTGCAGAACTATGTGGCCCCCTTGTATTTGCTAAATAATTTCATTATCCGGTATCTTTTTTAATCATTTATCTGGGTTATTCATCAATTCGTTTTCCCAATATATAAAATAGCAAATATAATACTACAGCTTTAACGATTATCGGGAAGGCTTTAAAAACAAATTTACTTACCTATTTGAAGATACCATATCAAGCAGGAGAAGACAAAGCAAAGGTGTTCATGGAATAAAAGAAGAAGAGAGAGAAAAAAACAATCATTAGATATCAATGAATGAGGATAACAACTTTCTCAAGGAATTGAAATTTTAAATATATCCAAAATGCACTATAATTAAATTCACAATCATGACATAACGATATACATTAGGTATATTCCAAATGTTGAAAAATACAAAAATAATGCTAAAATGATGAATTTGCATGTAGTGAATGTTGAATTATTCAAATAAAATTTCTTAAACAGAAATTCATACAAAAAAAAACTCAGGATATTTGCAAAAATGATATACAATAAAATAATCAGGTATATTCCAATATCTTGAATAGAATGCAACTTACTTAAGTGATTAATATACACAATTTTTGTGAATAATCATACATGAAAACCATAATTCTTTTAAATGAGAAAAAAATAAAGATTATCATCATGGATTAGTATTGGACGAAATGGAATTGGACCAACTGGGAGTATGGACGAACTGGAATTGGACCAACTGGGAGTATGGACTAACTAGCATTGTAGCAAATGGATGTTGCCCCAAGCAGATGGCACATGAACTACAATATCACATCCTTGAATGTAATTCTGAGTTTCACATTCCTATAAACACACTCTCCCCTCTCTCTCAATATTAATAGCACACAAGAAAACTAGGATAGAGATGTTATCCTTCGATGACCTTTCCGGGGGAATCTCTCAAACGATTTTCCGCCCGGCAAACGCCATTTTTTCACCCTCCAGTCTCCCTCCTCCCACTCCTAAGCGCATCAAAGTGATCTGATATATCAATTTATTTCATTCCCAATCCGCTCGATCTCAAAACCACAGGACAGGCGAAAAGGGACGAGCGGAAAGCAGGGATGTTCTATCGAAACCTTGGACGTGAATAAAGAAATGTCATCATGGTTTTAGTCGTCTTGCGATTGCTGGTGCGTGTGGCAGCTCGATTGTTGTTCTAATTAGTTAAGCAGTTTAGGCATGTGTTGGTTTTGATGGGAATTTGATGGAGTTTGATTCAGGAAGTTATTTTGGACTTGACAGTTTCATTGGTGGACTGTGAAAGGCAAAAAAAATTGTTATTGGTAGGCCTACTTGTTCTTTAACCCATTCCATTTCATGTTGCCTGGAGGTTTGAACTTAGGATGACTTTGTGAAGTAATTTAAATAAACTAATTACTTTCCCCTCCTTAATTTCTAACGAACTCACACTATTGCTCCATCAATCTTTCTTATCTTCCCCAATAATTTCTTTCTTCTAAATTTCCTGCTCTAAGTATCTCACTATCTCTCTCTCCTAATTTTCTGTTTCTTATCTGTTATCATCCTCCCCCACCTCTCCTTCTCCTCCTTCCCTTATCTTCCTCTTCTTATGCCTCTTGCATCTCCATTCCCTTAATCCTTTACTATTTCTCTATCCCCTCTTACCAACCCTACCCCTACAACCCCTCCACTAAATTTCACTTCCTCTTTCAACTAGAACATAGCAGTTCTTAATATGAACTTCATTTCATACGAGAATGTATAACAAAATAGAAACTAATGTTACAGCAATGATCATGCCCTACATTTCATGTAATCTATAAAATCAAGCCATCTTGGCTCGAAGTCAGACAATAAACATTCATACATGAAGAGCGGAATACAACCCATCTCGTGAAAGTGCAAATCTATAGGTCAACCATCTTCATTTACAACTACGGCTATTGACTTTGAAATTTGAAATTCTCTCAAAACCCTTCTTGATTTTTTGTTTCAAGGAACCGGCAGAGGAAGAGCGTCGAGGAAGGGGGAAAAGAGGGAGGGCTGAAAAGAAAATGAAGAAGAGGAAAGAGAAGAGTAAATGAAGGAGAGAGAATATAAGGACAAATAGATGAATCTAGGATAAAATAAAAATAAACAGAATCTCAGTATTTGATTAAAAGTTTATAGAAAATTTATTTCTCGTTTGAGGAGCCCACAATATACAAGCTTGGCTTTTTAAGTGGGATCCTCCATTTTCACAAATTATAAATCACAAAACCTTTACACATGATTATTTTGTATGTAACTTTCTTATAACATGTCTTTTTCAAGTTGATTTGACGACCTTGCTATATTTTTTCATGATGTTGACTTGTTATGATTGTAGTTATTTGATTTATATTTTGTTGAAAATGAAATAAATGAATGAAATGAAACAGCATAAACAAGGAAAGTGTATGTATTCATGAATAACCAAGAAACAACACGCTTGCCGTTTGATCAGATAAACAGGAAATGAAATATAACTTCAGTATCTGGTAGACAGCAAAATAAGAAAAACAAAATACATAGGCCTATTTATAAAAAGTATACGCCAAACTTTCCCCACTCTCATCATATAATTTCAGTATCTGACAAAAGACAGCATGAATAACACAAATAAAATACAAATTCACAAATAGTACATGCCTAGAGATATATAGCAAACTTTCCCTATTTCATCAGCGCTAAATTTTCCATATTTATCTATGTGTCATCATGTAAAGTGACAGAAAATGCAGAGGGAAATAAGACCCCCCCCCTGGTGGCGTACCTAGGATTTTCCACGGGGGGGTGGCAAAAATTTGACAACCAAAAAAAAAAGGTCTTCAACCACCAATATGGGATTTCGTTCCAGAAAAAAAATTGACAAGCAAAAAAAAGCTTGTCAGGGAATACGTCCTTTGCATGGGTTGTGACTAGTCAGGGGGCGGCAGACTGCCCCCCCCCCCTCCCTGTAGGTACACTAGTGCCCCCCCCCCCCTCGCTAAAAAGGACTTACATTACATTACATAGTATGGAAGTCAAAGAAGAGAAATGTAAACATATCGAAAGGACACAGGAGTAGAGGAGTGATTCCGAGTAAAAGTAGGAAGATTGAGTGAAGAAAACAGAGGGGTTGAATTCACTCCTATTTGATTAGCTCTTGAAAATCAGAGTATTTGTACCGACTTCGTGATACACTGCACCGATGGGAGTCAGACCCGGGTTTCACAAAACATTCAGGAATGTTCTCTCAGTTCAATCAGATGATTTCAAACAGAATAGAGTTCTACCTTTTTATCTCTTTCTTTTGATTGAAATATGAATTGGAAAACATTTGAAATTTTGAACAAAATAATATAAGTGCAAGGTGACTGGTTCCAAATAACTATTAAAACTAAAATATTGCTTTCTCAAAAACAAACTTAGTTAATGACTAGATCCGCTGGGTTAGACTGCACTCTTAAAAAAAATCAGTCCAAATGACTAGTTAATGGGGTCAGTAGGATGAAACTGTTATTTTTAGTCATAATTGACTATTTTCTAGTAGCATTCTACTAGAACAGATTTATCTCTGACTAGAATATGCATCATAAATGTGACTAGACATATCAGTTGCACCCTGCTGACTACTTACCTAGTCAGTTTGACTGATATGTTTGAAGAGTGTGTGTGATACATCAGGGGCCTGTTGCAAAAAGACTTGAAATCACACGCAACTTGACTTACAACCAATCAGATCATGATGTGGGTCCTTAGGATTTCCTGAGTTGTAATTAAATGCAACTATTTCTGAAACAGCCCTAACCATATCAATACATTCTCATTACAAAAATGGCTGCGTTTTAGTCACATTTGACTAGAAAGTAGTAAAAAATAACTAAACATAAGTTGGAAGTAGAGAGCCACAATAAAGTGACATTGAAACTAGATAATGAGCAGCAACAGGGGTGCTTTCATTTTCCTGAGTGTTCTGTGAAACCAGGACCTACATGCCTCCCTCGGCAGCACTTGTGTTGTGAGGTAGGGTTTCCACACGCCCTTGCGTACTGGGGTCAAGTTAGCCTTGCGACCTTGGAATATTCAGCCAAGCTGTGACAACAGAGCCTAGAATTAGAGTAGAGTGCGGCTCGGGCGATGAAATAACATGGACAGGATCATGTAATAAAGAAAACAAAAATGTCCCCGTGAAATTATTCAAATATTTCATGGTAGTGTTCGGATCCATGTTGTATAGCTCAATCAGGGAATAATACCCCTTTCATAAACCCAATTAAAATGAATTAGGCGGCTAATAGCAGCATAATTTGGTCGTAAAATTGGAGGAGGACAAGAGTTATCCGCATTACTCTGATGCTGCTATTATCCGCATAATAGCAGCATCGGGATAAGATTTTGAGTTTATGAACGCATTTCCAAATAATGCGGATAATTGCCATGGTGCGGTCACAAGGTCACCCTTTTCCAACACAACTGCATCGGAGGGGGCGTGTCCAGTTGTCATGGCGATTATCCGCCTTTTTCAGGACGGGCGCTCGTAAAAATAATGCGGCTTATTTTCGGAGTTTATGAACGCAATTTTTATTGAATTATCCGCATTACTCTTAGGCGGCTAATTGGAGGATAGGTTTATGAAAAGGGTATAACACTTCCCTGGCTCAATGATAATACACAGATGTGTTTCTTTTAGCTTTTATTTCACAGTATTAAATCCTTCAACATTAGCACAAGTATATTTCTGTATGCATTATAGGGCCTAATGTACTAAATTATTCAAAATAATGGCTAGTGTCTTTAACATGTTAAGAAACAACAGTGCATTTAATATATATCATGTAACAGAACTTTGACTTTTATTGCAAACATTATATAGTAGTATGCCTCTACATGTACAGACTACAGTTAAAGGTAAATGCTAGTTTTTGTAACGATGTCAAAATAAGTTCGTACAGAATCCAATTAAATGACCACCAAAGTGTCTGTTTGTATAAATAAAAAGCATGTGCAAAAGGATTCTGGAAGAAATTGTGTAATTGCTGAGAAATCAGCAAATAAGCACAGGATTCGGGTAGAGCGTCGTGCCTGACGCCCTAAGCAATAATTATACATTGTCCCACGTGCGCTTATCTGTGTTGGGGATTTTCAGTGTGAACATTTTTCAGGGTAGATTTCAAGATTTCACAAAGTTCAGTTTATGTAACTGTACCAGATCTAGATCCTCGATGATATACGGACAATTAAGCCTTGTTTTACAGACTTTCTCATGAAATCAGTGTTTACTGCAACAACTGGAATTTCTCTTTAAGAAACAACAGTGCATTTAATATATATCATGTAACAGAACTTTTATTGCAAACATATAGTAGTATGCCTCTACATGTACAGTTAATATTTCCCTTAGGTCTACATATACAGAAAAATACAGGAAAGTACGATATATATGGGCCTTTGAAAAAAAAATATTTTTCTTCTTTTTCTCTTTTAATATCCACAAAATGCATCTACCAAAGATGTATTGCATTGCCATCATTTGAATTTGAAGTAATATCAAAGGACTGAAAATAGGTTAATTGAATTAGGACAAGGTTTGAGGGTAATCAACAGACTATGTTGGATGAAAAGTCATTGTTTCGACCAATTCAGGTAAGTACTCACAGTTTAGATGTCTTGATTCAAGGAAATCGATATGTGTTTTCAGACTAGGTGAAATCTACCATCACATTGCACTAATGAATTTAAAGAAATGAGATTTGATGTTGTTTTGAGAAGGGTCTTTATCAAGGATAATATATCGGGGAAATACGAGTGGTTCGAGGAGGTTGGGATTGCTGCATGAGCGCTTTGTTTGGGTGGGGGATATTTGAGAATAAAGAGATTTGTTTCAGCAGAGTATGAAGGACGGTGGAATAAAGTTACTGGAGAATGGCCCTCTGAAGAAGTTGATGAATCCAGCATGGAGATTTGGTTCAAAGAAGGATTTGGTTTGCTAGTGACAGACACCATGAAATAACAAATCCATATTTTAACATTTTGAAATAAAAATCTGAAAAAGAAATACTCTTAAAATTTATTTTGCCCAATTGATCATGGGCCTGGCAGCCGCTGTGCAGCGCAAGATCATTGTAGCTCTATCCCTTGAATGCCGGTTGTGAGACGGATGCTCTACCAACTGAGCCAACACACCGAATGGCTGAGTAAGAATTGTTGGCTTATTGTCACTGTAATTTCAAATCAGTAGGGATACATTACTGGTTTTTATATTCTAATCCAATTACTGCAACATCAGTGCCTAAAAAAGCTAAAAATAAGATTTAGCTGATGAAAGATATCATGAAATCAAGATATATTCATGAGTGTAATAATAATAATATTAATAATAGGCATTGATATAGCGCCATCTATTTAGAAATATTCTATTCCGAGGCGCGTTGTTATTATTATTATTACCCGGCTTTAGCTCGAGCTGCCTCTCAGCGCTCATGCATTCAAGGAATTAATCCTGCCGGGTACCCATTCACCTCACCTGGGTCGAGTGCAGCACAATGTGGATAAATTTCTTGCTGAAGGAAATTACGCCATGGCTGGGATTCGAACCCACGACCCTCTGTTTCAAAGTCAGAAGACTTATCCACTGGGCCACAACGCTCCACATCACTGTTTTTCAAATGGGTTGGAAAACTTAACTGGTTTTATATTCTAATCCAAATCATCCAATTACCATCATCAGTGGTTTAAAAATTTCCAAAAAAGATTTGGATAATGACAGATACCATGAAACTGTGAGTAATATGGATGGGTTTATTATTCTCCATTGTAATTTCATATCTGTAGAAATACCTGATTCGTTTTATACATTCAATACATAACCATGGCCCAAAAACCGTAACACCAGTGACTCAGAAATTTACAAAACAATTCTTCCAGGCCTCGCTGGTCATCCGCTGACCAACATAACGTCCAAATAAACCTAGTGGACCAAAACATCCTTGCTATTCCACTCTATCAGGCCCAGACTGACCGGCGGTCAGTCTCGGGGCGATATCAAACGACCCTACAGTACAGTGCTTCCAGAGACCCTACCCGAGGGGACTAAAGTCTGGGGACAAGTCCGTGCCTATTGTTTGGGTTCCTTGGCGGAGCGATCATTTATTGATTAGTTTTCGTTGTCTAAATTCAAAATATCCTCGTAGCTTCGTTTAACCCAAAGACGAGTCGTAAACGTCCCAAGAAAAGATGATGATGTCATTTACTTGCATGAATTTCATGGAGAGGTGTTTCTTGTATTTAAGCATCAATTATCTCAAGCACCGTTTGCATTGTAACTTTCAAAAGTTTCATATATGTCATTATTTCAAACCACTCTAGGTATAGACACTACATTTTTTTCTATTTCAAATGCATTTCATGACAGCAAAAAGGCAATTAGTGAATAAAACATACATTCCTATCCTCTCTTGTTTCCTGTAATAAACCCAACATCTAACATTAACCCCTAATGTCTATGCAATGATGTTCATTAATATGGATGGTTGTAATTCTATTGATTTGTTATTTTTTGTTGATTATGTTGTTATATTTTCAATATTGTAAGAACATAATCAACAAAATATTTGGGTAATCATTTTTTTCTTCTGAAACTATACATTGAATCTTTGGGGTTCTCATTCCTTGATGGGGGTAAAGTTGCACCCCTTCTCCACCCTCCGTCCACCTGGCACCGTTGGTATACCCCCTATCCGATTATCACTCATCCCTTTCACCCCCTATTGATCCCCTATCCCCCAAATATTTTAATCCCCTTTAATCTATAAAGCGCCATTATAATGCAACTGTCACCTCTCTTTTTCGCCTGCTTTTGTCCTTAGCGACTTTATGGCGTTGAGTTTAAGCCCATATCTGAGGAATAAAATGGCAGAACCTAGCACCTCTCCCAGCCAGGCAAGACTGAGTTTACAGGGGTTTTTTATGGTGAGAGATCTTGCATTATAGCTTTGAATTTTTTTTACAGAGAAAGATAACAATGCATAAAGGATGGCAACAGGAGTGTTATAGAGTGGGAATGCCGATAAAGAGTTGGTCATCAAACATCCTTTGTTATGAATGGGACTAAGCTACCCGTAATAGGCCTAAATAGGATGCTAAGCATTCATACATTTAAAAATATCTCTTTTCATACAAAGTAAGATTATGATGTAATAAGAGGTATCAACGTGAGATACAAAGATGCCTATGAATCAGCATGAGATTCTTACACTCCGGTGACAGGAAGTGATATCAAATTGGCAACACCTTCAGACAGAGAGAGCCCTCTCTGAATCCGATAGAAAGTAAACGACAAGAAAGGATTTGAATGGACTAAAATATACCAAAAACAACTTTGTCTGTTATGTTTGCTTGTGTATCCTAATCCTTAAGCCCTTCTAAATTTATGCTCTAAACTGTAAAAAAAAGAGATTTTTGTGGAGGTGCTTTGGTGGAGTGGCTCAGTTGACCTTTAATCTAAGGGTTGAGGGTTCAAATCCGACCTAACGCTAATTTAATTTTCCAAGGTACTTATCCATGTTTGCCACTCTCCACCCAGGTGTTGAATGGGTACCCCGTAGGATGTGAACATCAATGTGAATAGATTGTGCTGGTTAACAAAATGCCAGGTTGCTCCCCAGGGAGTGGAGATGATACACTTTATGTGTACATTATATGGGTACCATATACCAGTCTCAATTCAAACTAATTTCCGTTTCTATATATTACAACGGAAAGACATTAAGTACTGGTAAAGAAAAAATCTATAAAGCTACTGCTTTTGGGTCCCCTATATGTCTGTTGTATAATATTCAACCAAACCTTACATTGATAGAAAAACATTATACTAACAATGATCAAATTCATATTAGTTTAATGATTGCACCTGGATTGGACTCCTGCCATTTTCAAGCCTTTTTTTAAAAAAAAGCTTTCTACAGGTGTTCCATTTTCCATTTATTTCTCTTACTTACAATATTGAATTGCTATGCTATGCATTTGATCTATATGTTTTGTATATACATCATACATGTGTATTTCAACTGTACGTATTTTGATGTTTTTTGTTGGAAAAGAAAAAAGAATTGAATTGCAACCATTAACTCAACATACTTCACAGGAATATTCCACAAGTCATTGACTCCATGAAATTGAAAAGGCAGCTAAATTGTCCCAAAATGGTATTTCACATCCCACAAAAGAAACATTTATCTGTAAGTATGTGGCCAATGAAACACAAAGTTGTTTATCGATTCACCAATTTAATACGACATGTAGTCATTCCGTTGTAAGGTTTCCCGAAGACTTGCAAGATCTATTTGGATATTTAGCCGATCGCCTTGGATATACCAAAAGGGGGTCCCCGGAGATCGCCATCTGAGTCAGATGCAACCATACAAGTGGGCAAAGGATTCCCATTCTTCGTAAAAGCTTCGTAAAGCTATAACATCACCAAAACATCTTCTAATGCAAGAAAAATGCAGGATAAACACAGGAAATAATGGGTAATTCTTTAAAAAATGTAAGATATACAGGATAAAGAAGGGTAATACACCTCTGTTCAGATTAATGAATGACTGTGTGGAATGACTGGATGTATTTATGTCTTTGACAGTTTGTTTCAACCGGAAATAAAATCATATTTTTCAATCATTTTTGTTTGAAATACCATTATTTCATCCACAGTAATTATATATATCTTCTGTAACATAGCAGGCTACAGGCATAGCTATTTAGCTGGAAAAAATAACTGTCCATTGCTTAAAAAAAAGCAGGAAATTTGGTGGGATACACCAAAGTTAACCTGCTTGTATCTTCTATAATACACAAAGTCAATCATTTCATGCTAACACAAACATGACAATTGCATATAAATAATAAATCTCTACATAAAAAGTGACATCATAAAAACACACACACTAATCCCGTCATTCCAAACCATAACGTGCTCCTCATGCACGAAGCAGTAATTAGCAATTTCGCCTACCCCCTCTTCGAACTCGCTGCCCATGAATAAATCATACGGTGATCGGGAGCATAAATAAAAGTCTCCATATTCGATTTGAGATTCGGTTGCCATGAAATTAATCAGGGATTGTTCCCGCGACATTCATCAACTCTTCATTTTACGTGATCTTTCAGCTCATTTTATTTGTTGCTCTGATGTGTTATTACTCATAATTCTGTCCAAATTTAATCCCCCTATTCTTCAATCTGTCTACCTCTCGTTCATGTCTGTCCATCTCCTTCTCCTCCCCCCTCTCTCCCTAACCTCCATCTCTTCCTCCTCCTTTCCTCCCCGCCTCCCTCTCCCTCCCTCTCACACTACCCACCCCCTTCCATTTAACCAACATGTCCATTTAACCAGCATGTACCAATCTATCACTAACGACCAGCTCTTTTTTTCATTTCCTTTTTCTCACAATTGACACTTTCTCAATTGTGATTGCATCAATTTACATATAGGCCTAGACTTTAATCTTAAACATTATTTATCTATCAATATTTATACCCTTTATGAGCAAAAGCATTAAGTCCACCTCTCATTTTCGCTATTCCCCCCCCCCCCTTCCATTCCTCTCCCCTCTCTCTATCTCTCTCTCCCTTCTGTCTTCCTTTTTCTTTTCTAAAAACATGTTTATCTCCTGATCAAAACCATGAAGACCTACATTGAACAATTTTTAGAACAAAGGCCATTAGGCCGGACAATGCCCATCTCTAACCATCTGCCACACACTCAACCTTTCTCCATCATATCAAGTCCATGAGAGATCGAAGGGGGCAGTCCCCAATAAAGACAGAGTTAAAGAAGATGCATGTCTTCTTGACAAGATTAATATTATGATAAATATCTATATATCAAAAAGTGCAAACAGTCTTGTGCCAAGTTTTATCTCTTCAACTAAAGCCCTTTGAAGTGATGCTGTCTTTATTATTTAGTAAAATAACTTCATTGTTATAGTAAAGACATGACAAAAATGCTAATAATGTTGTATGGACTTATCTCATTATATAGCATGATACCAAGAGACAGATACTGAAAATGTAAATGAAAGTTTGATTGTTGCCATGGTAATAGGAAAAGCAAAATACGGCTACAACAAAGTTCCCTTAATATTTCAAAATGCTATATTAGGGGAAATGTAAAAATATGAATGCCACATCATTTATATTTATATGCTTTGAACTTTCTCTTCAGTAAAACTAATAACTGTAGACTGTACCATTAAAAATGCAAATGAACTTAGAGGCGAGATGAACAAATATGATTACAATTTTTATCAAGTGCTGCAAGATATACTTTCCCCTCTGTGCAAATCCCGAAAACAAAATGATGAGTTGTAATGAAGCAGAAAGAGATATATATCAGCAGCTTCATAAGAATATTTCCAGCTGTTTGAAGACCTTGATTCAACCTGGACCATGTAACCTATTGCTTAGTGATTGATCGTGAGGCTAATTTCTACGATTGATTCCATTGGTTGTTGTGTGTGATCAATCGTAGAAATCAGCCAGAAGATCGATTGTTATGGTTTGTGATACATGGCCCAGGGTGGTATATTCAGTTGTCATGTGACTTCCTGAGATGGACCAGGTGTGTCGATTTCATGTCAACAATGTTTAGAATTTCAAGGTTAATTTCAAACACTTGAAATGAACAAACTTCTGAATGTGGAAGCTATCAGCAGGAGGGAGGGTTTTTATGTAGGTTATTATAGAATGATTGAGAAAATATTGGATCGCTGTTGACTGGGCATTGCATATGCATGTTGGACAATGATGTAATAGAGAACTGGGAATAGAAAATTTGATGGTGGTCACGGTGGTGCTGGTGGAATTGAAAGTGTTGTTGATGGTGGCGATGACGACGATGATGATGATGTTGATGATGATGATGTTGATGATGATGATGTTGATGATGATGGTGATGATGGTGGTGATGTTGATGATGACAATGTCGATGATGATGATATTGAAGACGATTATGATAGTGATAATGATGATGTTGTTGACGATGACAATGATGACGATGTCGATGATGGTGATGATGATGACGATTGTGATGGTGATGATGTTGATGATGATAATGAAGAAGGTGATGATGATGATGGTGATGATGATGATGTTGATGATGATGATGATGGTGATGATGACGACAATGATGATGATGCTAATATCATAACCATCCCACTACCAATAGCAAATATCTTAATCAAAAAGGAATGATTGATTTGTGTAAAGTTCAAGCAATCCTCTCCCAATGTCAAAAATAATTTATGATGCTGAAAAGAAATGCAAAAGAAAAATGGTTGGATTCCAAAAACCTCTCAGCCATCCACTTTACCAGTCCCCGCCATAGCAGTAATTGCTTTGTGACAACATATTTACGATAACATTTTACTGGTTATTCCCTGGTGATAAAAAGTATACTGAGATGAGTCACTGAATAGATATGAACATGCTCTAAAAATAAAATGATTCCCAGAGAGAAACATCTCTCTTTTAAAAAATAAAAAACATTTTGTAAACAAGGCTAGAGATATTTAGATAAAATGTCATTTTCTTCAAGATTGTAAATTAAATATATATTAGAAAATTAAGGGGGCCTAAATAGAATATCTGATTCATTATTATCAATGAATGTTCTTACATTACCGATGAAGATTTCTACTGCTTTTGTAAAAAAGGAATATTCTTTAGATACTACCAAAATAAAACAAAAGCAATTAACTCATTTCAAGATCTTTTCTCAGAAAACTCCTCTTCAGAAGGAATTTCAAATTTCATACATAGCTGGAATTGTCAAATTTCAACACACTAATCATTGTGGTTTTAAAAGACAAACTTGGAAAGTGATTCATACACAAACCAAACAATCAAGGCACTACATGGTTAATACCGTCTCTCAAAATGATTTTGATAAGTGATACGTGGCCACCATCAAGCTGCCGAACGTTTGTCAACAAGCGATAGCCCTTGTTGTCGCCAGGATTTTTCGGTTTCTTCAAGCTCGGGCAAAGAAAATACGGGAATGGGCGTGAGGAATGTGAAGGGATGTTTAGAAAGTAATCACAGAAATGACCGAACGGTGTCATCTTTAAGAATATCAACCGCACCCCCTTCCTCTACCAACATCACTTGGGTTTGGATGGAGGTGATGAGAGAATGGTGTGTTCTCACTGGTAGTAGCCATCTGGATAGCGTTTCAGGAAACGTGCAGTGTAGAGGTGTTGTGGCTGCGTGGATAAGTCTCCGGACTCTGAACCACAAGATCCTGGGTTCGAATCCCCCTGCAGCACTCGCGTTCTATGGCAAGGCGTTTATCTACATTTGCCACTCTCCACCCTGGAGTAGTGAATGGGTAACTGGTAGGAAGGAATTCCTGAAATGCTTGAGTGTCTGATCAGAATACCCGTGCTAAAGCAGGGGTAATAGTATGCAGCAACTGTTGCATATCATCATTATTATTACTGAAGTTGATATTTGGTAAGTGAATTGTCTTTGTTGTTGAGGCGTCTTGTTCTAAATCATTCAAATGTAGCCATAATTTTGATATAAAACAAACAAAATGACTTCTTTATACCTAACAAATTATTGGAACAATTTATTAGCAAGCAAGCATATTGGCACTAATTAATAGGTTTGATAAATTATCACCAAGATCTGATATCACACAACAGGTATGTTGTAGAGTCTATTATATTCTTATTTTCATATTAATATTGGGAGAAATGAGTCAAGAACTAATGCCTTTGTGAATTCTTTTCTTTTTGTTCAGATTTCTCAGAAAACAATGCCACAAGGCGCACTATGGTTTGGCGGCACATTAGGCAAACTGATGGAAATAAACACAATGAGTTGATGACAGATATGATGCTTCTGGGAAGGACCAGAATATCAAGGGTTTAATCAGGCTTTTTTTTTTGGGGGGGGGGTGTTTTTCCTCTTTAACTTTCCCTACTTATACCCTTTTTACACAGGATTTTCTTAACCCCGGACTATCACTAACCCCGGATAAGGAATGCTTGCTTTTCACACACGAAACTCACTAACCCCGGACTAGTGGTTTTTGTCGATCATTCGTAGTACAAGTTCTTCACTCGTACACTTTTTACACACGCTACAATTTCCTTAACCCTGTACAATAGGTTGGGCCAAATTGCCATTTAGCCCCACCTACAGTACGGGGTTAAACTTAGCCCACTTTCGTTTTACACTAGCGATCTTAACCCCGTACTATCGCTCTTAGCACTGCAATTGCTGGGATAACCCTGCTTTTTTGCAGGGCCAAATAATGGTGGGGTTAGCCCACTTTGCAAAAATGCTGTGTAAAAAGAAAGTGGGCTAAGCTTAACCCCGTACTATAGGTGGGGCTAAATGGCAATTTAGCCCCACCTATAGTATGGGGTTAAGGAAATTTTAGCGTGTGTAAAAAGAGTATTACATACTGCAAAGGTCGTAAGTTCAATATTCTGACATCACATGATGCAAAATGTAGGCATATGCCATCATTATTACCACCAGATATCCAGTAAAATGGGCATATCTGGGAGCTAGATGTTAATAATCTTATTTCTATAGAAAGAGATTTAAGTGCTCCCATTCTCTTCTACGATGAGCAATCATTTGTGTGATACAAAGTGTGATATAATACAAGTAATGCACAGGATCAAAGGTAGGCCTAAATAATGAAAACTATCCCCCACAAAAGTGCAATAGCGAATAGGAACTTTCTAAAACATACAAGCTGTGTATACTTCAGAATTAGTTCATTATTAATGTGCAGACATCAATGTTGCTTTAATACGAGTATCCCTGTCACAAGACATTCTAATTTTTTTTTAAGTCACCATTAAAACAGTAGCCAAAACATTACTGCCGAAATACAATTATGATATGACCTCATTCATCACCGGCTACCACCCAGCACTGAGACATAAGATACCCAGCTATCTCTCTCTCTCCCCGAAGAAAATGAATTTATGGCCCTAAAATATATTCAGCATTCCCCAGTGACTGCGCCATACACAACATACAATAACTGAGCATGTATGGTGGCTTGGCCAATGAAAAGGGAAAAATGGTAAGCTACAATGCACTGGTTGCCCAGGAATAACTCAATCAATTTCCTATTTACATGAGCTCTCCTCCTCTCTGTCAATAATTTGATCAATGCAGCAAGACAATGAATGGAGGGGGTATGTTCTTAAAGGGAAAGTTCACCCTGACTAAAAGTTAATTGTAAAATAGCAAAAAACTAGTTTAAAATATTGCCAAAGGTTCGAGAAAAATCCATCGAACAATTAAAAAGTTATCAAAATTTTAATTGATTTGATCATATGCGAGCAGCATTCCTACACAGCGAATGGCAAAAAATCAATGAAATGTCATTTTCTCAGAAAATTGAAAATGGATTTTACTGTACCTTTTGTATATCAATAGGAGAAAACAATAAGAAACTAAGTAAAAATACAGTATTATATTTTCCGCCTTGCATTTATGTGATGCATGCATGAAAGCACCAGATATTAGTTAGATTTCTGTTGAAGTTCAGTGTATTTATGAAATCAGCAAAATATCTAATAGTTAATTAGTTAATGTGGTATTTCACTGTGATAAAATGGTTTAAATAAAAGCAAAATAGAACAGTCTGATATTGGTAAATGTTTTATGAATATCTATTTTTAAAAAATAAAAGAAATGCATTTTGAGCGCCTATCACAATTGGTGGTGCGATTCTGTGCAACATATATTGCTGCCAAATGATCGCACAAGCAATTGTGAAAACCCCTTTAGAGTTTTTAAATTGTGAAATCATCAAACAGCAGCAAAATAGTGACCAATGAGTTTGTTAGAATTGCTCTTATCATAGATTTATGCTCTTACCCCCTCCCCTTCCATCCCTCCCTCAATGTCCATCCCACCCTCACCATTATCCTCTCCTCATATTCATCCCCTCATTAACCTTTCTCCCTCCCTCCTCTCCCTTCCTCAACGCCCATCCCACCCCTCCCTCACCATTATCCTCTCCTTACAAGTCCCCTCAGTACCTTTCTCTCCCCCCCCCCTCCCCCTCCCTCCCTCACCATTATCCTCCCTATAGTCTCCTTACATTGTCCCCTCATTACCTTTCTCCCTCCCCCCCCCCTCTCCCTCAATGCCCATCCCATCCCATCCCTCCCTACCTATCCTCTCCTCTTTCGTCCCCTCATTACCTTTCTCCCATATGTTCAGCTTTGTACATTTATTATTCCTCCCCTTTCAAACTTTGCCTGCTACTGACCCATTTTCGGTCCATAAACGGCTCGCTTTTTCCCCTTCAATCCTCTCCCACATGAAGGCAAGTCAACATAATTGAGCAATAGCATTAACTATACGATGCTGCGAGGGCCCACTCCACATATAGCAATACACCTCTACCATTGAGATAGTAAAAACTATCTCCCTGTCTACCTACATTCACTACAGTAGATAACTTTTGCAGCTGTCAATATGACATATTATGACATGAAATGGATTTGGGTATTGACATTACTTTACAATGCTCCGTAGGCATACAAGGGGACTGTGAGATATCCATCTTTTCCAAGGGACTTGGTGATGGGGATGAGAGCAATGTCAAACCCTCGGGAATGCAAGACAAAACTTTGTGAATGTACTCTATTATGGTAAGCTAATTTCCCACGATACACCAAGAGTCATTTATTCATATTTGATCATATGGCTTGCCATACATAAGACACTTCACCAACGGACTGTATCATCGCCACCACCTGGCATACTGTCACAAAATGAAACAGTGTATAATATAACACCATTATATGGGAAACTTTCAAACCAAGTAAGAAAATATAATATGCAAGTAGAGATACAATGGCTTAAATGAGATTAAATCCAGCATATGAAGTCAATGTGAAAGGGGTCATTGCTAGCATACTTCATTCAATTGAACCCAAATCCCATGATGTCTTCCTGAATGTTGCGCGGAACGGAGCGGGGCGGTCCTTCCTCTAATATGCCATCGTGTCCCGCTAACCTAGTTCCCTCGGTTTGACGACATTTGACGATGCAACGACGGAGAAAAATCAGCTGCTTCCGTGTAATATGTCTGCGGTTCTATCTCATAGGGAATAGTGTGTGAGAGAGATGGAGAGAAGGAGGAAAGAGTGAGAGAGTGGGAGGAAGAGAAGAGGGAGAAGTTTGGAGAAACGGAAACACAGTTCGAGGGGTACTTAAAAAGCTTATAAGTAAGAGAAGAGAGAGAGAAAGAGATGAAAAGAAAGAAACAGATAGGTCTAGTGTCCAAGATAAATAGAAAATGGAAAGACCTAGAGAGAAGAGAAGAGAAAAGAGTGAGAGCTAGAAAAGAGGGCGAATAGAGAAAGGAGAGAAGAAAATAGATAGATCAAGAGTCGTTAAAGAGGAAATGGAAAGGGCTAGAGTGAAGAGGTGAGAGAATGAGAGAGAACAGAGAAAGTGGGAAGAGAATGAAATGAATCAAGTATTGCACGTTACAAGAAAATGGAAAGAGCTCGAAAGGAAGTGATGAGAGTGAGAGTGAGAAAAAAAAGCGAACAGAGAAAAAGGAACAAGATGGACAGAGTGGTACATAAAGAGGCAACAAAATGTCAAAAGGAAATAAGATATGAAAGAGATAGAGAGAGAAAGAAACAATAAATAGGGTTAAAGACAAAAAGAGAAGGTAAAATTAAAAGAAAAGGAAGTTCAACGCAGACGGATGGCAGGTGATGCTAAAATGGACGTCTATAAAATCACAGCAATGCATCCTGGGTGGTTTTAACCAACTCCGATCAAGCTCAGATAATGTGATGTTCCCGTTCTTTCCACCTGATCTACGAATGGAATATGAGACGCCACTGCAATCCCATGCCTTCATTTTTGCGTTGGACAACCACATCTATAGAAGACAGAGATTTACTGTTTGTCACACTAAAGACAAATCTTCATGTATATAAAAAAAACCACTTTATTATAATAATCAATTCTTCTAGAATGTTTCCTGTAAGGCTGTCACTCACAATCATGTATACTAACTCTACTTAATTAAACTATGAGTTTTCATAATTGAAGAAATGGACAGGTTTTATATTTTGTCACAAGATTTGTCATGGCACAGCTAGCAAATCAATTATTTCATTATATCTTAATGCATGAATTTCTTTAAATCCATTTTTGGCCCTCTATTTTCAATACTGTATGCTACCCCATACATCTCTATCATTTACACCCTATCTTTCTTCTCAATTTTCACTTCTCTACCCGGCACACCTCCTCATCTTCACCCTAAACTGCTGGGCAAACCCTTAACTCGAGTTAAGGGTCTGAATGTGCAGCCTACTCATGCCTTGTAGCAAGTTTTGCATGTGCTAGTCTTTGCGTGGAGGCACACGTAGATCAAAGTTTTAATCAGGGTCTGTGCCTGCAGACTACCTTCACCCTATCTTACCATTTTCCTTCCCAGAATCCCTTCCCCTATATACACCACCTCCCCATCAACCCATACATGATATAATATCCCAGAAGGTGTTCCATCTCTAAACAACCTCTCGGGGGCCAGAGGTGCGCTATTTCTCCAAACACGAACATCTCTCCAACAACTATCACTCGTCCCGGGCTACCCAAGATTTTTCTTGCGGGTATTTGAAGACGTCGCACCTCGATAATTGATTTCTCCTTTATTTTGTTCATCATTTTGATCTCGCGAGTCTAACAGCACTGCCAGCATAGTAATCAAACAAATTGATTCCAAGGATGCGACAAAAAGGATGTCAGAATCCCAAGTCATTTAGTGTCAGTAGGATGTTCTTTGGAGAGTTAAGTCCTCATATTCGTAAAAATTGAAATATTGTATAATTCAAACAATAAAAAACAAAAGAAATAGTGAGTGAGTGACATCATCTACTCTCTCATTTGGATGTAACTGGCTCGTTCATATAACTACTTTGTTGAAAATAATCGTAACTTTGAAATGTCATAACTTTCTTATTTTACATCTGATTTTGATGAAATTTTCAGCATTGTGCTTGTCTGATTTTTCTCTATTGATTCAAATCAACATTTTTCTGAGGTGGACTTGACCTTTAAGTCCTCACCCTGATATATGAGCTCTGATATCATTGTCACGTTACAGAGTACTGATTGTAAAGCATTCATTCATATTTTTATGCTGTAGATTTATAATTTTCATGGCTGATGTAACTAGGTATATGTTATTACTGCTATTCTAAACAATCATTGTAACATTGAGTGGTATCACCATCAATGGTGGTGGTAGTAATGATTATCACAATGACCAGTCCATAATCATCCTTTAATAATCAACATCATTATTTTACTTCTTCATTAACATCATCATCCTCATCGTTACCACCATCATGCTCATCACCATCATCATCATTACTATCATCACCATCATCGTTATTGTCAACATCATTGCCATCATCTTTACCAACACTGCCAATATCACCATCGTCATCACTATCATCAATACCACTAACATCATTGCTATAATCAACATCATCACCACCACCACCACTAACAACAACAGAATTATCTCTTGCTCTTTGATGTTCATCAAAAAGAATATGTTGATAACAAACGACATACAAATTCCCCCCTCAAAACAAAAAATTTCATTTAGCATTTCAACAAAACCCAGTCAAATTTTGTATCTCATGATTTCCACCCAAAAAGCTCTATCTACACTTATAACACCACCTACAAAAGAAAAAAACATCTGACTCCAACGATCCCATAATGCCCCAGCTCTCCCCTAGGCCCAATCCACAGAAGAAGTCCGATCCCCGAAACCGCCTCGAACAAATTAGCGGGTAACGTTTAGCACGGCTCATCTTACAGAAGGCCAAGACTTGAAGGAGTCCGCAGGGGATAGGTGCTAAGATGGGACACAGTTAGAAACGTTTAACTGACAAAGATGCTGCGCTGTTATATGCACTATACTGACAAGAAACAGGACATGTGTAATCTGTAATATGGGAGGTAATATGCAATTTACGTTGAAATCTACAATGTGGGTGTAATCTACCATCCAGGGTAATCACAATGACATCTCAACTGTAAGCCCTCATACAAAATATGAAGCATCTGAGAGCAATTGCTTCAGATAATAACAATAATAGCTTTTATATAGCACTTAAAGGTAAATGCTAGTTTTGGTAACGATATCAAAATGAGTTCGTACAGAATCCAATGAAATGACCACCAAAGTGTCTGTTTGTATAAATAAAACGTATGTGCCAAAGGATTCTGGAAGAAATTGTGTAATTGCTGAGAAATCAGCAAATAAGCACAGGATTCGGGTAGGGCGTCGGGCCCGACGCTCTAAGCAATAATTATACATTGTCCCACGTGCGCTTATCTGTGTTGGGGATCTTCGGTGTGAACATTTTTCAGCGTAGATTTCAAGATTTCACAAAGTTCAGTTAATGTAATTGTACCAGATCTAGATCCTCGATGATATACTGACAATTAAGCCTTGTTTTACAGACTTTCTCATGAAATCAGTGTTTACTGCAACTACTGGAATTTCTCTTTAATACATCGCCACAATGTCTCTAAGCGCTTTAGATATATTATTACCCCAGGCATCGGATCCTGGCATGCCCGCATATGCACTTTCCCCACTCCCTGGGAGCATTCCAACAAGAGTTCCAAGACTAAATTGCTAGGCATACTACATAGGCTTTCACATCCTACCGGGTACCCATTTAGCACCTGGGTGGAGAGCGGCAAAGTGTGGATTGACGCCTTGCCAAAGGACGCTCAGCCGTGGTAAGATTTGAACACGCGACCCTTTGATTACAAATCAGAAGCGCTACACCATGATGCTAATAACAATAATATGCAACATAATTACAGCGCTCAATACAAATGCTGAAGCACTACATACTATTAATGAAGATGACACTTCAAAACCTCCATAAATCAATTTCAACTTCAATTTAAATTTACTGTCCAATCAATATTGATGATTAGTTTTGCATAACATTCTATGAGAATCACAGAATTTGGTAGTTAACAGGTTGGGCTATCAAACCTCTCAAAATCACAAGAAATAAGTACCTTCAAATGAATGATTATTGCCTTACACCCAGAAATGGGGCAAATGCAATGTAATATCATTCCATATCATACTCATAGCAACTCGTCACAACAACCACGCATGAATGCGCACAGACAGACTCTAATGTCCACACATATTCATACAATTCACAGAATCACATCTTTTCTCGTCTCCATTACAAGCAAGTAACCTACATGATCTTAAATTGGCGCTGAAATCGGATTAAGTGCCGGTTAAGGCGAGACAGACGACACGCTCCCCACACCTGTCAGACATACAACCGAGAGCTTATATTAACCTACATTCGTTTGAAAAGGAGAAGATTGAGAAATTGTCCGTTATTTCACCTTTATTGGAGAGAGATTATGTACTATTAACCCTAGTACAGTTGCATGGCATTATTTAGGCTTATACTATTTTAATTTAGTATTTATCACTTTCTCAATTACATTAAAAACAAACTTTTTCAGGTTATTCAGGACCTTTTTATCTGAATTTTGCAGAACAATATAATCAGTCATTGTATGGTATCTGGAATCAGTGCTTTTTACTGGGGCTTTTGATAATTTTTGTAGGCCTATAAATTTTTAATAACTTGTATGTGGGACAATAGAACTGTTTTAACCAATCTTTTGAGGTACAATTTCTAAAGCAATGTTCGCTCGGAACAGAGGACGTAAAAATGGTTCCATGACATTTGCTCTGGCGACAATTGCTCCGCTGTAAATTCCATACCCTAACAGAATGACCAACTTTAACCCAGGATTTAACACTATATCCTATCCTAAACCTAACCCTAAACCTGAACCTGAACTTAAAATAAAATCCTATCGCAATCCTAACCCTATATCTAAGACGAAATAAAGCCCGGAGCAATTGTCGCCGGAACAAATGTCATGCCACCATAAAAATGAACTAATTCTCACAGTTGACTGATCAATTCCATGTAGAGATCAATCATCCCTCATTATCAAAAACCATAATGAGGCTGCGATGAATGCAAGGAATGCTCCCCAGGGAGTGGAAATTGTGCACTTTTCGTGCGGGATCGAAATGAATCCAATGACTGGGGTAACAATATGCTATAAAGCGCTTTTGAGCCATTCTGGGAAAAGCGCCATATAAAAATTGGCTATTATTACTATTAAGCATTATTAATTTCCTTTATGAATTCACAACTGATAATGGATGCCTTTTGATTCCATGAGGAGAAGATATGAGAAACATTTCCAAGCTACATTAGGCATTGATGAGATGAGCCCTGGTGCATCTCAACTCTCACATGTGATAATATGGTGCAAAGAGGTTTAAAGGGGAGCCGCGAAATCATTCAATCCAATTCAAATCGGCTATAAGCATAATGCTCTCTGAGATACTTGCAGTAGAACTGATCTCAAGTATATTTGTATATCCACAGGCTTATTTATAGTCCTTGCATTGGATTGATGCTATATATTCCATTTCTATGTTACCAAGTCATATATTTATCAATTTCTAATATTTATACTATAAAATTATTATTATGACCAAGTTGTTCATTTCTCATTACTATGTTAATTTCAATCATGTGACAATACAACACATATTGATTATAATTACTGGTTAGGGTACATAAAATCATTTAGTACTGATATGAATTATGAATTGAAAGTAGACTAAAACAAACTTGATACTTAAAAAAAGAAGTTACATGCTAAAATTTTATATTCTGAAATATTGCCCTCATGGGATGAAGCATTAGTGCCAATGAAGAGAGTTCGCACTTCACATTTGCATTGTCTTGTCTTTCCGTTGTTGCCCACGATCAAAGTGTTGATTATTATGGCAAAGTTGAGAGCATTTTATTGCTACACAATCGAAACACAGTATACAAGCAAATGTGAACGAGCTCGGTCACATATCAATGAGTGATATACAACATCACATAATGTGGCAATTAAGAGTATGAATCATTACAAACGATGAATAAACTATGAACGCCCTCTAAAGCTCATCAACGCTCTCCATACCCTATCATTATACCCATGCCTTGCTATCTCAACACCGATGCCTCATTTAGTGTGATGAGCGGAGCTATTGCTCATAGCACGTATTGCTGCCTGATTAATTTTAATTGCGAGCAAATCCTCGCGGACCACGTTAGCTGTTCGGCGCACGGACGAGACAAGTGATGCGACGGCTTGATGATAGAGCTCCCCCCTACGCAATCAGAATACGGTGGATGAACCGATGGGGGTAATCGCTTAATCGTCCGTTCTGATTTTGCAGGTGGGGGTGGTTAATTCTTCGGGGAGGACAGTGGATTCGGATGCATTTAGGAGAGGAGTAATGAATGAATTACTGCTGCCACTTAAATTTTAGGCTTTGCATTTGATGAGTGAGATTTTATTCCAGATGAGGTCCCCCATTTTGATTCTGCTGAAATACTTCTAGTCCCAACATCACAATTCCTGATGGGTTTGAAGACAAGATATATTTCCTTATTTGTAATGTACCTTTTCTTGTACTTCTCTAAATTCTCTTTATCTTTACATTTTGCTCTCTACTAAACGCCTTGAGCCTTTAATCAAAATGGAAAAGATGATATATAAATCCCATGTAATATTTTTGAATTGTGATATATTTGGGGCTTAATCTTTTATCAATTGCATATGATAATATAGATTTTTTATTTCAATAACAACTTTTATAATGAATTCTAAAAATAAAATTCAATTATTCCAATTCATAACAACATTTAATAAAGAATTCAAAATGATAAATTCTAATTCATCATAATGATATATCATAATAACAAATTCTTATGATGAATTCTATAAAAATAGACACAGCAGAAATACATTCTAGTTATAAATAAATTCTATAAATGAATTCACGAGCCAGCATTTTGTATCTCCCAATTAATGAGCATTATGGATTAATCTATTGCTTATCTTGACCCCCTTTTCGGTGGAAATATTGGTTGTAGGGAAGCGTAATGAAATATCCGTGTCAAATCAATAATTTCTCACATCTAATATTCATTCATGAAATATTCAATAGTACACTCAAACAATGAAGAAAATTATATTGACTACCCTCCATGTTTGATTGGTATCATAAAATAGGTGTATTATTTCAAGCATTGCGATTGGCCAATTCGCATCACATGACATCCAATTTTTTCTGGGTGGTAGCTAGAAGTCCAACAAAACTGTACTGTAATTTTTTGAGAATTTGCTTCTGTGTTGCTATTTTTATAAAACAAATAATGCACTTGCTCTGTCATGCGTAAAAGTAAGTGCAGAGAAAGCTCAGTTTCTTCAGATGGTGCACACTGGGCACTTGCCGCCAGTGGCTCATGCACACCTAGCTATCTAAAGAAACATTGCGTGCTCTGCATTTCCACTAACGCACTCGGCTGCATGCATTATTTGTATAACAGAGCACAGGTGAGCACTGAAGATGGGGGGCAATAAACCAGGGAATTTTCACTAATAATTCCCTGATGAAACTAAGAAAGTAAAACAATTTTGAGAGTTTGAAAAGCTTTACATTGTGTTTTTAACTTCTCATTGAACTTTTAACTGCTACCATAAACCAGGCATGTTGGCTCAGTGGTAGAGCGTCCGCCTCACAAACGGGAGGTCCTGGGTTCGATCCATGGCTGAGTCATACCAAAGACTTTAAAAAATGGGACCTTCTGCCTTCTTGCTAGGCACTCAGCATTTAGATCGGAGAAGGGTAATGATAACATATGTTATGCAGGGCCCGCTGATAGAGCAGTCTTATGATTGAAGTGGCTACCCTGGGTAAATAAGACATTATTATTACTATTACATCATTGTTAATTCAGTTTATAGGCCCTTAACAATAGCAATCTTCACATACATGTATATACTAAGAAATTAACAAATGAATGATCTCTTGAACATATCAAAATTGATGTGTCAAAGACTCTCTAAATGTGACAACACTTCTGTGTGATCTCAAATTAGCGCCAAGATCATATCGACTTATCGAACCACCTTCGGTCAATACCGTCACATCGTAAGCATTGAGCATTTGATTTCTTTTCAGTCTAGAATGGCTGACATAGAGTAGATACTGTCAACGAGAAGCGGAGCTCATTGAAGCCACGTTAACACCTCTCCAATCAGAAAAATAGGCCTAAGTGTAAATTTCTTCCGGCCTCCAAGTAACTGACAACTTATTGGTTCATTCACACATGTCTGACCCGGATAAATTGCTCCAGTTTCTAAAAAAAGTGCCTGAAGTTCCTGACCATGCAACAAGATTTTTGCTCTTTTCACATTTTATACAAGGATTACTCATTTTTGTGGGTTTCACTGCGTACCATGTGCATTCTTGCATTTTTGCTTTCCCACTGAAAATGTCCCATGACAACTTGGACAAATTCCTGCAAAATACTTCAATATTTCGAAAAATTACTGAAGTTGATTACATTATCTCATAAGGATAGTATCTTTCACACCATCTGAATACTTGGAATATTGGTAACGGTAGAATACCATATCAGATACTTTTCCTGATTGGGATCAGTGTGAGAGCACCTGTAGATGCTGTAATATTGATAGTGAAGATGATTTAAACTCTCTCACGTACAAACAGTACATGTAGATGTTACTCTAGATGGCGTCTCGCGAGGACGAGCACGAAGATTAAACAGAGAATGAGATCAGGAGATGGGGTATAGGATCAATAAATTATTGAGGTCACCGTTAGAAGGAAATGAGCCTCTTATATATTGCTAGAAGGTTGGGGTGTCAGGAGTGGTCCAATGCCACTTGGTCTAATGGTGCTTGTCCAGTACCACTTGGTCTAAAAGGGGAGTTTTGTCTATTAGTACCTGGTCTAAAATATCACTTGGTCTAATGGCCACTTGGTTTATTCACACTTGGTCAAATAGCACTACAGTACTTGGACCTGGTCTGATATAGCCTCGTCTATAGTATATCACTTAATCCTGTATCAGTTGGTCTATTATCACTTGGTCGAATATAACACAAGATACAGATAAGGTTCATTCATTCAGAATTTCAAGAAATTGCATTAGGAGTAGGACAATTTTTTTATTGAATTCAAGACAGAGATTCCCCTCCCTCTCCTCAGTAATTCAGCAAAGATTTTTTAAAAGCCTCCTCAAGACAAGTTCGCATTTATCATTCGTCTTAATCTAATAACAGAGCCAGAGGCAACACCTTGGCAGCACTACTGAGTATTTTCCTTTTTTATTATTTTCCTTTTTTATTTTCATTTATTAACGGAAATAGACCGGTTCTTATTTGCTTGCTAATTTGATTTGATTTGAGGATAAAAGAAGTGGAAGCTTCTTGGTGAGGACCGAGCATTCTTCATCAACTGGCGAGCATTTCATGAAACAAAATGGTCACTGATTTGTCACTGGTAGCTGTTATAAGCTACTGAAATCCTTGCATCTGATTGGCTGACAGCAGTGACTTTCATTGACAAGATGTTTTGTGAAACACTCCCCTGTATAAGTGCAATGAAAACACAATTTCATTTATTTTTTTTTCTTTGTTCAATTAGTCCATTTCATCCTCTTTGCCACCCCCCTTACCCCCCCCCTCCCCCACATACACACACACATACATACCCTCCCACTAATACACACACCCTGTCATAGATGAAAATCCTTATTACTATCTTGATGCGAATTCATGAATGAAAGGAGAAGTCTATGACAGACAGCACTTCATGAAGAAAATATTAGAGAAATGTATCAATGAAGTTTTCTGATATAGGTTTCATGGTACAGTGTGGACCTTTCTTGGACCTAAAATGAACCATCCAATGCTTAAAGCAAGATGTGGAGATTTTATTGCTTTCTTTCAATTAGAAACTTGTGATATTTCACATATTAAATCTCATTGATGCTTTTAATGGGTCCTCACGATTTTGTTTTCATATATACAATAAGCATATATACAAAAAATAATGATTATTCATTGAATGCTTAAGTCAAATCTTTTTCAATTTTTCAGAGAAAACGGCACATTAACATAAGTTAATATTGGCTTGGGCTTAATTTCCTATAAATGAATGATTTGCATCATATTGGTCAGCATTTCCAATATTGGAATTCACTACAATTTTCAGATTATGTTGAGTGATGCTACTTAGTTTAAACACATAATTACAACTGTCAAATTTCATCAATTTGGACAGATCTATCTTATAATCACCTCATCGAGAGTGCAAACTGAAATTATCCCTACCGAATTACTCATCGACCCTTCACTATTGCCATTCAACCAACACACACAGGTTATACGAGTGGCTTTAACCCACAGAGACTAATAGCCTATTTTCCCCTGGGGAGCGTAATTAATGGTAATTAACAGCAATTAACCTACATCGACATCGACGACTAATTTACGCACGCGGTAGCAGCATTACTATAGTGCGGTATCAAACTTCGGGGTGACTCCCCCATACATCCATGTGTTTTATGTATCATAGTATTAGCAGCTTTCGGCTAATGTGTATCATAGTGCGCGCTGGCGGGCTAATTAAGACATAATACAGTGTGATTAGATAGTAGGGAGGTATAAAACAAACTAACAGGTTTTAGAATCATTGTCGGTGCGATGACATGGCTAATGGTTGAATGTACCGCCAATAATTCGTAGTGTGAATGAAGCTTGGAAGCATTACATGAAACAAAAAAAATCAATGATTCTTCAAAGAGTATTGGTTATAAGCTACTGAAATCCTTGCATCTGATTGGCTCAGAGCTTAATAGTTCAGAGAAGATTTGTTTCAAGAAATGCTACCCTCGACCAAAAACCTGTTCAATGAAGTATAGTTGAATATTCTTGTTTAAACTGTAAGTGTTAAAAGTTAGTTTGTGAATTTCAAAATATTGCACGAGAACAAGGACTTTGGAAATCTGTTCTTTCTGTATAGAAGGAATTCTTGAAATTTATAGATGGACTTTCTCAAAGATGGATCAGCGATCTTACTCTGAGAGGGGGTCATTTCGACATTAACCTAACTAGTCGTAACTGAACTTTATGGGGAGGGGGAGGGCTCGAGGCGGAAAAAAGTTATAGAACAATCACTTACCTAATGAATGCAAGCAGATTGAGTAGTAGCGGCAGTACAGCAATATGAGAAGAGAGAAAAAATGAAATTGTGTAAGAAATATAAATAAAGATAATCAACAAATAATATTTTTCATTTCTCATGAAAAAAATATGAAAATGAAAATGTTCAATACAAAACTACTAATCCGGTACGATCTGAAGAAAAAATATTTGGTTACTTTCGAGAGCTTGGGAAAAAAGAGAACATAGAGGAAATATTGAGAATGGTTGCTTATTTTTGACTTTCATAAAATAATTATTGCAAAACAAACAGAATATCAATCTGCTTCACCACCCTACACCACATCAAAGGCATTTTTTTTTCAATATTAACAGTCAATAAAAATGGACAAACAAACTCACGTCTCATACTGTGATCTATAATAATTTATAACGTGTTGCACCTTCCAAGGCAAATTCTCTATTTGCATCTCCTTTACATAACCTGATTAACTTTATTGATCATTAGATTGAAATGTTTAGACAATAGAGCAATATAAAATATAGTTTTTATATAATACAGAATGCTTACAATGTGGGTGTACATATTTAGTAAAAGGCTATTTCTTTTAACCACAATTTTTTTCTTCATTTTTCTTGGTCGAAAAAGGTGAAATATCCAGAATTGACAATACGCTGTTATTCTAGATGAGTAGTTTGGAATCGTTACAAAGGAGGATGATATGCCAAGCAGGTTTTTGCGTGATTTTGAAGGCTTTGTTGAAACCAGCGTGAGATATAATATATCATATCCCCTCCGCTGTACTGTACAATAGTATTGTATGATACAAGGATGGAGAGGGTCACATAGGCTCATTCAGACAAGGAAAATAATCACAAATGCGGTACAAGAATAGTTATTTTAAGCATGCTTAGATTTAGTATGCAATTAAAGTCATCTGTACCTAATTAATTCAATCAAGTTAAAAATATTGTAACTTTACCTATTTGGTAACTACCATGGCAACCTTGATTGTGATTGGTTGCTGAGAAAGGTAACCATGGTAATTAATAACAAAAATGGAAAATTTATCGTAATCATTAGTCTATATGAATCTGGCTCCGAAACACAATAAAAAAATTTTCACTGTTTTGTTTTATGTTCTGTGAATATTTTACAAATATGAATTTTTAAAAATGATGAATCTTTCTCATGATTCTTTCAATTCAACATTTAGTTAACATTTTCCAATAGCCTAGGCTTTAAATACGTTTGAACAACTACAGAAGTATACATGTCAGTGTGGATGAATGGTAAAATAAGACTGTGTGCGAAAGCGGAAGATATTACATTATTTCTTCCCGAGCGATAACAGAGAATTAAAAATAATAAAACGTGAGAGAGATATATGCGTAGGAGATTGCGAGATCGTTGGAGGGTCGTTGGTGGATTGGCAATTCTTCCGCTTGGTTGACCCTTAGAGCAAAGGCTCGCTGCAGAGAGCGGCTTTAACCTTGTAGAGTGGCAAGAGGCATTGGGGGTCACATGACATCTATAACCACTCTCGTCTCGAATATAGATCTCAACAACGCTTTTGAGGTGAACCGCGAGTCAGTGCGGAATAAATTACACTGTGTTTTGATTGGTAAAAGAAATGAAAACATTTCGGTGCTATACTGTGGCTTTAATGATGTTAGTTTTGCAATACTATTTTGTTGAGTGGCTATTGGAGGGATGGGTTGTCAATAACAATTGTTTTCATATGGAGGAAATGTCATAATGGGTGAAGTGCTGAATGAGTATCGGGGTTAATGCTGTTTATTTAACGAAGTTATGCTGTCATATAAAAGTACTGATGAAAGTTTGATTACTGCAGTGATAGGTGAACACAGGAACATTGTTGAGAAGAATCCTTGTCTAATGATATACATTATGCAGTGTACTACAAAAGTTACAACTTAGAAACCAAACTATTATCGTCAAAATCACAGTCATTAAAAGCAGATTGCAGACACGTATTAGTACATGTACATATAGGATATTTTAGAGAGAGATTATGGGCTAACTTACAAAAAATACAATAAAAAATAAGTAGCATTCGCTATTCCTTTCCTCTTTTTTTCAAGGCAATATGCACTCTCAATTCAATTCCTCTCTGCTATAATTACCACACACTTCTCTTAATATTTAAATATATCACAAATGAATAGATGTTATTCGTTCATATTGTCTTGTGAACTTGAATTAATTCAATTTAAATAGATCCTGACCCAGTAACACAATGTGCAGTGATTGATCAAGAAGAGTTGCAATTGATCCAATCAATCCCTACTATGGAAAGCCATGAATGTCAACATCTGAAATGCAAATTTGTCCAAAATATTTTCTATGCTATATTCATACATCCATGGTTTTCTTGAAAATTCAGTGTGCTTCTTTATGTTTACAAAGGATATCTTTTAACTTTCTAGTAGAGAAAACATGACAATACTGGATTTCCATAGAATTGCGATTGATCGGATCAATCGTAACTCTTTGTATGACGGGGGCCCAGATTTTTGTAATTGATCATACACAATAATCCATGCAATCAATCGTAGAAATCAGTCCAATGATCAATCGCTAGTCTTTAAGTAACAAGGTCTAGTCTTTGTTATCCTTGATTTTTTTTTCTTGCTGTTGTTCCTGTTATTATGATTTGATTTCTTCTTTTGAATTACTATGTAATTAAATTGCATCTGTATATGTCCTTCTATGCATGAAAGGGCATTAATATCATAGGTGATACTGCTTTAAATACTAATTCTCTTGCGATCCAAACATAGTCCATCTCATCGCTAACAAGGACGAATGAACAATTTTATCAGAAGTAATAATCCACTTAAAATTTGATAAAGCTCTGATTAGAATGCCTCAAACAATCTCGTCATCTCATGATTCCAGCCCAGCATTCTCTTCTCAACCAACATCCAGTCGAAACAGATGATATCTCATCTGTTGCCATGGCAACTGAATTTGTCGCTTATTTGAGCAGGAGGGAGGGAGAGGGAGCGAATGAATGAAATTTGCCGGTAAAGGTCGGCCGCCGAACGCTGGAGGTATATAGAGGCGCACCCCACTAATTTCATTGTCATTATCGTGCAATGTCGTCTTAATTACTGAATTGTGAATATTGCACGAGAGATCGCTGATCGGTCACGTCATATGATCTACATGCACATGTCTCATTGACTTCAATACTGATAAGCTCATAGACACTGTGTAGATATGGTCATAGTAACTAATGAGTAAAGACATTCATTCTAGGGTATTCCTTATAGTTTTACATTTATTCCTAGTAATTCCCTGAAATAAACTCAATCAAGGTGTGTTGAACCTTCTTACTAACATTCATTATAGTCGAGTGCTTCCACCATTTAGCAACTGATGAAGTCTCAACACCAGTGGTGTAATGGAGATGTTTGTATTTTCTGTAAGCAGACAACCAGAGGACCAAAGGCTTAAGGTCCTCTTTAAGGGACCTGGTTTCAAGTATAAATGCCCTAGTTAAGAACCAAACCTGGGTCAAATGATTAGTGATATCACCCCTCTACCGATTGAGCTTTCATACCCCCCCCCCCTTCCCCTCCTCCATAAAAAGTTGATGCTCAAGAAGAAACTACAGCCAATCAACTTAAAGGGGAAGTTCACCCTGAAGAAAACTTTGTTGTAAAAATAGCAGAAAAAATAGAAAAAAATATTGGTGAAGGTTTGAGGAAAATCTGTTAAAGAGTAAGAAAGTTATTAGAGTTCAAAGTTTTGGATTTGTGACGTCATAAACGAGCAGCTGCCCCATGTGTTATGTAATAAAAAATCCATGAATTTCAAATTTTGCATGGTCCCTGATGACTTAATTTTCTTTTCTATTCATGATTGGGTGTGAAATGATTTGTCTATTGATATAGAAAAGGTACAGTGAAAACCATTTTCAATTTTCTTAGAAAATGACATTTCATTGATTTTTTACCATTCGCTATGTAGGAATGCTGCTAGCATATGACGTCACAAATCAAATAATTGAAATTCTAATAACTTTTTAATTATTTGATGAATTTTTCTCAAACCTTCGGCAATATTTGTTATTATTTTTTCTGCTATTTTTACAATAAAGTTTTTGTCAGGGTGAACTTCCCCTTTAAAGCAAAAAAAGTTCAGGGCATGCAGTGCACTCCTTTTGGGGCAGAATGCCATAAGCAGGGGTGCCTCTCATCAAAGCAATTACAGAAAGAAAAAAAATGTGCTGTCCAGCTAGAAATCGAATACCCATCACCCATCTCATCTCGTCAAACATGAACCAAATATACAGAATAGAAGCCATCGGATGTGTTTATGAATACTGATTTCTGCATTGCCAGGAGGTAATATTGAGATAATTTTTCTAATATTTACGCAAGACTTTAAGTGGTTCTTGAGACCAATATCATTTCCATATCTGATGCACTTATCAGTTGAGGCATAGAGGTTCAGCAAGTTTTTGAATTAAAATTTTTCTTTAAAAGAAAAAATAAGTTTTTTTTATTCAAAAAGAAAGAAGCTGTTTTTAAGAAATCGTAAACCTTAATCAGTACACTGTAAAAACTGTGGTGTTAAAACTGACACCAATTGGTGTTAATAGAGGACCACACCCTGAGGTGTTAGAATTACACCCTAAAGATTGAACATAACACCAAAGAAAGCAAATGTAACACCCAAAGGTGTCGTAATAACACCTATAGGTGTAAAACTAACACCACCAATTGAACAGTGTAAAAATCAGTGTAACTGAGAAGAGGAAATTTAGCAATGTGATTCATCTTATACCATAAAGCACCTTTATTTCAAATCTGTTTTGGAAAAACTACTTTTCAAAGTGAACAATCATCAGGTAGCTATAAGAAAAAGGAAATTTGAAGCCAAATTTTCCTTTGATATTTTCAAAACAAAAATTAAATGAAGAAATTCAAGCAAACACTGAAACAAATGTAGGTGCTTTCAAAACAATTAAAAACATCACATTTCTTTATGTGGACACATTGCCTGGCGACAGGGAAGCTAAGCCTATTTTGAAAGCGGCAGAAAGTAGCAAGTGCTGGAATTCGATTGGGGGGAGATAATCCGAAAACTTCAATATTTGTAGAAAACAGCTTTAACAAATAGTGCACATGAACTTCCAAATCTGTCACACCTTAACTACAATGAAATAAAAAAAGAAAATAAGACTTAAACTTCAGAGCCTTTGAGAAATAGTTTTATTTTTCAAAATAAAAAGTGCAGTTAACCACAAGCCCTGAAAAGTGCAGAAACTTCTCTTCATTGTATCGACATGGGCAAAAAAAGTTCAGAGACTTAGGTGTTCCCCAACACCGATGCCGCAACAAATTAACGAAGAATACCCAATAATTATGCCACAAATTCGAAAGGAAATGAGCGATAAAGATAGAATTATCTCCCATTGCTATCACTGTTAGCAGCAGACATAGAATGCAGTTAGCTCCTTGTAAGGAATACAAACCAAATGATTTGTGACTTATTCTATTAAACAAGACACCATACATCGCCACAAATGTCGATCAAAGGGACAATGATTCGTAAAAGTCGTTATGATAATGGCGACACCAAACACGACTTGATTCCTGATTTTTCATTTTTTCATGGTTGATGTAACATTAGAATACTCAAAGATAAATACCAACTCAATACAGAGGGATGAGTTCATATAAAGAAAACTACTTTCAAGCTCGACAACGTCGACCATCTTTGTTACTGATTAATGATCCATTTCAAATGCAATTTGGGTATCAATAGACCACCCTTTCACGATCGTATCTCAAAAAACAAACTTCTAACACAAATACAAGAAATATCGTACTATTCAAAGACCAGATATCACAGATGATCAAGTCTAGCACATTTCTGTCTCATAATCTCTTTCTCCATACATATATTCTCCACATATATGTTCATGTACCCTTCTGTAAAAAATGTGTGAATTTTTTTCATTTATAAAATTACATATTGCAATAAAAGTTGAAGGTCAAGTCCAATATCAAAACTTCAATTAGGCTATGCAAGTAGCAGCAATTGTATGATCAACAGGTTAGCCATCTCAGTCGTTGGGCAAAGCACTATTAGGTCAAGTGCCACATTATAATGAAAAAATAATAATAATGAATAATGATGATATGATGGTGATGACGATGATGATGGTGATGACGATGATGATGATGGTGATGATGATGGTGATGATGGTGATGGTGATGATGATGATATGATGATGATGATGATGATGATGATGATGATGATGATGGTTATGATGATGGTGATGATGGTGATGATGATGATGATGATGATGATGATGATGATGATATGATGATGATGATGATATGATGATGATGATGATGATGATATGATGATGATATGATGATGATGATATGATGATGATGATGATGATGATATGATGATGATGATGATGATGATGATGATGATATGATGATGATGATATGATGATGATGATATGATAATGCTGATAGTTTTCTTATCTGCATTATGCATACACATGCATTACAATTCTATACAATTCTATCATCATTTCATATGTATAATTGTATTAGGCATGTATACCTTGTACACAGAATTCTATAATATCCATCGTACATGTGAGTTTGTTGATTTTTCCAAAGGTGTACCTTCACATATATCTATCGTCTTTCTATACTCACACAGAACACGTCTGAGGATAATTCTATTAATAATTACGACCAACTTCCACTTCATTACATTTTACGACAAGAGCTTATAGTTATATGACTATAAATACAGCGAAGAAGCTTCGTCGGTATCTATGACATTACGAGTATTATGACTTTGACTTTAATAAATTTTGTCTGTTACAGCAAGAAGGGTGTAACGTGTGACCCAAAGTAGAGGGTCTTATATCCTTTTTGCTCTCAACTTCCAATTTACGGCATTCATAACATTTAAGAAAGCCGAGTTATCTATGAATTCAGGCGTATACCATGTACATGTACCAGGCTTTAGCTATTCTGTGTTAAAAAATCACTTCATAATGCATTTGTATATTGAGTTCAAGCTGTGACATTTACATCGATTGTAAGAGTATTTTGTTTTATGTTTTTATTCTTTATTGAATTGAATTTATCTGCATTTTCAAACCATAAACCAAAAACATCATGAAGTAAAATGAGCATCCATTCCAGAAAAAAAAAATCATTTTCAAAATTATTTTCAGGTGCTACTCTTCACATCTTAATGCCTTAATCTACAACATTGGATAGGCTTTAACATTACGTCAATGTATAGGGATGTTTCAGGACTCCTTTTTGAGTGTCCAGGGTTCTTTAGAGCATTATAAGGGGCGAAATTGCCCCAACAAAAAGTTGATTTGAAAAAAAGAGAAAAATCCAACGAGCATAACACTGAAAATTTCATCAAAATCGGATGTAAAATAAGAAAGTTATGACATTTTAAAGTTTTGCTTAATTTCACAAAACAGTTATATGCACATCCTGCATGGCTGGTATGCAAATGAGGAGATTGTGAGTGATCTACTCACTATTTCTTTTTGTGTTTTATTATGTGAAATATTCAAATCTTCTCCTCATTGTCAACGCTTAATCCCTCCCTGAACATGTGGAATTAGCATTGTTATAAAAAAAATAAGGTATTGTATAATTCAAACAATAATAAATACAAAAGAAATAGTGAGTGATGGACATCATCGACTGACTCACCTAGTTGTGCATATCACTGTTTTGAGAAATATAAGCAAAATTTTAAAATGTCATAACTTTCATATTTTACATCTGATTTTGATGAAATTTTCAGCACTGTGCTAGTTTGATTTTTCTCTATTTAAGTCAGCAATTTCCTGGGGTGGACTTGGCCTTTAAGGGGAGCAATCGCCCAAAGACCCCATGTGATTTTTTCCCCTGATCCATTTATATTCCAGGATCATTCTGATTTCAAAGTCTTGCTAGGTCCCATAGAACAAAGGTTAGTGATCGATCGTAGGCTTGATTCTTACGACTGATTATACAATATAGTCAATGCAATCAATCGTAGAAAACTGTCCTATGATCATTGCTAAGCTTTGTGTCACTGGCCCCAGATGGGTAATAAAACACCCCTTTATATTCCAGTCTGACATCAAAGTCTCCCTACAAGCAGGGACGATTCTATGCTACAAGAACTGCAGCGAACAAAAGCCCAGTGGGTGTCCAGACTTAAACCTCAAATCAGCATAACTAATCATCAATAGAACGGATCCTAACCCTATTCTCCTAACCATCACTCCTTCACGACTTGTCTCTCTATCAAAATAAAATCATCTCTCATCCAATCAATAGAATATCAAGGATCTATTCAAACGGGTATCACTCAGCCAGGTGCAACCGTTTGCTTAATTAGTTCCATTTTCCCCCCTTCCTTGATAAAATACCTAAATTCTTTACCGTGTTTTTCTTCAAGATGTGTTTAATAATAAAACGAGCCATGAAGGGTAAAAGATCAGTGAACAGGTAATTGACTTGTGAATTGCTATTTGAACATCAGTCTGCAGCGAATGGTTAAAATTAATCCCTATCTTTATCTGAAAATGGTCATAGAGGACTTGAGGATTCATTTAGATACCAATATTACCACAACTGGGAACAATATCCATGAAACTTTTTTTGACAGTATTCACCACATTTGTAATAATGAGAGAACAATTCCTGTATAAAGTCTTATGCACATTCATGAGTTAAGCCGCAAAGAAAGATTATCCAAATTTCCTTATACTTTGGATGTTTTGTGTAGTAAAACAGCTGAACATACATGTATGCTATGTGTGGGTAAACTTAGTAAAGTTTTTCAATGCATACATGCACATACTATGCAAGCCAATATGGTATAATGCAAAATGTTTATCATTGGCTGATGCTATGTTAGACAATCATAGCTTGCCTATCATAGCAGCCAGCGATATCCAAATGCTGAACCCTTGCTTGCTATGTGGGGCAAGCTTTGTTTTATCTTAAGTTTTTCAATGCATACATACAATGCAAGCCTACATGGTATTATGCAAAATGTTTATCATTGGCTGATGCTATGTTAGACAATCATAGCTTGCCTATCATAGCAGCCAGCGATATCCAAATGCTGAACCCTTGCTTGCTATGTGGGGCAAGCTTTGTTTTATCTTAAGTTTTTCAATGCATACATACAATGCAAGCCTACATGGTATTATGCAAAATGTTTATCATTGGCTGATGCTATGTTAGACAATCATAGCTTGCCTATCATAGCAGCCAGCGATATCCAAATGCTGAACCCTTGCTTGCTATGTGGGGCAAGCTTTGTTTTATCTTAAGTTTTTCAATGCATACATACAATGCAAGCCTACATGTACATGGTATTATGCAAAATGTTTATCATTGGCTGATGCTATGTTAGACAATCATAGCTTGCCTATCATAGCAGCCAGCGATATCCAAATGCTGAACCCTTGCTTGCTATGTGGGGCAAGCTTTGTTTTATCTTAAGTTTTTCAATGCATACATACAATGCAAGCCTACATGTACATGGTATTATGCAAAATGTTTATCATTGGCTGATGCTATGTTAGACAATCATAGCTTGCCTATCATAGCAACCAGCGATATCCAAATGCTAAACCCTTGCTTGCTATGTGGGGCAAGCCTTGTTTTATCCTAAGTTTTTCAATGCATACATACAATGCAAGCCTACATGTACATGGTATTATGCAAAATGTTTATCATTGGCTGATGCTATGTTAGACAATCATTGCTTGCCTATCATAGCAACCAGCGATATCCGAATGCTAAACCCTTGCTTGCTATGTGGGGCAAGCCTTGTTTTATCCTAAGTTTTTCAATGCATACATACAATGCAAGCCTACATGTACATGGTATTATGCAAAATGTTTATCATTGGCTGATGCTATGTTAGACAATCATTGCTTGCCTATCATAGCAACCAGCGATATCCGAATGCTAAACCCTTGCTTGCTATGTGGGGCAAGCCTTGTTTTATCCTAAGTTTTTCAATGCATACATACAATGCAAGCCTACATGGTATTGTGCAAAATGTTTATCACTGGCTGATGCTATGTTAAACAATCATAACTTGCCTATCATATCAGCCGGCGATATCCGAATGCTGAACACTTGCTTGCTATGTAAGGCAAGCTTTGTTTTATCTGAAGTTTTTCAATGCATACATACAATGCAAGCCTACATGGTATTATGCAAAATGTTTATCATTGGCTGATGCTATGTTAAACAATCATAACTTGCCTATCATATCAGCCGGCGATATCCGAATGCTGAACACTTGCTTGCTATGTAACGCAAGCTTTGTTTTATCTGAAGTTTTTCAATGCATACATACAATGCAAGCCTACATGGTATTATGCAAAATGTTTATCATTGGCTGATGCTATGTTAGACAATCATAGCTTGCCTATCATATCAGCCGGCGATATCCGAATGCTGAACACTTGCTTGCTATGTAAGGCAAGCTTTGTTTTATCTGAAGTTTTTCAATGCATACATACAATGCAAGCCTACATGTACATGGTATTATGCAAAATGTTTATCATTGGCTGATGCTATGTTAGACAATCATAGCTTGCCTATCATAGCAGCCAGCGATATCCGAATGCTATCCCCTGCTCAACAAACCCCCAAAGATCATTTCTGCCCCTCCTAGAATAATGACCTCAGAAAAGTGCGAGCAGGAATACTTTTCTCAAAAGAATTTTAAAGTTCAATCACCCTCATGATTCAATGAGTCTGTTTTTCCGTTTGCATATACCAATATATTGCTCATAAAGAAAAGCAAAAAAATGCAAAATATCCTGGTGTTTTATAGACAACTGAAAACATGGATAAAAATATGTCAAAAACCTCATCCTATCCCCTAGGGGTATATGAATTACAGTTGTTTATAGAGTAGTAATGCATTTTGAATTATGCACCTTTTTTTTATATTTCTCAACTCAACACAAGACTTTATGTCCTCTCATGAACTAGATCAAACAACAGTAGAGATTTTCAAAGTGCAAGCTCTGTTCCTCTGTAATACATGAATCAATTATCAAAATACATTTGAAAATATTGAGTTTAATTTGTTAATTCATTAAAAAAGGGGGGATCATCAATACAGATTTAATGGTATGTCCTGATTAAGAATTATGCCTTGAATAGTACTTTGGTTCAATAACTGGTACATTTCGTGCCTCAACGATTACAACCACACATATATTTCTGACAAGCAAGGCCAAGTTTACCTGTACTTTTTCGGCAGGTCACGGGGCGACAGTCCTATCACCAGATATAAAAAGACCTTCAAATGTAGTCAAAGATTTTGTTCGACATTGTTGAAGACTAACGGTCCATTAACTTCAGGCAACATGGCATGGGTACATTTCAGCTGCTTCATCACGCAAGAAAGACGAATAATAATGTATTTTTTTTACTTTTTCTCTCTGCATTTAGCTGTAAAGAAAACATTGAAAGAGGGGTGGGAAGGTCTCGTTCAAGATGCTAATCATCTCTAGGCTTCTTTTTACGGAGCAGGGGTGAATAAATAGAATTACCTTCTCAAATGAAATATTCCATTCCATTGTCAATTTCAAAGACTGAATGTAAGTTGGATACAAAGGGCAACAATGCATGAATGAGCGGTCGCATTGTGACGGAGATTATACACCACGGTATGCCCCAAAAACACGTTCGAATAACCGACAAATTGGGCCCGAGCCACTCGTCTATTTACAGTCATCATTCCATGTCTTTATCGCAAATTTAATGCGACAGGTCGTCAAGGAGCGGCAAAGCTATAAGAACTTCACACCTCGACTTAGGCAGAGACCATTCCTTTCAAACAACATTTCTTTCCTCTATTTCTGAAAAATGCCCTAAAATTTAAAACCTTTTTCGCAGGATTTGAGACACCCCAGGAAATTCAAATCAGTATTTACTTAATATGAAAGGCAATGAGGGAAGTGTTTCATATGGTCCCAAAACATGTCGATATTAGTTAATACACAAGGATAATTCTATTGAAATCTACATGTGTTTATGATGATTGGCATACCAGCTTAGTTACTAAGTTTCAAGCAGATTTGATACTGTACATCCATACCCTTAGCGATTACCATAAGCATATTTTCAAAGAGGATTATTTTTTAGTAATGGGTCAGTTTAGTTAAGTATAATGTGAGCTTTAAATCAATCCTATTGCTCCAACTCAAATAAACCCGATTCTGAAATCTAGAATTGTTCACATATCAATTTCCATCAACGATATACAGTTAACATCTCATAAAAGGTATATATTACAAATTCCATTTGTTACAGGTAAATATGCTTTCTTCAGTGGTGCACGAGTGGCTTTGAAACCCTGATCGAAACAAGAGATTAGTTCTTTAAAAGTAGCAAGTCTGGGAAAATGGGCTCCAGTCATTATTCAAATAGATCCTGGACTATAAGATAGTTTGTTTTCTATACACACCCAGTCCATTCATTGGGGTCTGGACCTATTCATTGGACTAACTTCTCTGCTAGGTGTTGATGGTATTTGTTGGTCTATGCAAAGTAGGTCTGAAGCTTTCGGAGTCAGAGTAGAAAAGAAAAGAAACCTACATGATAATACATATAGCTACAGGCAAAGCTACAGGCAAATCTATAGGCCTATGACCCGGTTTTTTGTCCAGTTGGACTGGTATGATGGCTCAGTTGGTAGAGTGTCCGTCTCACAACCGGGAGGTCAGGAGTTCAAACCCCGGCCGTGTAGTTTCCTTCAGCACAAAATTGATCGACAATGTGCTGCACTAGACCCAGGTGAAGTAAATAGGTACTTGGTAGGAAAAAATTCCTTGAAATGCACGTGAACTGTAGGTAATTATACAGCCACGTGGCTATCCAAGTCCTTTGCAATTGCAAGTCAAGTGCATACAGACGTTATATTCATAATGTGATGTGCGCTATACGAGAACCGTTTATTTTCATTATTGTTTCCTTAGATGTTGCCATCCATTGATTTCTTTTTTTATTCTTCATGAAGAAGAGGGGCATTGAATTGAATGTACCAGTATCTATGAAATTCATCAACTTAAATCTAAGCTGAAAAATGTTCACACTCATTTTGAAATCATTACCACAACTGGCATTTATCATTAATACAGGTCTTTATCTTCAATTCAATCTGCCAAGGAGAATAATTCATAAGCATCGGGGATGATCTTCGAATTGGAGCTGCTAGAATCATCAGCTTTGTCATGATAAATATATTCCAGTCTCATTTAGACATAAGAACGCGAGGGACGACATGTTTTGTGTCGATGTACTATTAGGGGTAGGTATGAATTTACTACGTGAGATGTTATACTTGGGACTGGAAGGTGGCGAATATGATTCCTCGTATGCTGAGTGGGAATCCACCCACCAGACAGCGTCATTAATATCAAACGACTTCTATAAGAAGAGATTTTCATAGATAAATATTTCCTACTTTTAGGCTTTGAAATTGGTGATCTGTCATCTAATATATTCATCATCTAATTTAGACTTTCCCTTTGATCATGGAGATATTGTCAGTTAGTATCTCCATGCTTTGAAACAGCTATAAATTACACAATTGATGTAATAATGATTTTCCTTGATATGTCTGCCTCAATTTATGACATCTTTGAAGAGTACATTAGGCAAGTTAATCACCCAACACAATCATATTTTAAATTTACGCTCTATTTGTTAAGTAAATACAATCATATAGGCCTAAGAATATACTCTTTTAAAGATGTTAAATCATATTTGATTCCATACTTTCTGAAATTTACCATGCATGATTGTAGATTTCTGAATTGGAAATGTACATACCAACCCTAACATGCCCAATTTGTTTTAACATGGCTGAATACAGGTCAAGATATATAATATACTTTCTATGTTAACGGTACTACTACCAGAAGTGAATATCATGTAGAGAGTCAATGGCACTTGAAGACTGTGGCGACGGGAGTGTTAACACGACTGGGATGGAATAACAAATTGAGAAGCACGACCATGTGTTCCTCTTTGGCCCTGGATAACAAATTTGTATCCCATTGGTATGAACACATGATGACAGCAGCTGGGTTTGGTCTTTCAACAAATGAAAGTAGAGAACTAATGATGGTTTAATTCAATGAACGATTGGGAGAAAGTTGATTATTAACTTTCATAGATTTGCAATTACAAGTCGGAAACGAGTGCTATCGTTTGCTGTACACGTGTGTAGGCCTATATTGGAAGTCATAGAAAGTTGTTACATGTAACTTATATATAGGCTTTCCAAAAAGTGTGATTCTTCATCAACATACTATGTACTGATACCCTTTTCATAAACCTATCCTCCAATTAGCCGCCTAAGAGTAATGCGGATAATTCAATAAAAATTGCGTTCATAAACTCCGAAAATAAGCCGCATTATTTTTACGAGCGCCCGTCCTGAAAAAGGCGGATAATCGCCATGACAACTTGACACGCCCCCTCCGATGCGGTTGTGTTGGAAAAGGGTGACCTTGTGACCGCACCATGGCAATTATCCGCATTATTTGGAAATGCGTTCATAAACTCAAAATCTTATCCCGATGCCGCTATTATGCGGATAATAGCAGCATCAGAGTAATGCGGATAACTCTTGTCCTCCTCCAATTTTACGACCAAATTATGCTGCTATTAGCCGCCTAATTCATAGTAATTGGGTTTATGAAAGGGGTATAAGAAGATGTATCAATATTCCATTTACCCACAGTAAAGACCTATAAATATATCTGAAGAAATTAAATTAAAGACAAGGAGAAAATCAAGTTCATATGAGGATTTTGGAACTACTGATGCGAGCAATCCTTTATTTCTACATAACACAATACATATTCATAATACAATAATTCATACAACACTACCATTACATGAGTATTGATATTGCTGCTATGTCATGCAATCTCCAATTCCCTTATCCTTTCACTTCTCCCTAAAAGACACAAGACTATACATGAAATCTACACAGACTCCTCCCATCAATATTCAAAACACTCTACAACCCTAGTAATGTCACAACCATTTTGCTGCTGCTATACCAGGCAAACTGAAGCATCATTATCCTTTCACTTCTCACTAAAGTACACAAGACCATAGATTAACTCTTTGCTGATTGCATGTTTAATGAGGAAATCGTGACAAAACGTCTCCATCATACAAGCGCATCCGTTAAACGCATCAAACATGCGTGTCATGTATTCCACCGTGGCCGCGTCCCAAGACGCTAATCTGTACCGCGGCCGGCGATACTCAAACAGGATCTTACATCTTGTGAACACGCTAAAGGGCTTATTCTGATGAGGTCCTGACACGACCTTTGACCTCGGATACAATCACAGTCTTCCATTCATTATTGGAAGTGATGGCCACGGGGTGATGGTTATTCCATGTTTTCTGTGTACATTTATCTGTAATGTAAGCTGCATACAAGGTTTCTTTCTGCAAGAATCACATTTAAGACGACAAAAAGAATTTACAATACAAACTAGAATGATGTTCCTAGTGTATCAATTAATTTTTGTACTCATTTAGAATCATTGAGCCACCTGTTAAAAAGTGTGAATATTGTTGCTATATAAGGTAATCCTTAGCTAATATCATTTTTTCTCTTTTTTATGATCATGAAACAAATACTTTATTTGACTATGGGGAGTTATTGATGACTTTGCTTTAAATTTCAAAATCGCCTCTATAAAATCTTTGAAATATGACCATTAACTGTAAATTTATTTCATGGAGATTGAATCTGTCATCAAAACACGAGCTTCAATAATTGCCCGTATATCCAGAGCTTTCTAAGATTGACACCATTACCCCAAAACCTACTTCCTACACCAAAATAGCAACTTTCCAGTTAATAATTGCATTCCCATACAAGTACAATGCAACGGGATTCAATAATTTATAGGTCTTTAATTTGATGCAAAATATGATCAATTTGATACTTTGAATTCATGATTGCGATACCAGACCCATCACTGAACGAGCTCAGAAGTGCTTCAAATACAAAATAGAGATCCATCTGTTAAAAAAGAGATCAAAATGCTATTTAACCCAATTTTATGATAATTGCATTTCTGTTGGAATAATTACTTGACTATAGGGTCTGGCACCTACTGAATTAGGCTTATTTCTTTAACTGGACACTATGTCTGCCCAGCGGTCAAAGTCACACTGTATCTGGAAGCGCTGGCCGGCGGTGACGACAGACTTATTTTCTTATTTTGGACGAATAATTGCTGCAGAGGGATTAATTTAGGCTGAATGGTTTGGCAGATTATGGTGAAAGAGATTCTATCACTCTTACGATATTTTGTGAATTATTAAACGAGATGGAGCTAAATCGATGTATGCAATGACTTTGGGGTTTTGGGGCTTTCAGATGAAATCTGTAATAGGTCTGTGGTAATAGACTTGATAAAAACTCATAATATGTGCATTTTGAATGTGTATAAAAACCATTGAACACTGTAGTGGTCAGTGGAGTAGTGTTAGGTTATAATTGCGAACTTTCATTTCGGACTTTAAAGGGCTCTATGACGGTTCAAGACTTGGTGTAATGTCCTGCAAAGGTATAGTAGAGATTTTTACCTCAAGGACGTTAACACTTTGACATACTTGAAGTGTATGACATGACTGATTTGATCAGGGTCATGTTTATACTTTCAGCAAAACATAGAATCACCAAGAAAAAAGTCACAGAAATTGGACTAACAACATCACCCTCAGATGCACGATTAATTGCCAATTTCATTACTGAAAAAACAGTCCTCCAAAAGGAAACTCCTTAAAGTAATCTACATTAAGGTGACATGATAATACCATTGAAACACAACACTGCATTCTGGTTTTAATCATGCAATATCATGTAATTATTATTCATACTGAGGAAAGCGAATACTCCATCAAATACATGTGCAATCACTTCCCGAAGTGTCATAAGTAAATTATTCACACATGACAAGCATCCATATTGCATTTATCATCGTACATAGTTAGGCCTATCCACTATCATTTGGATGTACAATGTAGCTTTAGCTAATATACCCCGTGGTATGATTGGCAGTTGATGTATCAAAACAAAATATTCAGTTCAACAACATTTTCACTGAAATAATCAATTGCCCATCTCACATGACAAAACATGGTTTAAATGACAGATTCCTCATAGGCTCTGTTGTCATTTTGAATGCAGTGATCCCATTTTTATGCTTTGAGATTTTTTACAAAAAATATATGTAAATGGAGCGTTGTGGCCCAGTGGATAAGTCTCCGGACCTTGAAACAGAGGGTCGTGGGTTCGAATCCCAGCCATGGCGTAATTTCCTTCAGCAAGAAACTGATCCACAATGTGCTGCACTCAACCCAGGTGAGGTAAATGGGTACCAGTAGGAAGTAATTCCCTAAGAAGCTGTGTGCGCTCTGAACGCCTAGCTTAGCCGGGTAATATAGGAGCGCCTTGAGCACCTAACAAGGTGGATATGTGCACAATATAAATGCCATATATCATTATCATTATTATTAAATATAACCAACCCTCTTAAAAGACTTTTTTATTAAAAAAAATGAAGAAAAACAAAAAATAAATCTTCTGGGTGAATTTTGGTTAGAAATATTAATAGAAAAAATCTAAATAAAGGCATTTCCTCTTTCTTCTGTCCTGCATCTCTATATCAATTGAAACTACAAACGCACAAACAATTCTTAAGGTGTGTCCTACCCCGGGTGTGTCCTACCCCGGGTAACCTACTTCAAACCATATTTCTTCTCATTTTCTAATATCATAAGCAGCCCTCTCGCCAGGTAAAACATGACATGCAATCACCTCTCTCAAACAAACATCCTCTTTCTCACCTTCTATCAATAGCTTACTGATGATGTTAGCGGAGTAAAAGTCAAGTTTGGCTTAGCAATTAACCCCGAAACCTTGTTCCCTATGCGTTTTGATACAGCGTAATTGAGTTAGCATTTGAAAACCAGCATCTATCCCACTGCTATTACTTCTCACTTTTCCTACATTGGAGAAGCAAACTTCGTTGCAACTTTGCATCGGTAAATGTCATTAGATTTGTAATATTTTGAAGTAATAAGTAGAAATGAGTAGTAGTGGTAAGAAAAAAAGCAGTGGAATCTATTCTTGAAATGGTAATATAGTCTTTGAATAGGGCACCAAATGGTTCATCGGAGTCATGAACCCTGTGCCTTGTTATCTGGGTACCAAACCAACGAACCACTACTACACCTCCATCAGAATGAAGAAGGCTCAAGAATGATAAGAATTTCAATCGACACCCTTAAATGCGTTCCAGGGTTTAAATGCCAGATGGGGATATGAATCAACGACCTTCCGATTTGCCATGTGGTGACCTGACCACTAGACCACTCAACAAACCCACAATACCTCCATGATAAGAAGAAGGCACGCTGCCTCCAAGAGTACAAGGTAGAGATTTGAACCACTGGCCGCCTAATTTCACTGGGTTACTTAACTTCTAGACCATAATATATCACTCAATATAAAGGGGGAGAGTAGACTATACGGTATGTAAAAAAAAAATACTACACATCTTCCGTCTTCCAAAGACGGAAACACGAGATAAGGATTTGAACAGGTGACCTTGTGATTTACCATGCAGTGACTTAACCACTAGACCATTGCACTTCCATGACAAGAAGTTAATTTGTTACAAAAGTTATAAATATCAATTAACTGCTTTCAACTACTCTGACATTAGTACCAGGTACGGATTTGAACCAATGACCTTACAATTACTTGTATGGAGACATAACCATAATACCACTGCCTCTTCATTAATGGAATTTGATTCCATACAGTAGGAATGAATATAAAGTAAAGACTATTCACCTCTCCAGTGCTAATACCACCAGGCAGAACTTTGAACCAATGACCTTACATAGTGACCTAACCACTAGGCCATTCATTACATCTTCATCAAAGCCAGCTTTTGATTAATATACAGTCTGCATCTGCATTTCTTCCTATTAAGTTGTGCACTTTCATTGTATTTATGTCTTCCCCCTGTCATAAAATTGTCACTTGGTTATAAATGTACTATAGGCCATATTATGATTTTCATGCATTGTAAATTATTTCCAATCAAATAAATGCAGAAAATCCTGAAAAAAGGTCTACCTTATATATATATATATATATATAATCACTTGCCTGTAAAGTGATTTCTTAATCATAACTATATCTTATAAACACAGCAGAGAAGTAAACATAGTAAGAAGCACTTTGATAAAAACACATTAAGGAAGCTTCCCACGTCTTTAGGAATGATATTTTAAGACATATATCCATTAACAGGAAAAAACCATCTCCTAATCTCGGATGAAAATGGAAAATTTGCTTTCAGCGCTGCTGCGTACGAAATGATCACCATACGCCAGGCACCGGAGGGCAGGAGTGGATAAATTGCTCTAAAAACCCAACTCCGGTTTTGATGTCATTGCCGTTAACGACGGAGGAAACCTACTCAAGGATACGTCACATTCCATTACATGAGCGAGAGATCGGGTTCTTCGTTTTGAGGGGTTTGTTGGGAGAGCGTGTAGTGGCGGTTTTTCCGCTTTCGGCATGCTAACCGAGCTTTCGTTGACCTATGTATATTGTCTGGCAATGCATGTTAACTCGATATGCAAGCCGAGTCTTGCATTACATTTATGTCAAGTAAATAGCCTGTTGTCTTTAGATGTTTATCACCTTGATTTTGATTTTGTATTTTTCTTAATAAAACTCTTCCATCCTAATTGAAATGAAATTATATGGAAATGATCTTCAATTCGTACCTTACTTTGATCTTTGTAAACTTGAATTTATAGAACAAAAATGTACCCATTTCAATAACACTGGCCAGAGTTACAGCCTGACTCTCGAAATGCCTTGCACAAATGTTTAAGGTCCAGACCAATGAAATTCCAGTAGTTGCAGTAAACACTGATTTCATGAGAAAGTCTGTAAAACAAGGCTTAATTGTCAGTATATCATCGAGGATCTAGATCTGGTACAGTTACATTAACTGAACTTTGTGAAATCTTGAAATCTACGCTGAAAAATGTTCACACCGGAGATCCCCAACACAGATAAGCGCACGTGGGACAATGTATAATTATTGCTTAGGGCGTCGGGCCCGACGCCCTACCCGATTCCTGTGCTTATTTGCTGATTTCTCAGCAATTACACAATTTCTTCCAGAATTCTTTGGCACATGCATTTTATTTATACAAACAGACACTTTGGTGGTCATTTCATTGGATTCTGTACGAACTCATTTTGATATCGTTACCAAAACTAGCATTTACCTTTAAGGTCCAATGAAAAAGGAACAATAAAACCTGTCTTTTCAAGGAAGACAAGAAAACATCTCAACGTCAATGCGCTCCTTTATAATAATGATATTTATATCCAGAATAGTCCATTATTAATTTTGAGTTTGAAGCGCATTAGTAATCTCCAAAGAGAAAAGCTATCTGAGAAGATACCAAAACCAGTCTTTATAGCCAGACTAACTTTACATACATGTGGTTGAAGTGGAGATTTGAAGCGATATCCTTTGGTAGTCGGAACTATGTAGTGAATAAGTGCAAGAAACAAAGAGCCATGATTTAACGTTTCAATTTTCACAGGCAGTGGATAAATCCTGTACAATCATATCATTACAGGTTTGTACAATGGCAGAGATCTATCTGGAGAAAACTGATGGAATCTTTCAACCACGTCAGACTTATGCTACAGATCCCTTCCTTTCCAAGCTATCCTCTATCTGATTCTTATCCTTTGCTCCACCATCCCACCTTCAACTGGTGGTGGTGGTGATTTTTTTTTTACCTGATTGCTAAGAAAGCATGAATGCTTGTAAGCAAGCAACCAGAGGACCGACGGCTTAAAGGGGAAGTTCACCCTGACAAAAACTTTATTGTAAAAATAGCAGAAAAAATAATAAAAAATATTGCCGAAGGTTTGAGAAAAATTCATCAAGTAATTAAAAAGTTATTAGAATTTCAATTATTTGATTTGTGACGTCATATGCGAGCAGCATTCCTACATAGCGAATGGTAAAAAATCAATGAAATGTCATTTTCTAAGAAAATTGAAAATGGTTTTCACTGTACCTTTTGTATATCAATAGACAAATCATTTCACATCCAATCATGAATAGAAAACAAAATTAAGTCACCAGGAACCATGCAAAATTTGAAATTCATGCATTTTATATTACATAACACATGGGGCAGCTGCTCGTTTATGACGTCACAAATCCAAAACTTTGAGCTCTAATAACTTTCTTACTCTTTAACGGATTTTCCTCAAACCTTCACCAATATTTTTTACTATTTTTTCTGCTATTTTTGCAACAAAGTTTTCTTCAGGGTGAACTTCCCCTTTAAAGTCCCCTCCGAAGGACCTGGTACTGAGGATTAATGCCTTACCAAAGGGCACTAGCGCACCAAATGGGAATCGAACCCGGGTCACCGGAATACGTATCCCCCGCTCTACCGACTGAGCTATCGCGCCTCCCATTACCAACTGGCCTCCAGTTACCAAGAAATTCCCCATCTTTACTGGAAGTCATCTATTTCACCATCTCCTTTGCCATATCCTCCTTTACCTCCGTTTCAAATCAATCTCTCATTTTATCTTTCTATATCCATTTGTTCCACCTCCATCGATTTGCTCCATCTTTCTCCTTTCAATCTGACCACAGCCCCTTGGGTTGAAAAGGACTGAAATTCTCTTTTAATATCATGAAATAAAGCATTCATTCCTATATTTAATCCTTCTCCACCCCTTACATTATCTTCCTTCCCTTTCCCTCTTCCTCTTCCTTTGTCTCCCTCCCTCTCTTCTCCTCTCCCTCTCTCTTCCCCTCTCTCTCTGGATACCATGACAACCTCATCTTTATTTGAAGTCATATCCACCCCTAATCCTTCTCATCCATTTTGATTTCAACACACCAAACGCTTAATCCCACGATTCCGTCTTAGCCGGGGATTTCGCTAAAGCCCCTCGCACATTTCCGACAAATCGACGGGATGTAGCAAATCGGTTGAGGCAGTCCATCGTTGTTCATCCATCTTAAAGGCTCCACGTCGAAAATTTCATAAATTATCCTCTTTTTTGTCCAAGGAAGTCGATCTCTCCAAACTAGGCTTTCACTTTAGGCTTTATACTATACACATTTCCTTTGACAGCATTAGAAGATACCTGAGGTTGATCATATTTGCATCATATTTACATTGTGTTCACGGATTTCAATTTAAAGCTAAAGGATATGATTTGAATTCGATTTTTTTTAATCTTTTGAGATTTATAACTTAATCTTTATTATTCATAATTTAGTCTTTATGATTTGAATTTTTGAAAAATTTAATCTTTTGAGATTTAAAATTCAATCTTTAAGATTGAAAAAAAATCAGATATTTGGCTGTTCTCTATTTCAAGCGGATCTGAACTTAAAGTAAATCCTTGAAATTTAAAGTGAAAGCTAAATTTTACAGGTCCACATTGAAAAATCCTAGTAACTATGACATTGAAATAACATCGGCCAGTCAGGAGTCAGTTTCATTGGTTTAACTGTAAGCTAATGCTAAACTTGAATTCAACGCTTGCAATATAGCTGGAAGAATCTACCTTTCCTTTAAATCTTCATTACATCCGATAGTCCCAGCTCGCATCAAGGCGATCCCCTTCTTTCTTTGCCTACCCCGGTCCCATGGCAGTACAGACTAGCACCCAGTCGCACAAAACCTAGCAATCATCATTGAACAAATCCTTATGATCGATTGCATTTACCACAGTGAATGATCAATCGTAAAATCAAGAATATGATCAATTGCAAAGCCTTGTGTACAGGGACCATAGGGACCCAGATATATGGGATTGCTGAGGAAAACCTGGATCTTATTATCAACAGGGTATACAAGGTGCACTCTGTGCGAAGGATTCTTGGGAGGATATGAATTGCCATTTGGTCCAATACTATGATGTTTAATGCCCATTTGGTCTAAAATGTGTATTTCCCACAACATTTGGTTTTGGAGGTCATGTCAAAAGTGTTTTGGCAAGAATTGTTTACACTGACTATTATAATAGAATGGGTAATGGCCTAATACATGTAGTAGTACATCCATGGTTACAAGCTAATGAATCCTTCTATCTCATTGGCTAATTACAGCAAATATGTCTCTGAGCTTTACCACCAGTTTGCCAGGTAGTGCGTAAGCAGATTTGATTACGCATGTTACTTCTCTTGAATGGTAACCAAACTAGTGGTCTTAATAGGTAGGTGGTCCTTCACTGGGGCAGGTTTGATTTATAGAATGGTTGATTTGAACCTAAATGTTGATTTAATCTATTGTTTTCCATTTGTGAGACCCAATCAACCAAGACAACAAGATTCATTGCTGATATACCATCAAAGATGACACGAGATGTTGCTTGAATCATAGATGTCAACTTTTACCATCTACTCGTGAGTTATAGAACCCTGACATCAATTTGTATTCCTCTCACCATCTCTTCCACACCTTTTCCCTATGCCTATTCCTATTTCACCCTCTCTATAAAAGCAGCTTGCCCTAGTTCAGGTGTCGATTGCGCCACGACCGAACGGCTCCCTCGACAGTTCCGATGAGGTGAGGATAGTCGCAAATGGGATTATCAATCGCGATACACCGCATCACGCCGCCTGGCAATGAAAACATCGCAAAGACCTCCTCGCAGATTGAAAAATGGCTCACCGTTTGGGGAGGATGGTGGGGGTCTTTCATCACTTTAAGCCCCTGACGACCAGGTAAACCTTGTCTCAATTTGCAGAGAAGGCGAGGTGGATTTGAGTGGTAGAGAAAGGCTTAATGATTATTACGGAGAGCTCAAAAAACTCAACGCTCCTGTTAATTATTGTACTACTACAAGCAAAGGTAGCTATCAACGTAGTGTTCATGCCATGTAAGATGCTGTAAGCTTTTGAGACTTTCACATTGAGAATACCTTATAAACCTTTTCAATCATTTTTTTTGATAAGCGATAACTGTCATTACCTAGTGAAATCCTGAGAGCTGCAGCATTAGGTCCATGTTGAGAAAAAAATGAATTAATCATTTAAACTCAATAAATTGTTGCCTTATGAAGTACTCTTCATTATGTTATATACATGCTGGTAACAGATCGTAACTGCAATTATTTATTGTAATGTTAAGTATCTGTCTGAAGTACGTAGATGATAGATAAATTGTGTTTGAAAGGGAATAGCCTACTGTAAAATTCATTTTTTTCCAAATACTACTTGTTGCTGAATTTCGAGGCTTGAACCCATCTGTGTTAGTTTATTTTGATTGAAGTGTAATGCATTAATATATGCAATGATAATTTATCATTCTTCCTCTTGGAAGAATGAATACAAAATTGAAAAATATGAATTCAAGGTGATTTTTCAGGTGCAATTCAATCATACTGAATAATCTCATATTACATTATATACATTGCAATAAACTACTACGAAGACAATGTATAAGCAAATCGCTTCAAGAATACACTTTCCCTTTTAAGACTGTCCAAGAAGGAAGTTTCATGGACTAGAATTGCTTCAAGAAACCCCAAAACGAGTCTCATAGACCAGAACTGCTTCTAATAATATCTCAGAATTAGCCCCATTGACCAGTATTCTTCTAGAATATCCAAGAACAAGTCCCAAGGACCAGAATCTATTCACAATTACAAGAATGAGTTTCATGGAACAAAATCACTTCAAGAATGCAATTTCCTTTAGGACAGTCTAAGATCAAGTCTCAGGGATAAGACATGCCTTCAAGAATTCTTCAAGAATGTACCTTCCCTTTAAGATCTTCCAATTAGGAGTCTCAGGAGTCAGGAAAGCATTGGAAAAAGAGGACTGGAGGTTGACATAAAAACTAAACAAGGATTTGTAGGTGATGAGACGAGGCATGCCGTCAAGAATCTGACTTCAAGAATGCATCTTCCCTTTAAGATCTTCCAAGAAGGACTCTCAGGAAAGCGTTGGACAAAGACCGCTGGAAGTTGAGACAAAACCTAAACAAGGATTTGTAGGTTAAGGCGGAGACACCACCTCGGTCTGTAAAAATAGCCCATAGCGACAGTCACCACGGCGATACGTGATGGGCATGCTGGGAAGGGAAGCCGGGCAGTGTGGACCGCAGAGAGGTGTAAGTCTACCGGTGACAGACAGGGATAGGAGGTGAGAAGGATAGTACAGGGTGAGAAGGAAAGATGAGATGGAGGTTGTTTAGGGGGGTGGGAGTTGGAGTGAGAGGTGACCATGTACTTTTAAACGGTGCTATTACGGTGCTGTGAAAGGGCTACTCAAGGGAGATGTGAGGATTGATCTTTATAGGCAGGTCTGGGTCCCCGTCTTACAAAGACTTACAATTGATCTTATAAACCTTAACTGCATGGAAATCCACCAACAATTTTTTCTACAGGAAATTTGCACAATATCCATAGAAGACAAAGACAAACATTCCAAATTTGCAATGAATGTATGAATATACAATGTATCTGGGAATATTTTGAACAAACATGCAATTTGTATGTTGATGTTGGTGGCTTTCCATAGCTCTGGTTGATCGGATCAATCGCAGCTCTTTGTAAGACGGGCCCCAGGTGTCAACTACAGACAGGGTTTCCTGAACTTCCTGAAGTTCATGTCTCTATGAATAACCATTTAAAATATATACTCCAAAAAAATGTGTATTGTCTTCAAAATTATGCAAATGATATGCAAACGATAAATGAATGATATGCAGAATTGTGATGCTTCCAACCCAATGCTTATTTTGTTCACCTCTCCAAGGGCAATGACTTGTTCATTTTTTAACCAACTTATGTGTTGGCTAAGCAATATCTGAGAGCATATGCACAGGGCATTCCATAGTTGACATGTTACACTGTCTATACTCAAAGTAAGAATGTGTAAAGAATGATCAACTTACCTGTTTGATGTAAGATGAAGATGGCAAGAAGGTTCGCACATGAAAAATAAAGAGAAATTAAAAAAAACATAAATTAGCACTTAGTTTTCTCATGACAATACATTTTCTTCCTCATTTTATCTCTTATATGACAGAGATCAAACTTTGGACAAAATACTTTTATGGAAAACTCTTACAAAGGTCAAGTATGTTATCTCTTGTAATTACACAATATTAGTCTTATGACACTTCATAAGTACAGAAAATAATTAAAAAGGGAGCTACTGATACTATTCCCCTGAATATATGCCCTTAGTTCATCATCTTCAATGCATCAAGTCAAACCTTACAGCATTTAGAGAAATGTTCAGAAAATAAACTTCAAAACCTCTACAAAAAAACAATACAGCACAAAGGGTATTCCCAAATGGATGTTAGTCTTCATAATTGGATCCAACAGAGGAAGAGAAAAGAGACTTAAAAGGGCCGTCCGAACAGGCTACACCTTCAGAATAGGACACCTTGTACCCTAGGGGTATAGCGTCTAGAAGGGTGTTAAAAAGGAACAAAGCTAATACTGCATTGCCCTCAAACATAGCCCTGAAACGTCCTCCAAAACGCTTATGAGCAGGCATTTATAAGTGTGAAGTGATTCTTTACTCTAGGAGAAATCGGGGAGGGTTTCATGAGAAGTTTTGTCAGTGATTATCATCAACTCCATTGCTCTCAGCCAATCAGATGCAAGGATTTCGGTAGCTTTTAACAGTTGTAAGTGAAAATCACTGATTACACATTTCATGTAATGCTCCCCTGATGGAGATCCTCAAGGTTGGCTTCTGTGAATGCAAGTTAAGTGCATGCTTAGTGCATAAGCTCACTTAACAATGCAATGCATACAAATAGTTTGATTTTAAAGCCTTTAAACATACATAGGCCTATATTTTGTAGATACATGGATTCTTTTTATAGCTATTTTTTAAGAATGTGTTTCGTCTAAAGAGGGTTGTCTTTAGGCATGTAGCCCTACATGTACTTGTTTAGTAACATCTTCAAAATAAGTTGAACATATTTTTTTACATATTTTTTTTTACAAGTTACACTCACTTATAGGCCTACTATCCAAGCAAACTAGGTGACTCTACAATGCCCCCCCCCCTCACAAAACCCTTTATCACTTTTGGATAGGCTACTTTTGGATATAGACATATTTTGTTAACTTAAAAATTCAACCCCCCCCCCCCTCCCATAATAAAAAATAAATAAAATGTACAAGACAATATGGAAGAAGACGTTACTATCCAAAATATTTGAGAAATGTCAGAGTAAAAAGGCAGAAATAGGAATTACAAGGTAGACAAACTATTGGTTATCATCACAACAAAAGTTTCCCAACATCACTTGTACAAGAACTTGATACTTTTAGCAAACTTTTGTATCTTCAGTTTGCATATGTTTGCTACGAGATCAGAGAGTACCATCTATTTCAAATTTGTAATGGGGCAATTCCATAAAATATGTAAGTCCGACCCCCTATATGTGGGACTTTCATTAAATTTTCTGTCACTGATTTCTTGTTATTTTGGCAGTCTGTACTGTTCTCAAAGGACCATGACTTGGTCAGTTTATAAAGTGAAATAGAACTTGAGAAAATGGGGATCGGACTTACAAAAAGGCTGGTGATTTTATGGAATTGCCCAATGGTATATATTTCTATTGGTTTTTGGCTTTCAGACGAAGCAAATTCACGTAAAGGGTGGCATTCCCTTAAATATTCTAAAAAATGTCATTTTTCTAATAAGTTAGTCCCTGACCCCTTATTAGAAGACCTACATTTCATAACTTGGGTATTATTGACCAAATAGTATACAATCCAAACAAAATTACAGACGTGTGATGCAAGAAAATAATACACCCAAATTTACCATTCTTCGATCTAGACCAGACAAACTAAAGAATTTGAAAACAAGCAATAGAAGCATGGATATAGAGGAATTACCACTAAAATTTCATACAATTATCATTCATTATATCCGACCTTGAACAAATTTCCATTCTTCCTTCCCTTTTGGGGATAAGGTCACGTTTTTCTGACCACTTTTCTCTTCCATTTCCTGCCGGTTCTATTCTTCGCCTCCGCCACTACTGCTTGAATGCATCTGTCTACCATGTGTGTGTGTTTGAGGTAGCTTCCAAAGTGGTTTACTCCTCAAATCCATCCCAACAATCAAACTATTAAACGCAAATATTATTCCCTCTCGCTTGTCAAATAATTACCCCGTAGCCCGAGGGGGCGCGGAATATCGCTAATTCCTCGTAATTTCCAAAAGAAACGGCCAAACATGCGCGACCTCTACCCGAACAAGGGGGCATAAACGCGCTTAATAACACGCCCTGCAAAAACATGCTTTGTGAGAAGCATACCAAATATACAGCCAATGTAAAGGGCTTAGGGTTCGGGAACAAAGACCAACACGAAAATGCATAAGTGGTGCTACCCCAGTACTAAAATAACTATATTATGATGTTAATGCAGACAGGCTGTACAGAATAGAGGATTAAATGCATTCATACACATGGCCTTGTTCCCATTTACAAAAGCATTAAGAAAATTGCAGATAATTACACAGTTATTTCTACCTAAAGCAGTGAATAGTAGTGTATAACAGTAGTATTGTAAACAGATGGCATTAAGTGTTTGGTAAACCACAGGATTAAATTCAAGAAAACAAAATTAGAAGTCTTTAGGGGAGAAATAGAAAGTTGAGCTAAAAATAACTTTCCATCATTATCTCAAAATTATTCCGTGCAATCATTTCGGAATTATAGAATATAGCCTATAGATAAAAGCCTAAGTGCTATTAAAGGGGAATTTGTTCCTAAAATCATAAATGGTTAAATGAAATTTAGTAACTGTTATATCAAGAATACAATGAAAGTAACATGGACTGCATAATAGACCAATATCTGCATGCGCACAACCCCTACCCCCCCCCCCCTTCCAAAACTTGCAAAACAAGGTCTTTCTTTCTTTTCCCCATACTTTTTTGGTTTGGTCAGATCTTAGGAAATAAGTCTTATAAAATATAATATCGCATTTCACACCTTTATTTCTCCTTTCAATCAATACACTCACTAATCACACAAGCAAAATAGGCCAATCTGAAACAAAAATGAATATATTACAATGCCCGCTTTCATATTACACAAACAAACAATTTAATTTTCAGGTCAGTGCTTATATCCAGGTGGAGGTTTGTTTAAAAATCATAGAGGATTTTTTTTAGGTCAATATACTAAAATAAAATGAAAATATAGTCAGACAAAAATTCATGTGGTGACCCCCCCCCCCCCAAAAAAAAAAAGAGAAAGAATAAAATAACAAAATTGTGAAATAAATATGAATATATCCTTTTTGAGCCATGGGTCAATTTCATAAACCAAACCAGGTGCAACTATTTTAGTATATAATATTTTTTCTAAATTTTCCTTTCAATTTTTCTTTCCCATCTGACCCCCCCCCCCTTCATAAGCACTTAACCACTATTAAATATATTACATTGTACCATCATTGGGAGGATTGCGTATATGTACCTATTGACCCTTCCCTTTTGTTGCCATAGAAATTCTTGTACTAAGTATGTGTTGATGTTTTTTGTGGGGAATTCATACTGGTGTCCAAAGCCTTCGGCCAGGATTAGGATTTTTTCAGTTCGGTCACAAAGACGATTGATCCAGAAAGGGTAGGATAAATAAATAATACTGGGAGGTTTCATGAAGTGATGTGTCCCCCTGACTTATACTCAAAACTGTTATAAGCTACTGAAATACTTGCATCTGATTGGCTGAGAACAATTTTGTCAATGGAAATCAATGACAAGAGACTTCATGAAAGACCCCCAATGGTTTTAGCCTATTACCAAAGGTAGGAGTAAGTACTCCTCGAAAAGAAGCAATCTTGTTAGCAACCTGGCAACATTAGGCCTAGGCCCGATTCATTAATGGGCCTAATCACTGATAGGCCTACAACCAGTTGGTCTAGTATTAAAAATTAGGACCAAGTGAGTACTGGTTTGTCCAATTATCACAAAGTTTATATACTTGGGATAACATATGTCACAAGTTGGTCTATCTATGATAATCTATGATACTTTGCTTTTGGTCTATAAGTTGGTCTATGATGACTTGGTCTATAAGTTGGTCTATAATAATTGGTTTATAATGGTCTATGATAATTTGGTCTATAAAATGATCTATAATTTGGGTTACATTGGTCTATATGATAACTTGGTATAAGAGTTGGTCCATGATAATTTGGTCTACAAGTTGGCCTATGATACTTTGGTCTACAAGTTGGTCTATGAAAAGTTTGGTATCTTACCAGCCATCTAATAAGATAGACAGCTTGGATTAATAACATATACATTCATGCAAATGGCAAATTTACATTAGATTAATCTACCAAATAACAAAAATCTACTGTAATAAATACAGAGCATAAAAACTTGAAACCTGATTCAACATTTTTGTTTTCAAAGTATAATATTCAGAAACAGAAGTGAAATCTAGCACTACAACCAAGCAAAGGCATCAACCTTAAAAAAGTGCATTTCGTATAACCCTCTAACTTTTCCTAAAGCTAGAATTAACCGAATAACTGAATTCCAAGTTGAAATACAAACTAAAGCAAATTGATTGCATCGTCTGCAAAGCCCAAGCAAACCCCAAACCAATTGCAAACTTTAATCCAAATCTCATCAAACTGCTCCTCCCCTCCTGGCCTATTTAATCCAATAATATTGAAATAATCCCCCTTTAATCCACTTATAATCCGAATGATAATTCATAACCATCTTTGCGGAGAACGGGGTCGTTGAATGTCAGAGAGATGTATAGCCTGGATTAAGGTAGAATGAGTCAACGCTGCTTTACACAAAGATGTAAGCTAACATGCATTTACAGTAAAATATTTAGAAATCTTAACAGGATTAAGAAGTTCCTAGACCTGATTTATAGAAATGTGATTATGCACTCTGCAGCAATTAATATTCTTGAAATGCAGTGCCATGAGCAATACCTTTTAAAAAAACACATTTATATTACAGGGAAATGGAATTTCCTAGAAGAATATGACTAAGGGGGTGAATTCTAGTTTTAGAAGTGCAGTCCAATTTACAAGAAATATGAAAGAGAAAAGTTTGCAGAAGTCTTAAATTGCTTATAAAATGGTTACTGTTACACAGGGATTGCTTACAACATTTTCAAACAGTATTCTTATGATCACTAAAAAGATATTTTGGTGATTATTTTACTTGCATCGTATATTTCACCTTTATGTATTACCAAATGCAGTGAATAAATTAATTTTTGTTTACAAGATGTATATCCACCAAACTTGCATTAAGGTCACCACGTATCTTATCCATGTTGATATGCACCATAATAAAAACAGCACATATTTTTATGTGATTATTTAAATTTTGTTCTTTGGATTCTACTTGTACTACAATCTACAATGATTTTTCTTCTATTGTTGCTATTGCTGTTGTTGATATATTGTTGTTGTTGATATGGAAATTGACAAAAATAAAAGTTCATAGTAAAACTGCCAAACAAAAGAAATGGCCTCACTTGAGTTAATGACCAAATAATTACAGGATAATATACATAATATATGCACTACTTTTTATGGAACATTAGTATCTCCCATGAGAACAGATGGAAATGAAATGTGGTGACCTACTAAGAACACAGCAAAAACTGTGGTGTTAACTAGTGTACATACAGGACCACACCAGTTATTTTACACACGTGTTAAATTGGTGGTGTTAGTTTTACACCTATAGGTGTTATTACAACACCTATGGCTGTTACATTTACACTCTTTGGTGTTATGTTCAATCTCTAGGGTGTTATCTTAACACCTCAGGGTGTGGTCCTCTATTAACACCAATTGGTGTCAGTTTAAACACCACAGTTTTTACAGTGAAGCTTAGCTTGTGGGCCATATCTTTATTTAGGAAAGACATATTTTTCAAAAAGCAGTAAATAAAACATTTCCATCTAAGCTTGAATAACAATTACAGAACCCATCTTCCTAACACACCCAGACAAAACAGAACAAGGGGAGAGATAATAAGAGATACCTCACAAATGTTGATTTTGAGATAACCTTCATTATATACACTGACAGTTTGATCCCACACCTCCCATCCAGGGGGGCATTTCAAGGAACAAATAGTCAGTGATTCTCACTGGTTACTTGTTATAAGCTACTGAAATCCTTGCATCTGATTGGCTCAGAGCGAGTTTGTCAGTGACAAGATGCTTTGTGAAGCACTCCCCAGGCTCTCTGCAGCAGTGACCTTTGACCTTTAGATCCAGGTCACGTTCATGTGGTTAGAAAGGTCAAGCTTGGAAAAGCCGGGGAGCATCTCATGAAGAGACTTGCCAGTGGGTTTCAATGACAGCTGTTATAAGCTACTGAAATGCTTGCATGTGATTGGCTGATGGCACATTTGTCAGTGGAAATCCACTGAAAAGTTTCCTCGTGAAAAGCTCCCCATTTGTGTGGTCATAAATCAGAAGCCCATTACGACTGTGTTTGGCGCTTTGGGAAAACAGGGCATTCCTCATGAGCGCAATTTCTTGGCATGTTGTGGGCATTTTGAGGTCCTTTGTGATTTATCAAGAGATGATGATATGCTGGTGCAGTGGGGTTTTTTTACATACAGTATCTAGCTGCATCTAGGGGGTTATGGGTAGGGGTGCTAATGCCAAGGGAATGCAGGGGGTTATGGGTTGGGGTGCTAACGCCAAGGGAATGCAGGGGGTTATGGGTGGGGGTGCTAACGCCAAGGGAATGCAGGGGAAATTTTGAACTGGTGAGGAGGAAGAGGAAGGAGAAAAATGATGAAGAAGCGGAAGAAGGAGAAGGAGAAGTAGGAGAAGAAGAGAAAGAAGAAGCGGAAGAGGAAGAAGAAGAGGAAGAAGAGGAAGAAGAAGAAGAGGAAGAGGAAGAAGAGAAAGAGGAAGAGAAAGAAGAAGAAGAAAAGAAAGAAGAGAAAGAAGAGGAATAAAAAGAAGGGGTAGGTTAAGATTTTTTTTTTTTTTTAGAGGGGAAGAAGAAGAGGGTTGGGGTGAAAGAGAGGAGAGGGGGAGGGGAAGATGGAAAATGAAATGAGGACAATCATGAATCACCCCCCCCCCCCCCAACCCAGTCAAATAAACAGTATATCTGTAATGTGCTGAAATACATTATTTTGATGTATTGAAAACTAATATAAAACATCATACTCATGATTATTTTAACAATTTTTTCTAGAAAGTAATTTCCAAAATCCAAAATCATACTTCACAAGCCTACTAGATCCCTGAGAGTTGTCATGGAAATGACTGAATATAATGTATATCAGTTAGTTTAAGCTTGGGAAAATCACCCCTGGAGAGAGTAAAAATTAGCCCCTACCTTCTTTTTCTATTCTGAATGATTTTGACAACTCTTTTCTTCTTGGTCAAACAACTAACTCACTATCTCTATCATCACACAATATTATTTTTCATCTCATAAAAATACTTTTCCCTACCCAACTTATGGTCACAAAGGGCAGTAAGAGCAGACATTTATCACTTCTCTGAGACCAGTTAGGCCCCTTTGGACATGTTATTTATGAGTTTACGGAGTACCAGTCTGAGCCTTTGATAACAGAAACAACACTTGGGGAAAGCAAATGAAAATGGACTTGACATCTGGCATTTAGAAGGAGAGAAGCTCCACGTTCGAGGTCACAAAAACGGATAATGTGCATAGGAAATAGGCATACACAATTGAAAGTACAAAGATATTGGGACGAAGTGTATTTCCAGGAGCTAGTGTGTAAAAAAATAATGAAGGCATACACCAGGACCACAGCAATTGGGAAAACCAATATCGTGCAATACAGAATAGAGATCTTCATATTGCATTTTAGGCTGGTCGATCGTTCTGTGCTAAACTGTAGTTTGAACAATTATTCAAAACAATAATTATGAGATATGATTTATTATCTACCATAATCAATTCGATAGGGTATTATATTCAAGGCACCGTGTCAAAATTACTTTTTTTCAAATTTATAGGAATGTCTTACTTTAAAAAAAATTAAATTCAACTGTAATGCTGTTGTAGGCCTGTATAATTAACCTTCATTTTCAGGAACACTCAATAAACCATCTGTCCTGCGAGTCTAACCCTAAAACCCCAATCATAACAAAATATCAACTTGAGAAGTGCAATTACCCCACTTCACGCTCTTAACAATCCAATTTTTATGCAGGTGGCAAAAAAAAATCCTAAAATCTTATCACAATGGAAAAAGTTGCACCTAGAAAATTCAACACATCATCAAGCCTACAAGCCGGTTTCTCTCTCCCCCCTTATTCTTGCCCCGAGGTCGTCCGAGGTCAATTTCATGACCTAATGGGGTCAAGCTTATTTGCGGTCATTGTGCTTGAGCTTCAGTATGAAACGTTTAAAGATGCATTAAAAAATGGAGGGTTTTAAAAGGGATTGGTTTCTATTCAAATAGCGTTGTATGGATATTTCTTGAAAAACATCGATTTTTACATGTGGTAATTATATTTGAGGTGACATGAGTATAAAGGGTTTGGATTTGTGCAGGCTTTGAAAAAAAACTCAGGTGTTTTGTTTGTATAAAGAGATCTGAGCTGATGGTGCATGGACAATTTTGTTATGAGGTAAAAAGTTATGTATTTTTGTTGAGATTTTTCTCACTTTTGATTTCAAACGGTTGCCCCCCCCCAAAAAAAAAAAAAATGGCAAGCAAAAGTATTGCTGGTAATAGCAAGATCATATTTCACTCTAGTATTATAAAAGAATTTCAATTACTATTATTATCTGTTTTATTCTTTCAGGAAAAAAAACTATCCAACTTTTCATACCATATAGAGCCCCCCCTCCTTTCCCACCTCTCTCTCTTCCCCATTCTCTTCCTCTTTCTTTCTCTTTGCTAAATTGAAATTGATCAATCAATCAAGCAATGGTTATGGATAATATCTTTTTTTTATCTTTTTCATGTTCTCATGATCATTGAGGGCCTTTATTTTGTTGTCTTTCACATTCTCGGTCCTATGTGCCCCCCCCCGCTACACCTCTCCATTTTCTTTTCATCCACATCCTTCCAGAAAAGATACAAGCATTATTTGGTCTCTGTTTGGCATCAAAGCTCAGACGAATAGATCCGCTCTACAGTACAAAACACAATCATATCTTAAAAACTATCTTTCATCTGCCTTGCTTCATTGATGATAAAAGATTTCGCTTGGAATCTTTCATTAATGATCTATCGACCTTATGGCAAATTGCATTATGGGTAATCCTTTCTTTTAGTTTTAGCTTGAGTTAGAATATTGATAAAACATAGGCCTGCTCCACTAAAAATAATCAACATAATCAATGATAAAAAAAGATAAGGAAGATTGTGTCATAAATTCTAATCAATGTCGGGGCAAGAATGCATGATTTTAATTTACTTTGAGCACTTGTTATATAAATGAGGTACCCCTCTATTTTTGCCCCCCCCCTCTCTCCTTCCTTTTCTACTTTTCTTAAATTTCAATTGAAAATATAATATGCACCCCTTGCCTCAATCTTTCATTTTCTCTCTCTCCCCTCACACTTATCTCTTTCTTTTCCATCCCCTATACACTGTAAAAACTGCAGTGTTAAAACTGACACCAATTGGTGTTACTAGAGGACCACACCCTGAGGTATTGAAATTACACCCTAGAGATTAACCATAACACCAAAGAGTGTAAATGTAACAACAAACGGTGTTGTAAAAACACATAAAGATGTAAAACTAACACCACCAATTTAACACCGGTGTAAAATAACTGGTGTGGTCCTCCATGTACACCGGTTAACACCACAGTTTTTGCTGTGAACCCCTTTCCTACCCCCCCCCTCCCTGCCATGCCACCTACTCTCATCTTTTCAATGCCACGCTTGTATTGTGTGTACACATTCAATCATATCTGATTATCTGAATATCTGAATATCTTCATTCTGACACATGTATATTTGCTTCATTATCTTATAGTTTGATCTTTAATAATCTTTTGTTAAAGAATTCATGAATGGATCTTGTTTTGGGTTGGATCAATAGGTATTTACTTTAATTGACTGGAGTGAAATCGAAATCAATAAACTTGAATTTTATTGACGAAACAAACTTGTGTTCTGATAACAGTTATGTCTGTGTTTAGTGCCTGTTTGCCACACATCTAAACATTAATCCAGGCAAACTTTCTGCTCCCCTTCACAAAGCCTCAACTCCCCTCCAAAAAATATATGTGGTCTGAAAATATCTCTATCTCTAAAGTTATGTATATTTGTGAAATATTAATTCATTTCCATGTTTCCTATAACTGCATTCATCTTTGATTTTGATATTCTCTACATTTCTTGTATAATATTCATTTCTTATGTTTAAGTTTGCCTGCACTTTTGCCATTTTCAATATGTTTGTATTATATACATCACGTTTCATTTGGCAACTCAGGATGTGCCTATAAAAATGAAATTTAAAAAATCAAATCATTAATCAGGTTAATGCATAAAGCAATCAGCAAGTATAAACAGATCATGACATGGAGATAGCCACGATGCACGCTCTTTTATTAAAGATGAGCAGTCGAGCAGACAAATCTATATTGTTAGGCAGACTTTTGTCATATTTCGAACAAAAATCCCCGGGATATTGAACTCATCCGTGAGTCATGCTTCCACTGCTTGAGGAAGAATGATAACATGAATATGTTTTACTATATACTTCAGTCTGTGAGAGGAATATCTGTTCACATATTGGTTGTATTCAATTAAAACTTTTTAACTTACAAACACATATTTTCAAATACATTTTTATAAAGGCCTACTTCTGTCTATGGTAGCGATTAATGTTCACATACTGATTGCATTCAGCTAAACCTTTTTACCATGCAAACACATTTTCAAATACACTTAAGTTATGCATTTTGCTATACTCCTACAGTGATTACAATGCATTCAATCTCAAACCAGTTTATCCTACAAACATGTTTCAAAAATATTCATAGATATGTTGTATGTTATACTATACAAGCCTCCCTCCGAGTACTTTTGCATAATATACAAAAACAAAATAACCGACTCTTTTATAAATAAATGAGTGACCTCCCCCTTTAAAACTGACATTCTATATATAAAAAGGCAGCTCATGCATTCTCAATAGCCTGATAGTGCAACTTCTTGATCCCAGTCTTCGGTCATAAATAACCTACAACTATCAAGTACACAGGGCCAATGGCACAGCTATCCCTCATGCAATATAACAAACTATCTCATATTTTTTGCACAAGCATGGCTGGGGTGAACCCGTGCGTTATGAATGACCGAAATTGGACAAAAGCAGCGAAAACAACAGAGAATGGGGAGAAGAAAGGGAGAAGAGCGGACGAAAATGAGATCAGCTCGGAAAGAAAGGAGGGCAAGGAATCGCCCTTAGGTGGAATCATGATTCACAAATTGAAAAAAATATTACCATCACGAACATCATCGGCATAGCAATATTGGGCCGTGCAGGGCTATAATTATGCCTATCGAATGCCTCGTCCTTACATGGGGGGAACATCTTTTAGGATATTCCCCCACATTGTATTCTGAATATTGCTTGTTTTGTACAAATTTTGCCATTTTAGTCTGACAAAATAAATAGATAGTTAGAAAGGAGATCCGCCAGGGGGAATTAGAGCACAAAAATATGATATTTACTTGCCTGTGAATAAACGGCTCCATTTAGACTGAGAAAAATGCTTGTTTCTCTCATATTTTGGAGTATCATTTGATTAAATTTGCAAAAAAAAGACATACCTAAAGAAATGCAAAAAATACAAAGCCTATTTTTTTCTTTTTGAAACATTAGTAACTAAATAATCACCAGATCAAGCAATAAATAATACAAATAATATAATGAAGAATGTAACATGTTAAATCCACTCTGCAACTGCCCAAAGTGCACGATAGAAATATTCATCCTCAGAAGTTTGTTCAAAAATTGGATGACCTTGAAAAGGCGTGTTTACACACAACTCCAGTAATAATTTTTGCATTCAAATAGCAGATGACCCCCCCCCCACATAGCAGATGACCCCCCCCCCATCACACACACCCACTCACAACATAACAAATGAACATTGGATCGGGAACCAATAAAAAGTGATATTGAAGTTTTAGAATTCAATCTTTAAACTTTCAATCCAATTTTGGATTGATCCCTGGGGAGCATTTCATGAAAGGACTTGTCAGACGTTTTATCCGACAAGTCCTGTTTTATCCGACAGTTACTATAGTAACAGTGCTTCTCAACCAATCAGAATCCAGGAAAGTTGTCAGATCTGACAACTTGTCGGACGAAAATATTGATGAAACACCATCCTAATCACGACCTATCAGATTGACTTTCAGTCTACTGAACTTGGAGAGTAGACCTTTAAAATTAATGATGCTTATTCAAAAAAGAAAAGTGCATCTATTGGGGGCAGAAAGGAAAAAGAAATCTTTGAAATGTGAACGGAACCATGGATCCAATATACTATAGAAGCATTTTCATTATTACTGAGTTTCTCTCTTTCTTGTTGTGATATTACGGCAAAGGTCACAGAGATCATCAGATAACCTAGGTTCAAAACTTGTTCTCATTTAATCGCTTAAATCATATCTTGACATGTTATCTCCATGTTAGATCGTTTTAATCATAACTTGGAAGAGATAACACGGATGGTTTGTTTGAAATCCTTTTTGAAAATTTGAGCTTCCAAATTACTTCGATGTCAATTATTACGAAGGAACCTCCAATGGTCAGGCAAGGTATGGTATTGGTGTGTGAACTTTAAGGAGATACAAACTTGTGTGGATAATATAACTGTAACAGTATATTTTCAGTGTCAAAAGGATAGAGAAGTACATTGATTAACATCACATATCTTGATCGCATGGCAATGTGAGGATCTACAAAATATCATAGCAATGGTGACCTCAACATTATTTTCAAATGCTCATAACTTTCTTGTTGTTGGTTGAATTTTACAAAATTTTCCCAACTCGTTAGTTGATCTTATTCTTTGATGTTTCTGCTTTCAAACAAGCTAACCTTCTCCAAGCATTTGATTCTCCTTTAACATGAAATTTCATTCTATATTAAACTGGGAAATCATAAATCACAAGCAATAACATGTGCAGTATAATGAAATCCCATGGAACAAAAAACATGCCTTCGCCTCCCCATCCCCTCACAACTACAACAAAAAAAGAGAAAAGAGACACATCCCCTTAGCCCTGATATTTGGCAGTTATTGATATCTTTATGCAAATTGGAGCTGGTGGCTAGTCTATAGACACAGACTTTTGGTTTTCGCACTTTGCATAGTGCATAATGCAGAGTCTGAAAGATTGAGACTAGTTTCACTATCTACTGTGGCTGCCTCTATCACACATTATTTGACAAAGACAGAGAGTTTTGAGTCTAGTCTTTACTCTACAGACATGGTATGATTGGTTTGAATGTCAAATTTGAGTCTGTGCTTGGAGACTAGGTGGTAGCCTAGATAAGGGTTGCAGTGGGTCCCTTGCCTGCCATATATTACCCTAATTGATACTGACATCTTGATCAAGGCTCTCTCCAGAACACATCAAGACCCTTTCTTTTTCTGCTTCAAGATATTGGGCCTTGGTTTCATTTGATTATTGATATTCTCTGGTTTTTCTGTTGATCAATTCTGTCACTTACAAATCTTGCACAATAACACGCGTTGCATTCATTTTATTTTGGGGGATGGGGGGATAAAATGACCACTATGAAGAAGTTGTCTGGGTCAGGGGCGGATCCAGGATTTTCCAAAAAGTGGTGGGGGGATACATTTCCCCCCAGGAAAAATGACGAGGAAAAATTTGACAAGCAAAATATCTATTTAAAAAATATTAGGGCATTTTGTTCACAAAAAATTCTAAGAGCAAAAAAAATCTTCACTTCATAAGGGGGGGGCACACTTCTGTATTAATGGCAATTTTACATTTTACAAATTTCAATAGTGCCTCTTGAAAGGGGGGAACGACCGAATTTGCTGGTCATTCCCCCCTACCTCAACTTATTCAGTTGAGGTAGCCGTATTTTCAGAAAAATCACATTTACTCAGAATCCTAAATGGGATACTGGAGGATAAAAAGAAATGACACCAGTTTCTTCAAGAATGCTGTATCTTTGGTGCAGTCACTTTTGCTCTGCATGCTAATGTCTACATTGCTGGTTGGTTTGCGATGGAAGGATTTTGTAAGGTGTATGTTTGGAAAGAATTTGAGCCTGGTAATGCTGGTATGCATAGCCATGCTCTGCTTTGCTTTGTGACATCACAGGTCAAATTCAATCAGCCGGTCAATTGTTATGATGGTGATGTGAATGCCGAGCTTGGGAGTTTTCTCTCTTTTTGTTCTTTATTCTTTTGTTCATTCCATTCCATTCCTTCATTCTTTCAATCAATCAATCATTATTCATTCATTCATTTATTCATCCATTTTATCAATTCATTCATTTCTTTCTTTCATTCATTCAACCATCCTTTTTTTCCATTCATCCCTCCATCCATTCCTTCCTTCATTATTTCTTCCTTTTAATTATCTCTTCATTCATTCATTCATTTATTCAATCATTCAATCCTTCATTCATTCCTATATTCCTACCTTCCTTCATCCAATCATTCATTCATTCCTTCATCCAATCATTCATTCATTCTTTCATCCAATCAATCATTCATTCATTCTTTCATTATTTCTTTCTTTCTATTAATCATCTCTTCATTCATTCATTCATTCATTCAATCCTTCAGTCATTCCTATACTCATTCATTCATTTATGACATCTAGAACCAGGAGGAACCTGCACAAACCCTATAGATGGAAATGACAGAATTCAGCCGTCAAAGTGATAATTTGTCAAAAATAAAAACAGAATTTAGATAAAAGCATATATACACTCTAGTAAGGTCATAATCATCAACTAGAACATTTGAAAAGAAAATTTGAAAGTTCATAAATCATATTTCAACATGACAACGAGCAAGGACACCAAACAGACCTAAACATTGCCTAACCGAAAGAAAATCTCACAGAAACCTTGATCATAAGTTCAAAAATAGCATCAAAAGCAACTTCTTATTCATTATTTGTAGGTCTTATAGTACAGCAGCGTGATTTTGCCAAGGCTGAAGATTTTTGCCAGCTTTCAGACCGGTACTACACCCAACTTTGAAGCTGTTAAACCCAAACAAATTCTAAACAGTGATCCCGCATGATTGCACTTGGAATTCCTCCCTGAAAGGAACTTGTAAAAATTCATCTTCGTCCAACAAAAGCGAACTCTCCATGAGGCCGCCCCCATGGTTTACGCATAATGGTACAAGTATTCAGATTGTAAGTACTTGTTTGCTCACATTCTTGTATTCATGTTTCATTTTTGTCCTTAATCTGTAGATAGATACATCAGGGACTCGTCTTACAAAGCATCGTGATTGATCTGTTCAATCTCGACCTCCCCCCCCAAAAAAAAAAGCCAGCAATCTACATTTGACTGATGTGATGTACCAAAATGAATAAAATGACTTGACTTGACTGTTTTCAACTTTCCGTAGACCAAATGTGACTGAGGCATTGATTTCTATGTAGGCCTACATGTAGGCACCAGCCAATGTGGAGAAGCTCTCAAAAGAATTGTTCAATTCTTTTCGGCGATCACCGGCCGTTCCATGACATTTGCTCTGGCAACAATTGCTCGGATGGAAAACCTGCACGTTTATAAGCCAAACATAGATCCTAACCTCCAAAACTAAATATAAATCACCCCTAATCCTTATATTTCCATTATTCTGAAGCAAAAACTCTATTACAATTCTAACTCTAACCCTATGTCTTCTGAGAAGATCAGAGCAATCCTCGCAGGAGCAAATGTTGTATCATCCCAAGACATTGGTTAGTTCTTATTTTCATTCTAATTTTGCAGCATTTCTATTGTTCTTGTCATGTTTGTTTTGATCTTGCCTAAAGTGGAATGAAAATGGGAAAAAAGGAGAAACAAATTATAAATTCATTTTAGTCTCTTCTAAACTGGATTTATAGACAGGTAATGCATCCTTGTCCTCACAAATCAGTGCTTCTCTGTTTCCTAATTGACATTGTTTACATTTTCCTACATGTATATCAAAGAATAAGCCAGTTCGTAGTTCCTTTCTGCGCATGATCAAAAGATTCTACGCATGATCAGAGGAAGGTCATTTGTACTAAAGTGACAAGGTGGTTTAAAATCTAATGAGATAAGCACCAACTTTTGATGTCTTGATTATTCATATATTCTTTTGAATTGTGGTTTTCATTTACATCCACAAAAAACAACAATGCGTCCACTGAACGACTGATATTTCACAGTTTGTCAAGTACATTGTGCAACATACTATGATATGCATTCAAAGTAGGAATGCAACAAATACCTTCATTAAGTGTTCATTGGTGTGCTATTCTAGTCACCTGGTCTATTCAATTTCTTCATCCTGCTATGTAAGGCAAGCTTACGTAATATCTTGCTTTGAAATCTGCCTATCATGATGAAAGAAATGAAAGGTCATTTGACCAAAATTGTCCATGAAGTAACTATGAACTGGTCTATTATGATATTGATGATATGGTATATCCCTGTGTAAGGCTATATAGGCCCAGGAACAGAGCAATCAGACAAACAGCTTCACAAAATCAAGGCAAAATAAACAACAATGGATCTTGTTGGAATTTCATTTTGTGCAATAAAAAATACCAATTGATACTGAAAGCAGATCATGCCATAACTTCAATTTGACATCTTTTGTCCGAAAGCAATTAAAATGTTGACTCCTGTCCGTGAATAGCTGCTCCAGATATGGCGTCAACAGTTAAATAGATGCCTATGTTGTGATGGTCCAATTAAATCCCCACAATAAAATGGTTTACATGGGTTTATGGGTGCTTAGAAATTGTTAATAATTTCATTCAAAAACATATAATTGAGTTTTCGAGGTTGGGTGCAACTCATATGCAGTCTAGATTTATGTATTTTCTACTTTAAATACAGTCCCTTTTAATGAGCATTATGAAAAAAATATATTTGCATTTCTGTACTCCCCCCCTCCCTACTCTTAGTCATATTCAAATATTTATAGATATTTATTACCTGCATAAATATTTATCATTGGAGTTCCTCTGTTGTTTGTTTGTGTGTGTCCTGACATTCTGTTTGGCAACTTCATGTCTTTTTTTTATATTTTATAGGCCTATCCTTTATTTTATTTTTCAATTGCCTGCTTGACTAGGTTATTTTTTTTGGGGGGGGGGTCGGTTTTGAGAGAGGCTATTCGACATTTCTGCGTCTGCGTTGCTTTTGTTGCTGCTGCTACTGGCATTGTTGATGATTTGGGTTTAAAGGGGTATGCCCTACTTCATCCTGAAAAAATTAAAATACAATAACTTTGGTATGTGTTATTAGATTTTGATTAAATTTTCAGCCTTTTGCTTGGTAAATGTTAATATTTTCATTTAGATTAATAATCTTTGGTGTACTATGGAGTACCGCTTTAATGCAGAAATATGATTTAAATCAAATTATAGGTTTTAATGAATTCTTTGGAGGAAATAATAAAACCAAATGGAAGCAAACTGAGTCTGTTGCAACTCTGTTTGATAAATGAACATATTGAATACATTATTCAATGCTCAGGCATTTATTTTTGAATGCCTCAATCCTTGACCAATCACATCCAATCAAATGACCATTATATCTATCCAAGGAGCAAGAGGTATTAGATAATAATGTCCTTAAAGGTATTGTTTAACTTTGTGAGCAGCCGATTTAAAAAATTCTCAAACCAAGATGTAACATGTGTACAAGTGCATGTATTAGAACTAATAAACCCTGAAAACAACCATTATTGAGAATGAAAAGCTAAAACTACAAGGCAAACCCCGATTTTGTAAATAGGTGTCTTATAGACGCCTCAATAGTACACATAAGTGTATTGGATGAAATTAAGATGGTGTTTCCGGTCACTTTATATTTCAATTTTTGAAGCACTAAATAATTATTTTCGAATGCAATTTTTTCTGAGCTTCATTTTTGTAACATATCACAGGCACAGGTGACAAGTGTGACCTTCTAGCTCAGATTTTTTAAAAGTCAAATCAATGTTAACCAATCACTTTAAGACCCATTCCAGTCATTGATGATAATGAATTCATCATGAAATATTTTGAACGTATGTTAGTAAAGATAACATGTTAGCTGGCTCCACACAGCTCTCCCTTCAAATTTAATGTTTCTTAATCTTATGAAATAAATCATTACTGGTTACTTAACCTTGTAAAAGACCTATCAAGATACAATAAATGTTATAAGACTAAAAATCCTACTGAAAGGAAAAAAAAAATTGCAATTGGCTTAAATATATGTTTATAATGTTTCAACGCATTATTACATGGGACGGTTGTATTTAATAAAGTCACAGTCTATAAAGACATGTTATAGTTCTAATTCTCATTTAATAATAGAATAAAATATTTTGGAATGTTTGCAAGGTGCCATCCAACTCCACCCCCAACCCCTTTAAAGAAATAATATCAATCCTTATTTTCATTAGTCATACCTGCAGATGGGCAAAAAGCAGGGCCTAATTAGACGTAGAGCAAGAGCATTCCCTCTCAACCAAAATCTTCATTGCTAAAAACCTTCTCAGAACATTCAAGATGGAGATGCCCCATCCCCACCCACCCCCAAAATAAATAAATGAGAGGTAGAAAATAAAAATGTGCACATTGCACATATCCTGTTGTAGGGCTATATTTTTCACTATACCACACCTGTGCAGCCTTTCAACACATAAACTGTGTGGATCGCCTGCCATCAGAAGGGCAATAGCTCTGTGTAATAGTCGATGCTAACGACCTTCTGCTTGTACTATCCCATGCTGTCCTTTTAATGTCAAACTAGAAGTTTACAACCCTTCTGTTTGGCACTTTATGGTCCTTCCAGCCTGATTGAAATATAACAGATCTTCCTCATCACATTCCTTCCCAGCTTTCAGTTTTTCCTTGGAATTTTATTCGATCTTGGTTCTTTATTTCATTCCTTCAAATAAACCTTATAAAAATAAAGCCAGCTGACATGTTTAAAGGGAAGATTTTATTTTGTTGAAAGCAAAAAAAATCGCTTCTTTATTTATCACCGTATGAAAGTGCTAGTCCCAAAGAAATACACTAATACCAGACATCACAAAGTCAAGGCACCATCCAACAGTCCCATGAATTCAAAATCATGTACACTTCAGCAAATGCTACATGCAGTCCCACATGCTGAAATCCATGTAAGTACTGCACAGAGAGAACCATTCAGTGTGTCGTGGTATGCCCCCATGCTATTGCCATCATCGCTGCCAACAGTCCCACACAGTAAGATACAATGTCCTCTTTCATTCTGAGGCCAATTGACGTTGATCACAAGTGATGACACTATTTACAGCTCTAGAGACCTCACCCCTCCTGGAGAGCATTTCATCAACCAAAGTAGTCAGTGACTGTTGTTATAAGCTACTGAAATCTTGGCATTTCATTGGCTCAGAGAAAATTTGCTAGTAAAGATCAGTGACTGCTCGTTCCATGAAACACACCTCTTTTTAGCCAAGCCAGATAGGAATTGCATCAAAGCCGCTTCAAGTTCAGCTATGTCTGTATCGATGAGCAAACTGGCATATCCATACACTACCAACTGTCTCAATCTGAAACATATTACATCTTTCAATTTTCATCTTAATGAATGGCCAAAGCTATGGTAAAAAGTCATAAATGTGAACTTTAGGCCTACTTGAGAGTCATCTCACATTTTAATATTGCAAAAGTGATGAGGTCATTTTTTCAGTTATTTGAATTGAGAAGTTACGGTTCAGTAACACAAAGGTTAGCGATTGATCGTACGCTTGTTTTTATGATTGATTGTACATTGTAGTCTATGCGATCAATCATAGAAAAATGTTCTACGATCATTGCTAAGCTTTGTGTAACAGGCCCCTGATGTAGAAATGTGAATGCACCCTACAAATAAATTACATTCTGTAATTCAAGGTTAAATAATGGGCTGAACGAAGGAGGAAGGAAGATCGTGCTGTCTTCCCCATCTTATCATTTTATTTTCTTCCTTTTCCTCATTCATAAATCTGATCTATTCTCCAGAACTCCATAAATCCGTACCAGAAATATCTTTAAAGGGAAGCAGCCGGTTATGTTAATTCCATTTCAATAAATGCTGATAAACCATAGGACATACCAGAGACTGATTGCCAATACCAGAGAATGATTGCCCATTAAATGAGAATGGTTGTGGCAGCAAGAGAGGAAAGGGGTACAATGACCCCCCCCCCCCCCCCCCCTCCCATCCCCTTTCCAATTGGCTGCTATACAAAAGTCCAAATTCACTTCCAATATAAAAACAATAATGTCGCCTGAAGCCATATGCAACTATGCAACAAGTAGGCCCTCCAGCATTTTCTCTTTTGAAAATAATAATAAAAGAATAGTAACATGAGAACCACAGTCTATCCCTTTAAAAACAATTGAAATTTTATATCACTTACCTATTTCCAAATCCAGGCAGAAAACGTGAGGAGCAAAAGAAGGATATGCAAAAAAGAACCAAAAAAATATGAATCAATTGCAGGCTACATTGTCACACAATTCAAATCAAATTGTAATTTCAAGTTTCAAGACTTTCAAAATTACTAAATCCAGAGCGGCGCTGAATAGTGTCCATCTAATTATTGGATTTATTTGTCATCCTTCAGATTTGATTTGGGGGGGGGGGTAATTTCAAAGAGTTTGAATTCAAATCCTGTTAATTCAATTCCAAAAGGTTTAAATATACAAACCAATAGTATGTTGCTGGTAACTATTTACAGCTGCTTTGTACTTTTTTCCAAATCCTTGAAATTTAGAGTGCATCAAAAATGCAATATAATAATACCCTATGAAATGAAATAAAACTTGTCAGATTGATAAGATAACAAAATACAATCCAATTATTAGACAGAAAAATGCAACAAACAAAACAGTGTACCATATTTTCCTCTCTTTTCTCTTTTTTTAAGACACCATTCTGAAATACAGAACTCAAAACCCTATACGGTAGTACAATTCCATACAGGAAATTATAAGTAAGTTATATATAGAATATGTGGTGGATTTGTTCCATTAGGAGAAATGATTATCAGATCTGCATTTTTTTTAATGGGAGTGTTGTTGAGTGTTAAAATCATAAAGATGTGATATAATCTTCACTGTAACTCCTGAAACCACAGAGCAAGGTAACCACGATGGGAAACAAAATATCACCACAACTCTTCCAACATCGTCACTGAGTCTCCTCATTCATAAGTATGATTTTATATGCCACTTGAATAAAAGACTTTCAAATGACATTTATTAAAAAGAGCTACTACGTACGTGTGTTTTTGCATCTAAATTTATGCACAGACTATGATCATGATTTGTTTTTCATAGTGTATTGTAATGCATCATCAATGTTTAATTATATGCCTTATTTGGACTGTTTGGATTTTTATTCCAACAAACAAAATGGCATGGAACAATTATGAATAATATATAATTAATCCATAAATGCAGACAGGTTTATGAATTAAAAGGTCAAAGAAGATGAAAAATAATCACCTAAAGTTCATAAATACCATCATGGTGTAGGACCATGATATCATCCAACTCTTTAATAAGCATGAAACTGATCCACAATGTGCTGCACTCAACCCAGGTGAGGTAAATGGGTACCGGTAGGAAGTAATTCCTTAAAAAGCTGTGTGCGCTATGAACGCCTAGCTTTATAGCCAGGTAATATACAAGCGCCTTGAGCACCTAACAAGGTGGATATGTGCGCTATATAAATAACCTATATTATATTGTTATTATTAAGGCTGAAGAAAACTAAAAATTTAATATGAACATTAAAAATAGGAGGCTTTTATAAGGACAATATTAATTATGTATTAGTTTACCTACATAAAAAATAGGTAGGCCTACATGAATGAATGTATACCTGCACACACAATAGGTCAATGAACTTTGAAAGAGCTGGAGTCCGTGCTATCTTTAATTACATGGGCTGGCAGCAATATGGAAGTAATACAATCACAAGTTATTCCTGTGAGAGGGCACAGACATGCCATTTTCTCAAACCTGCTGTTTATTTGATCCAGATATTGGGAATTTCAGCCCAGAACGTAGCCAGATTGAACCCCCCCCCCCCCAGCAAAGTGAGATGAAATAAAATGATGTACCAGTATGCATTAAGTTAGTGCTTCTACCTTTTATGATAGCCAGATAGGCCGATAAGCCTGTATAATACACTTTGTAGTTTGTAGTATTTTACCCATGTCTGTTTATATTTGAAAAATATCATCTTGCTCTACCTAATTCATCATTAATACAATAAAACTTCTAGAGTTACTTTATGTTACATCCATGTATGTTATCATTATGTTACGTTGCATTACGTATGGTTACGTCACTTGCACTATGTTACATTTTTGTGTGTTACAGTATGGAATGATACACAAATAGCGAATAGGCATGAGTCCGATGGTGCGAGATTTCCATGAGGTGAAAGAAAGATGCTCTATAGAGTGCCTCTTTCTTTCACCTCATGCGAAATCTCCCATCATTGCACAAATAAGAATATTCGCTATTTGTGTTGTACAACGCCTCGGAATTTAGGGAAAAAAAATTTTAAAAAAGAAAGATTTTTTTCCCTGCAGTTATCTATGGAAAGGGAGCAAAAAAATGAAATGAATGACCGAACGAACGAACAAATGAACCAGTGAACGAATGTCCACAGAATTTGAATGATAAAAAATAATTAATTCCACAAATACTTCCGCCCTGTACATCTACACAGTGAACTAGTGATCATACCGTTCAACAAGGACCATCACTTCTAACAGAATGACCATATCACCAATCAAAAAAACACTTCAACCGCCTCATAAAACCTATCATTACCTACTACCCGCTGCTTATCAAGCTCATTACCTGTCACTAATTGGGTAAAAAACAAGTGTTTTTATGACTTTCTGAATAGCAACATCCTATACATACACATGATACATGTAGGTCGCTAAACAACCTGCAAATATTGGCAGAAATGGAAACATAATGTCTTTCTACTTCTGTCAGGAATGTCGCTCGATTGCTTCTTGAATCATGTTTAGATGGGATTGAATTCAATTGAAGGGAGGCATGTGTAACTCATGTATCGCCATGACAATGATGATGTCACAATGATATTAACAATGGAATTAAACTAAGGAGAGTATGAGGCTTACAAAATGGAAGGTCTAAAGGAAGAACTGTTCTCGTATAAAATTATTTCCAATTTGCGTCATATATTTCATTTTTCTTTTTTTTCTGTGCAAAAAATATGTTGCTACTTTCTGCTGATCTATTTCTTTCATAAACTACATCATCTGATATTTCAGAATAGGTCATTTCTTGTTTTGCCACCCTCTCCATTCCTTCCTTCCGTCCGTCCGTCCGTCCTTCCTTCCATCCATCCATCCTATCATTCACATTAAGTCCTTTCTATCTTTCATCCACTTTATTTCTATCTCACTACTTTCTTTCTGTCCATTGATCTACCATGTCTATCTTTAGCTCCTTCATTCCATTCCTCCCTCCATCCAAAAAGGAACCATCCTCCCACACATCCTTTATATACATCAATCTCTTTTTATCTCATCGTTCGCATTCTTCCTAAAGCGAACCAAAAGAAAATGTTATAAGACCGAAGTGTCTGGGTTTGCTACACTCAACGGAGAGCTCCACTTCCATACACTGTACACTTTGTCAACAGAACCCTGGCATGTTGACACGGCACATAAACCGCCGATAGAGAACAAACAGCATTACGGTACCGGTTTCTCGCTCAACGAGCGCAAATTTACTCAGACCGACCCCGCCGCGCATCAATCATGCTCATTTGCCGTTTACGGAAGACCACGCTGAAAAGGGAGAGCGCCGTGAAAAAATTCATTCATTCCCGTTTTTTAATTTCTTTTTCATCCATTTCAAATTTGTCAAGTCTTCATATTTATCTAAGAAAGCCTGGGGAACACTTTGGATGATATGGGCATTGATAAGAAGGTGTCGGGGAGATCGATCGTTGGGCGGGGTAAACAAAGCGATGCAGATCTTTTTGTGAGATCTAGGACTAATATTTATGATTGGGAAAGAAAATTGGCTCAGAATACATAAATTATTGCCAGCTCTCCCAATAAATTTTCAGGGTTGTATCAACAGAACGGTGACAAGTATATATCAATGAGTAATTTATGAATTATCATAGCAACTGCAAATTTACCTGCAAGTGGGAATGGTTATTTTCCCTGCGACATCTGCTCTGCAATGAAAATTAATTTCCTATCCCCAATTTCTTTATTAAATAATTTTATCTGTAAATCATTTTTAAATGAATATAAAAGAAAAACATTTACCCAAATACAGTGATATAAACAGCCCCCAAAAATATTAATCTTCATGATTAAAGTAAGCTTAAGTAAATGCATAGCTTTCAATCATTCATGTACGAAAATCTAAGAAAATCTTTTTTTTTTTCAAAAAATACAGTAAGGAATTTGTCATAGTCAGGGGGACCAGCTTTTAAAGCTTATACAGATATTTTCATAGTAATGCAACACTGAAAAATGAGAAAAAATGATCTTGATAGGCCAAAATGATATACAGCTTGTTCTCAACATGGACTCTACTACAGGTTCATGTTCTCAACGTCCCGTTTCCCTTTCCCTTTTATCTACTAGTTAAACCACCCTTCTTTCCTTACCCTTCAGACTACAGCCTCCGGTCCAATAATCCTGAGCTTGGTCTCAATATGCCATTTCCCACTTCCCCTCCCAACTACTAGTTAACCCCCCCCCCACCTGCACCCTTAACCTGCAAGCTCCTTGCCTCACCCCCCCCCCCCCCCTCCTTCTCAGTACCTCTTCCCCCACCCTCAAATCCTGAATAACTGTTATGACCCATCTCCTAACAATATACACCAATGTATACCACTGTATCATCTACAAACCCGTAATCCAATCCAAGGAGCATGTCTTCGTCCACCAGTCCACCAGCATATCAAATTAATTATGCTTCTCATCTTGCCCTCTCCCGCTCCCTGCTGCATCATCGCCGGCGGCAACGGAATATGGACGACCCCCAGGCCAACCAATGTCTCGACCCCTAGATGCAATATTCATAGTTTGGATCGGGCAGTGTGCTCCCCGGCACGTATGACTCATAAAGGGTAGGGGTGGGGTATGATGGGGTAGGGGTGGGATGGAGGGTGGGGTGGGGTTGTAGATGAGGGAGGGAAGGAGAAGAGGAAGAAAGAGTGGGGGAACAATATGAAGATAAAACTTTTGAAAAAGGGGTGAAGATGAAAAGGAAGATGGAGTTCTTTCATCGTCCTCCATCTCTGTATTCCTCATAAAATCCGGAGGGGGGTCGATTTCAATTCTGATATATAAAATCCACTGTAGTATGCCTCAAGAGTCACGATTGTGTTTGGAAACCCATGCTGGACTGCTCCCTAGGAAGTGGAGAAAGTGCAAACAATGTGTGGGGGGGAACCAGACTCTACTGACCAGGGTAATAGATGGGATGAGCACTGAGGTCTTGCTCGTTGGGGGGGCATTAAAAAAGGTGAAATTTGGGGGGTGGACAAAGATTGATGCCCATTTGCCCCCCCCTCCCTCTTTCCCTGTCAAGGGAGGGGTGTGATTGGAGTGACTTTTAATTTATTTTTTCCTCCTTGTCAACGAATAATAATGAAAAAGTGTGCGCCCCCCCCCCCCCCACCCGATCAACTCTGGATCCGTCACATGGGTGAGGATAAAAATGAGGGGGATGGACAGGGAAGATAGGTCACCAAATATGCATTCTAGGATACACGATGAAAGATTCACAGCAATGAGGAAACCAGGCGAGGGCTTTGGTTTAAAGAATAGAGACATTCATTTCACAGATCCGATGTCGGTCGACGGGCGCTAGAGGTCTGCCGGATAATGTTACGAGATTCTGTAATTGAAATGACGGCCGATTAAACACATGAATATGCCGGGATAGACATTAACGCATCTCAAGGCCCAAGACTACTCATGACAAGAATCATTAAAATGTTCACTTTTACATACACTATGCACATGTTTAATTAAGGAGATGAAAGGATGTATGAATGAAAGTTGGTGGTCATGTAGTCTACAAACACAGACCCAAATTTAACATATTTAAAGATAAATTCCAGTTTTGGTAACGATCTCAAAATGACTTTTTACAGAATCTAATATGATGACCACCCAAGTGTCTGTTTGTATGAATAAAAAATATGTGCCAAAGGATTCTGGAAGAAATTGTGTAATTGCCGAGAAATAAGCAAAATAAGTGCGGATTTGGTCACTTCCGTCGGGTCTTTATTCCAGCAATAATGATACACTTTCCCACGTGTGCCTATCTGTGTTGGTGATCTTCAGTGTGAACATTTTTCAGCGTAGATTTCACAAAGTTCAGTTTATGTCACTGTACCAGATCTAGATCCTCGATGATATACTGACAATTAAGCCTTGTTTTACAGTCTTTCTCACGAAATCAGTGTTTACTGCAACTACTGGAGTTTCTCTTTAACAACCAATTATACCATGTCTAGATTTAAGACTAGGCAGTGCATCTCTTCAGACCTAAACCACCATAAGCCTAAAGTTTAAGCTCATACTCAATATCAAATTATAAAACTGTAGAAGAGCACCCAAGAATAAGGCAATTAAAAAATATCAACTACAATTTTATAGGCAAAGAAGATACTGTATGGTTCGACCAGTTGACTATTAACTCACCTTACATATTTTGTTGTTTGACATCTCTTAAAATTGATTTTTCTTTATTATCAGGATCATATAGGACATTCTGGGCATACAGTACACTGAACAATTGTGTTGGTGTGAATCTTTCTACGTTTCTGAATCGTGTTTCAGGATAAGCATGTTGTGTATGAACATGAACTTGTCAATACTGTATATGACTCATAATCTTAAGTATACATGATTGCATCATTGGCCTGAGGACATACAATCATTAATGATCTCAGAGAGTACTTCAATTCACACCTATAGGTTCTGTGAATCTAATTTTGAGTGACAGAAAGGCGCTCGGGCAAAATTTGTTATTTTCTGTTCATGCATCATTTCCATTTACCTCCTCAAGATCTGAACATTGTGTGAGTAACAGAAGGTGGTTTGGGGGAACTTTGATATTTTTTTTCACTTTCTGTTCCTTACTGAATTCCAGTTTGCCCTGCAGCTGCATCAAGTAGTAGGACACTTATGTGTAGGAGAAGGAGAGCTACTTATTTTAAGTTTTGTTTTAAGTTTCATACCTTCTTTCTTCATAACTTTACGCAAAGATTTCAACAGGAAGATAAAATAGGCTTTCATTTCAAGCCAATTATGATCTCATCTCAATCTTCAAATTGGCAAAGTACATACTGTATAGTTTTCTTGAAATGCTACAATGATATTTTAAAATGCAAAAAGAAAGGATACATCTCAAACTAAAATTACTCATGATGAACTTCATATTGGTAATCTGAATGTATACTGATTTCCTGAAATGTAAGAAAGTTGCTTTCTGGCAACAGCAGAAAGGATACGTTCCAAGCCGAACCGATCACAGGCACTTTCAGCACAACTTTTTGACTAACTATTCTGTGACAATGCAGTGTTGCACACATAACGCACAACAGCATTTCATAGGGGGCGTTATGAAATACAGTTTATCAAATTAATTGTTCATAAGTCCGTAGTTAGCCCTACTAGTCTACCCCTTCCCCACAGACACAAACAGTTTACCCGGAGGAAGCATGGGGGCCAGACATTCCACAGCTTGTAACTTTCACTTAAGTATGTAAATAAGGAAAACTGGTAGACCCCAAACAAGCATCAACATCCCATAGAACTGGTGAGCACTTGAAGAACAATAGGAAGGACATGTATTGTCTGAGGTGGGGATGGTCTAGGAGTAGTCTTGTCTTGGGTGAGTCACAGACCCTTTGGAAGGATGCCCCACAAGATGATCATTGATACATTACTTTTAAAAGCCAATCTGCCTAGTCTAATAATTAATAATTAGTAATAATTTCTAAAGGCCTGGTCACACCGCCCGAGCGCTGTTGGAGCGGTCGTGGAGCGGTAGGGTAGAGAAGGTTGAATTTCGCTCACAAAATTGGGGAAGAAAATCGAAAACAAAATAAAAACAATCGAAAATGAACGGTAGCGAGCGGTGATGATTTTTTTCTCTCTGCTCCACGACCGCTCCAACAACACTCGGGCGGTGTGACCTGGGGTGGTATTCTGGAACACTGTCATAACTTTTGTCATAAATTTTGTCATTTCTTTCCGAGATGTGACACCGCTATGATTGTCACAAATCGGTATTCTGAACATTGTCTTTTCCCTGTCATATCTCTCAAAGTACCCGCCCATCTTTTCGGAAGCAATCCAATCGAAATCATCGTTAGTACCCAGTGGGAGCCCTTCTAGCCAATAGGAATGCCCCGTGACAGGTAGGGCAGGGCTCGACATTAGCAATGGCCCGGTGGCCCGGGGCAACCAAAAATGAGAGTCGGGCCACCAAAATTTTGTAAAAGCCAACACTTGGTGGCCCGGTTGGGCTACCAAAGTTTTGATAAATTGTAATGTTTTCTATTGTTTTAGGGCCACCAAAAATACGAAATTGATGATTTTGGTAGATTTTTTGGGCCACCAAGAAAAAAAGTAAGTGTGGAGCCTTGGGTAGGGGGTATCCCCAATTCTGTTGCTGGCATCGCGCAACTACGCGAATATTGATGCGCTTAATTACAAAGAGAGCTGTGAAGGATTTTAGAGGAGAAGTAGAAAAATAAGGAAAACAGAGAAAAAAAGGAGAAATTAATATGTAGGGCCTAACTAATTGTAGCATGAAAAAATAATTTTAAAAATTGTCGTGGATGATGAGTGAAACTAATACCACAATCTAATCTAAATGATATCGTTATATGCTTGACATTCAGTCGGCAGGGTATCGGGATATTTGGTACTAAAAGATATGACAAAATTTATGACTGCTACCCCCTGTCATAACTTTTGTCATATCTTTTGCTTGTATAAAAGGATTACGCGCATTAAAGCCGCGTATTTTTGGTGCGCGCCAAAGAGATAAGACAAATTTTATGACAATTTTTGTGACAAAAGTTATGACATCCACCAGAATACCGATTTTGTCATATCTCTGAGATAAGATAAAATATGGAGATAAGACAATGTTCAGAATACCGCCCCAGGCCTTAACATTGTTCAATACTCTGTAATAATCTGTTTTTAAGTGCTTTGCATTGAATATTATTATTGAATAAGATTTGAATTAAGCGAGACTTGTGACCACCTTAAACATGCAAAGCTGAAGTAATTTTTGACTAATTGTATTTTTAAAAAGATAATCCAGTAATGTTGGGTAGTTTGAATTAAATGAGTACTTAATCAAATTAAGTATTAAAACTATATGAACTAGGCCTATGTGAATTAAGTAATGCTGATATCACATAAACTATTGTCCATTTCAAAAAGACTTTGTAATTACAATACAAATGCATGTTAGGTGCGAACTGAGCAAAGAAGAAATTTAGACCAGGGGCGGCAGGGTCTGGGATGAGAAGACTAGGATTATAAGAGAAGACAATTCTCACCCAGGTATCAAAAGGACCGAGAAAGGGGGCCTATAGTTCTAAGTGGAAAGGGGTCATTAATTATGTATACCACTACCCCTTCAACCCCATCATACCTGAATGTTTGCACACAGGGGCAGATTGTTACATTACAATACATTGAGGAGCCAAAACCTTTGTTTGAGGGGTAAAGAAAACTCGGAAAGGGGAAGGAAAAGGGGTACATTTAAGAGCTGGTCTTTTGTTAGAGGGGTAATGGAAAATGAGTGGAGGGGTGAAAGGGGGGTGTAAGGTGTGCCACTGGGGGTTGAAAGTGTGGGAATCGCATGGACATGAATGAGAGGGAGATTGAAATGGTGTATGATGTGTGTGGAAAAGAGGGGTTAGTTATTGATGGTATTGTTTTTGTTTGGGTGTTGTTTTTTGTTTGGGGTTTTGTTTTCGTTTCGTTTCAATAACGGTTCAAAGTCACTCATTGTTAGAGTCAATGACCGATGACATGTAATTGGCGTACACATGTACATGTACAGTTCCCCCTTCTGGCTTCAATCTGTCCTCTCTAACTCTCTCACTCTTTCTTCAGCTTTCTTTTTCTTTCTTTCTCTCTCCCTCTCTCTCTTCAAACCATCAAAAAACCTCTTTATATTCATTTCTTTATTCTTTCTGTTTTATCGTCAAATCAACCACAGATTACACATTCACTTTTCAATCTACATTGAGTAAGTAATACAGGACAAAAAATCAATATGTTCTTAAAACAAAAATTTGATTGAAAGACAAGGATGTTGAATTTAAATGTTGCCATCTGTCACAACTTAAAATACTTCTGACAAAAGTTCTGAGCTTACTTTTCCATGGTTATAAGGTAAATCCCCTTGGCCTTCACCTTAAACAAAATCTATTTTACACAATTTATGTGCCGGCACAGCTCCTAATCATTTGAATAATTTACAAGCCGACGTCCACAAACTATTCCGAATGGTCACGTTTCAACGCATTGCCCACGACCTTAATAGTTAACGTGAGCCAACGATCAACAATAAGCAGTATTACGACAATATCACTTTAACCATAAGTGTTGTAAAGTTGGTTTTATGATTGCCGCGTGTGGGGTGCATTTTTTTGTTTTAGTATCGCCAAGTACTCATCATCTCTCTCAACCTAGAATGGTAAAGAGGGAGGAGACAGACTGATGGGGAGGGTTGTCATGGTGATGACATGTAGCATCTCTCAGTATCTTCCCTGCTCTAAGAAGAGATGAGTAGAGGGGAGGGAAGGGGGTGGGAGGGGAATGATTTTCATTCCTGCATGATAATAAATTGTACAGTCTAAAAGTCACTTACCTAACGAAATGAAGAGATGAAAATACATCAGGATCAGCACATGAAAAGAAAGAGAAAATGACAACAATTGAATGGTCAGTTTCAATATTACACAATGTGAAATATTAAACTACACCCGTGATTGTTTAACATTGGTTTGACTTTTAAAAAATCTTAGCTAGAAGGTCACACTTGTCACCTGTGTCTGTGATATGTTTGAAGCCCAGAAAAAATTGCGTTCGAAAATAATTATTTAGTGCTTCAAAAATTGAAGTATAAAGTGACCGGAAACACCAGCTTAATTTCATCCCATACACTTATGTGTACTATTTAGGCGTCTAGAAGACTCCTAAATACAAAATCGGGGTTTGCCTTGTAGTTTTAGCTTTTCATTCTCAATAATGGTTGTTTTCAGGGTTTATTATTTCTAATACATGCACTTGTGCACCTGTTTCATCTTGGTTTGAGATTTTTTTAAATCTGCTGCTCACAAAGTTAAACAATACCTTTAAACAATATAATTGATGTTACACACATATCAAGCGTAAATATGATAAACTTTTTGAAGTATCAGACTATGTACCTCGTGAGCTTGGTTATTTCAAGCTCTCAGTTTAAATGTTATTTTTTTTACATTCTTTGTGAATCAATTGATTTGTTATTATAATGCATGCCTCATATTGCACCTAGAGCACTTTCCAAATGTAAATACCTTACTATCAATCTTTTAAAGAAGTGCCCTGGAAGTGTAAGCTATGTCAATGACTTTCACGACACACCATTTATACACTCACACATGCAGGGCGAACGTGCATGGCTCATATACCAAGGAGGTTCACCGCAAATAACACAAGCCAATGAAATAAGGCGATATAAAACGTCCTCGGTGAGGAGACTCGTGAGATATCTACCGAGTGTGAGGCTGTAATGGTAATGTCATCAAATACAGGATATGGAGAGTATAAGACGTTGATGGGAGGTGCGAATGGGGTCAAGATGTGGACAGATGGACACTTATAATAGGGGTATGCATTCAGACTGCTGAAAATAAAGCGTTGAATGAAATGGTCTAATGTGCTCGAAGACCTTCATGACATATTAAGGTTCTATTTAGGTACCATTATAAGTGAGGATTAGTGGTATCATTTAGAGGATGATAGATAGTATCTTCACCGACATTAGAGGCAGGAGAAAGAACAATCTCTCACTTTATTTCCTTTCTGTCTCTGTTGTTTTTTCTTTCTACAATTTGCATTTATTCAGGGCTCTTATATTTGAGTAAACTTACATCACAACACTCATTCATCCCTTTATCACATAATCTCTGCGCTTCTGTTATTCCACTCTCTTCATGTAATTTGCTACCACCCCCCCCCCCCCCTCTTTCTCTCTCGAACTCTCTTCCTTTCTATAATTCACTCTCTCTCTCCCTCTTTCTCTATATCTTCCCATCTCTCTCTCTCCCTCTTCCTTGCTCTCTCTATATCTTCTCATCTCTCTCTTCCTCTGTATCTCTATCTCCATCTGTCTCCTTCTCTCTCCCTCTCCTCCCATACGTTCAATGCCCTCCTCTGTGCGATTCTCCCTGTACGTAATCTCATCTCAGCATGTTAAACCCATCACATATTTTTGCGTCATACCTTATTCTATATCCAGACAGCTCAATAAACACCTCTGTGAACTTCATAACCCTCCAGTAGATAGGAACCGAATAAGACATCATACCATGGGTGTACCCCTCCCCCCTCTTCCAAAAACTAGGGGTAACCTCAAACAGATACATGCACCAAATGGGTACACCCCCCCCACCCTTTCTCACACTACGGGTAATCTCAACCAGAGGATCTTGTTGCCCCCCCCCTTCAAAAACTAGGGGTAACCTCAAACAGATACATGCACCAAATTGGTATATCCCCCCCTCACTCTTTCTCAAACTACGGGTAATCTCAACCATTACGGACCACATAAGATATCATAACATAGGTATAGCATCCCCCCCCCCATTTCACACACACACCTAATCAAGCTACTGTAATACTTGCATCTGACTGGCTCAGAGCAAAATATCACTAACTACCAGGTATTTCTGTCAGGAAATGCTCTAGATAGGGATTTGAATATATCAATTTGCCTTTCTTCAATTTCTCCACAAATTCTGACTCGAACCTTTAACCAAGATTACAATCGCAAGTAACTCTATCAAAGCATCGTGATGCGAGCTGAGCTAGACATCAAAGCTACGTTGATGGGAGTATATTCCCGCTCAATAAAAAAATATTCAAGAAATTAGCATCAATTATGCAAGCTCGTCGAAGGTTTAATACCAGTCACAGCCTGGGGCACCTCAAGGAATAAATAATATATATGATCTTGACATAACAAGGAAAAGTACATCCATTTTAACAGACATTCTCAGAGTGAGAATGTGAGAAAGAACAAATTTGACCTTCTTTTTTGTCCTTGATGTGAACTGCACTTGCAATGGAAATATTCTTGAAATTCTTTTTGTGGGTTTGTTGGGGCTTTTACCATATTTACATGTAGTTTTAAAGGGCACTGCATTGACCACCTGAAAATGAAACATTTCAAGTCCAGCCCCCCCCCCCCCCCCCCCCGAAGCATTGCATCTACTCCCAGCTACATGTATATTGTCTATGCAAAAATGAGTGGTGGTGATTACTTCTTTAGTAACTTCTCAAGTTTTATACGTCCCTATGTGCTTAATTGGATATTATTACCCTGGCTTTAGCCCCGCAGCCTTTTACAGAACGGTGGCATTTCAAGGAATAAAATTCCTGCCAGGTACCCATTTACCTCACCTCCTGGGTCGAGTGCAGCACGATGTGGATAAATTTCTTGCCAAAGGAAATTACGCCATGGCTGGGATTTGAACTCATGACCCTCTGTTTCAAATCAAAGTCCGAAGACTAATCCACTGGGCCACAAGTCCGCCCACAACGCTCCACATATCACAAATATCACAAATGTGACCCCCAACATGCAAATATAAAGACATGACAATCGTCTTTTAAAATGAATCTTATCCTTTTCCTCCTCTCCTCTCCAGGATCTCAAAATTGTTCCAACCCCCCCCCCCCATCATTACCCCTTCTCAAAAACTATCACAAGTATGCTGACACCCCCTCCCCCCTCCTCGACACACACACACAACAAACACAAGACATGACAATGATCTTCTCGAATCAATCTTATCCTCCTCCTCGCTCTCTTGAACTCTATCACATATATTCAACATGGAATGCTCATCAAAATGATTGCCTCATCCTCCCACTCTACTACCTACCATAGACATCTCTATAAACAAACAATCCACTGGCAACAGTCATTACCGTTTGCCTTACTGACACAGAAGTGAATAGCACAGGACTATGGGTCAAAAAAAATCTGCAATAGGATAAATCTTCTACGTGCTCTAGCATGCAAAGGGGGAGGATATGAATGTTTGGAAAGTTTCTTGCAATAAAATCTTAAACAGAAAAAAAATCTGTCTGAAATTCTGAGTCTGATGACCAAACACTGGATGAGCATCCGAAGAGATAACGATCCTAACTTTGAAAAGATTCCAGCAAATGAATGCAATATCAACCATCTTATTTGAATGAACGGTTGTTAAAATAAATCTAGGACGTAGGATTCCTCTCACACTCAACATTATAACTATGCAGGAAATTCCTTTACCAATCTACCCCACCTTCAGCTTCTATACCATCACACTTCCATCTCTATTTTTCACACTTTTATCCCAAAAATAAACTCCGTCCATACAATCCACCAGCCTCCAAGGCATGGACTTCAAAATGAATTAAATTTAGAAAAAAAAGGGGGAGGAGGCAAATTGGAGGTATATGCAAACATTTTTTTGGCCCCTGTATAAGAAGGTGATGAGTTATTGGATTTCTACGGTTCATGTTCATACCGAGAAAATGTTCGTCGAAAACTGAATTTATTGGAGTCTTAATATTCAAACATGGATCTATCTGCTATGAAAAATACATGCAATGCATGGATTTGAATGATTAGATCTGATTACAGGCAAAAGCTATGGTTTGTTTCATTTTCTTCTGCAGTGCACTCATGAATAATGTAAACCTTTCCAAATATACTACGTAGATGTAATACAAATAACTTGTTTCTGCTAGATGATAATAATAATAATAGCGGTATTTATGAAGCGCCTTTCACCTGAGGATACAAAACGCTGCTATTATTACCCCGGCTTTAGCTCGAGCTGCCATCACCGGCGCTCAGTGCATGCAAGGAATTAATCCTGCCGGGTACCCATTCACCTCACCTGGGTCGAGTGCAGCACATAGCAGATAAATTTCTTGCTGAAGGAAAACACGCCATGGTTAGGATTCGAACCCACAACCCTGTTTGAAAGGCGAGAGTCAGAACCACTAGACCACGACGCGCCCGCTTGATGAAACCAGAATGTTATGCATTATGATAGAAGTTTTTTCTTTGTATGTTTTATTTTTTCCAAATGCAAGAAGTACAAATGCTTGGAAGGCAGTGTTAACATCGCTTTAACTCCAGAATGTGTCGCGCATGCAAAACATTGTAGATGTAAAGTTTCTCAATGGGCATAGAGCTTGAGGCATTGAATCTTGGGGTCCATTCTCACTGCCTCCACACTCGTATATAAATGCTTCACACACATACTCTTTTAAATGTCAGCCTTTACAACATACATAAATAAGCAACTGAATTGCACATTGATTCGATTCCACTTTTTCACTATTGTAGCAGTGTGAGTGAACCGTCTCAATGAATGGGGGGTAATTTGAGGAACAAATGTTTCTGAATTATTGCAGGGGCTCGCACAACCCTCTTATAAATAGCATCTACATTTATAAACGAGCTCCAGTCATGTCATGTACTTCTCATATGCCTTTATCAGCAATAAAGCAATTACTTGATATAATGGAAATACATTTATAAATGCAAGCCTATACACAGCCCTATAGAGCAAGAGAGAGATGAGAGAGCTCAGAAGAAAATTATCCATCTTATAAATATAATGGGAAACTATGTCCTCGAATGGGCCTTACCAGGGACGCAGGGCGGATCCATGATTTTCCACAAGAGGGGGCCATTTTCCCAGGAATTTTACAAGCAAAAAAAAACTTCATAAGGGGTGTAGAATAAGTCCAATCATATCATAAACCATCCACAAAAGGTGGTTTCAGACCGCCTCGAAGTTCGCCAGTTCCAGGTATTCTCTGATCGGGAAATTTACCCCGATCAGAAAATACCAGGTATTTTGGTAATGTGAAAGCAAACTACGCGTAATCTCCCCGAAAGAAAATACCCGCTAAATAGTAGGTACTTGGCGAAATTACGAGAACTTTCGTGGGGATTTTTCCAAGGTCGCAGGTATTTTGGCGGTGTGAAAGCAAATTACGGGAACTTTTAGCCCAGCGTGTCGTTGGGCGCGGCGGTGTGGGTGGCTGCTGGGCTAGTGATTTTGAATCTCGCGCCTTGCCTGCTTATCAGACCATACTGCGCATGCTCTTAACTTCGGGAACTTATCCCGAAGGATGTGTTTCGGGGCGGTGTGAATGCAGGAATAATTAACGGGTATTTTTCAGCCTAAAGAAGTTCTCGTAATTTAACAGGGATTCTTGTGATCGAGGCGGTTTGAAACCGCCTAATGACCACTTTTTTGTCTAAATTAAGCCATCTTTTATACCACAGACCTTGAAAGCTCCTTGATCTTATACATTGTACATGTAGACAGGTTTCCCTCTATTTTGACTGCACTCCAAGCATAAGGGATTAGTAAGCTTTCATCAAAAGTAAATAATTATATATCCTTCTTTGTATGAACAGGCTACAACTCGATCACAAGAATCCCTGTTAAATTACGAGAACTTTTTAAGGCTAAAAAATACCCGTTAATTATTCCTGCATTCACACCGCCCCGAAACACATCCTTCGGGATAAGTTCCCGAAGTTACGAGCATGCGCAGTGTGGTCTGATAAGCAGGCAAGGCGGGAGATTCAAAATCTCTAGCCCAGCAGCCACCCACGCCGCCGCGCCCAAAGACACGCTGGGATAAAAGTTCCCGTAATTTGCTTTCACATCGCCAAAATACCTGCGACCTTGGAAAAATCCCCACGAAAGTTCTCATAATTTCGCCAAGTACCTACTATTTAGCGGGTATTTTCTTTCGGGAGATTACGCGTAGTTTGCTTTCACATTACCAAAATACCTGGTATTTTCTGATCGGGGTAAATTTCCCGATCAGAGAATACCTGGAACTGGCGAACTTCGAGGCGGTCTGAAACCACCTAATGATTGTTTTACTATTTGAACATCGTAGAGATTTGAAAGCATTTACAAGAGGGGGTGGGTCAACATTGAAGTGGTCTTGCAGCTGATGTAGAATTAAGAGATTAAAACCAGAGTCTTCAAGGAATAAACCTAGCTTCTTTACAAGTCCTGTTCCTATTTATACAGCCCAAATTATGGCCAACTAAACACCCATTTCTCCCCAGTAAAAGATTAACTGAAACCTAAACCAACTTGGTGGATGACTTGGTATGCATTATGGTAACCATAGGTAGGAGTAGCTACCTCAAATAGTATCTTGTAATTTACAAGGTGATCCCTGGGGTAATTAACGATGGTAGTTAATTGCATTTTTAAGATGACTCCCTGTGATGTAGTGAATACAGAGCAGTGAATGACATCAAGCCCTTCAGGCATTAAAATTCTCTCAATACAGGCCTACAGGTTTACAAGATATGCTGGAGGAAAGAATTTTGAATTCAAAGAAATTCTTGAAATATGCAAAAGTGATGGAGGCCTAATCACTCAATCTTCTCTGCTATCCATTTGATTTCTTTCTCATTTTCAATACCCCCACCCCCCTCCATCCCCTCTCCATCTCTTTCTCTCTCTCTTTCTCTCTCTTATTTATATTTCTAACATTATCACTCTCAATCTCATTCTCTTCTCATCATCCATCCCTCTTTCCTCCTCTCTTCCACAGTGCATTTCCCGAAATATTTCATTTTCCACATTTGACAAGATGAGCTTAACAGACTTCCATGCAGTCTACTACATACAAGTCCTCCATGTGCATTCTACCGCTACAAAAAAAAGTAACATGGGTAACCCTCCACAAATAAGTTCACAGCACACTCTCTACCAAGGGGTGCGAATTTGCACCCCATCAGTAGCACATTCACCCCTCCTGAGCTCCATTGTTACCCCAGTGTAAGCCAAGACTCTTAATTCCCAATGGGTCTTGACCCAGTTGCTAAACCTTCCCTATTTTCAGTCTGAAAAGCGAAAAAAGCGAAGAAATAAAAAAGTTGCAAGCCCCCTTTTGTCAATAAATCCACTCTCGCTCCAAACTTTTTTTTTAATATCCTCCCTCTTGCAAGCCAAGCGAGGCTATTCCAGATACCATTTTTAGGAGTCCCCCATCCCAAATCCTAGTCCGTTTTTTATGCAATCCGATAGCCCGAAAGTAGAATAAACTGCCCTTTTTCATGAGAAGTGAACAATGGCGAAACTGGGCCAATTATTTTGTTGGGTAGAGAGAAAGAAAGGTTTTGAACTCCACGGCGGCGAGGTTGAGGCAGAGAAAAGAGTTTGGCAAGAAATGGCGACAAGTGGCTAATACAGAATTGTCCTTCTTTTCAATGACCAAACTATACCGATATTTGTCAGAGCAGACAGACAAGCTCATAAAGCAATTCAATGGCAAGCAAACAAGATGAAGCACGATTTCTTTTGTTTATTTAGTTATTTTCACCCTTCAATTTTCCATGATTTGCAATATATGCTATCAGTATGTATTCTGTATGGTCATCTATACATCTGACTATATACAGTACAGATCTTGTCAAGAAGACAAAGCTGGACTACAGCTCTTATTATATCTAACACTGATCTACTAGAATGCAAAATACAAAGAAGGAAATTGTAGAGCAGGAATGTATTCAGATAAATTTGTATCTCACTTTGAATGTGTGGTACACTGTAAAAATGCTGTTTAAAATTTAAAGCAAGTTGTTTAAGCCTGTCACTCTAACAACTATTTTTTGTCTAAACTTTTTGAACAACTGTTTAAACTTTTTAAACAAGTTGTTTAAAAGTTTTCACAATAACAAAAAGATTAAATAACTTGTTGTTAGAGTGACTTGCTTAAACAACATGCCATTTTTCAACTGTGTATTAATAATTTGCTCATTTCTCATCCATCATTACTTGCAAAATATTTTCTCTATACTTCTTATTTTTCGCATCCTTCTCATTAATTTCTTCCTTGCTTCCTTTCTACTTTGTGTTCTCCAACTTCTCTATCTCCTTTTCCTCATCTTGTTATTCTCCCCCTTCTTATTCTCATCACCAATGTCCTCCTCCTCATCCTTTTCCTTCTCCTTCTCCCCATCAAAATTATGAAGGAGGCGCGATAGCTCAGTCGGTAGAGCAGGGGATTTGTATTCCGGTGACCCTGGTTCGATTCCCACTTGGTGCGCCAGTGCTCTTTGGTAAGGCATTAATCCTCATTACCAGGTCCTTCGGAGAGGACCTTAAGCCGTCGGTCCTCTGGTTGCTTGCTTACAAGCATTCATGCTTTCTTAGCAATCAGGTAAAGAAATCCCCACCAATCAAAAAAAAATCCTTCTTCCCAATCATACATGCCTTCTTCCTTCCCCATCTCAATTTAAATATCCTTCAATATCCATCCTTCCCCTTCCTTTCGAATTCCATTCCTCCTTTTACTCCCTTTTCAATAATAAAACACAAACAAATCAACATCAATCAGTTAATTGAACACCTTATTAAACTGTCATTCCAATCTTTTTTTTAATCTTAATCCAAAATGTCAACATCCATGTGTTTGATCATGTGGGACTAAGAACAAACAAAATACATGTAATCCTCTTGAGTTAGTCATCAGCTTATGATATTTAACTGCAGTCTAGCCAAATGATTCAACAATTTTCCACATACAGGTAACACTGCAAAAACTCCGGTGTTGATTTAACACCAGCCCGGAATCTATATATGTCCAAACCAGAGGAGTATTGAAACAACACCAGTTTTGGATCAAATCGATGCTGTTTTAATACTAATTGGTGTTGTATAAACATCCAGTGTTAGTCCAAGGCGAAACTGGTGCTGTTTAACACTTCTCTGGTGTGGACATATGTATATTCTGGACTGGTGTTAAATCAACACCAGAGTTTTTGCAGTGTATATTTGAAAAAAGAGGGGTATCTCCCTCCCCCACCCTATCTGCCATACATGTTGGTGGGTAGGTGTCCAACCTCCTTGGTCCATCAAAATGGTACATATCAGCCTAGATTCTGTTATGTAGCAACTAATAAATCAATTTTGATTTTTTTTGGGGGGGGCAGACACAAATTCACTAGCACGTTAGTTTTCTTGACCAATTATTTTTAACAAGAGTGTACACATATATGTAGACACCCAAAATAAATATAACTTGACATTGACATCCCTCGACTCCCCCCTCCCCCACCCCTACCTCTGACCACATTTTAGCAAATATTGCCTCACAACGTTCATACAAAATGAAAAAAATAATGGCATTGATAGACTTCCTACATCCCATATTCCCCACGTCCTAAATATTTCTGGATATGCCATGAATACTCTAGGAGTCACTATGCAAATGATAAATGATTCATTACTGATTAATTTCTTGAGAGGGTGTTTTGATTTTGTCTCGTATATCTCATACATGATCTGAGGACACTTTGAAATGAAGTCATCCACCCCAAAATAATAATAATAATAGCTGGATTTATAAAGTGCTTTTTGCCAGAGGATACAAAGCGCTGCTATTATTACCCCGGCTTTAGCTCCAGCTACCATCACCGGCGCTCAGTGCATGCAAGGAATCACTCCTGCCGGGTACCCATTCACCTCACCTGGGTCGAGTGCAGCACACAGTGTGGATAAATTTCTTGCTGAAGGAAAATACGCCATGGCTACGATTCGAACACACGACCAGCACAAGATGCTATTTAAGTCCATATGGCTATATTATTCATCATCATCATCATCATTACGTATTTGGAGACACTATAAGTAGCATTATTCTAGATTTATACACTGTACATCTTTCTGCAGACAGACTCATCCACAGACATTCTCACCACATCATTTCTAACACAAAAGAGAGAAGAAAGAGAAATTTCTATTAACTCTTGTATGTCGCTGTCGCCAATTAGCAGCAAATAATACGCATAAATTCAATAGATCTGAAATTCTCTGGTTCTTAAAGAGTTAAGCCGCTGCTAGAGTCCCTACACAGACTCTGAAGTGGACACGCCGTAAACTTTCCACAAAATTTGAAGACATCTCATCGCCTCACCGCAAGAAAACTGAAATACAATGATCAAATCCTCTCAACATTCAAGTACTTCTGTTCCATAACCAAGCAATAATTTCTCTCCATAAACGAAGCTCTTCGTCAATCAGCATTTCCTCCACAAGAGCATGTTTCCATGGTAAATTTCGTGAATAAATAGCTTTCTTATTGCATGTTTAAAATATGAAATATGAAGTGAATTCTTTTCTTTTTCCTGTCTGAAATGAAACTGACTATTTGAGAGAAAATTAAAAGAAAATGACAGAAATCGTGCAAACTCTAATAATGTAAGAAGCTCTTCCTATTTAACAATCTATCTCTCACTTTATATGAGCTACATGACTGACTGTAATATACAAGTACAGTGTAGCAATGAGCATGATATTGAAGACTACAAACTGTAGAAATGGCATTAGGGAAAGGGGTTGTGCACAACACGAATCACTGAAAAACGTAGCATGAAAATCAATGTGAACACATTTCAGCAGCAAAGGAGTTGAGTAGCAAGGCAAATAGTACGGACATGGTTTTTAAGCGAGCCCGGTCCTTAAATAGTGGAAACTGAAAACCCTAATATTTGGCAGCACAGATTCCACAAATACACAAGGAGGTGGAATAAACGCTTCTCAGCGGACTCAATCCGATTACGAAATGGGACGATGTGAGGGAGTAAACGTAGATGACGATAAAAACTGCAGTTGCATATCGACGATGCTTTTGCATGATTTAAATCAATTTAAAATTGCATAACCCACAGGGACCAGTAATTGATGGAGTATGTCTCACAAAACACCTTGGCATTAGTTTTCACTGACAAAGACCCCTGTTACATCTGAGAGATTCCCTACCTCGGGCCGGCCCGGGGCCTACCTCGGGTCGGAAAGAAATCAGATGTAAACATCCCAAACCTACCTCGGGCCACCTTTTAGCGAACCTACCCGAGACCACATCCAGAGGTAGTCTCGGGTAGGTATCGGGCCGGCCCCGGTCCACCGATTCGTAGATGTAAACGCACACAAGCTTTCGAACCTATCTCGGTCCGTTCGCCAGCTGTCAAATTACGTCATAGCGCGCGCTATCCCCTCCCCAGCCCCGTCGTTCTTCGAATGTTTTTGCGGCATGCGACATGTGAATTGTGATTGATAAAGTCTTTGATTTGAGTGAAAAGAAGCATTTTAACCGTATCCTTTTCAAGTCGATCATATCTTCAACGACTGCTGGGATCATCAGCATTCTTTCAGAATCTCGGGTAACTTCAATTAGCACGCGCGAATTATTCGGAGCCTAGATCGAGAGCGCCTTTTAAAGGTGTCAGCAATCGGATGCCGCTCGAAACAGTACAGATAGGGCGATACACTGTTAAAAAAACCCTGATTTTACAGAAAAATAAAAGAAGATTTTGCAGAAAGCAATACCAGAATCATTCTTTAAATTCATGAAACAGGAATTTTTCTGCAATTTAACAGAACAGGTCTGTTAGAAAAAGGGGAAAAGAGTGTTTTATTTAATGAAATTTGTAAGATTACACACACCAAATACCAATTTCCTGTAAGATTACGCAATCTGGTAAGATTACAGGTGTTCTCGAGACTCTGCTGCAGGAACTTCTTTTAGTTTAAGGATAAATTTTTTAACAGTGTAGGGGAGGGAATGAACACTGTGATGTAAACAGACCACATTTCGGACTCGGTCCGTTCGCGAAGCTAATCCATCAATAATCCAGTCAAGGTTGCAAGTGGACTCGGTCGGGTCTCGGGTAGGAAACTTTCAGATGTAACAGGGGTCATAGTTGCTCTTCGCCATTTAGATCGAAGGGTTCCAATATGTAAAGAGCTTCATGGCCAGAATACTCTTTCGAAAAATAGGCCTACACTGTTAGAAAATTCATCCTTAAAATAAAAGAAGTTCCTGCAGCAGAGTCTCGAGAACACCTGTAATCTTACCAGATTGCGTAATCTTACAGGAAATCGGTATTTGCTATATGTAACCTTACGAATTTCCTTAAAGAAAACACCCTTTGCCCCTTTTTGAACAGACCTGTTCTGTTAAATTGCAGAAAAAATTCCTGTTTTATGAATTTACAGAATGATTCTGTTAAATTGCTTTCTGCAAAATCTTTTTTTTCTGTAAAATCAGGGGGGGGGGGTTGACAGTGAACACACTCAATTCTAAATATACCTGTATAGTGGGGAGAATTTCATGAAACACAAGCCATTGAACTTCACTGACTTTTTAGCACTGAGCCAATCAGATGCTAGCATTTCAGTAACTTCTAACTAAACACTCAGTGAAAAAGGTGCTATCTTATTACATGAAATTCTCCCAAGGTGATGCATTTAGCTTGACTGAATGTCATATTAGATCGATAAACTTTGGTTAATATTCTTTTAAAGAGTTATTGTTTGTGTTGTCAATTGTGACACTTTTCAGACCCCCAAATGACGAATTATTACGTTCGATCGATGCTCGATCAATGCCAGTGGTTTTAAAAGAGTCCATTCTGTTTCTTGTTTTGAAAAATTCTTCAGATCACAATTTGAACTCATTCAGTCTTCATTCATATGAACTGTGTACACTTTTACAGTGGAACAGAATATGTTTTCTAGTTTGCTGGATGTACATGTAACAGTTCCAAAGCATCTAGTACATGTATATTACATGTAATTACATTTCCACTGACTAATTCGCAATTAGCCAATGCGATGAAATTTTTACATAGTTTACACTGAACAGTTCTCACTGGTGATATCCCACAGGAACAGCATACTGGCATATGAGCCATTCATTTACAATCAGAAATCAATTCATGTAACTTATAACATAATTATCATTAGTATGCATGTCAGCCCCCCCCCCTTTAGTGGGGTAGGGGGCAGGGTCGATGAGATATACAGCCCCCGCCCCTTTCGTGGGGTAGGGGGCAGGGTCGATGAGATATACGGCCCCCGCCCCTTTCGTGGGGTAGGGGGCAGGGTCGATGAGATATACGGCCCCCGCCCCTTTCGTGGGGTAGGGGGCAGGTCGATGAGATATACAGCCCCCGCCCCTTTCGTGAAGTAGGGGGCAGGTCGATGAGATATATATACAGCCCCCGCCCCTTTCGTGGGGTAGGGGCAGGGTCGATGAGATATACATGTACTATAGATGTAGAGTGTATAGCAGGCTTTTAAAATAATTTGATCATACCATCCCTAGTATAAACTCATAGATCACATCTTAGACGGGTTGACAGCAGGCTATCAGGCACTATGTGACTGCACATCCAGCTTGCCTGATGCGTGTTATCGTCCGCACCGGTCTCGCATCAATTTGAAAACCCGGTATAAACGTGGGTCATATAGGTGCGCTCCCTGGAACTCAAGGCACAGCCTAGGAGCCTGTCTTTGAGGCATATGAGTCATACATGTTAGCACACACTCATGTATGCATGTTTATCCCCTCTTATCATATTTGCTGATGCTATCCGTGTTTATTTTCATCTCTCCTGTCAGGTCGCTTATGACTGGCGTGAGGTTTATTTGAATATTGGGGGAGGAAAATATCATATCTCAGGGCATATCAGAAGGAGAAGAAGGGAATTCATATTTCAGGCTTGTTTCGATGTGGTTTTATGCCTTCCAAACTATAGATAATTAATATTCCATCACCTGAATTTAAATGAAAACTTTAATGTTCCACTGAACTTGTGATGAGTAAGAATTTCATTTCCTCACCCCACTTGCATTTGTTGTTTCCTTCGCTTTTTTTTCTTCAATCCCCGCCCTTAATAAGAAGTTGTCTTTTTTGCCTAAGATACAGTCACAATGCTCTCTCTTTATTTCTCTCTCTCTCTCTAGTCCATACATTTCATAAACTTCAATTTACTACCACTTCATTACATGTTTAGATCCAATACTTTAAATTGACTTTTATTTTTTTATTACGCTTAAGTTTATCAGTTATGAATACATAGAAAAGCAAGGATAATAGGAACCAGAAAATAGTATGATGCTAGTCAAGTCCAGCCCCTTCTAGTTTAGGTAGAAAAAAAAACATGTTTCTTAACTTGTTAGTAAAGAATGAACAACGCGTGAGTCTACTAAATATACTCTGTAATATATAAACAACGATAACATAACGATTTAACAAAAACTAACAGTATTTATATTTTCATTACCATTTACTTTTAATCATAAACCTAGAGTGGTACATGTAGGTCCATGTTTTAATCAACCGAAAGTTATTTTTTTGTCCATATTCACTTGACCTAACAGTAACAGATGTGTAAGTTCCACTCCAGTTCATCAATTACATAATCACACCTCTCCCCTTTCCCCCTTCTCCATTTTACACGCTTTTCATTCCCTTTTCTTTCCCACTTTATAATCTCCCTACGAACAATACAAGTGTGTGCACACAATTTATGCACTTAATACACAGTAGACTGGATCCTACAGGTTCGACGCACAACAAAACTTTTCAGAGACGACAAAAGGCGAGGTTACGATTGATTTTCTCCCCCTAGCCTATTCTAGGTCATTGTAAGGGATCCCGTACACCTCAGGTATGCATTATCCAGTCGCATGTATGTATATGTAGCGTTACAAATTATGCAATTGTAACATATCACTTGTACATGTAATTCACAAGGGTATACATGCAAGGAAGGGGAAGTAGAATTATGTATGAACTACGAAAAATAACCACAAGTTTACTAGGTTAATATGAACTTATAAAGGGGGGGGGGGGTAACTTCCCCCGTGCTGTGCTTAGCTATGTCTATGGTAATGTATGTACAATCCCAGTGCATATGTGTTTGTGCACAAACTATGAATGGAATCATAACATATAACCGACATGCGTATTAAATTCACATATGTAATAATAACATGTCCATTTATATAGCGCAGTTACTACTCAACTGCGCGTTGACACTTGGTATCATATTATTACCCCGGCTGTACATGTAGCTGAGCCGCCATATTAATAGGCGCTAAAGCGTTCAAGGAAAAATCCTACCGGGTACCCATTCACCTCACCTGGGTCGAGTGCAGCACAATGTGGACAAATGTGGGCAATATGTATACATGTAAGAGGATCAGTTTTGATTATTAAAATTTAAAGAAAATATGAACTATGAAAGGACATTCAAGGAGGAGATAATTAAGTTTAATCATTAAAGTAAAAATAGTATGAAAAACAGCCATATGAAGAGGGGGTGTAACTTCACCCTTGATGTGTCTAGCCATGTCTTTACAGGCTTCAGTTTACCCCTCCTGCACCCAATGGATGACGCATAAGATGGCAACGGTGAAATAAATCATGTTTGGAATGGCCGCAGAATGATAACATCGTCATACATGCTGAAATTAACTTTGCATTCTACGTTGGTTTTACATGAGCAATTGAATAAACAGAAGAAACATATTAATCATGCAATAATGGAAGGCTCTGGAGACTGGATGAACAGAATGTACCCCCACCCCTCCTCCCCTCCCACACACACACACACTATGTTGATCGGGCAAAGAATTTATTTTTTTAGGGGGGCTACTTTTTTTTACAACCTAATCCCCTATTCTACAATGATAGATACACTTGAACATTCCAATGAATGGGGGTTTTCGGGGCTCTTTTTCATTTTTTCATGGCTCTTTTTAGTATTTCACAGGTGAAATCAGCCTGGGCCCTCCTGTAAATGTTTCCCTGATGAAAAAAAAAATCTTGGAACTTTGAATTAATTGCTATTTTGTGTCATTCCATGCAGACACCAGCCAATGTGGAGAACCTCTCGACAGAATTTTCAATTCTTTTAGGTGATCCCCAGGCATTGGCTGGTGCTCAATTTTACATTTCTTTTGTAATATTTCTATTGCTGTCATGTTTTCTTGCCTGGAAATGAAATAAATAAATAAGCAACAAAAACATCGCATGTTGGCTTTTAGACTAGTTTTATCAATAACTTTCAAACTTTAAAGTTATTGATGAACATTTTCAGGTAGGTTCTGTGCAGGTAGTTTAAGGACAGGAGAACTTTTATTTACCGATGATTTTTCTCTCTGCATTTCATGGCTCATCAAAACATAGCTGGAAGCTATTTTTCATCCAGATATCCCCCGATTCTTTCTCCTTCCTATTGCACAGCAACCCGCCGGCAACTTCCGCCCTTCTCATCATCTTTACCGAATTAATTAAAGATATCCCCCGTCTCGGCACTCGGAATTGAAGCCAAGCGAACTTTTTTTCATGTGCGTGTCGGCCATTCCCTCAAAACAACGTCGCAGGCATGATGGATTGGTCAGGGATATGTATAGACTCCCTTTTTCCCCTTCATGCAATATTAGCATCTAATTCAATTTTTAAAAGCCGCTTCGACAACTAATCAAGCACGCCGATAGCCGGGTTCTGACTGGTATGTTAAACAATGGATGGGTTCACACCGTTACCATGGAAACTTGTGAGTTTTGGGGGAGCTTGGTGTTGTTTAATAGATCATGTTGACATGGTTCACTCCACCATAGCTTTGTGAGGAAGATCAGATTTCTTTGATGAGTAGATAATCACCTTATGACAAAGTCTAGTCTAAAAATTTCTTAAATCAGACCTTAATCTTGCAAACGATTGATAGTTACTGACAAAATATTACACAGTTTTTCTTCCTGCAAAAAATCTTTTCCTATAATAAATAAGGTGTATGATCTTTACTGACTACAATTATCTGAATTTATTTTTCTATTCTTAGAAATTTAGAGTATTATTATAATCCACATTGTTTAGTAACACATTGAGGAATTTAGTAGTCATGGTCTCATGGGACCCCTTACCTAACTGTTCAAACATCAGCCCATGCGGGAAAATAACATTTTAATTACATATTATTCATATTTGTATTCAAAGAATGACAAAGATATAATACGAGAAATTCAAACACGTATACATCAACCTATCCCAGTAATGTCTGAACATATACACTGAACATTACATTTAAGAAATAACTGTATTTTTCTTTTACTGCAAATTTGCAAATTTAAGGAAAAAACGCTGACAGAAAATAAGTAATCATAATGTATTGATTTTTTTTCTCCGAATCGGCCATGAGAAAAAAAATGCTGATGTGAACATCGCCGAGACACCAACAACGTGACCGTGGTCCCCGAAGCAAGAACGCTCCATCACGAGGTGCGAGATCTTGATTGCTCAACGGTTCGACCGGGACCTTCAAAGTCCCCCCTCTGTAATTGAGGGGCAGAGAGTTATGAAATATGCAATTTCAGCGAGGCAGCTGCATGCATCGACATGCATGTCTGCGGGCTTGGTTCAAGTAATAACATGGGCAATGATGGGGGACTGTGTATATGGAGGGGGGGCAGGAGGGATTCTGACGGGCAATATGAGTGACTTGGATAATGTATGTAAATCTATGCATGAATCATGATCATTTTCTAATCATCTCTGTTTGAATAGGAAAGCACATGAATAAATACCCCCGGGTAAATACCTTAATAATGAAGAGATATTCAAAAGACAATCAGAACACATGGAGCTATCAAATAGTGCTTATGGTGTACATTTATCGTACACGATTAACACAGAGTTTCCAAGTAGCAGTACATGATGTATATGTAGCTTTGGTGTTATTATTATCACTGTCAGTGTCAGTGTTGTTAGATTCTGGCTACTAGGATGAATGTACTTCTACGCTCCCTGGAGAGTATTTCACAGTAATGGTTCCAATTGTGCCAATGCCATGCATCCGAACTTTGTCTAGTCAGTCCTCTATCGATCTTGGTTGTCCATGGCAACGGGTCATGTGGTCCGGTGGTTAGAGCATCGGACTCATAATCGCAAGGTTGTGAGTTCAAATCTCAACTCTGCCATTGTTTCCACTTTGATAAATAGGCCCAAGAGTGATATATGTCGTCTATTATGTCAGCCACTATGACTGATTAGGCTAGATATAAAATCTTTCCAAGGTAACTGGTTATATACCAGCTTGGCGTTTACCAGCAAAAATGCTGTCTTTCCGAGTTCCTACAGGAGTTACCACAAACAGAAACAGAAACAGAGTTGGAGCTATTGGGCTTTCGTGAAACTGGGCTTCTGATCATCAAGAAAACCTATTTCCACAAGGCCTGGGTGAAGAGCAACAAATGGATGCAAAGGATAGTGGTGCTGAGCCAAGATGGGATTTGATCCAGGGACCTTCTCATCCAAAGTCCAGGGGCGGTATTCTGAACATTGTCTTTCCTCCATATTTTATTTATCTCAGAGATATGACAAAATCGGTATTCTGGTGGATGTCATAACTTTTGTCACAAAAATTGTCATAAATTTTGTCTCTTCTCTTTAGCGCGCAGCAAAAATACGCGGCTTTCAATGCGCGTAATCCTTTTATACAAGCAAAAGATATGACAATAGTTATGACAGGGGGGTAGCAGTCATAAATTTTGTCATATCTTTTAGTACCAAATATTCCGATACCCTGCCGACTGAATGTCAAGCAAACAATTAAATTATTTCGATTAGATTGTGGTATTAGTTTCACTCATCTTCCATGACAATTTTCAAAATTATTTTTTCATGCTACAATTAGTTAGGCCCTACATATTTATTCCTCCGTTTTTTCTCTGTTTTCCTTACTTTTATACTTCTCCTCTAAAATTCTTCACAGCTCCCTGTCTCTCTTTGTAATTAAGCGCATCAATATACACGTAGTTGCGCGATGCCAGCAACTGTTTTGGGGATACGCCCTACTTGCCACGGGGCTTTCCTATTGGCTAGAAGGGCTCCAACTGGGAACTATCGATGATTTTGATTGGTTTGCTTCCGAAAAGATGGGTGGGAACTTTGAGAGATATGACAGGGAAAAGACAATGTTCAGAATACCGATTTGTGACAATCATAGCGGTGTCATATCTCGGAGAGAAATGACAAAAGTTATGACAAAGTTACAGAATACCACCCCAGGGTTCTTCAGAACCTGATCATCAAGAATTACCTATTCCCACTGTCCCACATAACCTTGGTGAAGAGTGGCAAATGCATGCCTTCCCAAAGGATAGTGATGCTGAGCTAAGGTGGGATTTGATCCAGGGACCTTCTCATCCAAAGTCCAGGGTTCTTCAGAACCTGATCATCAAGAACACCTATTCCCACATAACCTTGGTGAAGAGTGGCAAATGCATGCCTTCCCAAAGGAAAGTAATGCTGAGCTAAGGTGGGATTTGATCCAGGGACCTTCTCATCCTAATTCCAGGGTTCTTCAGAAACTGATCATCAAGAACACCTCAAAGGCTCTTTTCACAAGTACAAACAACAATGAAGAAGTGATAGAAGGAATGCCAACCCAGATGGATAACTCTTGAAGCAGATCCATAAAGCTGAAAACCTGATCGATCAAAGGCTTCAAGTTCAAGACGCTAACTTATTCATAGCCTCTACTCCACCTAATCATTTTCCGACGAATCGCTGCATCAAAAATTGAAAGGAACTCGCATGGCTGGAATAACAAATTGCATAAACTTTGAGAGGGAAAGATCGGGTCATGTTGTCCTGCCAGAGAATTAGCCCTACCCCTGACATAGCAACAGACTGGAATATAGATTAGTGGGTCAGGCGAGTGCTAATGTTATTTTTTAAGCATTTGACTATTTTATAGTCAAACTGGACCATAACAGTCATCTCTGAGTATTAGGTCAAGATTTGCAAAAACAAATCAGAGTTGCACAAAACTGACTACCGGTAGTGTGTTTTTGGAGTGTAAGTGTAGAAGCTTGGTTGCATGAAATCTCACCAAGCCATTTTGATTTATCTCTTTTCTTGCATTGGATAACTACAACATAAAATTCTGGCAAAGACATAATTTAGAGGCCTTGACAATGCTAAACTAGACAAGAACACAGAATTTCCTCTGACAAGACCTTTAAATCAACTATTTTCCAATCTTGGTAAACCACAGTTGATCTCCCACAAATCCTGACCGACCATTTACATCAGCTCCACAAGCCATCTCCCCCAAATCAGACCAACCAATGTTTACTTCAAATCACAATATTTGTCTTCAACTTGCCTACTTTTGTTTATTGAGAAGATCCAGAGGTATATCTTCAAGAGGCCATTGCCAGGGGAAATCCCCAACCTCATTTCACCCCCCCCCCCCACACACTCACAAAAAGGTAAAAGAACAGAGGCACCGAGTATTCATAATGCCCCGCCCCCCCTGTCATGTACCATAGCCCTACAAACATTCTTGGAATCTTATACACACTCCCTACATGTATATTCACAAATAATGATCATGAACATGGAATAAAAAAAGACAATTTATGTCTTATGACACAAATTCTTCTCATCATATTAGATATGTGATAAGAATGCATGTATAGGATGCTAGTTAGGGTACACCACTGACTACATGTATGTACGTGTACAAAGTAGTGATGCACAATGATTGTCATACAGAGTCATACGCAGCCAAATGACAATCTTGAAAGGGAATCACAGTTCATGCTTGGCTCTAAAATCATTCAATCCACTCTCAATTTTCCTGACATAATTCCACGCTGACACAAAGCTTTCTATTTTCCGAAGGTAAACAAACAGAAAGTAGAGGGATAAGAAGAAAACCCTTTAGAAACCTTACAGAAAGTGGGTACGATTTGTTGTATGTAAATGGGTGTTATAGTACATAGAAACCAATAGGAGTAATTCCCAAGATAGATCTTTAAAGGGCTTTTACCATCGCTCTCCAAGGCCTTAGGAATTACTCATCACTGATCCTCCCAACTCCTTTCTGGCGAGTTTCTTTTGATATGTGATGTTTGCATTTTTTTTTAGCCAAAGATTAAGATTTTATTGCATTCCAGTTTGCATACAAAATTCCTTATAACTAATAGGCACATACATGTACTATGCCAATAATCATCCTTCTTCCTTGTTGCCTTCTTTTTTCTCTCACATTGAAGCAATCAAAATATTAATTCCAACATTTCGCAATCTGAAGAAAGGCTCAAGCATGTTGGAGCTGAGGGTGGGCATGTTCTTAAAGGTCAAGTCCACCTCAGAAAAATTTTGATTTGAATCAAGAGAAAAAAATTAGACAAGCACAATTGAAAATAAGCGAAACTTTAAAATGCCATAACTTTCTTGTTTTACATCCGATTTTGATGAAATTTTCAGCGTTATGCTTGTTGAATTTTTCTCCTTTTATTCAAATCAAGTTTTTGTTGGGGTGGACTTGTCCTTTAAGCTGTAGCCTAACTTAACAAATTAATAATAATCGTATACAGTAATTCAAAATAAATTATGTAAAGCAAATTGAAGAAACTAAATCCATGTATAGTAAGTACACTTCAGACTCCAGGTGTATGTAAAGTCACATGTTTTCATTACTAAAATTTGAAAATGTTGAGATTGATGTTTGTCAACCAAAAGAAGGGCAATTCTAATAATTTTAGTTTCAACAAATCTAAAATTATTTGGGTAGCGAGATCGCTGTTTCATCTTCTTTTGGAATCATCAGTAAGCTCTGTTTTTTACAGACAGACATTACCAAAATACAAATTTGACAACAAAGTAGTATACTCCTTTAACAAAACCTCAGACTTGTAAGGATAAGTAAAAGTATCTGGCTCAAGAAAATGATGATAGTGAACCTGGAAGGGCAATGGAATGTTGTTTTCATTTCAAAACTACACAGAGCAAATACAGGGGGAGGTGAGGCAGTAATAACCAAAATTTATTTCTGAGCAAGCACCACAATCCGACAAGTTACTGAAGTCTGGACTTTCTCCAAAAAGCTTGGAGGAATAAAATGCAAGTAAATGTAAAGAGCTTTGTGAAGAAATGTAGTAAAAATGTTGGAAGTCCTCTGATATGAGATATGGCCCTGGTGTGAAGATTTGAGGTTATTTTGTTGGAAGAATGTAGGTAAAAGGTTTTGAAACCATTAATGTTGGAGGTAATTACAATACATGAATACATGATACAATGTCAAATCAGTATTTAATTCCAAATTCAATAATGAAGCTATCATCAATTGAAATACATGTAATAATTGTGGGTTGTAAATTGAATATTGTTATGGGGACTGTGGTAGATTGTGTCTATTTAAATTCAAATAAACTGGTTCTAATTTCCTGCGAGAAAAATTAATGTTTTACATGCACATTGCATTGTGTACAGGAAGAAAGGCATACAGGTAGGGAGAAATAGTGCTTGATTGCTCTGAATGTTCATTCATTATCCCCCCCCCCCCCATCCCTCATCCCTCACCCTCCATAACCTTACTTAACCTAATTTTTCTCATGTCTCTTCCTTTGTCCCCATTAACTATTCATCAAATCAATGTCAATTTCACCTTGGGAATACATGTATGGGGGATTTTACATTTATGGGAACAATCCAAGCACTGATTCACCGTTTTTACCAATTCCACCAATACACTAAAACAGAGAACTGTCCAATCTCCTCCCAACTCCATGGTAAAATCTACACAGCAAAAACTGTGGTGTTAACCAGTGTACATAGAGGACCACACCAGTTATTTTACACCGGTGTTAAATTGGTGGTGTTAGTTTAACACCTATAGGTGTAACACCTATGGTTGTTACATTTACACTCTTTGGTGTTATGTTCAATCTCTAGGGTGTTATTTTAACACTTCAGGGTGTGGTCCTCTATTAACACCAATTGGTGTCAGTTTTAACACCACATTTTTTACAGTGTACATACACTCTGATAATACTGCATCTGGCTCAATATAGGTTGTAAAATAAAATGCAGTAAAGATGAAATTCATTATTCATTTTTTGAAACATTTTCAAATTTGATTTTTGAGCTCTAATAAAACTTGTTTATCTACATGTATCATCATAAGGAATCAGAAGTGAGTGGAGAATTTATCACATTTTTATTTTTTTTCTGATGTAGTGACAACAAAAAGTGTGTGTTTTTTGAGAAATTTTTCAGGTACTTTCAAGAATGATCATCATGAGATTTAGGCCATTATGTGTTACTGAAGACATTGATAATTATTATCAGAAGTTATACAATTTTTACCCTTCTTCTGCATACAAAATAACAAAAGTTTGAATATATCATGCATTCATTCAATCATTAAATTTCTTTTTTTTTTTAAATAGCACAGAGATTACTCAATTGCAGAGGTGAATTAAATGTTTTGGCTTAAAAAATATTATTTTGTATTCAGACCAATATACATGAAAATTGTGTTACTAGAATGTTAAAAGAAATATGAATATACAGGGAATAATTTTCCTGGTATCGCATCGCAATTTGCTCCACATTTTTTTTCATGCTATGCAGAAAGTATTTTGTATAGCATATTTTACATAGGACTGTACATAATAGTTGAGAGCTTTTCTCTTATGACCAAAAATGCTATTCAAATTTGTAAAGCAAAATTAATCTGTGGTACACTGTTAAAAAAAATGTGATTTTACAAGAAAAAAAGAAGATTTTGCAGAAAGCAATAACAGAATCATTCTGTAAATTCATAAAGCAGGATTTTTTTCTGCAATTTAACAGAAAAGGTCTGTTTAAAAAGGGAAAGGGTGTTTTATACAAGGAAATTTGTAAGACTCCATACACCAAAATACCAATTTCCTGTAAGATTACGCAATCTGGTAATATTACAGTTGTTCTGAGACTCTGCTGCAAAAACTTCTTTTATTTTAAGGATAAATTTTCTAACATTGTTTATATCCTTCATTTTTTTTATTCATCATGTATTTAGCTGTTACAGTACATCTATGGGAGAAGCCTGCCATTTCTAATACTCCCTTTGGGTTGTAATGATAGCACCCACCACAACAAAACCTTGCTTTCCAAACATTCGTCTACATAGCTCATCTTCCCTAGGAAAACTAAGGAAGAAACCTAAAGCTCCTCTAAATTCCTACCACCTTCTCAAACAAGAAGTCGAGAGCGAGGATTACATTAATACGACATCTGCCGGGCAAATGTTCGCAGCAGCGTCGCCTATCGCTGGGTTTTTATTTGGCTGTAGGTTAGAGACCCAGCGACCGCTAGGGCAAGCTGGTAGCATAGTCTAGAGCATGGACCTATTACATGTCTAGAGTCGGGTCCTGTCGCTGTCTGGAGTTGAACTTGGCCCAGCGGGTGGCCCATTAGCGGAGACCATGGTTGATTCTCTACAGGTTTCTTCGGATGTGGATTATGGGTCTACAAGGATCGGGTCTCATTGTATCGTACATGTGGGACTAACACTTGTCTGCCATAATATTATTTACACCTACGATAGATAGGCCTATACATGTCAGGTGTTTTCTGTAGGATTTGTAGCCAGTTGGATGCAATTACTGTAGAATGTATTATCATACATTCAGTACTCATATTTATACAATGAACTGAAGTAGCATTAAATGAAAATAAAATGCCATTGTTCTCAGTTGGTCATGATGTAACATAAATTGAAGAAAAGTGTAACCTTTTGTACATACAGTATCGTCAAACCTGTGTTAGTGGCCACCAGTCTATAGTGGCCACCTGCCTATAGTGACCACTAAAAGCAATTCCCATGGGTGGTCACTATACTATAGACAGGTTTCACTGTATTGACTGATGCCATTACTATGCTGTGGGCAATGATTTAAGAAAAAAACGTCGTGATGACAAAAAGAAAAATAATACCCTTTTCATAAACCTATCCTCCAATTAGCCGCCTAAGAGTAATGCGGATAATTCAATAAAAATTGCGTTCATAAACTCCGAAAATAAGCCGCATTATTTTTACGAGCACCCGTCCTGAAAAAGGCGGATAATCGCCATGACAACTGGACACGCCCCTCCGATGCGGTTGTGTTGGAAAAGGGTGACCTTGTGACCGCACCATGGCAATTATCCGCATTATTTGGAAATGCGTTCATAAACTCAAAATCTTATCCCGATGCCGCTATTATGCGGATAATAGCAGCATCAGAGTAATGCGGATAACTCTTGTCCTCCTCCAATTTTACGACCAAATTATGCTGCTATTAGCCGCCTAATTCATTTTAATGGGGTTTATGAAAGGGGTATAAATCTTCTCTCCGTTTCCTTTTTAAAAAAAACAGTCCCAACAAGTAGGACCTTTATCAAGACTTTAAAAAATATATAGGCCTAATCGCATACACTGACTGATTTTCTAATTAGCATACACCAGAAAATACTGATACTAGATTTTGATTACCAGTCCTTAAAATTGATGTGAACGAGCGAACTAACATTGAAATCCATAACAAACAGCATGTAACAAATCTACAGTATACAGGAATTCCCATGGTTACATGCCATTTGACACAACACAATATTTCTTCCATGTTGATAGATTCAATTGAATAAAAGACCTTCTTCTTGCAAACAGAGAAAATCTGCAGTTCTACTTCAGAGAATTCACAAATTAGGCCTATTGGTTGAATACTTCGATTGCATTCACCTTGGATTTCGGGATGAAGCTGAAAAAAAAGTTGTTGATCGAAATTCAATTTTCACTATACAAGTTTGGGGAAGCTATAATGACAGTGTATATTTCCAGATTTCAAATTCAATTACACTTTCTCATGAAAGTTCATTGAGAAATAGGATTTACAGGTGTATAAGTGTGGTCATGTATAAAACCAGCAAGTCATCAGATTACATGTAGTCCTGGTTTAGTTCTAAAATAGTTTTCTGAACTTGAATTTTCGTTTAGCTGTTTTACTTCTTTCCCTTCATATTTAACCACCCTAACAATTTCTCTTATATCATTCTCAAATTAATACCACAGAAATTGCAATTTATATTTGCCATATTCTATAGATTTTTAGGCCTACTTCTTTTAAATTCAAATCCTTGATTCCTTCATTCCTGTTTCTTTTCCTCCTCTCATAGACTGTCTCCTCTTCATCCCTCTTTCTTTTCTTTTTTCCTCCTTCCTGCCTTTTCCTATTTTGTATTCCTCATCTTCTATTCTTCTCCATCTCTATCATCTTCTCCCCTTCTTTTTCTCCAAATCATTCACCTAATTCTTCCTACATGTATCATCCTCATCTTTCTCCTTTCATATCCTCTTCTCCTTCTCCTTCTTTCAATACTGTTATTTCTCCACCTTCACTACCTCACTTTCCCCCTCCATCCCCTTCTCTTTCATTCCCTTCCACTTCTCTTTCTCTCCATCCTCCTTCTCTTTCTCCTTTCTCTTTCTCCTTTCCATTTCCTCCTCATTCTCTTCCATTCCCCCTTCTCCTCCTGTTTTTCCACCTTCTGTTCATCTTCACCATGCACTCTTAAAACAAATCAGTCAAATTGACTAGACCAGTAGTAAGCTGGGAGCAACTGATATGGCAATCACTGATATTCACATTTCTGACATACATGTATATTCTAGTCAGAAACAACTCATTTCTAGTAAAATATGACTAGAAAATAGTCAAATATGACTAGAATAACAGTTGCTCCCAGCTGACCCTATTACCCAGTCATTTTTGACTGATTTGTTTTTAGAGTGCACCTCACTTTCCCCTTCCACCCCCTTCTCTTTCACTTCATTCTCCCTTCTTCTTCTTCTCTTCCATAAAACCTCTTCTCACACTCAAGGTCATGATCACAGTTCACGTACACCCAGCTCTGTCCAAAAATATAACAACAATCCACCATAATATTAAAATTAATGTCCCCCTGACAAGTATTTATAAACACCCTTTCCAACTTCAAAACATTGCATATTTTTTTTAAACTATGGAATGAGGGCCAGCCACCCACAATGGGATCCAAGTACAATCTCTATTATGAGGTCACAAAGGTCAGAAATCAACAAATTCCATGACAAATGACTTACAAAAATACAGGTTTTACTTTGTGCAAACCATCAAACTAGTGATTCTCTTCCAGAAGCAAACCACAAATCCTGATTGAATGATATTGGACAACTTCTGAGGGATTTCAAATAGCATTTGATAGACCCCAAATTGTCAATGAAAGTATAAATGGAGGGAACTCAAGAAATTTCTTTTAATCAAAATGGGTAAAAATATTTTTTTTTAAAGTATCAAATATTCATAAATAAACATAACTTTATGATATATGAAGAATGTCAAACTATTTTACCAAAATAGAATTTTTCATTGATTATAAACGATTTCAGTTTTCACTTCATTATGAAAATTCATGTCAAAACTGAGCAGAAAGAACTAAATGGATTTTGAAGGAAAAAATATGTTAACTTTTTCATTTTTAATCAACAATAGGCCTACTAACTAACTTATTAAAATTTTGGTCTTCATTTGCACAAGTATCATGCAATATTAGGTACATGATGTGGGATAAATCATAAACTTCATCAGTCTGACAAAAATACAACAAAAAATTCAAACTGCAAGTCTGCAACAATTATCAAATTACACAATAGTCATAGTTTATCTAATCTAGATTGTACAAAAATCAATTATAAAAAATAACTGGAAAACATTGCAAGAATATGATGTAACAAACTAAACAATGTCTAGTGAATAATGGCCCTATATCAGAAATATATCAAAATACAGATTAAAATGTCTTAGAAATTCAAGATGATTATCACAAAAGGCATTTCGTAAGAAGAAATACAAAGACCCAATTGAGAGTTTGAGAATAGTTATCTCGGGAGCTCATTAAAATTCAGTCGAATACAACGGACTCGGATCAGACTCTCCACGGAAAGAAAGGAGTTCATTAATCCTTATAATCACCCACTACCATAACAAATACCATTGTTTCCCCAACTCTATTAGTAAGGTATCCATTCCCGATAGAACCTGTATAATGCGCTACTCTATCGCCTATTTTATCGAACAAAACAGCCTTTGGAATTGGTTATTGAGAGGAGAGAAAGTGAGGGAGAGCAAGAAAGAGTGATGAAGAAAATCGAATCGCATTAGCCGGGATACAGCCGTCGGGGTTCGCCGGGGTCAACGAAGCGAATAACTCGTTGGCAATTTTAGCGGCTTGTGGGCAACGCAGCTGTGTGGAGTTTCGACCCAGTGCAAGTTGAAGCGTTGCGGGCCGGAACAAAAACAGTAATGAACTCGTTATAATAGGGGCTTTTTTAAAGAGGTTTTGGGCCGACTAACTTGAATAGTAAGTGCAGATTAGTTAAAATCACAAAGGAAGATCTAAACTATGGCATCAAGATGAGTAATATAGCTGTCAAAAAGAGATGAATAGAGCGATCTGACTCGCAAAAACTTTGGAGTCGTTAAAACCGCGATTATGTCCATGTGGTCGTAAAGAGAAGATCAACATATTAATGGTGGAAGCAATACAAAGCATTGGCACTTCCGATTGCCGTAAAAGTGTAATTCGGAGAACAGATTTCGAATAAAAGACACATCAACAGTCAAAACGAATGTTTACTCATGATTTCATAAATATTTAAAAAAAATGACAGCGAACATTAATTTAAACTGTTCCATAACACTTATTGGTTTTTGTGGGCATTAATGATAACACCGTAAAACTTTTCAAACAAGTCAAAAATGTCTTTTACAAGTGTTCTAAAAACACACACAAAGAGTGAAGCCACTCAACTTTCAGACTGAGTAGGTAATGCAGGGATAGAATTTCACAAACTAAAGTTAATAGGCGTTGGACAAGATAGATAAAACAGTCACTACGAACTGCAAATAAAATAAAATGAACTTACTTAGAGTTGTTTTTGTCCCAAGCAATCGGCTGTAGAGTTTTAGCCAGGGTGACACTCCAAAGTAAAAGCAAAGCGTTCACAAAAAATATGATTCCAGATTTAGCCTTGGGTAACGCCATTGGACTTGGCCAGCTGAATTTAGTCCTGGAAAATTGAGACATAGTTTTCCTCAAATACCCAGAAAAATTGGGTCCAGTGGAAGCTCCTTGGTCCAAGCGAAGTGTGTCTAGAATTCCCAGATCAGCTCATCACAATATTTTTCAATTTTCGAAAATTCTACCAGCTCGCTCCACGCGCCAATCAAGGCAGTGTCGTCTGCGCAAGTTCTTCACTTGCAGCGGTAGTGTAGATGTACGGTTTTTCACCACCAGCTCGCCCACAGCGCTGGCGTGGATGTCGCTCGGAAGCTCCTGCCGATTAAAGTGGGCGTTCAAATCAACTTTTCTGTAAGAAAATGTAAATCTGTGTGCTCACAAAATGAGGTCCGTGACCCGAAGTCAATGTACAAAGTATCCACAATGTGTAACAGAGTGCAGATGTGGTATTTCCTTAGTATATTATCAGAAATATAGGTTGATAAGGAGCCGCAAGTACTTGTACCCGGGAAAGCATGCATAGCATACGAGAATATACAACGTTGGACGAGTACCTCGAAACCAACGGATAAATTCTGGCGGTGCGGTGGGGATTCGCGATCGCTTGCAGTGTCGCCATGCAGCGGGATTTCGTCATCCGCGAGATGGATGGGGAGCAACTTATCTCATGAATAATTCATGAGGTTACGGTTGAGTGGGAGGGCTTCGAAGAAATTTGGAGCACTTTGATTCGTCATCCATCCCGAAGAAGGGTGGAGTCTTGACACTAATTATATTTCGGCACAGAGGGCGCATGACCACATACGACTTGGATGTTCGACAATAACTGTCGAAAATTGCGCAAGAAAAAGGAACGTTTCGAAATAAAACTACAGATGTACAACTGTTTGCCAAGAGAATGACTTCTAAAAAATTGAACACCATACGAAATAATAGCAGACCGCTCTATTCGTCAGACTTCTTTTCAAAGTAAAGTGATGGGAGTCAGTACTTTTTCGAATTGAGGGGTAATTTTTTCACGACGGACAATATATTGTTATTGTTCTAACTTTCATTTTCATGTTCAATTTGTAATTTTTCACAATCTTTGAACAGGCATTGACTTTCCCCGTGCAATGAACAAAATGTATCAGTTTTTATTTTGTTTTAATGATTCAAATCTATTAATCTATCGACGATTATGAATGGGGTATACCGGCGGTCTATCCCACGATGAATGTCATTTATTGAGGTGGGCATCGCCTATCGGCGGGGGCGGGGAGGGGGGCTTATTATTTTTTAACATTTTCGTCGATTACCATTTAGCATTAATTTTACAAGGTGAGCCAGTTGCATGTATATTATTGTCAACGTGAAGCGCGAACGGATGTGTTTTTAATAATTGACCTAAAAACCCGGAATGTTTTAGACACAGTTTGAAATCATCAGCAGGATTCGGTATCTCATAAGAGCGCATAATTTTTTTTAAATATGAAGGGGACATTTTAAGTACATATTTCTTGGATTTCATGAAAAAGACACGTATTTCACTCACTGATGATAAATGCATGGCGATTCAGTTTTGTTTTAATATTCAGACCTGTAACAGGCGCGATTCTATGAGACCAAACGTTTTGAGAGGGTTTCCGGGGGCTTGAAAATTTTTCAACGTTGGTTTTTTTTTCAATACAATGAAAATGGCGTATATTGTGGATAGCTATATACACACCAAACAGCTAGTCCCCCTCCTATAAAAAAAAAAATATTGCTAATAGCTTGCGAGGGAGCGTAGAGACAGAGCGATTACATTTTCAAAATGCTTGAGAATTTTTCATCTATAAAAGAATTATTAAGCATAGTTCAAAAGTGGGGATATATAATCTTTCCAATTTGGAAAAAGGAAGTTCAGTAGGTATCCTCGATCCCTAGAATCAGTGTTAGATTGTCAGTCATATTCATTTATATCAACCAGGTATATCGAATCTAAAAAAACTGAGAATGGGTTGGATCGAATGAATATCTTTTGCCTGCCAGTTGTATAATTAGGCCCGTGTAACCTCTAAATTACGTGTATTTGTTTTCAATAAGTTTAGCCTCTATCAGTGAGTTTATAGCGACAGAGACTTTTTCTAAATAAAAGAAAAATATCCTAAAGAATGACCAAACGCGACAGGTTTAGAGTTTGAATGTCAAGTCCACCCCAGAAAAATGTTGATTTGAATAGGTAGAGAAAAATCAAACTAGCATAACACTGAAACTGACATTTTAAGTTTCGCTTATTTTTCACAAAACAGTGATATGCACAACTCAGTGACGTGCAAATGAGTCAGTCGATGATGTCCATCACTCACTATTTGTTTTTATTGTTTGAATTATACAATATTTCATTTTTTACAGTTTTGACCATAGGGACCGACTTGACTGAACCATACAGTATTAAACAATGCTAATTCCACATGTTCAAGGAGGAATTAATCACTGTTTCACTTGACAATGAGGAGAAAATTAGAATATTTCATATTATAAAATACAAAGGAAATAGTGACTGGATGACGTCATCAGTCTCGTCATTTGCATACCAACCAGGACGTGCATGTAACTGTTTTGTGAAATTAAGCAAAACTTTAAAATGTCATAGCTTTTTTATTTTACATCCGATTTTGCTGAATTTTCAGTGTTATGCTTGTTGGATTTTTCTCTTTTTATTCAAATTAATTTTTTGTTGCAATGGACTTGTCCTTTAAACTTCAATTTTATGGCATTTCGTGGTGGGTGAAGTATACATAGGGAGGTAAATTTTGGGGGAAAAAAGTTGCAAGGCAGTCAACTATAGCCTATTGCAGGAGATTATTGATTTCCTATACTCACACTCTAAAGAGAATCTCAGTAATAAAATGGTGCGAACATAAGCCGGTTTTCTCGTTCTTTCTTTTCTTTCCCTTTTTTACTTGGGTCTATAAAACGGAGCATTTTAAGGGCTGTTCGCACTATCAGAATCTCGGTTAATAAATAATGAAAGCATGAGTGTGATATGAATTTCTGTTCATGATTCAAAAGAAATCGTCAAAGATCACAATAATTATGATTCATTTGATATACTATCCTGAAATGACAAACTTTTGCAAAGACACTTTGCAGGATAAACATCTCATTAAGTGAATAATGCGAGCGCAGAACACGAGTTAATTTTAAAAAAAATCATTCATTAATATTTATTCTTTGGTAACGTTTACACGTAACATCAATTCATTCTATTTCTAGGCAATGTTTAGTCATGAACAAGATTCATTATGGAGCTGAATAGCCTATGAAAACGCGAAGCGCGTGTGGACTTACAATTTCTTCTCCTTTATTGTCTTCTTCTTCTCTTCCTCCTCTTTCTTCTTCTTTTTCCTCTTCTTCTTCTTCTCCTTCAGTCTTCTTCTTCTTGTCCTTCTTCTCCTTCTCCTCCCTCTGCTTCTTCTCCTCCTCCTTCTTCTTCTTCTCCCCCTCCTACTTCCTCCACCCTCTTTCCATTTGTGAACAGACACAAAAGATTCCACATTGCTAAAAACATTATTTACAACAACGCTAATCATTTTTTATTTATCAATCTTCAGTGTAGAAGCTTAATATGTACGGTTTTGAAATCTCAAATGTGTATAATTCAGTCCATCTCCTAGTATGCATGTCAGTTTATTATCATCACCTTGCTCATTTGTTTCTTATACCTTGGTTCACATTTGATCTACGGCGGCCGTACGGCGAGTCGACAACAGCCGTTTTATTAACTTTATTTCAAACCACTTATATAGTTGGTACAAAAAAATGTTGAAACGGCTGTTTTCGACTCGCCGTACGGCCGCCGTAGAGCAAATGTGACCATGGTATTAATAAGATTTTCAAAATAAAACAACGTTCTCATCCATCACCACCATCATCGTCATCATCATCCTAATCATCACCACCGTCACCACCATCATCATCACCATCATCATCACCACCATCATCATCACTATCATCATCATCATCACCATCATCACCATCATCATCACCATCATCATCACCATCATCACCACCATCATCATCATCATCATCATCATCATCACCATCATCACCATCATCATCATCATCATCATCACCATCATCATCATCATCATCACCACCATCATCACCATCATCACCACCATCATCGTCATCATCACCATCATCATCATCACCACCATCATCATCATCACCATCATCACCATCATCATCACCATCATCACCATCATCATCATCATCATCATCATCATCATCATCACCAACATCACCATCATCAACATCATCAACATCATCATCATCATCATCATCATCATCATCACACATCATCCCACACTTCTCATTTTGAAAATCTTATTTAGAAACATAAAAGAACATTATCAGTTATCCATGTAGAGCCTATTATGTTATTGGTTATGATTACAATCTCTTGTACTAGAGATTTTTGTTTCTTTCTAGTATTCTGAATACCTAGATAGCGAGGAACTGATTTTTCTTTTACCCCCCTCCTTTTTTTAAAGTTCTGTTGGTTCCTCCATGGACCTATTCTTTAGACTGATGCACCATCATAAGGGAAGATGGAATGCTACATTCCAAGAACTTTTGTCATAATGAATCATGGACTGACAGGTCTATTCGAAAGAAAAAAAAAATACCCATGCTATACAAAGGTAAAATATTGAATAGGTTGATTATGCCTTTTTATCAGATACGAATTTAATGTTTATAAAATGAGATGACTTATCATATTTTTTAAATATAGTACATGTATGGATAACTTTATAGGCCTGTGATACACATGCTGACCGTCTATTAACGTAGAGGGCAATGTTGCATAATGACTTCTGAGGACATAAAATTAGAAACACATCCTCGGATTCCCTCATTTTCCTTCTTTACCCAACTCATTTCGTCCCCTTCTTTTTTGGCATTTCTTGAAATTGTTATATTCTCTTGCTTTATTCCCTTTCTCTTTCATTTGATACAGGTTGTGTATGCTGTTGAAAAAAATCATTTATTACATCGCTTGATCACTATCCTTTGTCATCACATTCATCCTCCTCTTCATTATCATTCCAGTATGATCATGATTACCTCCATCATCACCATCATCATCACCATCATCATCACCAACACCTTCATCATCACCATAATCATCACCATCATCATCACCATCAACACCATATCTTCACCATCATCACCATCACCATCATCATCACCATCAACACCATCATCATCATCACCTTCATCACCTTCATCACCACCATCATCATCATCATCATCGCCATAGGCATCCTCACCATCATCATCGTCAAGTAACTCATAATGAAAATGCATACCTATAATTCTATCCTTGATTTCCTGCTTATTTCCAATACTGGTTCTTTTTCAATTACTCCAATCAATCGCTATATTGTCATTGCATTGTATTGTAACAATATCGACTTCATATGTGTTGTATATAATGTGTTCTTTTGATTGTTTTATGTATATATGTATTGTGCAGGGCCCTGGTTGACAACAGTGACTAAACCACTGAACAGTCTACCAGGGGTAAAGAAGACAAATAAAATAAAATCATATTCATCATCAAAATCATCATTGTCACCATATATTCCCAGCATATATTATTTATCATGTTCATTACCATGATTACCAGTGTTCATATACATGTATAAAACATTTCCTATTTATTTCAGTTCTTGTAGTCTGTTCTTATCTTTTCTTAAAATCCTTGGAGAGGACCTTAAGCCATCAGTCCTCTGGTTGCTTGTTCACAAGCATTCATGCTTTCTTAACAATCAGGTAAAAAATCACGACCAAAAGAATGTAAGAAACTGCAATTTAAACAACTTTTTTTTCTTTTCTTAAATACTCTTCAATCACCAACTTCCAACATTTCATTCTTAAATGAAAACAAGGTCATAAAGTTACAATAAAATCAATTCATATTGTCATCCATAGATTGTAAAGCCTACACTATGATTTGAATACAAAATGCACATTTTTCTGATATGGTTTGAATAGAACTCCGTAACCCTGCAGAAAAAAAGGAAAATAAAAATAAACTTGGTATGCATAGGAAAAACGAATGCATATAAACACAGTCTGGCAATAGTACGGACATGTAGACACCTACTGGGGCAAGCACCACGTATTACAAAAATAACCATCTGCCTGGTGCTTCATCCCGGGGGTCGGGGGCACTTACATAAATGAGTAGATACCATGCGCGACCCCCCCCCCAAAAAAAAAACCTTTAAGTATGAAGTATTACTTTAGGTCACGCTTCACCCTTTGTGAAACAGAATGGTACATATATTAATGAAATAGCATGGTGTCATAAGCATAGGATGCGAAACTTTCGGGCTTCAATACATATCCATCTGCTTTTAAAAGTTGATGTGAAAAAAAATACTACAAGCATAACACTGAAAATTTCATTAAAATCGGATGCAAAGTAAGAAAGTTATGAGTTTCGCTTCATTTCACAAAACAGTTATGCACATCTCGGTCGGTATGCAAATGAGGGAACTGATGACATCACTCACTCACTATTTCTTTCGTATTTTATTATATGAAATATTCTTATTTTCTCCTCATTGCCCTCTGAAACAAATTTCTATTTCTCCCTGAACATGTGGAATTATTAATTGTTTAACATTTTATGGTTGAGTCAAGTTGGTCCTGTCAAATCTGTAAAAATTAAAATATTGTATTTATAATTTAAACAATAAAAACAAAAGAATTAGTGAGAGAGGGACGCCATTGATTCTCTTATTTACACATAACTAAATTGTGCATATAACTATTTTGTGAAAAATAAGTGAAACTGTAAGATGTCATAACTTTCTTATGTTAAATCCAATTTTGATGAATTTTTTAAGCATTAGGCTTGCCTGATTTTTTTATTGATTTAAATCAACATTTTTCTGAAGTGGACTTGACCTTTAATGAAACTTTTCTGTGTTTTTTTTAAGAAATAGTATCCATCTGTTTTGTGCAACCACAATGCATCATTTCAACCTTCCAACATATTGTTACTCTTCAACAATTAAAAAAAATTGCTAAAAATGAGCTATTAATACACTATAAAACTAGTACTGGCAATGCAACAATGTTTCATAATCATAAAAAATGCCTCATAATAATTATTGTAATATGGATTCAGCTTTCGCATAGCATGACACATATCTTTAACAATTTCTCTACTGTAAAAAATGAAGCAATCAAGTTTTATCTAATCTACAGCAGATTTTGGCAAAGATCAGGTGCGCTGGAAAATCAAAAAGTCCAAATGCTATAAATATTTATGAGAGTAAAATGAAAAAAAAAAAATAGTTTCATGATAAGACTAAGGCAATTTATGGCAAATGATATTAATAATGTAATATATCTAGTTATGGCAAGGAGATTCCAATAGCATGTTAGGTTAAAGATAAATGTCAGTTGTGATAACGATATCAAAATGAGTTCATACAGAAACCAATGAAATGCCCACCAAAGTGTCTGTTTGTATAAATAAAAGGATTTCAAATAATATATCATGGATAAAGAGTTTGTATCACCATGAGAAAGAGGAAAAAGAGACATTTTGGGGGCATTTTATAGTCCATCAAAGGGAAAGTTGTTCACATTTGACATAACACATCTTTGTCCCATTCCCAATGGGGGTATCTCCATAACATTAGTGATTACAATATTCAAATGCTCATAACTTTTTCATTATTTGTCTGATTTTTCTCAAACTTTCTTTGTTGTTCTTCTTTGATTTGTCTGTTTCCACACACTCCCTCTTATTCGAAAGGTTTCATTCCCCTTTAAGTGACCGATAAGCTTAAAAATCACAGGTGATTCCTGCTTGAACTAAAAGGTTTGCAATAATGATTACAGCATTAAATGCATGAGAAAAAAAGATTTAGATCCTGAATGATGCCAAACAATCATTTTAAAAAAAGTAAAATTGATTTTCCACTGGGTGTAGTTTGCACAAATCCTTTTGCTAGAGGAAAGAGATCTAAATATGCAGTCTAAAGCCTCTCCTTTTAGACAGAAAATTGAAAGTGAAACAAGTTATATTTGTGCGAGTCTTGTCTCAACACCTATTTGTTGATGTTTCAATCAGGGTCTGTGCCTGCAGACTAAGGGGAGGGGGAGGTGGGGTACAGCTATAGCAATAGGGCCCCCTGCAGAAAGAGCTGTGATCATGAGCAACTTCAATATCAAAGCTTAATTATCAATTTCGACCAATCAATAGCATGAATTTGGGACTTAAATTCAATTGTTTTTAATTAGCATTCAAACAAAACTCTCCTTGGTACGGGCCCCTGGAAACAACTTTTAAAACCACCAAGTCAAAGTACCTTGAGGTATATACTGGTATGGCTACAATTTAAGGCATCTTAAAGATGCAATTGGGAAATTGGTGGGGGGGGGGGAACTTTGTGGTACTATTGATGCTAAAAGATAAAGTGTATGAGTATCATAATCAGCTCCCTCATTTGTGTACAACCTATGATGTGTATATCACTGTTTTTTTTATAAATAAAACTAACAAATTTGCATCATAAAGTTCTAATTTTACATCAATATTGATGACCTTTTCAGTGTTATGCATGTTTGAGTTGTCTCTCCTCATGTCTTTATTTTAATCTATTTTTGTTCAAGCAACTTGGACTTTGAATATGATTTGAATGAGGGAGAGATAGGCAACTCTGACATAGTAAGTTAATAGTGCATAATGTTTGAGAAATGAGTGAGAGGTTGGGGAGTGGTCTGGCCCTGCCCTACACCAATCAGAGGGGGTGGGACTGTGACATTATGGGGCGGCGGCTGGCTGTGTGATGTGATGGGCGATCGATTGGCCGCTTCCCCTGCTAGGGTCGACAGGTGGTGGTACCCACCCCCTCCTCCGATTGGCCCAATGTTTGGGTGCACGTAATGCATTGTCATGTTGGTAGCGACGGACCGTGGGAATATCGTTGTGGCACTTGTGGAAGCGGGAAGAGTGCTCGGTTGGGGCGTGGTGACCCTCGTGAGGTGGATGGGGTAGGCGCTGGGGTGTGATATGAGGGTCTGGTGGTTGGGCTGGTGGAGCTGAGGGGGGCGCATGTTACGGGCGTCGGCCAGTGCCTCCATCATGGCCGTGACCGAAGAAGTCGCTGCTTTGTCGAGGGTGGTGATAGAGAGACGCTCTACGTCGTGGCTGGGGTCTGAGACGGAACTGATGACCTCGTCTGGAAGGATTGAAGGACCTTGATGAACATCAGGAGTGGATACTACGAAAGGAAACAGAGAGGATCATAATAATGTTGAGAACAACAAAATTTCCTGTGAATACAGATTTTTCTCCCATAGAAAATAGAATGGACGGATGACTTTTCAAATGACTAGTGATCCTTCTTATGCTAAATGATTTATCCCTGTGTAACCAAGGGCAGAAATCTCTCCCCAAAGGTAGGGGGACCAGGGGATGGAAAATTTGTGAAGCAAGCAAGCCAAAAAAAAAAAAAAAGAAAAAGAGGTTATCATCCCAAATGTCAAGTCATTTCAACCAAAATAAATTTGACAAGCAAGCAAAAAAAAAAAGGTTAGCACCCCAAAAAGGTCATCTCTTCCAAAATTTTACTTCGATATTGAATGATGTATTTCTTTCCATCATAAAAGACCAAAAATAGTAGGGGGGCATTTGATATTGTGTCACCAGTGGCGGACCGTGACCCGGAGGAGACAAAGCATTGGAGGGGCACAGCACTGTTCACAAACAATACGGTGCCCCTCCAATGCTTTGTCTCCTCCGGGTCACGGTCCAGCACTGTGTGTCACTGTCCCCCCCTGAGATTTCCACCCATGTGTGTAGCTGATTAAGCAATATTGCTTGAGTCATGCATAAATTTGTGTGTAACTTTACAAACAGATCTACATGTATGTACCCCACCCTTGATCCAGTAAGCAACACATTTCAACAACAGGGATAGAGTCCAAGCCAACCTGAAAATGACATTTTGCTGACCAAGGCCGAGACTTTGGGGTTTTCCCCAGTAGCCTTGTGGCTCACAACTACCAGCCTTGATTACATCCCTGATTAATAAACCCTGACATAGCATTCATCCTCACTGCATGTCAAATTTGCACATGGCAAATGACAAAAAGAAATTAATGATTTAATCAAAATCACTATCATCATTAATTCAAGGGGCAGATATGGCATGTTGTGCAACATATTCAGAAAATAATATCATATTCCCCATTCTCTCTTTCCTTTTCTCTCTGTTTTCCTTGGTTGTAAAAAAAATGTGGGTGGGGCAAGTGCTCACTTGGTCAAAAAGTTACCATGCCCTAAGATTGAGCTAAACTTAGAATCAATTTGGCACGTAATTAAATATGCAAGAGAAAAAATTTAAAGCTATTAATTTCATACTAAATGGAATCTTTCTGCATTATACCCATAACTGTCTGTCAAACTGGGCATTTTTATTTTCATATTACTAGTACCCAAGACTCCATCTGGAAGTGTCCTAACTTTCTCAAGACATCAAATGGTTTGATCAATAAACATGATGAATAGAATTTCAGAGAATAGTATTCTTGAGTCTAATGATTTTATACTGAACAAGCATGCTCATTTTAAAACTATTAGTGCCCTAGGATAAACTCCTTGCAGGGACTGAAGGAGTCAACAGACAAGAAGGAGCTCAAAGAACAGTATTCACCTTGCATCAGTTGCTCCTGCTTAAATTCCTGAGTACTGCACATGGTTGCCATGTTATACATTGCCGCTGCCACCTGGCCCCCTGCTGTCAGGTTAACCTGCGAGGCCATCTGGCCGAACTCCACAGCATTCACGATATCCTCAACAACGCTCTTCTCCGTTCTCTGCTTCTGCTCTTCGCTCACCGCCATCAGGTTCCCATCCTTGGGATCGTTTTTGTTTGAACGTGGCTTGCGAGATCTGGAGCTGACCCTCTGGGCCCCGGGGGCCGTGGTGACGCTTTTTATGCTTGTAGAGGTTGCTGTTGGTAGAAGTCTCATAGTCACAGAGGTTACATTTCTTTGGTTTTTCTCCTGTCAGAGTGGAAATACAATAAAAATTCAACGAAAACATCCCAATCAAAATGTTATTAAAATGCAATAATTGCTCTGGAAATGCCTTTATGATGGAATAACGACAAGAAAATAGAGGGAAAGTAGCAGAAGTGACAGAAATAGTGGTATTACATGTAGTCATACACAATCACTATAATATCGACACCATAAATAGGGTGCAATATTGCATATCGGGGCATTTGATCAATGAAGTAATGATCTCATACCATTTTTTTAGATCAGAACAGAGATGGAAGAATAACATTTTAGGAGCGCTAAATTAAACCCCTGCTTTAGCAGGACTACCCTGAAGCTCAAGCACACAAAGAATTCCTTTCTGGGTAGAGTGGAAAATGTTGAGAAACACCTTGAAAAAGGATAAAGTGAAAATGTTTGAGATGTGAACCATGGACGTTGTGGTCCAATGTTAAGTGACTTATCACCTGAGCCACAACACCTTTACATTGTTATGATTGGAATGAATAAATGAAGTATTATTTTACCTGTATGTTGTCTCATATGATCCATGAGGTAGGTATTGAGTCTGGTTTCAAAGCCACAGTAGTGACACTTGTAAGGTTTGATCTCCGGGTGTGTCTTCAGGTGGGCTTTGAACCGGTACTGGAACATGAATACTGCAGGACAGATGGGACAGGCGAAAGGCGTTGGCCGCTGAGTATGCTTCTTCAAGACATGGTTCTTACACTCCGTCTTGGAGAAGAAGCGATGTCCACAGTGCTGACACAAGACTGTCTTCTGCTTGAGGTGCTTCCGCTTCTTATGATTCTGCAGAGTGTTACGTCTGCGGCACTTGTAATCACATTCATCGCAGCTGAACATCTTGTCGCTGTGGACCTTACGGTGCATCCTCAGGTTGATGGGACGCTTGAAGGCCATACCACAATCCTCACAGAGGTAATCCCGTTCTTCCTTGTGGATTGGCAGGTGGCAGTTCAGGCTATTGGCATCACGGAAGGCCAAAGGGCACTGGTCGCACTTGTAGGGGCGCTCTTCTGAATGACAACGGAGGTGGCGGCGAAAGTGAGAGAAGCGACCAACGATGACCTTGCCACACACGCCACAGGTAAATTCTCCGGACATCTTTTCAAAGTTATGTGTACTCTTCATGTGGCTGTTCAAGAGATGGCTAGAATGACAACTGAAGTTACAGATACTACAACGGTACACCCGACTGGTGTCCAAGTCCTTCTTCTTCCCTTTGGTTTTAGGCTCTTTGGTTTTCTGTGTTGACCTGTCACTATGCAAATGATCAATATGAGAAGCAAGAGTTTTTCGACTTTGGCAAGTGTAGCTGCAATAGTTGCAGCGGAATCCCTTTGAGTTTGGCAAGCTAGTCATGTGCTCATTTGGTTTATGGAGCTCTATTGCAGAACAGTCTTTGGAAGTGATCTGAGAAACATCAAACACATCATCATCACCTCCCCCATCATCCACCTCTCTCCCGCTATCAATTCCTTCACCATCACTAGAGCTCATCTCTGCTGCCTCCGGTACCCAATCCTCATCCACAGTTTTTTCATCCTCATTTTCTTTCTGCTCTTCCAATTCATCCTCTGAAGGCAGTTTATTCCAAGTAGGTTTTCTCTTACATCTAGAAACATTTTTCCTTTGATCATCCCCTCTTTTCAAAAGTCTTCTTCTTGGTTTGGATAGGCTCACTTTTTGTTGTGATTCACAAGAATCCAAGACATTTTTTCTCAAACTTCTTCGAGGAAGGGGCTTTCCCTTATCAACAGTTTCACCTGAAAGTTTCAGTTTATTCTTTTTCGGGTGGGCTCTCTTTAACTTTGAATCCTTCCCACTCTTTGTATGAACAAGTTTAACATGAACTTTCAAATCTTTCATGAGCTTAAACAGCATATTACACTCTTGGCATGTGTACTTTGACTTCTCCAAATCAACCTTAGTCCTCCCACGAAACCTACAAACTTTTTGTCTGCTTTGTTTTGATGATGGGCTCTCCTTACTCTGTGGCACAACAATTTTTAAAGGAGGGACTAACTTTCGCCTTCTACGTCTTCCAAATCCAGAACCTGAATTGGTGATTCCTTCATTCTCAGATTCAGCATCTGACCTCTGTTCTTGAGTTCTTACCGCTTTTGTTGCTCCATCTGCTTTGTCTAAATCATTTTTTAAGACATTGTCCATTGTTGAGGATTCATGAACATATACTTCTCTAGGATCGACCTCATTATGGGTAAATCCTTCTTTTGATGAAGATTGTGGCATCTCGTCCGCTGCTGGTTGAGTCTTACTGAATGCTGACGGATGGATAACAAAACGAAAAACTGGTCGGTTGCTTTTCTTCCCTCTCAACATCTTCGTTTTTCTTGGCTTCTCGAAATGATTTGTATCTCTACTTTGAGATGTATAAGTCTTTGTGGTTGCATCAACAGCACAACTGATCCTTTCTTTTTCCTGGACCAAATCGCATCTCCTGTAATTATTAGGACCATTAGCTGTAGTATAATTATCATCAGATTTCCTAAATTGTTGTTCACTTTCACCACCAGTATCCATATATCGACTTTCCTCTGTTCTTGGATGAATCCTTGAGCCAGCACAATCCTGATCAACACCAATCCTGGTACTTATGTCTGCACTGTCTTGTATTGCTGTGGACATCACAGCCTGTGATTCTTGACTGCATCCTACTTCAAACTGGCCATCCCCAACCCCTTGCCCCACAACGCTGAGATCAATTCCCGCAGCATATATCCCAAGAAGGTCCTCTGCAGCCAGAGCACTGGCCCTTGGTGTGACCACCCGCTCTGTTTTTCTGTCCTGGTGTCCTATTCCTGGAGCATCAACATGACCACCTGTCCTGCAGGCTTCCTCTACAGAGTTCTGGTTGGAAGTGCTGCTTGGGTCTTGAAGGTGGTGATGATGGTGGTGGTGGGTGTTTTCAGGAGATGAGAGGAGGAGTCGAGAGGCATCGTTAAGGGCGGAGTCAACAAGAGCTTGGAGGGCAGCATGGTCATCACTTGCAACATGGTTGCTCATTCCTACATAGACAGATGAAAAGAACAGAAAAATCTCTGAATGAATGATATTCATTTCCATGCATGCACCTGTTTGAAAAAATGGGAATCATATCATATGCACACATTGACAAGCTGCTTCATCAAACAATTCTCAATATACATGTATCATGAGTAACAATAAATTAAATTTAGATGCATACAATGACTTCTGTCCTAGTGACCCCATTATCTGCTCAGGGGTCCATTGCAGAAAGAGTTGCGTTTAAACGCAAGTCAAAAAATCAATCGCAAGTCCCAAATGCGCGTTGTTGATTGGTTGAAAATCAAGTTGCGCATGATATTTAGAGTTGTGATCGATTGCAACTCTTTCTGCAACGGGCCCCTGATCATCTCTGTTCCCATATGCGGTCCCACGACATCTGCTCTGGCGACAATTGCTCAGATGGAAAATCTGCATGTTAAGCCAAACTTAAAACTTGACCTCCAAAACTAAATAAACTCAAATCCTTTTCTTTACATCACTCTCAACCAAAACCTCTACTACAAGATGAACTCTAACCCTATGCTATGCCCCCCTGAGATATTAAGACCAGAGCAAATGTCTCAGCCTGAGCAAACGTCGTGTCACCCCATATGAACGCTTGTTCAATTGGGCCAAGATTGAAGTTGACCCTCAATTCAAACAGTTCATAAGCACAAGAAATAGCCATAACGAGCCAACCAGTGTGTTGGCCCAGTTGGTACAGCATACGTCTCACAACCGGGAGGTCGGGAATTCAAGGCCTGGCTGCGTCAGAACAAAAAGGGTCGTGTGGTCCAGTGGTTAGAGCATTGGACTCATAATCGCAAGGTTGTGAGTTTGAATCCCTACTCTGCCATTGTCTCTACTTTGATAAAAAGGCCCGAGAGTAATATCTGTCGTCTATATAAGGTCAGCCACTATGACTGATTAACCTAGATGTAAAATGTTTCCTAGGTAATTGGTTATATACCAGCTTGACGTTTACCAGCAGAAAATGCTGTCCTGGGCCCCGTTGCATAAAACTTTTGCCGGAGTTTTTTTACGGCAAAAAATCAGAAACTACGGCAAAAAAAAATTTGCCGGAGTTTTCCATTGCATAAAACTTTGCCGGAGTTTTTTTACGGCAAAACTTTTAAAAAACTCCGGCAAATCAAGTGGGTTTTTGCCGTAGCTCCTGTACCAACGGCAAAGTCCTAAAAACTCCGGCAAAGTCCTAAAAACTCCGGCAAAACTATTTCAAGGCAGCTGCTCAGGATCTGTCCCAAGTACCATGTACAGTATTCACCTGTCTACGGCTTCAAGAATAATTAGAACGTTGACATAAGCCTTATATAGGCTACGCAATAAGGTAATTACAGAAAATTTCATTTAATTTAGTAAAAATAGGGCCTAGGAAGGTCTAGATTTTAAGTGAAGTGGGGGAATAGTTGGTGGTTTAATTTTTTAAGATATATCAACCCTGTGACCATGGTGACAGGACAATAAATAAAAATCTTAGATAGAATCTAGTTCTAGTTTAACTTTAAGTAAATCTATATGATTACAGTGTTTTTTGAAAAGTTATGCTGTGAATAGATCGATGCAGTTGAACTTAACCCTTTAAATTATTCAAAACATAAGGCTTTAAAGTTGAACTTGAACTTGGGCAGTCTGCTCTTTTCTTTGCTACCGTGACCTTTATCGCCAAAGCCTCCGGCTGGCGAGCTGGCCGCTGGATCAACCTCCATGCGATATGCGACGATGTGTTGTTGGAGTACCTTCTAAGCCGCCTCTATTTTTGCTGTTTTTTACCATTTAACCACCTTTACAAATCCAAATATTTACAAGTTCCATAAGACATACCCAGAAATACTACCCTAAATCAACTGAAATACTCAGAAGTATGAGCTAACTTTATTTTAACAATTGAACAGACTTGTACTGCAAGTTCAATTTTACGAGGAAAACTTGAATAGCAGTCGATACGGCCTAGTCCCACACTTGAAAAAATAAGTTGGAACTTCAAAGTAAGATAAGGACGCGCTCACTGGACATCTTAATTTCTCACCTTTGCCAGTCTCATTTTTCTTTAACAGGTCATAAAAACTGGGTGATGATTGAGAAGGAGGGGCATGCTGGAGGAGGTCTATCTTTCACTAAAAACAGACCTAACTTATCTTTTTCTTCCCCGTCGCTCGCTCGGCTCGCTCCAGTCCATGACAGACGACGATCGAGCACGTAAACAAAAGGGAAAATGAAATATCCGACTGATATCAAAACTTACACTATATATACAGTGACCCGAAATTTGTGTGGATTCCTTTTAATTTCACACTTGTGTCTACATGTGTATAATAGAATGCTGGGAATAAAATGTAGTAAAGTAAAAAAAAATAGCCATCATCGAAAGTTCCTTAAGAAAAATGAACGGGAACTGAGAGCTATGTTTTTTCTTTTTTTCTAGATTTGTGGTTGCTTTATAAAACCCCGGGAATAAAACTAAATTAATGATATGATGGGACCAAACTGTCCAACAACTTACATGCAATGACAGGGAAGAGAGAGATAGCAAGAGCGGAGTATTCTGGAAGAGGGGGGGGGGGGTAAACAGCCTAGGCCTACACAATGTATTTACAAGGTACAAATAATTAAATTCAATTCAATCACACTTCCCCCCCCCTCAATGCCATTATTCAAAACATATTTTTAAATAAAGTGGAGGAAAACATTTTGTATCACATTGCCTGTATTTCAAAAGGTACTTTTTTGTTGTTGGTGTTTTCTTGGCAATGTTAAAAATCTTTCCAAAATATAAAAATTAGTAATTTAAAAAAACATAGAATATAAATACATAAATCATTAACAGCACCATGCTTGTTACTTTTTATGCCCCATTATACTTCAGTCAGACCATAGTGTTGAATAGTGTTGAAGGTGGGGCAATATACAGGGGGGGGGGGAATTAAGACTGGATGTTTTTCTTGGTTACATTTTTATGCAAAAATAAAAAATATTTTCCTTTATGGGCAAACAGGGATGGTGAATTTTATTTTTTTAGTCAGAGGCCAACCGGAAGGTTAAATTTTTGTTCTACTGTCAATTAAAATATTACACAACTCAGACGTCTCTCTCTTAATAATTCCTTTTCTTCCTCTTCTCTCTACCTTTCTCCTTTTTTAAACAATTCTCAATTATCATATGTTTAAAATAATCTAATTAGCAATTGAGAATAAGGAACACTTATCACTTATTAAGGATTGTTTTCTTCTCTCAATTAAATTACAGTCACACAACTCAGATGTCTCTTTCTCAATACTTTATTTCTTTTTTATCACTTCTCTCGCAATTCATCCTCCTTTAAACAATTCATTTCTCATAGAATTATACATTTGAAATAATTTTATTTGCAATCACTTATTAAGAACAATCAGAGTGACAGTTCAAAGAACTCATTATGAACAATAATAATAGTTTGAATTTAATTGAAAATAATTCTTATCAATTCATATTTTAATTTCAATGCTAACAGTATCCCATACCATTGTATGCATATTGAAAGATGTGATTGAATGTTGACAAGGTCCCTTTCCTTTTAAATCAACAGAACAGTGCCATTGGATAACCTTTTGCAGATGGCGAATTGCAAGGCATCCTGTTGGGCAATGCAGGATATATATATAAGAACCATGGCTTATGACACCAGTGTGGGATCCACAAACAATGCTGACAGAAAATATAACAGACTTGCAAGATGAACATGTATAAATAAACTTTAAAACTGTTCTTGCACAGGGATTCCCTTTAAGATTTCAGAACCTTAATTTTTATGTTGCATTGCAAGGCACTTGTTCAAATCTTATTCAAGTATTGAATGAATAACATTATCTTCTATCTACTGAGATGAGAATAAAGTTCAAGTTTAACTTTCTCAATCCTAAAGGATGTAGTCTTTGCCATTATTTTGTATAAAATTATGAGGCAATGACATCAGCAATTTATGCCTAGGTCACATTTGCCGGCCGGTGGCCTTACGGCTAGTCGAAATCAGCCATTTTATTCATCCTTGTACCAGCTTCATGTAGGTGATTCGTATAATAATACATAAAACGGCTTATTTCTACTCGCCGTAATGTGACCTAAGCAAAACTCATTTTCATATTACTTGCTCAAACATATGCTTTTGGAAATTTCCAAAGTTCAAGGTGATTTTACTTCATTTTCTAAAAAGAATATTCAACAGGTTTTCAGTCTACTCATTTCTTCTTTTGAAGTGTTTCTGCAGTTCAAGTTTTACTAAAAATTCTACAGATGATGAAAACATCTAATAAAATAATTTAAATATTAATTCCAGAAGAATATAAATTGTATGTGGCATTGAAGCTACTATTTTTAGAGTTGACAGAAAAGATGAATTCATAAAAGCCAACATAGCCTGGTTTATTTTAAAATGTAAAATTTGCTTCTTAAAAAAACAATAGCAGCAGCAAACGATTCTTTTTGATGAATATTGTTCTTAAAATTTCTCATACATTTCATTTATTTCATTTTCAATGGAAATTGTTTGAGAAACTATCATAAATAACATGAAATTAATTATTTTAATTAGTAACTGTCAATGAAACAATCTTGCCCAATCTCTGTAATATAGATTAATAAAGATTTTTGTTCATATTTTGCTTAAGTTAAAGCTGCATTGAGCTTTTCAGCAGGAAAACAAGGGAACATCATAAAAAAAGGTGGAGTATATGCACCAATAAGTATTTGATGCCTTCTTTAAAATTCAGCAAGATTTACTTAGAACACGGGTAATATTTATTGTAGATGTTAATGGACATCAGTAGTAAAATACAAACAAAAAAAAAGGAAGTTGAATTATTCAACATTACTTCTGATTTCCATTAACAAACTGCTGCAAACAATTAAGGATAATTTTAAAATCATCATTGATGATTTTTTATTTAAAATATTTGCAGCATAGCTTGCTGCATTCTGAGTCTCCTGTTGAACTTGCAGCAGATCCATGCTCCTGGTACTCGGTGTGCTGGTCAAAACAGGAAGATCACCTTCTCTTTCTTCTCTTACGCTGGGTTTCATCTTGGTGTCCTACACAATCAACTACCGGTAGATCCCATCTACCCTGGATGTCAATGGTGCCTCGGGAACAGCTTGAGGCTCCCCCTCAACCTCCTTCTCTTTCTCTGGCTTCCCCATGTCCAGAAGCAGGCTGCCTTATGTGAAAGCTGCACATCAAGAAAAAGAATCTTTGACTTAACTTTAATGACATCTTCAACCATTCCGCATTGGTTTTTTTAATTGACTTACTATGATTCAACATTTCTTATTTCATTTTAAAAACTTTAAATCATTTACCTGAACGAACGAAATCTCTCAAGCTGGCAATAAATAGTAGTTGAAGCTACTTATACCTTGCGGAAATTTTCATGAGGAAAAAAACAACTGTCCCCTTTGACAAACAGATTTAATTAATTCAAAATGAATGAAAAGAATTCTATGGGTTACAGATGATTAATATTCTGGGTTTTAAATAATGTGAATTTTTCATTGTAAACCAGTTTACCTATTTTTTATAGGGAGATCCATCTTATACAAATTTCAATCAAAATTATGCTCATTTCTCAAGAAAATGAATGAAAGAATATAGAAAAAAGCGAAAATAAATAATAGATCCTTTGATATATTTATTTTAAATTTTGTTATGCATCAGTGTAATAAATCTTTACGGTAAAACTAACCAGTTGCTCAGATGTCTCAGTCTCTGTCTCCTGGCCATGGATGGACCCAATGCTTGGCCTTGTTCCTCATGACTGCCAGCACGATTTCCATTTTGACTTCACTTTACCAAACTGTTCACCTCCTAAAGATTTAACAAAGTACAGTAATGCCAAAATTATAAATGTTATAATTGCAAACAGGGATCAAGGCAGAAGGATCTTAAAAGTGGAGTGAACATCATTAATAAACTATGAAGGGTGATTTTGACTCGCCTCACCCCAGGCACAGATCCAGAAATTTCCAAAAGGAGGGGCACTTTTGTCCAGAAAATGTTGACAACCAAAAAAATAAAAGGTTATGATTTGCATATATACATGGTACTTCCAACGATTTTGTTTGAGGGGGGGGGGGGGAGAAGAACACTTTGTTAATTATTTAGAATTTAGCAGTGACACCCAATCCATCCTTAACCCATTAAGAATCATGGGGGTACATTTGTAAGTTTCAAAATTTATGCATCCACTATTGCCACATCAAAAAATAAAAATATTAAACGCACAAATTTTCCAAAGATCTCTGGTGAATTTTTTACATTTGACCTAGTGACCCCAAAATATAACCTGATCATTGTTACTCCCAAATGTATATTTGCCAAGTTGAAGTTGAACCATCAAAGGGTTCTTCATTTATCACAGGAACGATGTATATTCAGTGAACAAGGCATGTCACCTTTGACCTTGATACCCTCAAAATAATCAAAGTATCATCAATCCTACATGCATACTTGGACAAAGTTTGAAATCAAACTGTTCTTTACTTATCAGAATAAGTTAAGAAATGATGGCCAGAACACCCCAAAACCTGCCCTCGGCCCCACCTCCGATGGGTGGAGGTAAAAAATTCTAGATATTTTGGATTAGTTGCATGAAAATTACAACAAAATAAAATTTAAGAGATAGTGATCTTTATTTTTTTCTTGATGCATATAAAACACATTCTTAACTCTTATAAATAAAAATACACACCAGTCTTTGTCTGATTCCTAGCGTAACCATTCATTCTGTTAGATCACTCCAAGACCACCTCAGGTTGGAGGCAGTCCGACCTAGGCAGCCAATAGCATCTCCACCCAGGCCCTCTGTCTGGTTTCTGCAAACCTTTATTTAAAATGCAAACACAAACAAATCATAAAATATGCTATATAATAATTGAAAAGACACTCTGCACTTAATGTCACGAATGTCTAAATTTATTTGACAAAAATCTCATTTCATGGCACATCATTAATATTATTTTTCTACTTTGTAAGTTATATAAAAAACTAAAATTGCAATCTATTTATGTAACTAGAGTTCAATTTGGGAATTTTATAAGATAGATGTGTTGTACTATTTCAGTTTTATTCCATGAAAATCCAAACTTGTAATTGTAAGAAAATAAGATTTCATCATTTTCAATGGACATATCAAAAAAAAAATAAATAAATAATAATTTTCAAAGATAGCAAGAGGTAATTAAATGAACTTAACTATTATTGATTCAGGTCTACACAATCACTAGCATAGCCAGGTGAGATTAGGTACAATATCGTATTTTTTTTTGGAGGGGTTGTATAAATTGAATAATCAACAGGAGGATTCTTACTCATTCCAAATATGCCTGAAAAACAATATTTTTTTTCTTTTCTTTCAAGACAAAACCTGTTTAAAAAATTGCACTTTATAACTACTTAAATGTTCGACATTATCAGGCAGTACTGACTCCTTCTTCACTTTTAGAAACTTTGCATCAAGATTATCAACATAAAAGATAAGCCTGTCTATAAATACTTAAATGGTAGCATTTAGAATTTTGACTAATTTGAAATTAAGCTGTATATCTTACCCTTTTACATGGTGATTGCTAACCAACAGTCTTGCGTGGTTTCTTCTCAAAAAGGTCACACATGCACGTGAGTTGCTCCTGTGTATATACCTCAACAATTTAAGCTGTTAGATATTGAATGAGAAAATAAATAATCCTATTAGAAAGTCACAAATTAAGACTAGATAAAGCCATACAAATATTTGCATTGAGATTACTTTCAGTATTAATTATCAAATGAATATATACTAACAAATACAACATCCCATAGTCTCCATTCGGCCCCAAAATTACATTATATATATATATATAATTTGTTTCTCTGCAAGAATTTTTTTATAAAGGATTTTCAAGATTCTTACTTTAATGGTAATATGATCATGTATTTCAATTAATTTAAATAAATTGCAAAGAGTGTTGGATTATAACAAGCTTTAAATTGAGACCAATTTTTAATCTCTAGCCACTGTACAGATTCATGTTCTCTGCTGGCGTACAATTTTTTTTTTTTTGGGGGGGAAGGGACTGGCCCCCCATGGCCATGGGTTAGACTATGGACCCTCTAAAAATGTTAAAAAACAAAATAAAGGGGATAAAAACGAAAGGCAAAGGAGTGAAATATGATATTGTTTTAATCCAACACAAATTTTGATTTCTTACTAAAAAAAACAAAGGTAAAAATTTTGGATCGCTCAATTTTTCCAAAAAAAAATTGCCCCCGATGCCATTGTCAGTGTCAGGCCCCCTCAAAATTCTTGGCACATTACGCTAAGTACTGTTCATGATCATGGTGTCGATTCAAGTGGGGTCATAGCAGATCCAGGGGAAGAGGGTCAAATGGTACAAGTGCCCCCTATTTTATTTCAATTTTTTTAAGGGAGACATTAAGACCTCCATTCAGAGTTGTCAAAATTTTTGGATCGTAGCGCTGTAGGCCCTAGTGCATAGTGCCAATTCGCGCCCTGCATTAAGACACAGGCTCTGGATCTGCGCCTGGTAACAGAGAGTCTATGCGCCAACAATCAATCTAGCTCTAGCTTTACGGCTATGCATCTTTTTTAAATTTTAAAGTTACTCAGACTCAGCCTCAGGGGCTTCGCGGTGGAGCCCTCAACTCAAGATATTATTACTGACTAAGCTGAAGTCTCAACTTCTTTAAGAAAAAGTTAATTTAGATCTAGAATGTGGATTCTGGGCCTAAAGTTAGATCTGAAACTTTGATCTAACTGTTGTTGTTAGGCCTAGAATCTAACCAACTTCAATTCAACTTGTTTGACTCAGTGCCGACCGACAGTGACGGTGGACCAAACTCCAGAGACAGAGTCCAAAGTTGGCAACTTTGCATTCAATTCTAACATGAAAAATTGATTTAAACAACATGAAATTTTCATGTACTGATACCAATCATAATGTAGAATATGTGATCATAGCAAGAGAAATACGATAAATCGATAAATAAGCTTTCCAAACGTGTCGATGCATTTGGTGATTTCAGCTGTTTGCGCACCAAGTGCGACCATCGCGGTCACATCACTATGCCTAAGCTCCGGCGGCAATATACATGGCCGAGACGCTGACCCCGCAGCTGCTTGCGACACAAAAATGGGACGATTCAAACGTGTAAAAAAAATCGTGAATCTCACTTTCACGGTGCGAGCACGGATTAAAAACAATACCCAGATATTTTTGCAAATAATTCATCGATTTATAATGATAAAAATAGCAAATATGAACACATTTCATAAAAAAAGTATCAAGCTTACGTTTTGTGGAGTCTCCAAGATTTTTTCAGCAGCTGCAGATACCGATCGCAATATCGGCTGATATCGGCGTTCATCCTCGTCCAAGTTTATTCAGTCTTAAAAAACTCTGGCAAATTAAAAAACTCTGGCAAAAGTTTGCCAGAGTTTTTTTGCCATGAAATTTTGACCGAATTTGAAACTCTGGCAAAAAACTAAGGTTTTTGCCATAGAAAAACTATGGCAAAAATAAGTCTGGCAAAAGTTTTATGCAACGGGGCCCTGATGAGTTCCTATGGGAGTTACCATAAACAGAAACAGAAACAGAAACAGAAAGAAATTAAAAGATAGGAGCTGCTGCTACCCTGTTTGACATTCAACAATTCAAGGGATAGAGCTACATTGATCTTGTGCTGCACAGTGGCTGCCGGGCCCACAATCTATTGGGCAAAAAATTTTTTTGGAGTATTTCTATTTTCAGATTTCAATTCAATCATATTCATAAAATATTGATTTTTTTAAAAATGACCTCTGCAACCTCTGACCTTACAACCCCCAGCCGATAAGGACACATTTACTTCCATTTAAAATATATAAAGGTCATGTTTGAAGTTGATCCCTTATACTGTTCTTCATTTATTATGAGAATGAGATATGTGACCAGCAGGGGCCCGTTGCAGAAAGAGTTGCATTTAAACGCAAGCCAAAAAATCAAATGCGTGCTGTTGATTGGTTGAAAATCAAGTTGCGCATGATTTTTGGAGTTGCGATTGATTGCAGCTCTTTCTGCAACGGGCCCTTGGATGGGTATTTCACAAAGAATAAAGTACGATTTACAGTCATGCTGAAATACTGATGCGTACAAGATTTGTTATGCTCAGTCTTATTGATTAATCAACCAGTAATGCCGCAATATGCGATGATGCTTCTTATAATGCACGCAATTGGGATTTCAAGCACAACTCTAAGAGGGTGTTGCGAGAGAAAAATTACAATCAATAGCAAATTTCAGGTGCAAGCTTACAAGTGATAGATCAATTTTAACTACAGCAAATCACTTTAACCTGTTGATGCAATTAGGAGCAGACCTTGTATGAATTGCAAATTGGTGATAGAATGCATGACTTGTGATCACTGGCGGACCGTGACCCGGAGGAGACAAAGCATAACCTCTGTCATCTACTGGGCGTTGGTTATGCTGTTCAGATGAATTTCTGAACACACCCATATTTTTAGCTAGGTCATCTACTTGGCGTTGGTTATGCTGTTCAGACGAATTTCTGAACACACCCATATTTTTACCTATGTCATCTACTGGGCGTTGGTGGTGCTGTTCAGATGGATGTCTCTGAGCGTGATCCCTCATGATGGACATACTCTTGGTACGGAACTCACAGTGGTCACATGACAAACTGAATGGAAGAACATCCATGTTGCCATCCATGATGGTTGCCTAATGAAGATCTAGTGGCAAAGAAAAAAGGGCAAACATTAATCGTCAATAAAAAGCTACAATAATTCAAATCCATTCATTTTGTTTCACATTTGCATATCAAAAGGCAATGGTAAAATAGGCATAAAATAAATAAGATTACAGGCCACCCACTTTCTTCAAAAAGTGTATACAATTTGCATAGAAATGACCATCTGATAGGGATTTTTGGCATGGTCAGCACCCCCACTTTTTGGTCTGCCCCCCCCCCTCCCCTCCACTTGTAAACCGTTCTGCTACCTCTGGATATTACACACGGGCACAATTAGTCTCAGTCTTACATCATTTTGGAAAACATTCGACGATTAATTTCAAAATTGTTGAAATAAGCATCTCAAATTTACTAAAGAGGGGGGCGTTTCTTGAAAGGACTTGTCAGACGTTTTATTCGACAAGTCCCATTTTTTCCGACAATTACCATAGGAACAGTGCCTCTCAGCCAATCAAAATCATGGAAAGATGTCAGATCTGACAACTTGTCGGATGAAAATATTGATGAAACACTTCCCTGAACTGAGATAACAACCATAATATGTCAGGAGAGGCATTAGTGGGTCAAATGATCAATGATTCAATAAATCTAATCTCATCTAGATTCTTTGTAGTTCATAAGCCAGTATTCGAGGATCAGCGGTTACCCCAGAGATGCAAGTTCAAAGACCAGCTATGCGTGAGATTTTCTGAGAATCTGACTGAGATCACAGACATTGTGAACAATGTACATGGGGATAGGCTTTGATAGTTGCGTGTGACAGAGATTTGAGGGGATGAACAAGAGTCCAAAATGCTTGAGTCTCACGCATAATGCATGAGACTTGGTAGCTCTGTTACCCACAGGTTGGATATTGAGTTGGACCAAAAAACATTGTGTCAATTTTTGGGGGTAAATCTCTTCAAACGTTCCACCCTAAATTGTTAATATTTGGAAGTGTCAATTTTTTTTCAATGTGAGTTATACACACGGGTGTGAGTGGTCACAAATAAAAAGATCTAAAAAAAGCTGGAGAGTGTTGAAAAGTCTGAAATAGAAAGAGCTCCCATACTTTTTGTACAGAGGAAAGCCAATTTAGCTGAAATTAAGCTGAAAATCAAAACAAAAAATCTGAAATCATATAAAAATCTGAATTCTCACACCCCTGGTCAAAAAGCCGACAGGTAGTCTACAACTGGAGACCCAAATCTGCAGTGTGTGCAGCACATCTGATACAAGGAGTCTGCATAGCAGACTAGGTCTACTGGAGCTACGCTCGCCCTAATTGCTTCGCAAACCAGCAAGTTGTTGGATCATTTGAGTGATTGGAGTCCCAATAATTAGTCACTAATCGATAGCAAAAGTGCAAGACTCCTGCAAAATCAGGACAAACACCAATTTAGTTAAAAAGTTGTGGAACTGAAGGGGTAGGAGTTTAATGAACACCTCAAGTTAATTTGGGGAAAATAAAGATCTGTTGGAAAAGTTTTCAGGGGGGGGGGGGAGAGGAAGATTTTAAGCCTCCATTTCTCAACGCACGTAGTGATGTAAAGATTAAAGATCTACAAGTTCAAACCCTCTAGATAATTGTCAATTACCAGAAGTATAGGGACTATAAAACTTATTAAGACCAAAAAATTTGCAGTCCTTCATTTCCATACCTAATGATGTGATAATTTTAATTCATAGGCTTGTAGCCGCTTGTTATGAAAAAATTATAAATTAAGTCTTTATCTTCTATCGATATAGTCAATGCAAATAATCAAAATATTACAATATTCCTACACTTTTTTTCAAATTTTTCCAATTCCAGAATGTATCCGGGGAATGTATTCTGCCCCCGCCCCAAGGGCAAGACATGTTCTATCTCTTCTGTCAAATTTGATACTATGGCCGCGCCATATTCTGAAGTCAGGTTTAACTTAGTCTTAGACCATGGTCTATAAACTCTGTGCTAAAATTATGGAAAGCCAAATGTTTCAAAATTTGGTTTACATTGAATGATTCTCATGTTTACTGTGCTCTTTACTAATTCTTTAAAGCTTGTGTATAGTTTTGGTAAATCCACCAAAATGCACCTATCACTATTCCAATTCATTGCTAGCTAATATGAATGGATATGCCCTATAACAGTTATGATGTGGAGGATATGAAATGAAAATGTGTTTTATAAATTTTGCGATTTTACATGGAAATTTAACTTGATCGGGTCACCCGATCAAATTAAAATATCTGTGTGCTTTTGTCTTTCAATTAAATCCTATTCCAAATCATGGAATGGGCTGAAACTTTCAAGATATGTTCTTTGTCTGTAACTTTTGGATATCTAATCACTAAATTTATAAGATAAGTGCTTGAATGCCCATTTTTTAAAATTTAAAACAAGCATCGCCGAGAGAGGGCGCTATATATCCAAGATTTGAAATTTTCTCAGAGAAGTGCAGTTGGAAAAATATCTAACGGTCTCTACGCTTCAGTAAGACTGTCATATTTATATAATATTGACTGGCCTTGAGGGGAACATCAGATATATTGCCAGCAAATGAATCATATTGGCCCGAGTCTTTAGACGAGGGCAATATGGGTCTTTTAAGGGCAATATATTTGATGTTCCCCGAAAGAAGAGCCAGTCAATATTTTTATTATCATCCAAATCAGATATCTAGAGCAAAAATCATGATAATGGGGATATTTCTTTTAAAAATAGAGTTCTGTTGTGTCATGTTAATATCGGTCTAGGCTCTGCACTTTACCATTATGACGTACTTGCAAGCGCTCGGATTCAGCGTGGTCTTTATTATGACGTATATTGTTGGTGGGCGGATCCTTATGAAGCGTATCTCTTTATACGCATCTACAAATTCCCGGATGTGAGACCAGGGAAAATACAACTTTATATTTTGCTTCGTCTCTGCATGCAAACTAAATACCAGAGATGCCAAGTTCAAAAAAATGTTATGCGTGAGATTTTCATGACTCGACGTCTCTGTGCGCACGCGGCCAGTACTTACACTCGTACGTTGCGAAAAGGCGCGCGCACATGAGAAATGGGCTTCAAAACTATGCGATGCACGCACGCGATTCATCGTATCACGTACTAGCTGTGCGCTGACTGCACTCTCGATTCGTCTCGCGTGCCTGGCTAGACGCGAAGGCGGTCAGCCAGTCGTATAATCTGGCGAATAATGCTACTTTTTCTCCTTTATTTTCTGTCGGGTCCCGATGCGTGAGAAAAATGGGTGCTATGCGTGAGATCGTGAGACGGACCCTGAATGCGTGAGTCTCACGCACAATGCGTGAGACTTGGTAGCTCTGAAATACGCGCACTGAGACTGAGAAAAATACAAACAATATACCTACCCTTCCCTTTTCAGAAAATGTAGGGCAATACGGTTTTGTAAATGACCAGCTCAGATGTCTGATACGGGTGATAATAGATGATATTCGATTATCAATCACATTATTGACCCTTTACCAAAGCTATACACAGGCTTTAATGGTGAAGACAACTGTCATACTTATCCTTTCCAGGCAGTTAATTAATTAATAATGTTTTGGGAGTCAATGAGCTGATACATTGAACCTCTACTGTTATAGATTCATGTAACAACTGGCTTTCCATAGTTAAACCACAACTTTAAACCTGAGTTCAAGTTAAACCTGACTTCAGAATACGGGCCTCTGAGTCTGGGGCCCGGTCTGGTATTCCTAGCTTCTTTTTGCATGTATGGATAACATATTTCTCCTTATATTTCAGATTGGGTCATAGGGCCTATATCATTCCACAAAAAACTTTTTTAAAAGCTAAGCTCTATACACATTAGACCAAAAGCTTCAGTCTCTGTATTTTGGTTGTTCCGCTGAACTACATCATTGGCTTCACTCACCAATGGGAATGATAGTAAAATGTCAGAAATTGTTGAATAAATCCCCAGAAACGACAGTTATTCCTGTCTATATACACATAGACGTACATCCACTCTTTTCTGCTCAGAGTCAAAACTTTACGCACACAGTACATGCACACACCACATCCACAAGCGAGAAACAAACGTGTATTTTCAATATGCCGCTACCAGGCACCGTAATGTCACATTAACGTTATAACAAAGGCCCACCCTTCCACACACGGCCTATGTAAAAACAACCCATGTTAACCGTACATCCAAAATACAGCGATGCGTCGAGCACGACCTCGTCAAATTGGACGAGATACATTACCAAAAATCATCCATTATAACGATTCATATTTTATCAAAATAAAGTAATGTAAGACATGAAATGTTTAGAAACCATAGAGGTTAGATTTACTTACCAAAAAGGTGAGATTATAGGCAAGAATCGGGTATTATTACCCCTTATTACCGCTTGCAAATATCATGACTTCGTAAACAGCCGAAGGAGAACGCGTACATAAGGGAGAATTGAGAGGGCCAGAGTTGGCGCTAGATTATATAGGCTTCCGATAGAAATAGAACAATAAAGAAGTTAAATTTTGCTAAGAGAGAAGGCCGGTGCGCAGTTTTGTTATCCGTGTCAATTTCGGAAAGAGACAGTATTTGTTTACTTGTACTGATCCACATGAGATTTGTTTATCTGTTTATTTTAAATCAATTTAAAGGCTTGACAGCAGAGAAGCAGGGTGAATATGAACTTTGGAACTGGGACGCGGGTGAACTCAGCTCTGACACTTCAATTAACTTGTTTGAATCACAATTAATGTTTAAAGATTGATTTCCACAACTATGTTTTTTTTTTTTTTTTTTTTTTGCTTGGGTGTCATTTTCTACCCTAGCTATTGTCATACATTTTATTGTCGATCGCAGTGTACGGTTCTACAAAAAGGAAAGAACGAAAGGAAGAATTATAAAGGAAAATAAAGATAGATATTGATAAATAAATATTGAAATTAATAAAGGGAAAATAATGAAAAAAGGAACAAAGAAAGAAAGAAAGAAGAAAGATAGAAAAGGGGATAGATAGAAAGAAAGATTCATAAAAATACAAAGTTAAAAACTTCAAAAATTCAATATAATCACCCTTGCACCTTTCATTTATTATGACATAACAATGAAAGCAATGTTTGTAAATACTGGATATGACGTCATAAAGGCGCGTCCTTTTACTCTAGCGCTCTAGCGCATACTCAAACGCGCATTTCCGCTTTTTGTAAACAAACGAGCAATGCATTGTGGGAATTACCCAAAAGAAATACAATACCTATACCCCGATCGTTGGCGTACGTTCGATGACGTGAATGTATAATTTGCTGTTTCACAAATGAAAATGTCATTTCCTTCAATCGTCGACCCACTTTAAATATAGAGGGTATCGTATGTCAGTTGATCGACCAATGATGTTTTTTTTTCTCTCGGTCGCTGCGTTCCTTCACAAATAATGACACTTTTGGGTTTGGTCAAATGAGCCCGCTTCCATCCCATCCCTTCATTCATTGGTGGTTAGTTTTAAATAAGTACATAACAAAGGTGCCTTTGGGGGGGGGGATTGGGGCTCGCTCGCAAAGTTTCATACCGAGGTTTTTTTACCTGACTGATAAGAAAGCACGAATGCCTGTGAGCAAGCAACCAGGGGACCGACGGCTTAAGGTCCTCTCCGAGGGACGTGGTAATGAGGATAAATGCCTTACCAAAGGGCACTAGCGCACCACTTGGGAATCGAACCCGGGTCACCGGAATCCGAAACCCCGTTCCCCTGCGTCTACTTAATTTGTATAATTGTTTTGTCTTGTCGGATACATGAAATTAACCTCTACTCTCATTAAAAATCTGCCACGACCCCCGCATTGTCACTTCAAGTAGTTGCAATTTAAAACAATAATTGAAGCCCTGAAAATTACAAAAAAATATAAGTAGCCGGAAATACTGGTCTAATTTGTTTCATATATTTTGTTTTACAATAATTGTCTCCCTGGAAAAAATAGTGATTATTTGTTTGTTACAGATATATTGAAGGCAGGGATCGTAATGAGTGAAAAAAAACGAGGGTGTCCGACATGGCGTATCTGGAAAAGTTTCACTCGCTCGAAATATATTATGATCTTTTTATTTTGAAAAAATATTGAGAAACTAAAATCATATGTCACCATTTTCTACTGCTTTTCTGTCATTTTCTCCCTTTTTTCTCTATCTTAATTTTTTTGAGAGGGAGGGGGGTCATGGCCTCAACCCCATCCCAAGTCTGTATGGCAGTGCTGTAAAATGTCTTGAGGCGAATTCTTACTTTAAATCTACGGTTTAAAACTGGCCCCTGGGATAAAATAGCATTTTGAAACGAACTGAATTGATTATTTAAAGAAAAATCCAACGAGCATAATACTGAAAGTTTAATCAAAATCAAATGTAAAATTTAAAAAAATATGACATGAAGTTCCGCTTAATTTCACAAAATAGTTATATGCACATCCGGTCGTGTGCAAATGAAGAGACTGATGAATATTCATCCACTCACCATTTCTTTTATATTTCATTATATGAAATATGAAATATTCTACTTTTCTCCTCATTGTCAAGTGAAACAAAGGTTAATTCATCCTTAAATATGTGGAATTACCATTATTTTAGTAATGATTCAGTCAAATTGGCCCTTATAGTCACATATGTAAAAATGGAATATTGTAAAATTCAAACAATAAAAAACAAAAATAGTGAGTGAGGGACATCACCGACTGTCTCATTTGTCTGCCACTGAGTTGTGCATATAATTGGTTTGTGAAAAATAAGCAAAAAATTTTAATATGTCATAACTTTCTTATTTCACATCCGATTTTGATGGAACTTTCAGCATTATGCTAGTTAGATTTTCTCCATTTATTCAAGTCAACAATTTTTCTCTGGTTGGACTTGAACTTCAATACTACGGAAACAAAATGCAAATAAAAAAATAAAGATCATGAAAATCTGAAATTGAACATGAATCCTTGCATTTTTCAAACAATGTCGATACTCCAAATATTGTCTATGTATTTTTAACGGTTAAAATGTTGACAGTCATAAAATATTGATTAACATCATAACTCTGATTATTAAAAAAGGGGCTAAATAATATAAGAAGTCAATAATGATAGCATTACTAATGAATATTCCCCTAAAAATAAATCATTATGAAAGCCTATCTTAATGTTTGTGACTTTTTATGTATTTCTATATTTTGTGAGCTTGTGTTTTTAATGTCCTTTTCAATGTGCTAACAAAAAGCCCGAAATAAAGTGGATTATTACTAACGTATACACGTGTTTTGAAAGAAATTAAGTGAAACACTTCTTTCTTTATTGAATGATAAAAAAACAAATGCCAGGGGCCCGTTGCAGAAAGAGTTGTGTTTAAACGCAAGTCAAAAAATCAATCGCAAGTCCCAAATGCGCGCTGTTGATTGGTTGAAAATCAAGTTGCGCGTGATTTTTAGAGTTGCGATTGATTGCAACTCTTTCTGCAGAGTTATCAATAGACAGAGTGGCGAAACCGGAAGTGTGCTCTGATTGGTCCGATATTTCATGGAGCCCCAATTAGTTCCCTCTGGCATATTTTCTGCGCTTGTGGTCTTCTGCTGGGTGCATACCCCCGGAAATATCAATAAACTACAAATTTTCTCACATTTAGTGATTAAATACCTCGACACTTTCTTCTCGTGGATATATTTTCTAGACGCCAATGTGAGTATTTTAACATATAAAGTTGCCTTTTTGTAGATACATCTGGTGTTATTTTGCATAAATCGGCTTCCAAAATAATGTCGAAAAAAGTGTTTGGTAAGAGAGAAAAATTGCATTTTTTCAAGTTTTGTGTAATCATGTTTTGCACAAATTACCTCAACGTGTTGAAAATAGTGTTTTACTGTGACTGTCAAGGTTGAATGATCTTTTAACAACTTATTTCATGTTATTTGGGGGGAAATCCATTTAATTTCTACCAAAAACAGTTCATAAAATTTAGCATATGGGACTACCCTTCATAAGACCCTAGCCAAAGATAAGGAGCTGCGCCGCCGGAGCTTTCGGCGGCGGAAACCTTAGCCCACCCTATAGGCCTTAGGCGGTTAATTGCAGGGATGGCGCCACCAATGGGTGGAGGCACTTTTTAACTTTGGACTTTAGTCTAGCCTAGGTCTAGTTCTAAGTTGCTGGTCTTAATCTTAAATCTACTAATATATAGATGGAAATATCTCATCAGAGAGGAAAGTATCCCTATATTATACTGTAGACTCTGTTTTTGTTATATTTTATATTATAAGGCAAATGTGTTAACAATTTTAGAATTAGATTTTTTAAATAAAAAACATAGATCTAAGTCTCTAACGTTAGGCCTAAGTAGTCAGGTTAGTAATAAGACTTGAGCACTGCATGTAGTGCAGTTGTTATATTAAAATTGTAATCTAACAACTGAACTGCAGACAGTACTCAAGTCTACTTACTCGATCTGGACTAGGGTCTAATGTTGGTGAATATCTACAGTAGATGTAGACCTAGTCTAGGCCAAGATTGATTCTAACTATTCGATATTTAGAGGTTAAAATCCAATAAAAGAGCTTCGATCTACCTCTCAAGACAGCAGGTGAATCAATCTAGATTCTAGTTAATACAAACAGAAGGAATGATGACACAAAGTGCTTTGGTCTATGTCCTCAATAGCAGTGATGGTGCTAGATCTACATGTACAAATATATTTATCAGGGACTGCATATTTATTGCTGTATTTAACCCAGCTGTGTTTGGTTCATGGAGATCGTTCATCTAGCTACAAGTTCAGGATCTCCTGACAGTACTGTAATTGTATTCACTCCTAGTGTATGTCAGTGTAGTATTCAAAATGTGTTAACATGTGCTTTGACCTTAATATGACTGTGACAACAATGCTTGCGTGGATTGATGATGGAAATGGCACAGGTCTAATGTGAAGCCACATTTAGCACCTCATATCTTCATTATGGATTATCTGCTGATAACTGTACTTGATCACTAATTTTGTTATCATAATTGCATGTGTTTTCAAAGATCATGCAATTAAGGTAATGACCTCAGTGACTACAAGTTTTAAGCATCAACTTTGGAAACAACTAGCTGAACAGAGTTTACTAATTTCAAAGGTGGTTTCTGGTAAGTCATAATCTAATAAACATCTCAGCTGATAATGTTTTAAAAATAATTTATCAGGGAATGAAAGTTATCACAATCAGGGAATAATGCAAGATTGAAAGTAAAATATATTTTCATTCCCCCTTATAATTGTGCAATTTGGAAAGAATGAACAACATATATTGATATAATTTTTATGTATGATTGGTTTTTTATTTTCATAAATGTATTGTTAGGGTATTTCCTCTTTTTTGTTTATAAATGCATCATGTCATTGGGACTATTGTATTACATTTTCAATAAAATTCCCTCATTATCCTTGTGTTACATGTAGGATGTACATTTATATTTCCATGTATACCCATCTTTTTTTATCTTATATCAAAATGCATTTCCATATATGCTATTTTTATATAATATTCATATGAAACGTATCTCTTTCCTGTTCTCAATGAATTGATTATGTAATTTAACCTTCAAATGCAATGTACTTGATGGATGGATGGATTACGACATACTGCATATTGAAGCTGATCTCCAATAAAAGCAGAGGAAGAAGAAGTGTCTGTTATTCAAATTTGAAATTCATTATCAAAAAATCTAGTTTAATTAAAATTGATTCCACAGCCTGTTTTTTTTTTAATCTAATGCATGTGATAATGTAATGGGAAAAAAAATGTTCACCGTTATTCTTTTTACCAAGATATGATTTTCCGATTGAGATTTATTTCATTCTTATTGTCATTCTCGATGTATATATACTAGTAGGATATGCATGCGCAATTTAAAAGTTTTTATGAGCTTTATCGGATGTGAAGGATTGAGTGACATAACGCAAGATTAAAAACAAAGTATTGTTTGAATCCATCTTATCGTGCATAGAGAAATATATTTCTTACATGGAAATCACTTATGATATCTTATTATTGTTTTCTCTTTTAAAAAAGTATCAGGTTATCAGGATAGGATCCAGCTTTTGCCAAGTGGGGGAAGGGGGTGGGGCAGATTTTTTTCACCAACATTTTCCCCAATCGACTGCTCAAAGTTTAATTTTGTTTGTTTCTTTGAAGGGTTAGACCTAACAGTCACTTCATTCTTACAAAACAACATGAATATATAAAGGCCCTATTCAAACTATTGCGAGCACGAAGCTCGATCTAAAATTTTCAAAAATTTCATATAGATTTTCCTGAAAAATGAACAATTTTAGTAATTTGTGATCCTGAACAAAATGCGTATGTAGCTAAATAATTCATGAATAAATAGTAATTTTTTTAATATTCGTTCTGGCCTGATTGAAAAGGGACCTGTTAAGGACTGTTTGCAGTTAGCCATGACGACGATACATATTAGATCAATCAAATAATGCAAGCGAGAAGCGCGTGCTGAAAATTTTTGACATTCCGACCTAAAAAAGAAAATTCTAATTTTGTAGTCATGAACAGAATAATTAAACAATGCGAGCGGAAAAAAAATTGAGACTTACATGTAGACCTAAAAACGGGACTCTCTATTCATGTTTTGTAAACCATGAAGATGGGTAATTAGGTATCTTCCTACATTAAAAATTTTGATATTCTGATCTGAAAAATGTTCATTGAAGCTCTATTACAAGCACTGAAAATGAAAATTGTAAAGTGGATATGGAATGCATGTAACAGATGATGCGAAAGTGAAGCGAGAGCTAATATTTCTTGAATTATTTTAACCTAGGACTGGGACATTCTAAGGACATTTTTATCATCATATGAAAATGGTCATCTTTCTATTCCTCTTCCTAAACGCCAAGTGAAATGTGCCAATATTCCATTATAAAAAATTTATTGAATTATCAAGAATTCTCGAAAATTTTATCGTTTTATTTATTAATTAATAAGCCCAATGAGAGTGCGAAATTTGTTGATGTCAAGGCTTGAAAACTTGACATTTAAAGCACTTGTAATTATGAATAGGATGCATGAGTAAATATCTTATTAACAATTCATCAAGGGTTGTAATAAAAAACGGTTTTTATAAAAAAAATTGTTTTAAAACGTTTTAAATCGTTTGTAAAGTTTTTTCTACCAATTATGCAATTTTATGTAAATCAATTAAACTATACAGTATGATTTAAGCTCTTGTTGCTGTTTTACATACATTTTTGGAGTAAGTATCAAAGAGATGACTTCAATTTTTCATTGATTTCCCAGAAATCAATTTTTAAATCAAAGAAAATAATGAAAGCTCGATGTCCGAGCTGAAATATGTTTTGTATTATATTAATTTTAAAAATTTGATATTTTAAGCTCCGTATCAGCATATTGAACAAGATATGTATCACAGACATCAAACATGCAATATATTGTGATATGAAAGATACTTTTTGGGGTATTTTTCAACTCTTCCCCTCACATTATTTTATTCACTCGCCTCCCCCCTCCTTCCTCTCTTTTCCCTTTTCCTTTTTTTTCTTCTCTCCCTTTTTTGTTGCTCCGCCAATGAGATCCGCCTATGATGGGTTAAGCAGTCTAGTTGTTTTCTCCCTCATTTTCAATAATCCTATTTGTCCTTGATCTTGCTATAGCTATAGGCTCTCCATCTTAAACATGCATTACAAGCGTCTTTATAAAAGTTTAGAAGGTATACATCGGAGAATGAAAGAGAGAGAGAGAGGGAGAGACCCAGAGATGAGAGAGGCAAAGAGAGTGATAAAGGGAGGGGTAGCATAGGCGGCGGAAGCGGGGGGGACGTGTCCCCCCTAAATTTTAGGTGGGGTCCCCCCCTAAATTTTGTTTTGATAACCTTTTTTTTTTTTTTTTTTTTTTTTTTTTGCTTGTCAATTTTTTCCTGCGTCCCCCCCTAAATTCACGTGGACCCCCTTGACACGTGTGTTGTCCCCCCCTAAAATTTAGGTTGATGACCTTTTTTTTTTTTTTTCTTTTTTTTTTTTTTTTTTTTTTTTTGCTTCTCAAAATTTTTTGGGGCGCTTGTCCTATTTTTTACATGTGTCCATCCCAAAATTTCAGGTGGACACCCCCTAAATTTATTGGCTTCCGCCGCCAATGAGGGGTAGTACTGATAAACATGTATATTTACAACTAAAAGATTATTGACAATTTCCACCATTTGCCAGGAGAATTGTCAGATTAAACCAATGAGAGGAAATTGAGGTAAATATTTTTTTGATATGGCAATTATTGTCAATCCGCAAATTTAAAATCAAGCGAAATTGTTTTTACTAAGAAGAAGGTCGAAAAGTTCCGAAAATAAGAGGAAAATAATCAGCATTTAAATAGATGATCATTTCAGAAAAAGCCTACATGATTTCACTTAGAATAATGACATTGCCGCTGATGAAAGTTAAGATGGAAATAACTATAAATCACATTTCATATGTACAAGATACTATGACAATGATGATCAGGCGCAACGGGTTGAAAGGCGATCACCCTCTACATTTTTTTTTTAAATAGTTCAAACAAAGAAGAGAAAATCGAAGGGAATTTGTACGATTGTATGGGTATTGGCACTCTCATTATACCCCCTATTTTTCGTTTGATAAAAAGTTTATATAACGCTTAGATCCTTTGCCCCCTATTAAAAAGATGTGCTTATCAAGGGCATCGCCAGGAGGGGGGGGGGTGGCAAAAACCGCCCCAACTATTTTAGTTAAAAAAGAAAAGAGAAAGTATGATGTTCGCCGCCCTGATAATAATAGTTATATAACGATGGCAATGATGATAGTCATAATAATGGTAATACTAAAGAAAACAACAATAAATTAAGAAATAATTCATCACTCATACCTTGGTCACATTTGTTCTACGGCGGCCGTACGGCGAGTCGAAAACAGCCGTTTTAACATTTTATTTTGGTACCAGCTAGTAGGTGGTTTGAATAAAAATGAATAAAACGACTGTTTTCGACTCGCAGTACGGCCGCCGTAGAAACAAATGTGACCAAGGTATAAGACTCCCCTTTTCGTTATACGTAACAGAAAGATAAATGGTTAATTTTTAAGTGACATAAAAAAGGACAAGTTTGCCGGCCGATCCGATTACAAAGCCTTTGACATCTTGAATAAATTCTAATATTCATACTGTTGAAAATATTCGAGTTCATTTTAAGACATGAAATTCGATATGAGTACAATGCTCCTATTTCTAATTGATTGACAGTCAGTGAAAATATTGTAGCTAGGAGTTGCCACCTGTATGGGCCCGACCCCTAAATCAGCGCAAATAATTATATAGCCCACATTTTTCAGGGAACTATATTAAATTCTAACTTTAAATAAAAAACATATATCGTCAAAATATATGTTTTTCCTATATATTTTGTGTGATTACTTATATTTTGCTTCTTGTTTATTATCCCGGTACGATACCGGCGTTGTGATTACAAATTTCAGTGTAGTGTTTCAGAAGTAGAAAACTGCCCTGCCCCCCTCCCTCAAGTTTTCCACTCCATTATGTCTTCGGCATCACCTTGTTAATTTGTTGTATTCCCATATTGTTGCCTATTTTTTGTTGTCCATTTTTTTATTTATAAATTGAGTGGATCAAACTTGTATAATTCTTCAAATTAATTTTCGATAAAAAAAACGGAATTGAGCTTTAATAAATATTGCCAGACAATTAAACCAAAATGTTAAAGGGGATCCATCATCAAGCTCTAAATCAAAGAGGAGAAATTACTTTTAGACTCGATTATTATTTCTTCCGGACCTAGGCTAGTTTGCCGAAAACCAATTAAAGGAATAATAAAAACGGGAATAAAAATAGTGATGATTGCCAAATAATTGCATGTGCGCAGGGGGAACTAATCAGCCCCCCATGGCTGACCTTTGACCGCGCGTATCATGTTTTCAGTGCGCGTGTCGCCACTCTGTCTATTGATAACTCTGTCTTTCTGCAACGGGCCCCAGTTGTGGTAACGATTTCAAAATGAGATCAAACAGAATCCAATAAAATGACCAACCAAGTGTCTTTGTGAACAGAATTTGTTCCGGAGGATTCAGTGAAAGAAACTACGTAATTGATGAGGAATAACAAAAATAAACATGACATTTAACAAATTGTCAGGTCTTTCTTCCAAAGCAATAATGATAAACTGTCCCACATGTGCTGATCTGTGTTGGCGATCTCAGCTTATATTTCAGGATTTCACAAAGTTCAGTTTATATTTGTAGGCCCATAACACAATGCTAAGCGATGAGTAGCAAATATGAAAGAACACTTCTGATTGGTTCCTTGTCGGCACTTTGAACCAAATGCACATGAAACATTCATCTTGATTGGTCCATCGAAATTAGCGATTTATGTTACGACACCAGGGAAGCATATCATCAATATTTTTGTCTGAGGAGCTGTCAGATCTGACAACTTTCCTTGAATCTGATTGATTTAGAGGCACTGTTACCATAGTAACTGTCGGTTAAAATGGGACTTGTCTGATAAAACGTCCGACAAGTCATTTCATGAAACGCTCCCAAGATCTGGCATTTCTAGGATGATATGGACACAATCAACCTTGGTTATATGATTATTATTATTATTACTGTTATTATTATTATTGTTGTTATTATTATCATCATAATTGTTATCGTTATTATTATTATTATTATCATTAATTGTTTGGCGTCCCCTACCTGGGAGGCGTGACTATGACCCGCCGGTCTCTCCTCCCGATATAACTGGGGTAGTGCAGACGGTCTCATGAAATAACGATTTAATGCGACTGCTTTCATTTAGCTTTAATCTACTTATCACTCATTTGTTAACATAATAGTTCCATATAAAAGAGACATTTCTTAAATATCTTAAATAACTCCATATTTTATTGATCGAAATAGACACCAGAAATGATATTCTCCGAAAATTTGTTTCGCCCAATTGATCGTGGGTCCGGCAGTCGCTGTGTAGCGCCAGATCGACGAGGCTCTATCCCTTTAATTGTTGAACGCCAACATGGCCAAACAGGGTAGCAGCAAATCCCATCTTTTAACGTCTTTTGGTCTGACGTGGCCGGGGTTTGAACCCCGACCTCCCGGTTGTGAGACGGACGCTCTACCAACTGAGCCAACACACACGGTTTAATGATCAATTTTTTTTGTTTATAACATGTTTTTATTCTCTTCTCTCATATTTAATATACAATAAATATATAAATCTTACAAGCAAATTGTACAATCACTATTAGTATCACCGAATTTATACAATTGTAAAAAGGTCATTGAGAATGAAAAAAAATATTAAAATAAAAGAAAATAAAAAAATAATGATTATCTGGAGCATTGCATCTTGTCTCCAAAACATATTGAATAGGCCCATGATCTAAATAACAAGAGAGAAAAACAAAGATTTAATAAATTAAAAATGAATAATCGATTACATTGTGTGTAGTAATCGACTAATATTCGAAAGAGGCACTGCTTTCTAAAAAAATGATACAGACCTAAAAACCGGTAGTTCTTTCAAATTTTCAACTTTAAAAAGATAGAATTTATAACATTTAAAAACATAATATCTTTCAAAGATGAAGTTTTTATTTCACTATTATTTAAAATTTTTATATTTATTTTTTTTAACTGTCTTATTTAAGACTTGCAGATTATATCAATATAATAAAGTACTCTCAAATTGTAGCGTGAAAAATTTGATCATTAATCAACAAGTTTTTGAAGAGTATGAATGCTGATCGAACGTGCATTTCGTGTTTATTGAGCCTAATGGGATGATAATGATGAAGGGTGAAGGATCTTTTCATTTCAGTTCTTCAATTGCCAATTCGTCTACCCGACTCCCCGTCTACTATCATTTGGTCTACCATAAATTCGTCCACTATCCACATGGTATAATAGGCCCGTTCACGGAAGCTTTTCAACTTTTCTCAAATGACCTTTGTGATTTTTCATTAGGATAAGCACTACCATTTGAAAATGTAGATGTTGCGTAAGCTTTACCGGTAGAGTATTCAAATTCTAAGGACAAAAGGCATTGTATAGACCAGGCGACTAGTACATCAGGGATAAAGTTTAGAAGTCTGTTTTATTGTCTGCCTTTGGCACATTTGTCTATTGTTTATGCTACTGTGAAATGCCAATGATTATGAAGGCTCTATTCATCACTCTGTGATAAAATGAATATTTTGAAAGGAATATGAATATTCATCGAATCACAAATGCCTATTTCAGTGAATTTGAAAGCCACCTTCATGGTTTATCTCAAATGACTTTTTTCTGCTCGTGCGCAGTTTACAACCGTAAACAGGCTTATTGTCATTTCATCCACTGACCATTTAGTCTAGCAAGCAGTTGATCCAATATCCATTCAGTCCACATACCATTTTTTATATTGGAATAAGTGTTAATTGGGCGAAATGAATGAAATTAAGATGGAGAACAACTGGTTATGAGACGAAATTGTCATAGACGAAGTGATGATTTGACCAATTAACGCAATCTTAATGAGCGGAATGATCAGGGCTGGATTATTTAAATCACGTTGATTTACATCGTGGTTCAAATTACGATTTCAATAAATGGGATTATTTTTCAAATCATTGATATAAATCACTCCCGATGATAACGTACAATTTATTGATTGTTTTGTGTAGCAGTTTTACGTTTGATATTTAAAGAAGAAAGATTTTATCAAATGCGGCTTGCTCACGGGCATAGCTGCCGCGGCCAGGGATCGAACCCCGGACTTTCCATGTATAGCCAAACACCTTAGACCACTCGGCCACGGCACCTCCACATCCAAAGCAGTTAACCGCTAACAAGCTGACACTGAACTTAAAGACAACAAAAATGGTGTTACAAAACACTCGATAAAAGCTTTAAGGTCAAGTCCACATCAGAAAAATGTTGATTTGAATCAATAAAGAAAAATCAGACAAGCACAATGCTAAAAATTTCATCAAAATCGGATGTAAAACAAGAAAGTTATGGCATTTTAAAGTTTCGCTTGTTTTCAACAAAATAGTTATATGAACGAGCCAGTTACATCCAAATGAGAGAGTCGATGATGTCACTCATTCAGTATTTCTCTTGTTTTTTATTGTTTGAGTTATACAATATTTCAATTTTTACGAATTTGACGATTAGGACCTCCTTGTCTGAAGCACAAAATGTTAAAATAATGGAATTCCACGTGATCAAGGAGGAATGAAACTTCATTTCACATGACAATGACGAGAAATACCAATATTTCATATTTCATATAATAAATACAAAAGAAATAGTGAGTGATAGTGAGTGATGTCATCAACTCTCTCATTTGGATGTAACTGGCTCGTTCATGTAACTATTTTGTTGAAAATAAGCGAAAATTTAAAATGCCATAACTTTCTTATTTTACACCCGATTTTGATAAAATTTTCAGTGTTATGCTTGCTGAATTTTTCTCTGTTTATTCAAATCAAGTTTTTGTTGGGATGGACTTGTCCTTTAAAGAATGTTCTAATCTGTATTTAATACTCACCAATCAACACATCGAAAGAGTAAAGAAATAAAATTATCAGTCAAACATGGATGAAAAAAATAAAACATTTTTTTTGTAATAACATACGAGAAAATGAAAGTGTTGATAGGACAAAGAAGGTATATCCTTGATATGACATCATCAGTCCATCTAATGAATATTCATGACGACATGCATATAACTCTTTTCACATTTTTTCCCGCTAAACTTTGAAAGTCACTGACTTGTCTATTTGTCATTATTTTTTAAAAATCTATTTAATCTATAAATATAATAATCGATTTTAAAAATGAATTAATTGGTTTTCAATTTTGTACTAGTAGAATGGGATTTCAATCAAAGATTATCAGAATTTTCAATTTGAAATTAAAATTTAATTTATTTTGCTATGTCAATTGTTTGGAAATAATTGTAGGACAATAAATCAATTCATTCTCACTATTTTTTAAAACAATAAATACAAATATATGAAGATGAAGGTACTTACAGTAGCAAGGGGGCGCTCCTCCAATATTGCAGAAATGTTGTTCGTATAACAACATGAATTTCTGAAGAGCTCGCACGGCAGACCGTGCTTTGCGGGCTTTCAAGAGAAACTTGTCAAACGTCATAAGTGCACTATGCCAAAAGGGCCTTAACCCGATTTTAGGGGTTCTGAATATTTTATAATAAATTTAACACATTTCATGTAAAACTTAATAACTTAACACGTTTATCGAAATTGGCTTCAAAAGCAAAAAAACGACCACAAACTTTTGATTATTAGAGAGGCCAAAACCTTTATAAACGCCATTATCTCGGAATGGCCAAAAGCAGTTAAGGCCCTTTTGGCATAAGGCCGACGTATTCCAAAGGAACAAAGTTTGACAGAGCTAGAGGTGAGCTTCAATAATCATTACGAAGCGCGTCTCAATAATTAACAGATGGGTTTAATCACAAAAAAAGGGCTGCAGTCCCTCAAATCAATCGGTTCCTGAATCCAAAGTAAAAAAATAGCCAAAGAAAGAGGAGCCGTGGTGTAGTTGGGTGACTCTCGTCTTGTAAACAGAGGGTCGTGTGTTCGAATCCAACCGCGGTCTGGCGTCCTTTGGCAAGGCGTTAATCCACACTTTGCCACTCTCGACCCAGGTGCTAAATGGGTAACGGGTAGGATGGGAAAGTCATTGTAGCTAGTCCAGTACTGTGTGCGCCTCACAGGCGACTGACTGGAATACTCCCCAGGGAGTGGAGGATGTGCACACATTGTGTGCGGGAATGACTGATTGAATCCGATGACCGGGGTAATAATATATCTGTAAAGCGCTTAGACACGTCGTTCCGATGGATTAAGCGCTATTTAAAAGCAGATTATTATTATTATTAAGAAAGAATAATGAAAATGATATGGGATTAGACAAACTTGCTTGATTGCTATTGAGTACATTCATTGGTTTCAGGTTTGACCTCAGTAGGTGCGATTACATTGTGCGTTTGAATTGCCTGTAACTTCTTAGTTATTGAGGCAATCATGTTAACATGGCGATGGTCATGCTGTGAACTTAAGTAACTTCAGGCAAGCTCGTTTTCTGCGTTCGTGTATACCAAGTTGACGTGTGGTTTTAAGGCGCCACATATACATTTCGACTGGTCCATGATCTGATTTCGAAACAAATCGCCTTTTCCTTGACCTCCGTGGAGCGTTGTGGCCCAGTTACTGTTGCTGTTTGTGGTAACTCCCGTAGGAACTCGGCAGGACAGCATTTTGCTGGTAAACGCCAAGCTGGTATATAACTAATTACCTATGAAACATTTTACGTCTAGGTTAATCAGTCATAATGGCTGACGTTATAGACGAAAGATATTACTCTCGGGCCTTTTTATTAAAGTGGAAACAATGGCAGAGTTGGGATTCGAACTCACAACCTTGTGATTTTGAGTCCAATGCTCTAACCACTGGACCACTCGGCCCCAGTGGATTAGTCTTCGGACTTTGAAACAGAGGGTCGTGGGTTCGAATCCCAGTCATGGCGTAATTTCCTTCAGCAAGAAATTTATCCACACTGTGCTGCACTCAACCCAGGTAAGATGAATGGCTACCCGGTAGGAAGAAATTCCTTGAATGCTTTGAGCGCCTAGGCAGCCCAGCTAAAAGCCGGGGTAATAATAATAGCAGGGCCCGCTGGGAGGACAGTTTTCGGAACTGAAGCGGCTTCCCTGGGTAAATATACCTATATTATTATTATTATTACCTCGTTTTCTGAAAATGTGATAGAACAGCATCATGTTGTTTGGGGTTCAAAACTGCAAGCCTCTATTCGGCAAATGGCAGACGATTCCTATAACTTAATATAATTAGTTGTTTTAATTCGTGTGGTAGCATTGTCACAGATTTGAACACAAGTGAATATTGACATCAAATTTCCAAAATCGGGTCGTAGACCAATCGTAAGTTGTGCCATGGCCTATAGAATTGTGCAGTATTAAAGTAAGCTTGACGAGATGACGTTATCTTATATTGGATTTTGGCAGTACTAAAGCTTGAAATCATTATAATCGATTTTGAAGAAGTAAAAATCGATTATTTTTTAATGGATTTTTCTTACAAGAAATAAAAAAAATCTGGAAAATAGGGGTGTTTATAGGATTTAAATAAGGGATGATTTTAATTCTGAATATTCATACTATCAAATAATTAAAATACCATAGTTTTCATGTTAAAATATTGACCGTTTTATTTATTGACAATTAATACGGATAATTGCTTTCACTGTATTAAAGTAATGCATTAGATTACATAAAAAGGTAAAGTCAGTTTTCACGAACAGATGGTGCTATCGCGCAGTGACACGTTGTTCGCATAATGTGTAAGTGTTTGGAGTGTAGTATTTTACTGTTCGCATGGTATGTGCATTACATGTACTGAGCGTATGTAAATATTGTATATATGTTGATATTTTGATGAATAAAATTATTGAAAGAAAAAAAAACGACAATTTTATTGAAAGCTCACGTTGCAGGCTGTGCTTCTGAGCTTCTAAACTTCCAGCAAATTCCCAAATCCAAATTCCAAATGAATTGAAAATTTGAGCATTATTTTATCGAAGCGTCGTGGTTGTAGCAGTTCGGACTCTTGCTATGAAATCAGGGGGTCGTGTGTTCGAATCCCACCATGGCCTTTTAGCCCGAGTAAATGACCTTCATCTGATCATGCGCAGAAAGGAACCCCGAATTGCCATTGCTAGGTATAGGTTTTCACATCCTACCGCCCGGGTGGGTGTTTCATAAAGTTGTTCGTAAGATACGAATGACTTTACGCACGACTGGTGATCCTTTCTTGTTCTATGTGATATCCCGAGATGTAATTGAGTCATGACCTAAGAACATGCTCCAGTCGTGCGTAAAGTCGTTCGTAGCTTCACGAAAAGCTTTATGAAATACCCACCAGGTATCCATTTAAAGGGGAAGTTCACCCTGAAGAAAACTTTGTTGTAAAAATAGCAGAAAAAATAGTAAAAAATATTGGTGAAGGTTTGAGGAAAATCTGTTAAAGAGTAAGAAAGTTATTAGAGTTCAAAATTTGGGATTTGTGACGTCATAAACGAGCAGCTGCCCCATGTGTTATGTAATATAAAATGTATGAATTTCAAATTTTGTATGGTTCCTGATGACTTAATTTTGTTTTCTTTTCATGATCGGGTGTGAAATGATTTGTCTATTGATATACAAAAGTTACAGTGAAAACCATTTTCAATTTTCTGAGAAAATGACATTTCATTGATATTTTACCATTCGCTATTTAGGAATGCTGCTCGCATATGACGTCACAAATCAAATAATTGAAATTCTAATAACTTTTTAATTGTTTGATGAATTTTTCTCAAACTTTCGACAATATTTTTTATTATTTTTTCTGCTATTTTTACAATAAACTTTTTGTCAGGGTGAACTTCCCCTTTAACACCTGGGTTGAGAGTGGCATTGGCGTGTGTGGATCGACGTTTTGCCAAAGGACGCTAGGCCATGGTGGGATTAGCACCAGCTTTGATGTCTTGATTATATATATATCCTTTTGAATTTTGTTTTTTCATTAGATCCACAAAAAACAACAACTATGCGTCGATGAAGACAGTTAGCGAGACCCGGGTAAACCACTGATCTCTATATTCAAATCAGTGGAGCGAACGCGCGATCAAGAAAATTCCGAGTGACAAAACTCGCATTCATACAGCTGTCGCGATTAGTCTTTTTTCAGTCGTTTGACAGATATAAACATCAGAACAGACAAAGTGCCTTGTCCAAAGGCTAGTCATGATAGAGAGTTAACACAGTGATATTCATCTCTGGAGATCTAGAGCTGTCAATGACAGAGTGAATTCCAGAGTTTAATTCTTCGACCCACAACGTCCCGCAAGTAATGCTCAGTATGGTCCAAACTTCGCAAGTGTCCATATTTCGCGGATGGTCATAATCTATAAAAAAACAACCCTATTCAATATCTTTAAAATCTGACATCATCAACATGAAAAGCGACCGACAATTATCTTCCAAGTTTTTGTAGGATGAGTTAAGTATTCATGAATATATGGACAAAAGCGTGGCTAATTTGCCAACGGTAGCGGCCGTTCCGAAAAATATATAATCTTCTCAACAAGCATCACGATAATCATCATCTTGCAAGTAAATATATTTTTAAGAACGGTATTCCATCACAATGCACATTCGTCAATGGCAATAGACTACTTAAGTCTTATACTACAAAAATCAATGATTAAAGTCTGTTCTGCAATTTACACTTTCAATTTTGGGAATAATTTCAAACATTCGGTTTCTCCATCCATATTAGATTGTTTTATCATATTTAGAATAATTCATTATTTCATCATATTTTTCAAATATTTTTTGATTTGTCCTTTTTCTATCACAATCGAATTTAATAAGATAATCGATTACAACATCATTTTTTTTCTTGTTCAAATTCACGCAAAGAAAACGTACGAATTCGTATTAAAAAGCATAACTTTATATTTGTAGTTTTTTTAATTTTTGATATTTTAAACTCGTGGTTGAATTTATTGCATACTTGATTCATTACTCTGTTTAAGTTTAACTGTTTTTTTTAAAGAAAATTATTTTATTAGAACCAAATGAAATTCCGATTAGGTTGCAGTTAGCAGCAAATAAACCCCAATTTTGCGGAAGCTCGTCATCGGGTAGACTATGCCTGTACGAGCTTGCTTATAAAAATATTTAAAGATAAATTCCAGTTTTGGTAACGATCTGAAAATGACTTTTTACAGAATCTAATATAATGACCACCCATGTGTCTGTTTGTATGAATAAAAAATATGTGCCAAATGATTCTGGAAGAAATTGTGTAATTGCTGAGAAATCAGCAAAATAAGTCTTTATTCCCCAACCCCAATAATAATACACTGTCCCACGTGTGCCTATCTGCACTCTAAAAAATGGAATGTTAAATCAACATTTAAAAGGTTGGAGGAGTGACAACCTTTTCCAAATGTTACATCCAACTTTGTATAAAGCTAAATCCAACATTTTAAGTGTTGGGTAGAACCATTTAAAGTGGTAAATGCAACATTTAGAAAATGTCACTCCTCCAACCTTTCAAAATGTTGATTTAACATTCCAACACATGTGTTGGTTATCTTCAGTGTGAACATTTTTCAGCGTAGACTTCAAGATTTCACAAAGTTCAGTTTATGTAACTGTACCAGATCTAGATCCTCGATGATATACTGACAATTAAGCCTGGTTTTACAGAAATGAAATCAGTGTTTACTGCAACTACTTGCATTTCTCTTTAAAGAATGTATAAATGGATTCCAGTTTCAGTTATGATTAAAGAAATCGGAATTCAGCTGTGTGGTTCTGCTTCTGAAAACGCGAAAAGCAAATAGTTAACACGCTTTCTGCCCTGTTATTTTGTTTTCGCACAATGGCACCGCCAACGTCCAAATTGACATCGACTCTCTGATTTGCTTTTCGTTCATCACTATAAAAGATCGCCATCTATGTCAGCGACATGTTGAAAGCGCCACATTTCATATTTCTCTTGGAAGAATTCAAAGTAAACCACTATTCTAGCACAATACACTGGCAAGCCATGGATGTCGATCGATATTCATGGTTGAGGGTTGTTTTGTCCTCTTGTGAGAGATTTTTTTTTTTAATCATTATTATTTTTTTTAGTTTGGGCGGAGGTCGGTGGCGCACTGAGTCTTAAGTTTTAGGGACAAGACATGACAGAAAGGGCGAAATCAATTTCAAAATGCTGTGAGCGAGGTCTTACAATAGACTAGGACTTTGTTCTGCTTGTGCAGGGGCCGTATTCGATCTCTGTCTAATGGATCACAAAAGCAGGGTCAGATTTGAGGATAAAACATACTCTTTACATTTTCAGACTCCAATTACCCAAAATTCTCTACGTTGTAGAGGAACAAGTTGTGGAATGATTTAAATAATGATATTAAATAAAGTAAAACCCTAAATAAGTTTTAAAAACTTTTGAAAGTTGAATTGATCTCTGAGTATAAAAACTTCTGCCAATAGCACACTGTAGGTCTCTATAATTTATAACTATTACATCTAGTTTGCTTGTTTGTTTATTTCCCCTATATTAGACCATTGTTTCTTTTTTCCCTCTGTCTTTTTGTATTGTATTTGAATTTCATTTGTTGATCACTTTTTATGTATGTCTTATATTTATTTGTATTTAATTGTATCATGGTGGTGCCCCACCCACAACAAGTTTTTTAAATGAAAACTTTCAGGAGCTCCCAATCCCATGTTTTTATCTAATTTGTATATACCTGTATTTTTAGGATTGATTGAAATGAATTTTGAATTGAATTGGAATTGAATTGAAATGAAATTGAATTGAAATTGAATTGAAATTGAATTGAAATTGAATTGAAAATTGAATTGAAATTGAATTGAAATTGAATTGAAATTGAATCAATTGAGATTGAAATAAAATTGAATGGAAATTGAATTGAAATTGAATTGAATCTAGATTGAGAGTGAAAATTCCACGATGTGCAGACGGATTAAAAAACATAGAAAATGTATTATCAAACGCCCTTCCTGACAATGAACAACCAAGAAGTCTTTGTCGAAAATATTCGTAAATCAAAACAACAGTTTCGTTCTCGACTCTGAACAAACGACATATTCGCAATTTTTCGTTGGCTCCGAAATTTCGACCAAAACTGATGTTCCGGTTCACGTATTTTGACAAAGACCTCACGGCTGGTCTATGTCATTCGACATGCATTTTCAATATTTGGGCTTAAAGGTATTGTTTAACTTTGTGAGCAGCCGATTTAAAAAAATTCTGAAACCAAGATGAAACATGTGTACAAGTTGATGTATTAGAACTAATAAACCCTGAAAACAACCATTATTGAGAGTGAAAAGCTAAAACTACAAGGCAAACCCCGATTTTGTAAATGGGCGTCTTATAGACGCCTAAATATTACACATAAGTGTATGGGATGAAATTAAGATGGTGTTTCCGGTCACTTTATATTTCAATTTTTGAAGCACTAAATAATTATTTTCGAACGCAATTTTTTCTGGGCTTCACTTTTGTAACATATCACAGACACAGGTTACAAGTGTGACCTTCTAGCTCAGATTAAAAGTCAAACCAATGTTAACCAATCACTTTGAATTCGATTGGTAAAATGCCAATTCGTCCAAACTCTTCAACTATCATTATTTTGATCAACCATCAGTTCGTCCACTATTTACATGGTGTAATTGCCATTTCGCCCACTCATCATTTTGTCTATTAAAGTGAAACTCCAGTAGTTGCAGTAAACACTGATTTCATGAGAAAGTTTGTAAAACAAGGCTTAATTGTCAGTATATCATCGAGGATCTAGATCTGGTACATTTACATTAACTAAACTTTGTGAAATCTTGAAATCTACGCTGAAAAATGTTCACGCCGAAGATCCCCAACATAGATAAGTGCACGTGGAACAATGTATAATTATTGCTTAGAGCGTCGGGCCAGACGCTCTACCCGAATCCTGTGCTTATTTGCTGATTTCTCAGAAATTACACAATTTCTTCCAGAATCCTTTGGCATACTTTATATATAAATACAAACAGACACTTTGGTGGTCATTTCATTGGATTCTATATACGAACTCATTTTGATATCATTACCAAAACTGGAATTTACCTTTAATCAGTTAATCCAACAGCCATGTAGTACATACATCATTTGGTCACATTGAATAAATGGGGCGTTGCAAGTAACTTGCGATCATGTGCAAGTCAATTTTTGTTCCCGAAATCAAGCATATGCCATGCAATTAATTAATTGCAAATTTGCGATTGATTGCTAATCTACTCCATGAAACAAGGAGTGCAAGCTGATTTGCCGTATTGAAAAGTGATCAATCGATTGTAAAATTTCTACAGAATATTTGCGATTGGTTGCAAATATTTTCTTCAACACCCCTAAGTGTTTATTGTGCGAAGTAAATGAAAATAACATGAAAATTAGACTTACTGGTTATGAGACTAATTTTGTGATATAAGAACTGGGTACTATAGACAAAGTAATATGATGAGTGAATCAAGTGGTTGTTAGACAAAATAGCATGAGACTTTGAAGGCAGATAACGCGATATGAGTGGACGAGTTTGCAATAGACGACATGGCAATTTACAACGTGTACTATATTCTTAAAGGGGAATGAAACCTTTGGAACAAATAGGCTTGTGTAGAAACAGAAAAATCAAAGAATAAGAATAAAGAAAGTTTGAGAAAAATCGGACAAATAATGAGAAAGTTATGAGCATTTGAATATTGCAATCACTAATGCTATGGAGATCCTCCTATTGGCAATGCGACAAGGACGTGTGATGTCACTGATGAACAACTTTCCCTTTGGCGGACTATAAAATATCCTCAAAATGTCTCTTTTTGCTTTTTCTTATGATGATACAAACTCTTTGTCCATGATTTATTCTAAAAAAATATGTATTACATGCCATCATGTAGAAAGAACACATGATCTATAGATAGATGTGATAAAAGAGGCAATTCAAGTGATATATATACTAAAGTAATGGGGAGAGTTGTTCACAAGTGACATCACACAGCTTTGTCGCATTGCCAATTTGCTATCTCCATAGCATTAGTGATTGCAATATTCAAATGCTCATAACTTTCTCATTATTTGTTCGATTTTTCTCAAACTTTTGTTGATCTGTTTCTTTGATTTTTCTGTTTTCACTTAAGTTATCTTGTTCCAATGGTTTCATTCTCCTTTAAATCCGGATCCGCAGCGTGAAAGAGGTAATTCTTTGAGTTAATAAATGTAAGTCCGCCATACACGGACTGTATGACGAACTCTTCACAAATTGGATGACGTTGGTCCTACACAAGGACAACGTCAGCTATTGACAAGAACTTATGTAGTTGTTTTATTTAAATATGATAATTATTTATAAAAAGAACAGTGAGTCAATAAAAAAACATACTTACGAAGAAATTTTTCTTTTCAATAAGCATTCACTTATTTAAATGCAATTAAACTAAACAATTTTTTAAATTTAATTGTATTAATACTTTGTACAAATTTTATACAGGATTTATTTTCAAGGATAGAAATATCGGACGAAATATTTTTAACAGCTTTTACAATCGATTACAGCATTTGCCGAATACCGGTAGTTTAAATTACAGAACAGTGATGATATGCATGACATTGGAAATATGTTACATGTATGTAAATTAGAAAACCGATGACGTCACACAGTCAATATATCTTTTTCTGGAAAAAATATATCTATACAAATAAGGTTCGGTAATTGTAATCTTCTCAATAAGTAATGGTCTATACTAGTATGTGAGTAAACCGTTATATGACGGCTTCATGACATGCACAAGTTAATCTACTCGACCCCTTCATAAACCAGCCTAGTAGCTGATGAGCGCTTTTATCTTCAATGAATAGAGGAAAGAAATCAAATAAATCGAGGTTTGATCATAATTGTTTCGGGTGAGCAAGCGGTAGAACTGAGAAATAATCCCCCGAATTCTCATACTCGATTGGACAAACTGCTTAAACCAGTAAGAAATTGCATACTCAAATCTTCAATAGAGAGTGAATCAGAGCTATTTTTTTTCTTTCAGTAACACATTCATAATCAATTCTGTTAAACATTTTTTTCGATTTATTATCTCTTCAACATATATATTTTTTTCCTTTTTTTGTACCCACTGTTTATTAGTATATTTTTTTAATTTACATATTGATAAATACGCCTAGTTGTTGAGTCGCGTTGCATTTTGTTGTGCACAGTACGTATTTCCTTTTTTGAAGAGTTTGCATTACAGATCGTACGTGTATTGCGAATCAAAATGTGATATGAAATACGGAGGGTAAGTCATATCAAATTACATTTGCACTTAAATTTTACACTTGTATTATTGTGAGATTTTTTTCCTTTGTTTCTTGCGTTAATATATGAATATCAACCATTGCTATAACTACTTGAAGAGAAATGCCAGTGTTTGCAGTAAACACGGATTTTAATGAGAAAGTCTGTAAAACCAGGCTTAATTGTCAATTTATCATCGAGGATCTAGATCTGGTTCAGTTACATAAAGTTAACTTTGTGAAATCTTGAAATCTACGCTGAAAAATTTTTACACGGAAGATCACCAACACAGATAGGCACACGTGGGACAGTGTATTATTATTGCTGGAATAAAGACCCGACGGAAGTGACCAAATCTGCGCTTATTTCTCAGCAATTACACAATTTCTTCCAGAATCCTTTGGCACATATTTTTTATTCATACAATCAGACACTTGGGTGGTCATTAAATTAGATTCTGTAAAAAGTCATTTTGATATAGTTACCAGAACTGGAATTTATCTTTAATGCCTTGATTAAAACTGATCATGGACAGGATCATCACAAAAGACTAGCACATAATAGAAACTTGTCAGTCAACCAAACAAAGGAGAATACAGATCGAGCATACTGATCTTAAACAAATAGGAGTAATGCCGAAAATTTGTTAAACAAATTATAATTTCCTCCTATAAAAAGCCTCTTAATTTACTATCTATTGTCCACGGCGGACGGCATTTGAATAGTAATGAGTCAGAAAGAAGAGGATCGAGGGTATTTGAATTCCAGTTCATCGTGGCTTAGCCGTGATCCAGAATAGCCTGGTGGTTGAGTCGCTGCCCGGAAAGCAGTAGATGGCAGGTTCGAATCCCACTGGTTCCATTTTTTTCTGACTTATGATTTTCATACAGATCGAGCATACTGATCTTATGATTTTCATTACAGATCGAGCATACTGATCTTAAACAAATAGGAGTAATGCCGAAAATTTGTAAAACAAAAGGAGAATTTGTTTCAAAGGTCTTTAGTGTATGATTGTGAAAGGACGTTTATCTGACAAGTAGGCCTACTGTTTATCCTATAGTTACTATGGTAACAGCGCCTCTCAGCCAATCATAATCATTTACAGGCTGCGTATTCGAACCACTTCACTCCAATGAAGGGTTTGCACAGAAAACTAGGTATAATCTGAATTACAGGGATTTAAAATTAATCCACGAGGATTGTAGTTAGGAACCAATCGAATTTAAGATTTAGTTTTAATCCTTACAGATTATTTTTCTATCCCAAAATATTGAAATTCGCATCTTTTGAGATCTAGATGTATTTTTAGGATCAAAAGTAAATCTCAAGATTGATTGAAAATTAATTAAAACTTATTTGGATTTATTTTAAAAAGTTCTTTGTGCAAATAAGAGCCTGTGTGTGTGTATTTGAGTTTTGTCAGACGTGTATCAATCAGGTATGATTATTTACGTCTGGGACCGACCTTTAACGTCACCATCCGAAAGACGTGATCAGGGCTCGAACCTCTGCATCAATTTGTAACTTCCCCACAGCTTGGATTACAGGCGCACGCCACAACGCCCAGTAATTATAACGTTCTTAATAAGTAGTGGCCAATATGTGATTTAACCGTTATAGCAAATTCTCCACAGATTCATGACATGTACAATTCATCTGCTCGAACTCTTCATACACCAGCCTAGTAGCTGATGAGCGCTATTATCTTCACTGAATAAAAGAAAGAATCAAATAAATCGAGGTTTGATCATAATTCTTTCGGGTGAACAAGAACTCAAAATCTCATAATCGATTGTATTAAATTCGTAAACGATGCAGAAGGTTCATACTCGAATATTTGATAGAAAGTGAATCTTAGTTATATTTATTGATTGTACTCTTTCCAATACATCACAATTACTTCTTTAAAACAACTTTTTGATTTACTTCCCCAAAAACATTCTTTTGTTTTCTTGTTTCATACTCACTGTTTTAAAAATATATTTTTTATTTATAGATAAATAAAATCATCTTCAAATGTTGTCAGTAGACGGCGTTTTAATATAACGCTGTATTTTTTTGGGAGAGTTTGCAATACAGATCGTACGTGTATTGCAAACCAAATATTGTGTAAAGACAATACCGTCCGATCGTTGTTGGAACGGTCGTAGAGCGGGTGGGGAGAGAGGTTAAATTTCGCTCCCAAAATTGGGGAAAAATCGAAAACAAAAAATAAAAACAATCGAAAATGGTGAACGATAGCGAGCGGTGGTGATTTATTCTCTCCGCTCCAACGACGCTCGGGTCACACCGCCCGGGCGGTATGACCAGCGGCCTATTGCACAAAATTTTTTACCTGAGAAAACTCTGGTAAAAACTGAAAACTAAGGTTAGTCTGTTTTTTGCCATTGACTTTAACACAGGGCAAAAACTCCGGTAAAAACAACCTGAGTTTTCTCAGGTAAAAAGTTTTATGCAACGGGGCCCAGGCCTTTACTGCCTATGAGCGAGTTATGTTAAGTTAATACATGAACATACGCTTATGAACGGTACATCTCATTTAATTTCTTTTACAGAGTTGAACATAAAACATAATTATATAGGAATAGTCTTGGCTTGACATGCCCCACTCTGCCTCTGATGGTCGGTTCAGTGCCTTGCCTCCGCAGCTGGCGATGTCTCTTCCACTCGGCCGTGGTAGTAGGTTCCTTGGCCTCCGTAGCTGGCGTCATCCTCGGAGTAGCCACTAGCTTCTTGTCGAGGCCATGTCGGCTGCTTTCCGAGCGAGCATCGCAATGCAAGGGAGAGAGCGACAGGGCCACTTGACATCACTGAGCCGAATTTCACCGACTTTCTTTCGTTTTCCGTTGTTTTTACAAATATTCCGACCAAAAACTCGTTGGTGAAAATCATCCAATGAGAGCGCGGGCTACTGTGACTCATATTGAATATTCATAAGCACAGCTTGAATGGCGACCCGTGGGTTTAATTGTATTTTTCTTATAACAAACATTGCCATTGTTATATTTCTTCCATGCATCCAAGAAGGGCCGTAAAAGAAATGAAACCATTTTCATTGTCAAGCATTGCAATATCTATTTCACGCCCTAATTAAAACTTCCATCAACAAGTGGGTTTTCAAACAAGACTAGCACACACAAGTTGTTTCAATCAGGGCCCCGTAACACAAAGGTTAGCGATTAATCGCTGAATGAAATGACCAATCAAGATCCTCGTTGCATGCGCATTTTGCTAAGTAGACTGACTATGAACCAATCAGAATTCTTCTTTTAAATTAGCGATCAATCGCTAAACTTTGTGTTACGGGACCCAGGTGATCGTTTCACCAACATTTTCGTCTGACAAGATGTCAGATCGGACAACTTTCCTTGATTTTAATTGGATGAGAAGCACTGTTACTCTGGTAACTGTCGGATAAAACAGAACTTGTCGGTTAAAACGTTTGACAAGTCCCCATTCAGACTACTTAACTCCAATGGAGGGGTCTGCACATCAGACTAGGTACATTCTAAGTTACAGGGATTCAAAATAAATCCAGGTAGATTGTAGTTATAGAGACCAATCGATTTTTTAAATCTAAAACGATTAAACTTTAAATCCCTTGTATTTTTTTATCAAAAGTAAATCTCAAGATCGATGGTACCTAATAACAATCCACTTGGATTTATTTTAAGAAAATATTCGTAAGCTAAAGAGCGACTTTAAGAACAACTGGTGAACCTTTCTTTCGCACTAACCACCACCTTTGATTGAACATTTAATGGTGAATACCATTTATAACAAGAAAGGATCACCAGTCGTTCTTAAAGTCACGTTCACTTACGAACAGCTTTATGAAACATCCTTCCGGACTTATAAATCCATGCAATATTTAGTGTAGAGAGAGTGGGGTGGGGTCAATGAGAGAGAGAGAGGGGGGGGGGGTGGAAAAATAGAGAGAGAGAGAAAAAGGAGGGGATTTAGGAACAGGTGAAATGAGGACAAAAGAATGAAAACAGACATTATGTATTTTCATATATTTTATTTCAACTTAGTGAAAGACTATAGTGAGACTATATAGGCGCCCCTTTCCGACGGCGGCGGCGACGTCAAAACCAAATCTTAACCGAAGGTTAAGTTTTTGAAATGACAGCATAGCTTAGAAAGTATATGGACCAAGTTCATTAAACTTAGCCATAAGGTTAATCAAGTATTACTGAGCATCCTGCCTGAGTTTTGAGTCACATGACCAAGGTCAAAGGTCATTTAGGGTCAATGAACTTAATAATAAATGACAATAAACATTAGTTTGTATACCGCAGCTTTTATTTGGATATATTCAGCTGCGCTTGTTCAGAGCTCTTTTTATTTTGATTTGAAGAGAGCCAATGATGGAGAGCTTCTTATATCGAATGGCAGGCTATTCCATAGTTTTGGGGCAGCATGTGCAAATGCACGATCACCAAGTGTGACTTGAAAAAAAGAAGACTTAGACCATGTTGGGGGAATCAATATCAAAATCTTAACCTAATCCTAAGGTGAGTTTTTGAAATGTCACCATAACTTAGAAAATATATGGATCTAATTCATGAAACTTAAACATAAGGTTAATCAAGTATAGCTGAACATCCGGCTTGAGTTTTGAGTCACATGACCAAGGTCAACGGTCATTTAGTGTCTATGAACTTTGGCCAAACTGGGGGTATTTGTTGATTTACCTTCATAACTTTAAAAATTCATGGATCTGATTCATGAAACTTGGACACAAGAGTAACCAAGTACCACTACCCACCCTGTGCGAATTTCAGGTCACATGATTAAGGTCAAATGCCATTTAAGTTCAATGACCTTTGGCCAAATTGGGGGTATTTGTCGAATTACCATCATAACTTTGAAAGTTCATTGCCTTGGACTAGTTCATAAAACCTGGACATAAGAGTATATCCTGTGCGCATTCGGGTCACAAGACCAAGGTCAAATGTCAATGAACTTAGGCCATAAATTAATGGGGGTATCTGTTGAATTACCATCATAACCTCGACATTTTATAGATCTGATTCACAAAACTTGGACATAAAAGCAATCAAGTATCACTAAATACCCTGTGCGAGTTTTAGGTCACATGATCAAGGTCAAATATCAATGAACGTAGTATTGTATCATATATGAATGTTTTTTTTTTGGTGAATATTTTATAGTAGTTTTCAAAGTCAGCACTGCTGCTATTTTGAATCGCGTGATGCAGGTGAGACCGCCAGAGGCTTTCCACTTGTTCAGTTTCCTGACGCAAATATTCACTGCTGAAAGATACGTGCCGTACAATAAAGCTAAAACAACAACATCATCATCATAACTCATATAACGTACTTCACTTAGATATCAAACATGAAATATCCATATAACTAAAGCCTACATATGCCATATCCACCATTTACCTTATAAAGATTATATTCTGTATTTGGGTTCAATGAGAGAAAACGTGACAGATTTGAATTATTAGCGACCTCGGGTGTTGCGATTTAATATTATCCACTGTATGCATCGGGATAAATTCTAATGACAAGATTGCGACACATTTTGCTTCAGACTCAAGAAGAAGTACGTGAGGAAAGAATCTTCACTTCCATCCAAATTTTATTATTTGTCATTGCTCATTTATAATTATTCGAGGTAATTTGACTTTAATGATACCAAAACGTGGAGTAATTTTCGACAAGTGCGTTCTTTCATCGTAGCTTCTAGTTTAAAGACAGGTAGAAGCACTTCTTGGGGAGTCATTAATAAGCTTTCGATTGTCTGCGGCTGCAACGTATTCCTAGTTCACCGGAAGTGAGAGAGCCGAATGATAGCGAGGTTAATGTAGTCTTTAAACAAGGCCTTGTGTCCGTTATGATATCTATAAAAAAATAATGCCTACCGACTGGAAAAAAAGACATTTCATGGAAGGCCGGGTGAATGCGAGAATTGTGAGCCCAGTCACTAAGGTCATGAAGGTTGCTCGATCTCGCGCTTACTCGGGACGGCTCAATTCTCGTTTCAGCCACTACTTGACGAGGAACATAACCAAGACGCGAGGCCTTGTAAAAAAGGCAAGGTTTACATTAACTTGTAACCTGATGCTGTTGATATCCGAACTTTTCGCTTTTATTACGGGGAAACTCTCTACAACGAACAAATTCCTTTTTAAAAAAGCAAGTCAAATCACAATGGATAGCTGTGAGGCCTTTGTCGAAAGTTGGTGGACCGGGACGCGTTTTTTTTTTTTTTTTTAAAGCCGTACCGCTAATGCGTGAAAATCGCACACATCTACAAACTGCAAATATAAACAAACTCTAACATATCTTCAATTACGTAATACAAAAGTGTAAAATCCACCACATATCATTCAATGACAAAATGTGTAGTTATACAAAATCAACCAGCGCATACATTCGTAATTCTGAAGCTTCGTTATACCGAAGGTTCCGATATTCCGAAGGTTCGTTATTCCGAAGGTTCGTATTTCCGAAGGTTCGTTAATCCGAAAACGAAATGAGGTTCGGAATTCCGAAGGTTCGTTAGTCCGAAAACGTAATGATTAACGAACCTTATTTCGTTTTCGGACTAACGAACCTTCGGAACATCGAACCTTATTTCGTTTTCGGATTATCGAACCTTCGGAATAACGAATCTTTGGAATTACGCCACAAAAGTTCAGATTAATGAACCCTTTTACGTTTTCGGATTAGCGGACATCGAGGTATAGGCAATTTACGTGTTTCGGAATTACGAAGTGTAACCATCACCCAAAATACAATCTTAATTTATAGAATAAAACAGGTGTAATGATGCAAAATATCTCCTACAATATAATTATTGTGAAAGTAAAAACATACCCCATCACATATGCACAGTCTACAAAGTACACTCTAACGATAGTTTAACTTCAATTGCATGCATGGTTGGATACGCATTTTACCTTGGTCCCATCTTCTAAAGAGTGACGATTAATCCGATCAATCTCAACCGTATGGAAAGCCATCCACACCATATTTTCTTCTCCAAAAAGTAAACTAAGAGAATCACACTGAATCTTGAAGAGAATGATTGTATGGTGAATTGTTTTTTTTTAACCTAATCGCTAAGAAAGCATGAATGATTGTAAGCAAGCAACCAGAGGACCGACAGCTTAAGGTCCTCTCCGAGGGACCTGGAAACGAGGACTAATGCCTTGCCAAATGGCACTACCGCATCAAGTAGGAATCGAACCCGGGTCACCGGAATCCGAAACCCCCGCTCCATCGAGTACTGACTGCAGCTATCGCGCCTCTTAATACATCATATCTCGATAATATTTCGAGCAAATTTGCATTATAGATGTTAATGTTGCTGGCCATCCATAGATGTGGTTGATCAAATCAATCGTAATTCTTTGTAAGATGCGGCCTTGGTCTAATGCTCTAATTTCCGATTCATCTACTCAGTATTTTACACTTTGTCAAAAGAAATTTGTACGTTATCATATAAATATACTAATGGAGTTTTACAAGAAATTTGCAATTCTGTCCCTAAATCAATCACCAGGGCGCCGTAACACAAAGGTTAACGATTATTCGCTAAATGAAATGACCAATCAAGATCCTCGTTGCATGCGCATTTTGCTAAGTAGACTGATTATGAACCAATCAGAATTGTTCTTTGAAATTAGCGATCAATCGCTAATCTTTGTGTTACGGGACCCAGGCTTCATATTAATAGTGAAATTGCTAGTGATTGCTATTAGTTGCTAATCTACTTCTAAAATCGACTTCTGTAAACAAGGATTTAACCTGATTGGCTACAGTTAAAATTCATCCATCAATTTTGAAATTGGAACAGAACAATTTTGCAATTGATTACAAATATTTTCTTGCAACAAGTAGTGCTAGAACAAGAAGATTTACAGTCTTGAAAAACAACCCCTTTTAAGGTAAAGGTGTTTTGTGGGATTTGGGGAGAGGAGAGGGGGGGGGGGTCAATGGGCCTTGTATAGAGGCGAGGCATTGCCCAGATCCCCGCCCTATCCACCCTTGAATGGGGGTGATCGTGAAGATGCAAAGTTTAGTTTCTTCGAGGTTTCCAAGACGGGCGTTTGACTAGGTAGTTTTCGCATTTACTACGGGGAAACAATCTTCAACGCATCGATTGCTTAGAAAATGTAAGTCAATTCAGAATGGAGAGCAGAGAGACTTTTGTCGAAAGTTGGTGGACTGTGGGATAGCAGATCATCCAAAGATTTGCCCCAGACGAACAATTGCAAATGTATCGTTATCCAGAGTAAAGAGATTCCGATGCTGTCCCGGTCCAACTTTTGACAAAGGCCTCTCAGCAGCTCTCTGCTGTGATATGACTTGCATTTTCTGAGGAATAAGCCTGTTCACGGTTGTAAACTGCGCACGATCAGAAAAAGGTCATTTGAGATAAGGTGGATTTCAAGTTCACTAACATAGGCATTCGTGATTTGATGATTATTCATGTATTCCTTTCAAAATATTCATTTTATCACATCCAAGCTGAAGAGCAATAAATGGAGCCTTCATAATCACTGGTATTTGACAGAAGCCTCAACAATAGTCAAATGTGCCAAAGGCAGACAATAAAACAGATTTCCAAACTTTATCCCTGGTGTACTATTCTAGTCACCTGGTCTATACAATGCATTTTGTTCTTAGAATTTGAATACTCTACCGGTAAAGCTTACGCAACATTTACATTTGAAAATGATAGTGCTTATATCCTAATTCATTTGAGAAAAGTTGATCATGAGCTAACCGTGAGCTGGCTTATTGGTGCGTTGTAGAAGTGTCTCCGTATATAGTAAATGCGATAAGTCCGGACTTTCTCTTCAGCGACAGAGCAGCGTGTTTTTAAGTACTTGCCTAAAAGGTATAATGGTAAAATAGTATACGACTATGTTGATCCCGCCATTGAAAGTAACAAGCATGATGAAGATATCATAGAGTAAAGGGGGTACGTTGTGACCGGTCACAGCAACGTAGACACCCATGAAGGGTACAGGGAGAAAGGAGCAGAAGAAACAACATATGATGATGAACGGTGTGCGAAGGATTCGCAGGTTCTTTAGTAAAAGTGATGCCTCGGCCTGACGTCGCGGCTCCCCCGATCTCTCTGCTGCGTTAACGTTGATGGGTGATGGTTCCTGCGAAGACCCACAAGCTGTTTCCTCGATGCCATCGCCAGTTTGAACTCTTCCTTGATTTCTCGTCGTGGCAGACGTATCAACCGGTCGGTGTATCTGAATTGGACGTGATTGGATTTGATTGAGATGATGAACGGAGATCTTGATGATGTGGACGTATTGAATTACCAGACAGACGGTAACTACACACAAGTATAGAGCAAAACTGAGTGTATATGGTAAAAATGATGGCTCTCGAAAATCAACGATGCATATTTTAATCGGTGTCATCTGGATGATGTGATACGATTCGTCGTTTATGAATACGACGAGTGTCATAATAGCGAGATTAACTATCGCGGTAATGACATATGCTGCAAGCGTAAGATTGCGAGTAGCTATGCGGCGATAGAGCATTGGCCGTGCAATGAAGAGATAGCGCTCTGTGTTCAAAAGAGCGATAAACCATACACTCATTCCTATCATCGAAAAAGAAACAAATCCAATCGCTCGACATACCGGCTCTCGCCCGGCCGTCCACCCTACCGACCCACCGATCAAATCAGCAACGATTCCGCTAAAGGACATTGACGCAAACATTGCATCCGTAACAGCCTGGCCCATTAAACACACCTTAGTCGAGTCAAACATGGCGTCGGAGGGAATCTTCGGCACAACTTTGAGGATCAGAATATTCCCAATCACAGCAAAAATGTTGAAAGCAACAAATAAAGCGATGGCAAGTTCATATGACGGAATTTGTACGGCAGGGTCGCTAGTTGGCCCAGTCGCCATATTTGGACTTGGTAGTAACAGTTGCAAGTCTTTAATCTTGGTTGTAACACTGGGACATCAATCTATCACGTTCTGTGTCGATTTTTTTGTTTGATTACTGTACAGTGACAGTCCAAAAATAAGGCCTGGTATTTAAGCGTATGAGCTCACGTAAACATCAATGCAATCAATGTATTTAAAGAATTTTTTCAGGACTTTTCCTTTTTTAAGAGAGAGAGAGAGAAATAGGAATATAAAGTGCACATCCACTGTTTCTGTATAACGATGTTACAGTTGTGCCTGAATCCCTGACAGATAAATTAACTCGATGCCTACCAGAGGTAGAGCTGATCCCGTGCAAAGCCTATATGCGAATTGCAGATTGAGTATGATCGGCTTAACAATCTCGTTCTCGACTTTCTAATCTGCTGGTGAATAGTTTGTGACGTCACTCATTTTATGAATCATCCAATCCAATCAAAGTAATGAAGCGCTTTTCCCTGATCAGTTACAATACACAATGATTCAACACCCAAGAATGGTCAGCTTAGTCGATGCAAAGTAGATTTGATCGAATGACTTTCTGGAACTAGTCAACAGAGTCCGTCTTCACTGCAGCAAATCATCGCACGCACCACGAACCGTCCTCTCTGCGCAGATATGTGTGTGCGCTAACGCGCCTGGCGATTTCACCACGAACCGTTCTCTCTGTTACTATGCCCACTGTGGCGTAAATAATTCACTTCAAGAAAATGTAAACATACGGGATGAAACTTTAGAACCTGAACTATCGAACAAAGACACCGGTAAATGATTTCCTATTCTTGTAGGTGCACTTATTTGCTGGTTTTAAAAAACCTTTTTTTTTAAATGCGTTCTCTGCGAAATTAACTTTCGCATATAGTTTTGTAGTAACCACAGGGAAGGGCGTTTCGCCTCCACGTCTCTTGGAAAGGCTGGTCAGTGCGTAGATGAGTGACGATGATCGAGTATTCCGGACTTTAAAACGAGGAATGAGAATGTTATCAATGTATTTAGGACTTGGGTTATTGAGAGACTTGAAGACTAGCAATAAAGCTGTTTAGTTGATCAAAAATGTTCTCCAACTGCGCAGAAATCAATCACTGCCCTCTGGAATAGACTAACGCAATCCAGCAACTCTCCTTCATTGACAGGATCTTTGATGTCATTACTTACGGTATAGATCTGAAAGTGTGAAGCCTTCTCGTTGATCACCGTTTTCAAGTACAAGAAGTCCTTGGAATGACGTCAGTACGAGCATAGTGCGCATGCGCATGACGTTAATTGGTCTGGCGCAAAATAATGATAATGTCTCCAAGAAGTTATGTAATATTGAGGTAATTATCTTTGTATGGTTGTGGGGCTGGATTGTTAGATTGCAATATCTATCTGTATTCTAAAATATGAAGAAATTAAATTGATTTGTTTGTAAAGAATGTATCAAAGCTTTCACATTCACAGTAACAATAGTCATGATAGTAATGGGAGCTGAGAACTCCGCATATAGCCCAATAAATTGGAGTCAAATCGTGTTCAAAATTATACGAGAAAAAAGTCAAAGGTTTCAAATAAAACAAAAAGAGATGTCACTGGTAATTTCCTCATTTGTATAGGCCTAATGTAGACCAGATAGGAGAGGGCTAGGTGCCATGGATCCCCCCAATTTTTACGACTAAGAAAATAAAAGATCAAGAATTAAACTTAAATGAAAAGGGTGAAATGTGATACTATTTTACAAAATCTAAGTAATGATTTTGAAGACAATCCAAGTGGATTGTAATTAGGGACCAATCGAATTTGAAATTCGTTTTAATCCTAAAGATTCATTTTTAAATCTCAAAAGATGAAAGTTCAAATCCCTTAACATTTGAAAGTATTTTAGGATCAAAAGTAACTATTGAAATACACCAGGATTTATTTTAAAAAGCTATCTATGTAAATAAGAGCCTGCAATTAAAATCTTCTTAAAATTTAGTGGCCAATATGTGATTAAACAGTTATATAAAATGCTAACCATCTTCACGAGTTCATCCGATCGACCTCTTCATAAACGAGCCCCGTAGCCATCGGCGGAAATCCCAGGGGGGGGGGAGGGAGGGGCAGGGGGACGTGTCCCTTACTCAAAATAGTATCAAATGTCCCCCTGCTATGTTCGGTCTTTTATGATGAAAAGAAAGAAATTGAAATTAAACATGTATTTTGGACGAGATGACCTTACTTATTGGGTGATAACACATTTTTTTGCTTGTCTAATTTATTTTGGTTGAAATGACCTTACATTTGAGGTGATACCTTTTTTTTTGCTTGTCAAATTTTCCAGCCCCTGGTCCCCTCTACCTTTGGAGACAGATTTCCGCCCTTGCTCGTAGCTGAAAGCGCTATTGTCTTCACTGAATAACTGAAGGAAAATCAAATTAACTGAGGTTTGTCAAAACATTTGTTGCTTGGCTTTTTATTATACCAATCTATGCCATTTGCCAAGAGTCAAAGAGGTAATGCATTGTTATAGTTCCAACAAAGTTTATTTCCAAGTCAAAATTTTCGACGTAAATCTCACGTCTTCTTCAGGGATACAATAAAGCTCACACACACACACACACATATAAATACATATATACATTGATATTATATATATATATATATATATATATATAAAGACAAGCATGGTGTACTTGGGGATGCACAACACAGTTTCCTCAAGGGTCGATCATGCGAGACACAGCAGCTCTTGTAGAAGGCTATGGAATAGAGGTCAGGTAGATTTAATCATCATGGACTTTTGTAAGGCCTTCGATTCACTGCCTCTCAAACGCCTACTCAGAATCTACATAGTACCGGAGTTCGCTTTAACACCCTCCAGTGGATTGATTAGTTTTTAACAAATCATCACCAGCAAGTAGTCGTACAAGGTGAAACCTCAGACAAGTGTGATTTAACATCAGGCGTCCCGCAAGGGACGGTCCTCGGACTCCTCCTGTTCCTCGCATAATATGCATACTGTATATCAACGATAATCCTTCTGGGATGTACTCCAACGTTCGGCTCTTTCAGATGACTGTATTGTATACCGAGACATACATAATACTAGGAACACCGAAATCTTGCAAGGTGATCTAAAATTCAGGGGCGTTGATCCATTTTTCAGATGGGGGGGGGGGCAAAATCATTAACGTTCCAAAGGCGCTCGATCGTACAAAACACCCACCCACACATAAACATATATATATATATATATATATATATATATATATATATATATATATATATATATATATATACAGTGCATATCAAAAAAAAAGTTTACACTTTGAAAAAGCCCTGGGAATTAAAAAATATACATGTGGGTATTTTTGTCACATGTAATCTTGGGCTTGGGTCTTGTCTATCTAATGCAAGTAAAAGTTTTGACAGAATGTTACACTTGAGTGACCACTGTCCATTTTTGTAAAGCTTGGAGAAATCTGTTTGCGCAGAAATGCTCGTTTTCACACTTTGTAAAGGGGAAAGCAAATCAAACTTACCCTGCGAAACATTTCTCATCCATTTCCCTTGAACTTTTAGTCAATTGAAATTAAACGGATACATTCAAGCATTTTGTAACAAGTTTGCCACCCAAATTGAAATTTCAACACTTAGTAAGCACAACCTTCACCCTTCTTGTGCCAACTGGATCTGAAGACATAACTTAATCTGAACAAAAGTTTATATCAGACATCTCCAGCATTTTTTCACTAAGTTTGTATCATTTAAAGTGGGTTTACAATTCATTTTTCATTTAATACTTGTTTCTCCACTCTTTTCTCAAGCTTGAAAATGATTAATAAAATGAAAATGGAGCCAAAGCCATTTCATGTAAATCACAGCTCAGTGTAAAGCAAATATCGTCACGATGGCCTCGGTGTGTGGGAGAGTGGGGTGGGGCGCAATGCACTCTTCGAAATGTTTTGGCAAGGAAACAAGTTAAAAAAGGTAAAACATATCATCAAATCAATTTTACTAGCTAAATTCCTCGTGTTCTTCATGATTAAGGTCTACTTTTATTCGCATTACAATCATTTTCAGATTTCTGCGCAAATCATTTTTCACTAACTTTTCAAAAGTAAGTGGTGCTCGCTCAAGCGGAAATATTTTTCGGCAGTTATACCGTCATTTGCTTAAGTGGATCTGTACCAATGTTAAAATGTGGAAAAATCTTTAAGATATTACAAGTATATAATTTTACAAGATTTTTTTCTAAGTGTAAACTTTTTTTTGGATACGCACTGTATATATATATATATATATGTATATTTTTTTCAGACTGAAATATCAAAATTTTCAGCTCGCGCTTCGTGTTCGCATCTATTCTTCTTTAAGATACAAATCTTTATATATATATATATATATATATATATATATATATATATATATATATATATATATAAAGATTTGTATCTTCAGCATATTTTGTATATATATATATATATATATATATATATATATATATATATATATATATATATATACAAAATATGCTGAAGATAAATGGTAATGCTTTCAATGCCAATATAGTTTTTATTTACTCAAATTTTCGACGGACCTCCGTCTTCTTCAGGAGTATATACAATGTGTGGTATCAATCAGAGAGCGCATCCTCAGACAGATGTTGTTATGATGACTGGCTGAGGTTGCGCGCCCTTCACAGAAACATACATAGTAACGCTTGTTTGTAATTATCTAATTGTTACGTAACAAATAATATTGCGCAATAACATTTCTTGTTACGCAACAATAAGAAATTTAAGAGATGAGATGATAGAACGAAGATCAAATTGGTTAAGAGAAAATGGTTCTCTCGAAAGTATTAAGTACCGATATGTATTATTGAGCAATAAGAGAAATTCCTGTGTGATACGACGCCAAACATCGTGGCGCTTGTCAAAGTATTTTTTTTTCTTTTTAAGAACGAAACTAACGAAAGAATGAATATCCGCTTAGGAATCCCAGAACTCGGTTCATACCATCACCCTCAAAGCTCCTACATTTAACAATTATTCGTAGTTCAGCGGTTCTTCTCTCGTCCGCTGATTTGTATCCTCCCCCAAATATGCACTTTCACATCCGCTAACGAATGTCCAGGAAGGCAGAAATGTCTGGCAACAGGAAGGTCGGTAGGTTTCTTCTGAATAGATGATTTGTGGTTATTGAAGCGCATTCGGAATTTCGTGCTGGTTTCACCAATATAGATTGCTTGGGGGCAACGTGCGCAGAGCAAACAGTAAAGCACGTTACTGGCATCGCAGTCATGTCTCTGCGGGTGCAGAGTAACATGTCTCTGCGGGTGCAGAGTAATATATATATATATATATACAGTGCGTCCCCCCAAAAAACTATACACTTTTGAAATGGCTGCCAAATAAAAATTGTAGCACTTTGGGGAAAAAGACTTACATATATGGAAAGCCAATAAAGTCAACATTCAAATGACACCAAAAAGTTGGAAAACTATTCATGCTTGAGTGAGCACTGCCCACTGAAACAAAGGGTATGAAAACTAGGGTGGGCTGAAATTAGCCTTCCAATTTATGTTAGTTTTTGAGATACAAATCCTTTCGAACTTGCAAAGTTAATGGCGTTGTGATAAATTAATGATCATTCGTGACTAGTTTTGGTTGCTTAAGGAAATTTTTTGAATTATTAAATTGAACTTTAATGCATGAGTGAACATAAATTACACTTTTTGGGCAGCATTTCAACTTTATCATTTGGATCTCTTTTGGGGCAGCATTTCAACGTTATCATGCGGATCTCAACAGTGTGTTCATGGGAGTCGGCAGAAAAGGGGATGAGATTCATGTAGGACTTAAGTGGGAGGAATAGGTTGATGGAATAAGGGTCAACAGAACATTCAGCCCCGCTCCCTCCCTCTTTCCCGCCCTCCCCTCCTGTTAATTGAGAGGCTATGGCTATTGTCATGTACGTGTGAAGTCCAGAGCAGAATGTTGATTCAATGCTTAATTCTGAATTGGGGCATCAACTTTTTCCTATCAACAATTTATCAGTAAAACAACTCATTCATTGTGCAATGTGATCATCAAACATTCATTTTTTTTCAATAAATTACTTCATTAATTATCATAATCAATAAATTTCTTGGTAATCATTCAATAAAAAAAACTGACCATCAGCCACCAGTCACTTGGCAGTTAAGTTTTGAACAGGCTACAATCCAGGAAGTGAGACAGAGAGAGAGGGGGGGGGGCTGGGAAATGGAGAGGGGAGGGTACATATAAGTTTTAATCTGTAAAAGGACAAAACGAAGAGGAATGCCCTTTTAACCAAGTCTTAGCATATCTCGCCCTCTTGCTTGTAACAGGTACCATCACATTACTCTGACTCTCACGAAGACACTTCTGAGGTCCACAAGATGAATATGCTACACTAAAATTACAATTCCTGTTCACTCATGCATTACATTTCAATTTAGTAACTAATGAAATTTGCCTAAGAAATCATAACTTTCCTCACTCATAAATAGCATGACACCCTAAGCTTTGTAAGTTCCAAAGGACTAACCTTTCAGATAACTGTAAGGGCTAATTCCTGTCCAGCCTAGCCAAGCTTACATCTCTCAGGAGGAGATAAGTGGGGGGGAGGGTAGATATGGAGGGAGGGGTTGCTAAATGTTCTGTTGACCTTTATCCCATCAAAGTACTTCACCTACCTAAGTCATATTACCCCCTCTTCTCCTGACTGTCATGAACACATTGTTGAGATCCACATGATAAAGACAAAATGCTGCACTAAAAATTGCAATTCATGATCACTCATACATTTAATTTTGATTAAATAATGCATTTAAATTATCACAAACAACAATTTTATCACATCTGACCTTTAATTCACCAAATAACCCTCAACTTTGCAAGTACCAAACAAAAAAAAAACCTGAAAGACATTGGAAGGCTAATTCCAGCCCACCCTAATTTTCATACCCTTTGTTTTATTGGGCAGTGCTCACTCAAGCATGAATAATTTTCCAACTTTGTGGTGTCATTTGAAAGTTGACCTTATTGGCTTTCCATATCTATAAGTCTTTTCCCCCAAGGTGCTACATTTTTTATTTGGCAGCCATTTCAAAAGTGTATAGTTTTTTTTGGGACGCACTGTATATATATATATATATATATATATGAATCATGAGACACAGACACGTATCTCACCAACAAATTAATGCGAGCGCGAAGCGCGAGCTGATTTTTTTAGTATACTGATAGGAAAAGCGTGCCTATTTAGGACTGTTTGTAGTAACTCATGAGGAGGATACATATCTCACTACACAGAAAGTATGAGTGTCGAGAGTGAACTGAAATTTCTTTATATTCTGACCTGAAAAATTGATATTCTAAGCATTTTTGGTACCAATGATAAAGATTTGTATCTAAAAGAAGAATGGATGCGAGCGCGAAGCGCGAGCTGAAAATTTGATATTTCGATCTGAAAAAATGACAGTTTAATGGACGTTTTTGATAAAGAACAAGATATATATTCCAGAAAGATGATTGCAAATCGAAGCAGGAGTTCTTTTGAGGCTTAGAACTGAAAACGGGACATTTACATTCACCTATTTAATCATGAAAAGTATAGTTTTTTGCTACAGAAATGATGCGAGCACGAAGCGCGAGCTGAAATTTTTTATATTCCAATCTGAAAAGCGGACATTTTGAGCACGATTTTAAATAAAGAATGAGTTATGTATATCAATCTCGCTTGCTGAACATTACAATCTTGGCATATCCGGAATTATTGGGGGGGGGGGCAAAACGATATCTTTGCCCACCAATAGTTTCATTGGTGGGGCGATCACCCCCTGCCCCCCACCTCCCAGCATCGACGCCTCTGCTAAAATTAAATACATGGGGAAAAGGTTTGACAGATGTCATTCAATGCCTCTAAATGCTTTCAAATGAGAATCACACATAAGACAAAAACCAATCCAAGTCAACTATAGGCTCGGTAATGTCACATTAGAAGTTCAATATTATCCCTATCTCGGTGTGGAGTTATCAAAGGACCTATGTTGGTCAACTCATATTGAACAAATCTCATCAAAAGCCGATAAGATGTTGGGACTTCTAAAAAGAAATCTGCATTCTTGTCGCATTCGTACAAAGGACATTGCGTACAAATCTTTAATAGTTTACGGCCAAGTAGTCGATTTGACATTTTCCGAACCTAGAAATATTCTTTCCGATGAATTTTTTTTCTCGATTCGGGTTCCTATGGGGTCCTAGAACAAATTCAGCTTGGTTGCCCAAAGTTGCCAATTGGGCAATTTTGCTAATTTGCATAAATCCAAAATGGCCGCTAGCCATCTTGAAAACCTAACTTTTGAACCCCTGTCCACAAAATAATGAGTAATGACTCGTTTTAGGGGTTTAGAGATATGTAGAACCGATTTCTGTAATCATTTTTGCAATATAAGGTCATCTTCAGGTCAAATCCAAGATGGCCGCCATATGACGCCATCTTGAAATATCAACTTTTGAACCCTTTGCCCCAGAATCACGAATAATAAATCTATTCATGAGTCATTTGGTATGCTGATTCAATTCATGCAGTTATTTTGCACAAAGGATAATCTTCAGATCAAATCCAAGATGGCCGCCAACCGCCATCTTGAAAAATTACTTTCTGAGGCTTATACGTGCAAAAACAAGGAAAATTTAGAACAGGTTCAACATAGGGCAGCTAGAGTCACTTTGAAGGATTACAGCAAGGAGTGTAGTGGGGGGACTCGACCCCAAAAGTGGTAGGGATGTGCCGCGGGCGAGACAAAAAATGGGGGCCTTGGAGCGGGCTTATTGTAAAAAGGAGGGTCCTAGGAACGGTCTTCGGAACTACAAATGTTTGTGAAAACGGGGGTCCTTGGAACGGATCGCCGAGTGAGTATGCATCCCCATGGAAAGAGAATGCGTGCATGATGCAGCTAGCGCGGCCTCCGCCGGGTGCGCTCGCGCAGAGGTGATGGTCGGATAGCGCTCTGCGGCCGCTTTTCACCAAAAATGCAGCTCATTGCAGCATACAAATGCGACCGGAACGGCGTAACGAAAAATATGCGAAGCTTTGGCATGTTTGGAGCGGATTTCTTTCTTCTTTTTTTTCTCGATGAGAAAAAAATGCTATGCCTTGGAGCGGCTATCTTTGTTCTGTTTCTCATAAAAATACTATGCCTTGGAACGGAAATTTGAGTGTAAAAATTGGGGTCCCCTCCGCGGCACATACCCACTATGCATTATATACTGAGTGCCCCCCCCCCCGGGTGTAGTGTCACCAAAATGGTTCAAAAACTAAAGTGGGATGCACTGAAAGTCCGCAGAAGTAAGGCAATTAGGCTGGCAACCTTGTACAAAGAGACACACGGATTTGTACCCTCCAACATATCAGCCCACTTTCAATCACAAAACCCAACCAGCTGTAGATATCAAACTAGACAAAAGGGATCGAACTCTCCAATACAACTCAATGAGATCAAATAAAGACTGCAACCGACACTCCCTGTATCCGAAAAACATCCCAGAATGGAACCTTCTTGGTGAGGATATCGGAAATTCCAAAGACATAGGAGTATTCAACTCAAACTTGAAAGTTTTGATATCAACACCCTTGTCTCAAAAGCACACTACCAAAATTAACTGTGTTTAGCGGTTGACCCCCAAAACCCAAACGTACGCGAAAACCAGATGCTGGTGATTGTACGTCAACGGACAGAAACAGATACCAAAAAAATCAAGGCTATGAAAGTAAAATTTATTGAGAATTTAGTAAATCTATGAAATATGGTATTGCACATTTTCTAAAACGATCTGTTTTTCATTATCTGAGCAAAGTTGGGAACACTTCTTAATGAGATTGAGACATTTTTTTTGCAATAGATGTGAGGGGCTATAACCTCTCTCTTAATTACTGAAATGTGCCTATTAAAGATTGTTGAAACTTGGCTATGTAAAAATATTGTTCATTTTGACTTTGTGCAGTGCGCTTGTAAAGTTTGTTAAGTTTCTTTTGGAACACAGTTTACTTTCTTTTACCTTCGAGACACAAGTCATTCATAGACTGCGTATTCAAACTACTTTACTCCAGGGGAGGGTCTGCAGAACAGACTAGGTAAACTCTAAACAGAGATTTCAAATAAATCAAGGTGGATTATATAGTTAGGGACCAATCGAGTTCGAGATTTATAAAATATTCATTTCTAAATCTCAAAATATTACAATTCGACTCCCTTGAAATTCACAAGTAATTTTAGGATCAAAAGTAAATCTTAAAATAGATAAGTAGAGTGGAAGAGCCGTGGTGTAGTGGTTCTGACTCTCGCCTTGTAAACAGAGGGTCGTGTGTTCGAATCCCACCGCGGTCTAGTGTCCTTTGTCGAGGCGTTAATCCACACTTTGCCACTCTCGACCCAGGTGCTAAATGGGTACCCGGTAGGATGCGAAAGATATTGTATGTTTGATTTTGCCAGCGCCATAATGTGGCTGCGATGAAAGCAAGGAATGCTCCCCGGGGAGTGGAAATTGTGCACTTTTCGTGCTTGATTGAAATGAATCCAATGACCGGGGTAATAATGGTTACACTTCCCGAAGCTTGGTAATTCCGAAGGTTCTTTATTCCGAAGGTTCGTAATTCCGAATGTAACGTAATTTGCCTATACCTCGATGTTCGTTAATCCGAAAACGAAAAAGGGTTCGTTAATCCAAACATTTGTGGCGTTATTCCGACGGTTCGTTATTCCGAAGGTTCGATAATCCGAAAACGAAATAAGGTTCGTTGTTCCGAAGGTTCGTTAATCCGAAAACGAAATAAGGTTCGTTGTTCCGAAGGTTCGTTAATCCGAAAACGAAATAAGGTTCGTTAATTCGAAAACGAAATAAGGTTCGTTTTTCCGAAGGTTCGTTAATCCGAAAACGAAATAAGGTTCGTTAATCCGAAAACAAAATAAGGTTCGTTAATCCGAAAAATGAAAACCGGGAAAGCAGAGGCAAGGGTGAGGGGGCAGTTCAATTGTTATCAGGATGGGAAGGCAAGGGCGGCCGAACGAATTTTCGTTTGGGGGGTAAAGCCAAAAAATGAAACTCATACGTCAAAATGGACACTTTGGTGATATTTACACCTTGAGATTATCATCTGCTTGAAGTCATTGTGTGTTTGATAGTGATTAAGTAGAGAAAAACCTTTTTTGAAGTGATTTCTTATTATGGCAAAACGTATATTTAGGCTTTATTTTTCGGGAGAGAGTATAATGAGCGAGCGGCTTGGTAAAACAAATTCAAAGGTGAAGTTGTAAAACGTTTTTTTTTTGGTCAGTTATTCTTAAAATGGCATTATTGTGAGGTGTTGCGAGCGTGAATCACAAGCTAAAACTTTAGGGTATTTCAATAAAAAATGAAAATAAGTGTTTAAAAATCCGAGCAGATTTCTGCTGTCATTAAACAGATGTGCATCTAACTAAAAAATTAACACAAGCGCAAAACGCGAGCTTAAACATACTGACCAGAAAAGGAACCTGTTAAAGAAAGCATTTAGTGACCTCTTTAGGATGCATATTTCACCAATCGTATGAGAGTGCGAAGCGCAAGCTGAAAATTTGCAATATTCCAGCCTGAAAACTTAACTTGTATACTTTAAAAAAAGTATTTTATTTCGAAAAACACGAAAAACGGCATATTCATTTTTGAAAAAGGAACTTTCCCATTTTGGAAAATATTAATTTCCCTGTTTTTTTTCATTTCATTTTGGGGTGCAAGTGCCCCTGCCTCCCTCCCGGCGGATCCAACTTTCGTCAAATGGGGGGGGGGGGGGCAAAAAAAAATTTCAGCCATATTTTCCTCGATCGGCAGCTTAAAGTTTATTTCTGTTTGTTTCTTTGAAAGGGTAGTCCTAACAGTCAATAATTAGCTTTATACTTATAAAATAAAGTAAATATGTAATAACATGATAAACCCTTTTCAAATAATGCGAGCGCGAGCTATATATATATTTTTTAATATGATAGGCAATATGTTTGTGATCTTCAAAACGAGATGCCTATGTAACTAAATTTAGATAATAACTGCGAGCAAGAAGCGCAAACAGAAATTTTAAATATACATGTATAAGCTCTGACCTGATCTAAAAGGGAAATTTTCAGAACTTTTTGCAGTTAGCCATGAAGACGATGCGTGTTTCAATCAGTGGCGGCGGAACATATTTTCCTGGGGGGGGGCAAAGCCAAAAAAGGGCCAATAGGGGCAATTTGGTGCAAACGTATATTTTCACCATGAGATTATCATCTGTGTAAAGAGGTTGTGTGTTTTGTAGTAATTGAATTGAGCAAAAAAATTTAAGTGATCACTGATTGATAAAGTATTATTTACGTTTCATTTCTGCGAGCGTAGCGAGCAAGCGGTTTTGGGGGGAAAGAAATCAAATCTGAAGATGTAAAATTCGCCTTTTTGGTCAATTACTGTTAAAAAATATTCCTTGTGAGATGTTGCGAGCGAATCACGTGCTCAAACTTTTGGAAATTTCATGTAGGCCTAGAATGATAATAATGATATAGATATTATTAGAGCGGTGTTGGCTCAGTCGGTAACGCGTCTGCCCGTCGAACCAAAGATCGTGGGTTCGAGTCCACCCCGGGCGGATGACTGAAGTCAGTGCGTTGTGTGTAAACGTCTCTCCCATGTTTCATAGATTGCAGGCTATGTTACAATGGAAAACACTCCGTCCCTCGGATAGGACGTTAAATGGAGGCCCCGTGTAGAGGAGAGTCACCCCCTTTGCACGTTAAGAACCCACTGAACTATTCGTATAAGAGTAGGGGGAAACCCCGGTGTAGTGGTCCACCTGCATTCCCCCAATCAGTTATATCGGGAAGAGAGACCTGCGGGTCATAGTGATTCAGTTCGCTTTTCGCCTCCCAGGCACAGGTGACGCCAAAACAAATAATAATACCCTGGGAAGCCACTTCAGTTCTGAAAACTGTTCTCCCAGCTATTATTATTATTTTTTTACAAGAATGCTTGAAATGTCCAGTTTTCAGGTTGGAAAATCGGAAAATTTTGGCTCACGTTTCTCGCTCGCATCAAGTATTGTTTATTGAGGAACTCATTCTATTCCTGATTACAAAAAAAATATAAAATGTCCAGTTTTCAGGTGGAATATCACAAATTTTAAGTTTGCGGTTCGCGCTCTCATTATTTAGTTCGTGAGATATATATTCTATTCATGAGTCACTAAATGCAGTCCTTAAAAGATTACTTAGAAGCCTGTTGCATAAAACTTTTTACCTGAGAAAACTCTGGTAAAAACTGAAAACTAAGGTTAGTCTGATTTCCGCCATTGACTTTAGCACAGGGCAAAAACTCCGGTAAAAACAACCTGAGTTTTGTCAGGTAAAAAGTTTTATGCAACGGGCCCCAGGTCAGTATATAAACAAATAACAGCTCGCCCTCGAGTTAATTCTTTAGAAAGATACACATTTTTCTCACGATTACAAAAAATGCTCAGAATGTTTAAGTTCACGTCTTGATACATGAAATGTCTACTAGTTTGAGCTTGCGATTCGCGCTTTCAACATCTCACAAGGATCATTATTAGTATTACTAGCAGAAGCTGTTATTAAAAATGACATCCCCTCCAATACAAATCCTATTATCTAGAGGTTACTCGCACGCGACCAACACACTTGATCCCCGCATCTTTAAACCATTTGATTAGGCAGCAATTGCTCAGATAAAATCGAAATTAGCCTATGCTTGATCAGGGCGCCTATTCTTAATGAAATACATGCTTTTGGCCACAACACACACATGTATCATTGCATAATATCGTTTAATCTTGTAATGACAACACCGTTGTTACCAAAATGAATAATTTTCATTTTCGGAAATACGAACGTTATTAAATTTTCGGATTAACGAACCTTATTTCGTTTTCGGATTAACGAACCTTCGGAATTACGAACCTTATTTTGTTTTCGGATTAACGAACCTTATTTCGTTTTCGGATTAATGAACCTTATTTCGTTTTCGGATTGACGAACCTTCGGAATTACGAACCTCATTTTGTTTTCGGGTTAACGAACCTTCGGAATTACGAACCTTATTTCGTTTTCGGATTGACAAACCTTCGGAATTACGAACCTTATTTCGTTTTCGGATTGACGAACCTTCGGACTTACGAACCTTCGGAATTACGAACCTCATTTTGTTTTCGGGTTAACGAACCTTCGGAATTACGAACCTTATTTCGTTTTCGGATTGACAAACCTTCGGAATTACGAACCTTATTTCATTTTCGGATTGACGAACCTTGGAATTACGAAGCTTCGGAATTACGAATGTATGCGGGTAATAATATGCTGTAACCCGCTTTGGGCCATTCTGGGAAAAGTGCTTTATAAAAATTGGCTATTATTATTATTATTATTATTATTATTATTATTGGTACCCAATTGAAATTAATCTGGTGGGTGGTAAAGTTGATCGTAAGTTAAGAGCGATCTTAAGAACGACTGGTTATTTTTTTCTTGCGCGCTAACCATCACCAATGAATATTTTTGCATACATCATTTACCACAAGAAAGGATCACCAGTCTTTCTCAAAGTCGCTGTTAAATTGTATACGAAGAGCTTTATAAAACACCTACCCGGACTTGCAAATCCATGCAAAAGAGAGTGTAGAGAGAGGGGAGAGAGGAGAGGGGGGGGGGCGGATGGAGAAAGAAAGAGACATGTGTCACAGTGTGCGTGTGTGTGTGAGGGGGTGGGGTGGAAAGAGAGAAAAAAAAGCGAGGGGATATGTGGAGCAAGTGAAATGAAGACAAAATGAATGAAAAGAGACAATGTATTTTCATATATTTTATTTCGACTTGGTGAAATTCATCTCATTTTTCAGTTTACTGGCGCAAATATTTACTGCTGGATGCGCGCCGTAATAAGCTAAAACAACAACAAGATCATCATCATATATCATCTAACGTATTCCTTTCATTATAGATATCAAACATGAAATATCCATATAACTAAAGTCTACATAATATGCCATATCCAATATTTACCTCATAATGACTATATTCTGTCTTTGGGTTCAATGAGAGAAGACGTGACAGATTTAAATTTTTAACGACCTCGGGTGTTGCGATTTGATATTATTATCTATTTTTATACATCGTGATAAATTCTAATGACAAGTTTGCGACACATTTTGCAACAGACTCGACAAGCAGTATGTCACTTCCATCCAATTATTATTCATTTGTCAGTGCTCATTTTTACATAATATTAGCAAGGTCAGCATGCTTAAGGCCTGGTCACACCGTCCGAGCGTTGTTGCAGCGGTCGTGGAGCGGTAGGGAGAGGAGGTCGAATTTCGCTCACAAAATTGGGTGAAATCGCAAATGAAAATCTAAAACAAAAAACAAACAATCGCCGCTCTGCAATCTCTCCGCTCCACGACTGCTCCAACAACGCTCGGGCGGTGTGACCTTGCCTTTAGGCATAATTATCCGAGGTATAATTTGACTTTAATCACACCAAATCGTGGAATAATTTTCGACAATTGTGTTGTTTCATCTTAGCTTCTAGTTTAAAGACAGGAAAAAGCACTTCTTGAGAGTCATTGCATTGAGACAGCAGAATGATAGCGAGGTTAATGTAGTCTTTAAACAAGGCCCTGTGTCCTTTATTATACTTATCAATGCCTACCGACTGGGAAAAAAGACTATTCGTGATTTAAGTCGCTCGATCTGGCGCTCAATCGAGTCGGGTCAATGCTCTACTTCACCTGCTAGTCTCGTCTCAGTTACTACTTGTCGAGGAATATAGCAAGGTCGCGATGTGTATAAAGGCTACGTTAACAATGACTTGTATCAAACCTGATGCAGTAGTTAAAGTTACGGTTTAACTATGAGCAGCCGATTTAAAAAAAAAATCTCAAATGAAGATGAAACATGTGTGCAAGTGCATGTATTAGAACTAATCCGGGGGGGGGGAGCACTCAGTATAATGCATAGTGGGTATGTGCCGCGGAGGGGACCCCCATTTTTACACCCAAATTACCGTTCCAAGGCATAGCATTTTGGTCTTATTGAGAAAAAATCAAAGAAAGCCGCTCCAAGGCATAGCATTTTGTTCTTATCGAGAAAAAAAGAAGGAAAACCGCTCCAAAGCTACGCATATTTTTCATTACGCCGTTCCGGTCGCATTGATCTGCTGCTATTTTGGTGAAAAGCGGCCGCCGAGCGCTGTCCGACCATCGTCTCTGCCCGAGCGCACCCGGCGGAGGCCGCGCTATATAGCTGCATCATGGACGCGTGCCCGTTCCGTAGGGGTGCATACGCACGTACTCACACGCAGGCGATCCGTTCCAATTAAGAACCCCCGTTTTCACAAAATTGTAGTTCCGAAGCCCGTTCCGAGGACCCTCCTTTTTACAATAAGCCCGCTCCAAGGCCCCCGTTTTTTGTCTCGCCCGCGGCACACCCCTACCACTCATTTGGTCGAGTGCCCCCCCCCCGGTAACTAATAAACCCTTAAAAATAACCACTATTGAGAATGAAAAGCTAAAACTACAAGGCAAACGCCAATTTTGTAAATAGGTGTCTTATAGACGCCTAAATACTACACATAAGTGTATGGGATGAAATTAAGATGGTGTTTCCGGTCACTTTATATTTCAATTTTTGAAACACTAAAGAAATATTTTCGAACGCAATTTTTTTCTGGGCTTCATTTTTGTAACATATCAAAGACACAGATGTCAAGTGTGACCTTCTAGCTCAGATTTTTTTAAAAGTCAAACCAATGTTAACCAATCACTTTGAATATTCCACACTTTCTTTTACATTACGGAGAAACTCTCTACAGCGCATCCTTTGATGATGCAAGTCATGATCACAGTGGAGAGCTGAGGGGCTTTGGTCAAAAGTTGATGGACCGACCGGCGCAGCATCATCTCTGGACAACAACATAATTTTAATTGGTCTTCCAGTGCAAATCTTCGAATGATCTGCTGTACCCGTCCACCAATTTTCGAAAAAAAACTCTGAGCTCTCCATCGTGATTTTAATTGCTTTTTCAAAGGAATCGATGTGTCGTGGAGAGTGATCTCCCTTTGCGAAACTACCTTTTCTGTAAGGGGCGGGGGTTACAATAGCCCTGGACAAGGCCCCATGTCTAATATGACGTATATTTCAGAAGCTGAGCGAGTACAAGTAAGAAAAGACGAATCGCTCAAACCCTGGTAAACGATTGAGATTTTACAGACATGCATCTATGTTATATTGGAATTGTCGGATGTCATAAAAGTCCTTTCATGAAGCGCATCCCTAATCAGTACTATGTGTGGTTTGTCGCGGAGCAAATGTCGCATTTTGGGGGAGCATTTGTCACCGGAGCATGTGTCATGGATTCCCGTAGTAAATGCGAAAAGTACGGACTTTCTCTTATTCAGCAATAGAGCAGCGTGTTTTTAAGTACTTGCCTAAAAGGTTGAATGGTAAAATAGTAGACGACGATGTTGATCCCGCCATTGAAAGTAAAAAGCATGGTGAAGACATCATAGAGTAAAGGGGGTACGTTGTGACCCGTCACAGCAACGTAGACACTCATGAAGGATACAGGGAGATATGAGCAGAAGAAACAGCATATGATGATGAATGGTGTGCGAAGGATTCGCAGGTTCTTCAATAAAAGTGATGCCTCGGCCTGACGTCGTGGCTCCCCCAATCTCTCGGCTGCGTTCACGGTGATCGGTGGTGGTTCCTGCGAAGACCCACAAGCTGTCTCCTCGATGCTATCGCCATTTTGAACTCTTTCTTCGTTTCTCGTCGTGGCAGACGTATCAACCGGTCGGTGTATCTGAATTGGACGTGGTTGGATTTGATTGAGATGATGAACGGAGATCTTGATGATGTGGACGTATTGAATTACCAGACAGACGGTAACTACCCACACGTGTATAACAATATAGAGTGTATATGGTAAAAATGAAGGCTCTCGTAAATCAACGACGCACATTTTAAACGGTGTGGTCCGGAGGATGTGATACGATTCGTCGTTTATGAATACGAAGAGTGTCATAATAGCGAGTTGGACTATTGCGAAAACTACGTATGCTGATAGCGTAAGATTGCGGGTAGCTATGCGGCGATGGAGCATTGGCCGCGCGATGAAGAGATAGCGCTCTGTGTTCAAAAGAGCGATAAACCATACACTGATACCTATTACCGAAAAAGAAACAAATCCAATCGCTCGACATACTGGCTCTCGCCCGGCCGTCCACCCTACCGACTCACCGATCAATTCAACAACGGGTCCGCTAATGGCCATTGACGCAAACATTGCATCCATAACAGCCTGGCCCATTAAACACACCTTAGTCGAGTCAAACATGGCGTCGGAGGGAATCTTCGGCACAACTTTGAGGATCAGAATATTCCCAATCACAGCAAAAATGTTGAAAGCAACAAATGAAGCGATGGCAAGTTCATATGACGGAATTTGTACGGCAGGGTCGCTAGTTGGCCCAGTCGCCATATTTGGACTTGGTAGTAATAGTTGCAAGTCTTTAATCTTGGTTGTAACACTGGGACATCAATCTATCAGGTTTTGTGTCGATTTGTTTGTAAGATTACTGTACAGTCCAAACATAAGGCCTGGTATTTAAGCGTATGAGCTCACGTAAACATCAATGCAATCAATGTATTTAAAAAAAATTTTCAGGACTTTTCCTTTCTTAAGAGAGAGAGGAATATAAAGTGCACATTCACTGTTTCTGTATAACGATGTTACAGTTGTGCCTGAATCCCTGGCAGATAAATTAACTCGATGCCTACCAGAGGTAGAGCTGATCCCGTGCAAAGCCTATATGCGAATTGCAGATTGAGTATGATCGGGTTAACAATCTCGTTCTCGACTTTCTAATTTGCTGGTGAATAGTTAGTGACGTCACTCATTTTATAAATCATCCAATCAAATCAAGGTCCTTTTAATAAAGCACTTTTCCCTGATCGGTTACAAAGCACTGCACACACACTATTCCATGTTTGGGCCACTAAAACAATGATTCAACACCCAAGAACGGTCAGCTTAGTCGATGCAAAGTAGATTTGATCGAATAGCTTTTTTGAACTGGCCAACAGAGTCCGTCTTTACTGCATAAAGTAGGTGATTCCGTATTGTTCTGCAGTAACCATAATACGTTTCGCCTCCAAAGCTGCGCAGTGCGTAGATTGGTGACGATGATCGAGTGTTCTGAGGCCCGTTACACAAAACAGCAACGATCGTAGAATATTTTTCTAAGATTGATTCCCTTGACTACAATGTACAATCAGTTGTGAGAATCAAATGTACAATTAATCGCTAACCTTTGTGCTACGGTGCCCTGGGCTCCGTAGCACCAAGGTTCGCAATGAATTGCAAGTATGAAAGAACCGCACTGATTGGTCCCTGGTCAGTATTTCAAATCTTATGCGCGTGTAACATTGATATTGATTGGTCAGTTCATGCAGCGATTGATCGCTAATCTTTGCTTTACGGAGCCCAGACATTAGAATGACGAACGAGATTGTTATCAATGTATTTCCTGACTTCGGTGATTGACAGACGTGAAGAGTAGCACAAACGTAATAATAATAATAATAGACAGTTCTTGTATAGCGCATAACACATTATAAATAACGTCTCTATGCGCTTCCAAAGGACTTGGAAGCGCAGCTGTTAACGTAGCTGTTAAGTGGATCAAAAAGGTCATCCATATGCACGGATATCAATCACTACCATTTTAAATAGATTTAAACTCAATCGATCTCCGTTTTAAAATACAGGAAGTCCTTGGTGTTACGTCAGTTCGAGCAAAGTGCGCATGCATTTGACGTTAATTGGTCTAGCGCAAAATAACGTCCCTAAGAAGTTATGTATTATAATACAAGGTTGTTGTTTTGTGTATGTTTGTGGGATTGGATTATTGGATTGCCGTATTTATCTGCATTCTTTTAAAAAACGAAGAATTATTATTCATTTTGTTCGTGAAGAATGTATGAAAGCTTTCACAATCATAATAGCAACGTGAGCTCCACATGTATATAGCGCAATAAAATGAAGTCGAGTTCTGTTCAAAATCATACCGAAAAACAATAAAATTATATTTAAAAAAAAATAGTCTGGTTATTTCCTCATTATCATTTGCAACAGATGGGTAGGGGCCGATTGGGCCATGGATCCCCCAAATTTCCACGACTAAGAAAAAAAGAGAGAAATGAAAATAAACTTAAAGGAAAGGGTGAAATGTGATACCTTTTTCAGAATATGTCATAATCTATAAAAATACGTTTTGATATTAACCCTTTGCTCGCAGATTTTGCAATTTTGCACATTCGTACAGTTAAATTTAACAATCGTAATTATTAGTTTTCTCCCCTACCTTCAAATTAGATAAGCCAATAAAAGGCGATATTTCTGGACGACATCTAAATATCAATGGTGCAATATGGATATCTAAAGAACAAGACTTGGAAATAATCGTCATTATTATCCCCCCAAACTTAATTCAACATGCAAAGAGTTAAAAATTTGGCAATTTTGCTCGCTCTCTTTGATTGCTCGCACCTTTTTCTCTCCCCCTTTGTTTATTGTGTATCATGTACCTCTTGTCTGGCCCTCATTTTTTTTTTTTGGGGGGGGGGCTTATTACGCTACTGATGTTCTTTGTGAATGAAAATTATCCACGTTTTTTTTCTTCACATCCAATTGTAAGGAGATTTTCACCATTCAACTGCTTTCTTTTTCAATACGGGTCGTGTGGTCCAGTGGTTGAAGCACTGGACTCACCAGGTTGTGAGTTCGAATCCCTACTGTGGCATTGTCTCCACTTTGATAATAAAACCCGGAGAGTAGTATCTATCGTCTATACCGTCAGCCACTTTGACTGATTAACCTAGACGTAAATTTTTTCTTAGATAATTGGTTTTATATATATATATATATATATATATATATATATATATATTATATATACCACTGTCTTCCCTGTCCTACTTTGTGTTACAAGCAAAACATGAATTATTGAAGTAAAATAATCTCGGTCGATATTAGTACCAACCATCGATACAATGAATAGATAAATGATAGAGCTCTTTGTAAGCTGTTGGGCATACCCGACCTTGGTGCTACATGACTTAGAGAATACTAGAGCCTTACCTACACGCACAAAAAAGAAAAATGTCGATTTTTTTTAGCCCGCTTGACTTTATTTCAATTTATTATCTTTTTTGAAGGACTCTTAAGTGTTTATGATGGCCTCGAAGAGCCTGCGTTAATGCTCTATCCATTTCTTTTTATAATTATTACGGTTTTAACGCAATTACAAGCGAAGACTGGCTCTCCGGTCATCATTACTGGACGATATAACTGCATTGTGTAAAGGTGATTTCAACCACTATGGCGTTCACCTAAGTAAACTGTTGACTGGAGGAAATGCCCTTCCAAGATACACATGAAGAGCTTAGTTTCAAAAGGGGTTAGGTCCACTTTGGACCATTCCGAGAAAAAAACATGTATTTTATTCTCACTTATTGCAATATTCTTATAAGAAACTAAATTTTCATGATGTACTACCCTATCATGTGAACATAAAATTGGGTATAAAAGAAATCTACGTGTCTTCAATTTTTTCTATATATTTAAAAAAAAATATCGTTTTGGACCTAACCGCTTATGCAAGCAAACTGAAATGAATCCCATCTCTTTTGATTAAAAAAGTGATTTTTCTTTGTCGATTTTATTCTCGTTTTCATTTCAATTTCAATTTTTCTTTGGTATCATCAGAGCGACTAGAAATTTAGAGGTTTAGAGACAGAGATTAATAAATTTATGAAAAAATAAACCTAACCCTTTTTGACAAATGAGCACTTCAGAAGAGTTTGGTTTCAAAAGGGGCTAGGTCCACTCCAAGAAAATCATGTTTTTAATCATCCCATATTACAATATTCTTATGCGAAACTAAAATTCCATGATACCCTACCATGAGAACATAAATTGGGTATAAAAGAAATCTATCTGTCTTCATATTTTTTAAATATATTCTTTTCCAAAAAAATTATGTGTGGACCTAACCCCTTTTGAAAAAAAAGGTGATTTTTCTTTGCCATTTTAGTTCACGTTTTAATGGGAATTTCAACTTTTCTTTGGTATCATCTTACAGAGCTACTAAGTAATCTATACATTGAGACATAAAAATCAAATTTGATGAAACACGGACCTAACCCCTTTTGCAAGTGAGCTCTTCATATTAAGATCACCGGTGAATAGAGAGAAAAAAGGACATTACTTAACACCTCGTTCCCTATGTCATTACGATTGGCCTTTGGTAGCTGATTGGAAATTTTTTGAGCCGAACTATTATTTTTTTCTAGTATCACACCGATTGCCATGGCTGACCTCAATATCTGGGCCCCGTCTTACAAAAGAGTTACGATTGACCCGATCAATTATAACTCTTCGGAAATCCTTCAGTTTAATTTTTTTCTACAAAAAAATGTCCTCTGTGTGCAAAGAGAAGCGCAGTGAATTTTAAACAATGAATGCATGAATATGTATCATAGCTGGAAAATAGTTTGAACAAACATGCATGATAGATGTTGACGTTGCTGGCCGGCCATAGTTACGATTGATCGGATCAATCTGAACTCTTTGAAAGACGGGGCCCAGGTAATATCAGCCATGATCGCTACGATTGCTCCACGATGTAGACCATAGTTTCAATCGTGGCGCGGGCCATAAGAGTGAGAACAAGATATAGCCCAATGGGTGTTAACATCCTCAACAAATATTATATTGAAAAAAAGTACAATTCCAAGCAGATGGCTGTTTCATAAAGCTGTTCGTAAGTAAAGAGCGACTTTAAGAACGACTGGTGATCCTTTCTTACGCGCTTAACCATCGCAAATGAATATACCATTTACCACAAGATAGGATCACCAGTCGTTCTTAAAGTCGCTCTTAACTTACGAACAGCTTTATGAAACGCTGCCCCCCCCCCCCCCCCGAGGTCTTCAAAGTAAAGGGCTGAGTCGACCGCCCTAAAGATAATTTTCAAGAAGTGATAAAGGTGGAGATAAAGGGAAGTTAAAGCACAAAATAATGAATAAAAATTGAGACGTTTAGTCGTATGGTTTCTACAATCCCATATTTTGTTTAATTAAAGACCACCGCACACCTTAAGGCGACCGCACACCTTACGACTGGTCTGCGACCCGATTTTGGAACAAATCGCATTTTGCTCATTCCTGAAGATGTGAATGGAACATATCATTTTATCTGAGGTTAAAAAATAATTGAAATAATAATATTATAACCATTTTTAAAGATTGGAAGCCCTTATTTTGGAGTGAAGTCCAAATTAGTTTCAAATCGTAGCCAATCGTACAACTGTTATGACGTCATTACGACTAGATATTAAATTCGCTTTTATTCTGAGAAGGATGATAGCATAGTCACAAATTTTATCATAGGTATTCGTACGATGATTTAGAACCCCGGAGGGGCCACTTACATTGACGAGTGGATACCATGCGCGACCAAAAAAACACGTAAAAAGGATGTCTTTTTCACGATAGGGCACGTTACGTACGTAACGTGATAAGGGTGCCAAAAACACAAAAATAATGAAAAAAGGGTATCTATTTCGCTAGGAAAATTACGTGTTTAGGGTCTAATTTGCGGGGATGATAAAACAAAATTCAAATGTTTTATAAAGGATGTCATTTTTGCCCCAACACTTCGTGTTTAGAGTCCGAGGTGTAGAAGTGGGGTCGTACTAAACCAAATAAGGTAAAGCCGACGACCGAAGGTACCGTAACAATAAAACATTCCTGTACTTGTTGAGGGGTTCATTTCAGGGAATATTTGCCAAGAGTATCGTTTTTGTTTCCAATACTTGTTAAGGGTAGGGTTTCACACGCCAATACTTGTTAAGGGGTTCATTTTCAGAATATGGAAATTACGTGTTTAGGGTGCTTTTCGAGACCCCTTGGTCGCGCATGGTATCCACTCGTGAATGGAAGTGCCCCCCCCCCGGGTTTAGAACATTACACAGTAAGATATTCCAAGTCTCAATATTATTAAATTCTACTACATTTTATTCTGAAATCGGGTCGCAAACCAATTTAAGGTGTGCGGTCGCCTTTATACGACTAATCCACTATCCGATTTTAGAACAAACCGATATGTCCTCATTTTCTGAAAATGAAAATTATCTTTAATTTCAGGTCGATATCAACTGAAAGAACAGAACTAGTAGAATGATTTTGAATGATTGCATAAAGCATTTATTTTGGAGGAAAGGTCAAATTAATTTCAAATCGTAGCCAGTCATAATTATATTTGCTTTGATGTCATTAATACTTTATGTTGAACATGTACGATTATTTGGAACATTACACAGTAAGATATTCCATGTCTCAGTCAATATTACCATCGGATTGCAAACCATGCGAAAGGTATCATCATCATCATTATTATCATCATAAGAAGAGTAGTAATATATTATTATTCTTATTAGTTTTACAACCAATCGACCTGTTATCGTGGTTACAGTGTTACGTCGGCGAGCTAAGGAAATTGACGATCCTGAGTTTAGTCGAATTCCTGCTTCCCGATTTTTTTTTTCTTTCATTAGTACGCCGGTCCCTAATAACGGTTATACTATTATTTGCAGGTAGTTAAGCCTTTTGCAAATTCCGAGCGATTTTTTTTCTCATGATGATTTACGACTTGTCGTGATTTATTATTTTGTTATTGCATTACGAATGATAATTGCGATTTATAAAATAGCTCTGTATTTTTAAGCATCGTGATTGGCCAGTACGCGTCACATGACATCCAACTTTTTTGGTGCACTGCACGGCAGTGCAAAAGATGGGCAACGAAAACTGATATTGCACGCTCGAGCAAACCAGTGCGGTAGAAGTCCTGGGAGAAGTCCAACAAACTGTACTGTAATTTTTTAAATTTTGTTTCTGTGTTGCTATTTTATAAAACAAATAATGCACTAGCTCTGTCGTGCGTAAAAGTAAATGCAGAGAAAGCTCGGTTTCTTCAGATGATGCACACTGGGCACTCGCCGCAAGCGGCTCGTGCACAGTGCGGCATCTATCTCTACATAACACTTCCCTGCTCGCGTGCTCTGCATTTCCACTAACGCACTCGGCTGCATGCATCATTTGTATAATAATCGATATTGTAACTAATTAATCGATCATATTAAATAAATAATTAAATATCTATACATGTCAAGAAGTTTTTTTGTGATCAAAAGTCTTTCAAAGATAAATATTTTCACCCAAATCAAATTTAAAAAAAAATCATGTACATAAAATTGATCGCAACAATAAAAATATATATTGATTCATATTTTAGTCAAGATTAGAACTTGTAACTTTGTTTTATTTTCATTCATAAATTATATATAATGCTTTAGTTCTCTTCCGGACAACGTGAATGACGTAAGTCAAAGAATTACATTTTTTGGAGAGCTTGGCGAGGTCGGTACTCTCCAGGCTACACTCAACAGATAAATTCAAATTCTGGTAACGATCTCAAAATGAATCCATGACACATGCTCCGGCGACGATTGCTCCGGTGACAAATGCTCCCCAAAATGCGACATTTGCTCCGCGACATTTGCTCCTCGACATTTGCTCCGCCGACATTTGCTCCGCCGACATTTGCTCCGCCGATATTTGCTCCGCCGACTTTTGCTCCGCCGAAATTTGCTCCGCCGACTGTTGCTCCGCCGAAATTTGCTCCGCCGACAGCTGCTCCGCCGACAGTTGCTCCACCGACAGTTACTCCGCCGACAGTTGCTCCACCGACAATTGCTCCACATTTAGCGACAAATGCTCCGGCGACAAATGCTACCCGAACGACACATGCTCCGGCGACAATTGCTCCACCAGTATTTGCTCCGCATGTAGGGACAGTTGCTCCACCGACATTTGCTCCGCATGTAGGGACAAATGCTCCGCCAATAGTTGCTCCGTCCACAATTGCTCCATCGAGTTTCTCGGCATGTTGCTTTAAGACCTAAATAAAATACCTGCGACAAATGCTCCTCGAATAACAAATGCTCTGCTCACGATTCCTTTACTTACAGTTAGGCCTAAAAGAAAACAAGACACTTGCTCTGACGAAAATATTTGTTATATCCTTTTGCGTTACATAATTTTTGTATTGTTTTGTTTTACCATTCAAGTTGTTGAGCCACTTTATATCATAGGCGAATCCAGGGGGCGAGGGGCCCGGGTCCCCCCTTATTGGCGGAGCAAAAAAAAGAAAAAAAAAGGGGGGAAACAGGGAAAAGAGAGAATAAAGAAGAGGAAGACAAGTGAAAGACTTGGAAAATAAAAAGAATCTCTCATATTTTACAATATAAAATTTTCGCTCGCACTTCGTGCTCGCATTGCCTGTTAGTTGATTTACATATCTTGTTTAATATGGAGCTTAAATATCAAGTTTGGAAGTCAATATGCAAAAGATATTTCGCCGCGGAAATCGAACTTTCATTATTTTGTTTGATTTACAAATTGATTGTTTTAAAGTGATTTTTTAAATGTTAGTTTTACGATCTGAACATTAATATTTTCTGCTCGTGCTACACGCTTGCAAATGTTAACTTATCAGTTACCTTTATTATTTTCGTGTATTCAATAAAGTTTTCAAAATATACCTTTGCAGATCTGATTGTCAAAACGTATCAGCTAGCGCTGCACGCTCGCATTTTGATTGGCAAGTAAAGTATGTATCAATATTGATTATACATCAAACTTCTTAAAATCCACATCTATCAAAAGTTGCGGCTCGCGATTTGCGCCTGCATTAATAATGTTAAAAATGTATTTACTCATGCATCTCATCCATAATTACCAAAGTTCTTAAAATGTCCAGTTTTCAGGCCATAATTTCGTGCCCTACTTAGGCATATTAGCTTAATAAATAAGATAAATAATTTCATAATTAAATTGTCCCTTTGTTTCATCTCGCACTTAATTAGCAAGAGGAATAGGAAGATCATGTGATGACTTGTCCTAATGACGTCCCGGTCTCTTGTCAAAACCCAAAGTAATAATAATGAAAAATATTAGCTGTTTTTTAAGTACGATCCATATCCACCTCACAATTTTCCTACAAATTGCTTGAAATATAGAGCTGAAATACACCCTTTTTTATTGATTTTCATGATAAAAGATATATTTAGAATGCCTAGTTTCTAGGTCTAAATATGAAACACACGTGAGCATGTTTCATCAGATACGAAACTTGTTCTCTATTTAAATCATTATCCAGCTTCAGATCAAAATATCAAAAAAAATTCTGTTCGTGCTCTGTTCTTGCATTATTAATACAGGAAGATCCCCTATTATTCATCCTATTCATGATACAAAACATGAATAGAGTGTCCCGTTTTTAGGACTAAATTTCGAATTTTGTCGCTCACGCTTCGCGCTCACATCAATCGTTTAGTTATATAGCTATCCTGTTCACGATTAAAGAAATTGATTTAATTTTTTCATTCTTTATGTAGAAAGGTAAAAATGTTTAGCTCGCGCTTCGCGCTCGCATTATTTGATTGTTGAAATATGTAAAGTCTTCATGGCTAACTGCAAGCAGTCCTTAACAGGTACCTTTTCGATCAGTTCAACACGTATATAAAAAAAAAATTGCTTGCGTTTTGCGCTCGCATTATTAGTGTTAGGAAGATCCCCAATTACACATCCTTTACATAATTTACAAAACGTGAATAGAGTATTTAGGTCTTAATATCGAAATTTTCCGCTCGCGCTTCGCGCTCGCATCAATTGTTCAAATAAGGATTATGATATCATATATTTATGTTGATTTATAAGAATAAAGCTAAGAAATGACTATTAGGACTACCCCTTCAAAGAAATGTTAAACAATGATAATTCCACATGTTCAGGGAGAAATAAGACTTTTTTTTCATGGGAAAATGAGGAGAAAATTTGAATATTGTTTATTTCTTATAATAAAATACAAAAGAAATAGTGAGTGAGTGATGTCATCATTTCTCTCATTTGCATACCGACCAGGATGTGCATATAACTATTTTGTGAAATTAAGCGAAACTTGAAAATATCTTAGCTTTCTTATTTTACATCCGATTTCGATGAAATTTTCAGTGTTACGCTTGTTTGATTTTTCTCTCTTTATTCAAATCAACTTTTTCTTGGGGTGGACATGTCCTTCAAGAGGAAAGTTGTTTTCACACTGCACGTAATTGAAGGGAAAAAAAATGATGAAAAAATGGAGTGAAAATGACAGGAAACACCTTTCTAACAAGATTGTAAAAGTTTATTAGTTTTCAATTCCATTAGAGGGGGTAGGAAACAGTGAAAACAGACCAAAATAGCATTAGAGTGAGAAAGGAGAAGAAGGGAGAGGTTGTAAAAGAAATAGGAATAGAAGTTACTAGGAATGCAGAGAGAGAGAGAAAAAAAATAAAACAGTAGGAGAGAGAGATGGGGGAGAAGGTGCTTTTCAAGGAAAGAAAGGGAGAAATAATCGAGATAAAAGCGCTGATGAGAAATTTAATTTGAGCCAAACTATTTCTTTCCGATGAACAATTCAATAAGGAATGTTAAAAATATATATAATAATGATAATGACCATACAGCTTTGGAGAAGAAGCGTTGTTAGTTTTACAAAAAAAAAACAATAATTTTTCGGTGGATGGCATTTTCGGCGGAGCATTTGTCCGTACATGCGGAGCAAATTTAGGCGGAGCAAATATTGGCGGAGCAATTGTCGCCGGAGCATGTGTCGTCCGGGAAGCATTTGTCGCCGGAGCATTTGTCGCTTAATGTGGAGCAATTGTCGGTGGAGCAACTGTCGGCGGAGTAACTGTCGGCGGAGCAATTGTCAGCGGAGCAACTGTCGGCGGAGCAAATTTCGGCGGAGCAACAATAGGCGGAGCAACTGTCGGCGGAGCAACAGTCGGCGGAGCAAATATCGGCGGAGCAAATGTCGGCGGAGCAAATGTCGGTGGAGCAAATGTCGAAGAGCAAATGTCGCGGAGCAAATGTCGCATTTTGGGGAGCATTTGTCACCGGAGCAATCGTCGCCGGAGCATGTGTCGGGTTACCTCTCAAAATGACTTGTTACATAATCTAATATGAATGACCATCCAACCAGGGACATAACACTTCCCTGATCCAAGTGTCTGCATAAATAAAAAAATATGTGCCAAAGGATTCTGAAAGAAATTGTGTAATTGCTGAGAAATAAGCAAAATAAGCGCGGATTCGGTCACTTCTGTCGGGTCTTTATTCTTAATAATTCTTAATAATACACTGTCCCACGTGGTGTGCCTATCCCTGTACCAGATCTAGATCCACGATGATATAGTCATACTTAATCTTGGTTTTAAAGATTTTCTCACGAAATTAGTGTTTTACTGCAACTACTATCATTTAGCTTTAATAATGTTAGGGCCGTTGGGGTATAAGAGAGATCAGTGGGTATAATCAAGGGGGCACCTTTCCACCCACTTATGAATCGTACACTGTAAAAACTGTGGTGTTAAAACTGACACCAATTAATTTTAATAGAGGACCACACCAGGAGGTGTTAACATTACACCCTAAAGATTGAACATAACACCAATGAGTGTAAATGTAACAACCAAAGCTGTTGTAATAACACCTTTAGGTGTAATACTAACATCACCAATTTAACACCTGTGTAGAATAACTGGTGTGGTCGTCTATATACACCGGTTAACACCACAGTTTTTTGCTGTGAAGTTGCTCAATATGATCTACAAGGAACTCATTTGCCCTATTTAAACAAAGTGCAGGTCCTTACAGTTGTATTGTTTCGCTTCATATAAACTTTGCAGTGGGAAGACCGTTACCTTGGTGGTATTGTACTTGGCTGCTTACATTTGTTTGTTATTTTGGTGAATAATTTTACCCGATACTTTTATCACTGAAACGTAGATTGAAACAAAACCAACTGTCTACTTTCCAACTTCTTATCTTAAGGGGGGGGGGGTGATGTCGATATGTTCGTGTCTGTTTTTTTTTGCCACTATTCTATTTGTGTTTTTAATCGTACCATAATGTACTAATCAAGGGGGTCGGCTTTGACAGGTCAATGGCCTTTCTGACTTCCTACATCTGCTTCATTTTCTTTTCATTTCTTTTATACTGTGATTTAAATTCTTTTCTACTCCTTTGTTATAATATATATATATATATGTTTGTATGTTTTTAATGGATGCCAAATAAATGAATTGAATTGAAAAAAATGAATATTTAGTTGAGATTTTCGGAAGATATTCATTTTACTTTATTCGTGATATATACATACATATATATATATATATATATAATATAATATATATATATATATATATATATATATATATATATATATATATATATATATATATATATATATATATATATAGTAAATAGTGGTAGTAAAATACGAGCTGTGATTGGCTGGATTTGTACCACGTGACCTCCCTTCAAAAAGTTATATTGTACATATGTACAATATAACTTTCGATTTTTGGATGGCAAAATCCATGATGGGGGGCTTAGATTAAGGGATCTATTTACTATAATAAATAGTGAACGTTCTATCATACAATATTACTGGACTATATGAACTCCAAATATAAAATTATCCCTCGTGCAAGCCTATTTCACCTCGGCCTTCGGCCTCGGTGAAATAAACCTGCACTCGGGATAATTTTATATTTGTCGTACATATAATCCAGTATATTGTACAATAGATTGTACACTATTTATATAATATATATATATATATATATATATATAATGTATGTACTGGATGTATGCAAACATTATGTTGATTGATATTTTGATGAATGAAATCATTGAAAGGAAAAAAGAAAAGAGCTTCAGCTACAGCGATGTGTATACCAAACGAATAACAATATCAATATTAATGATAGAAATTATAATTAAACTGAAGGTGATGATTATAGAAACAATCAAATTCAACAAAATTACAGTTATGTGTGGCCAGGGTCCCTTCTTACAAAGAGTTATGATTGATCCAATCAATCTCAACTGTATGGAAATCCATCCATATCATACTTTTTCTACAGGAAATTCTCACAATCTCTTTAGTGAACAAAAAGAAATCACACAGCAATGTCAGTAATTTCAAATTTGAACCTGCGGTATTTGGCTACTAATGAATTTAGAGACCGCCCTAGGACTGGTCGACATAGGGCCACCACCCCTGCAGAAGATAGGATAAGGATAATTTTCTTTTGCTTATGCCAAGATACTGAAATTTGACATTTTTTCATCGATTAACTTTGACTTAAAATTCCAGTGGAATAGTGATGCATCCAAGGTGGATAGCTTTCTCTTCACTATAAGAGTGGTATTTGACTTTAAGTTTGCTTTTATCGTTTAATGGATATCTATACCACACAAACTTTCACAACTGAAAGAATGACTGATCGTTTGCTTGCAATTTTCTTTTATTGACATTGCTATTGTTTAATGCCTGTAACCAGCCATGCACTGACTGATCCATTTCTTGCAATTTTCTTTTACTGACATTGCTATTGTTTAAAGCATTTAACCACCCATGCATGACTGTTCACATGAAAGTGTCATGTCATAATGGAAGAGGAATATTGTCTGGTCATGTTGACATACAATAATTTGCCTTTAATCAAATATCTATATGAAATATTTTAACTTTTATAAGTGTCCAAGAACTTTTTTTGCTGAGTGTATATATATATATATTGAGTAAGTGTACATAGTGAGATTAAAGATAGCGCGCTAAGCATTCCGATTGCAAAAGAATAATAAAACAACTGTAGTTAGGAGCGGAAAATCTAATGTTAATGGGAAGTTCACCCTGAAGAAAATGTAAAAATAGCAGAGAAAAATATAAAAACATACTGGTGAAGGTTTGAGGGAAATCCATTTAAGATTAAGATTTTTTTTTATTTGTGACGTCATGAAGAGTAGCTTCCCAATATGTTATGTAATATAATATCGTGTGGTCCAGTGGTGAGAGCATTGGACTCATAATCGCAAGGTTGCGAGTTTGAATCCCAACTCTGCCATTGTCTCCACTTTGATAAAAAGGCCCGAGAGTAATATCTGTCGTCTAGAAGGTCAGCCACTGTGAATGATTAACCTCGACGTAAAATGTTTCCTCGGTAATTCGTTATCAATTTACCAGCAAAATGCTGTCATGCTGAGTTCCTCCGGGAGTTACCATAAACAGAAACAAGGCACCCGAGGTTTTATATGTCACGACGCACCTATCGATTGCCTTTAAACCGCCGTAAAATATAATCGATATTCATATTTGAAACATTGACTTTAAAAAAATTTAGAGTCGCGAATGCATTATTATCAAGTATATCTTTCTATCGTTCTCTTTATTTGAAAAATAAACTCATTAATGTACAAAAGTCAATATACAAATAAATAACGATAATCAATATGACTTTCCTTTCAAAATGTATGTCTACTGAAGATTAGAAAAGTAACTTCATTTGTAGTTGTTAAGAAATATATTATAAGTTTTTCCTCGTAGTGTTGTGAGCTCAAGAGAGTCTGAGAAGACAAAATTTATAATGAATTTGTGCCGAGCTTGAAATACAGCGCTTTGTATCTCGAGCTTCTGATTACTGATATGTTGGGTTTACGAGTGGGGGAGAAGAATTACATGTTTGATACATGTCTTACACATGGATCAATTTTACATATACCCAACACACACACACACACGCATACGAATAATGGACAAAGCGATCGTTACATATCTTATGCGGGCCCTCCAGGTCATAATTATCCATTTACATGTTTATTTATTAATCATTTGGCATCATCACCATCGCCATTATTAATATGAGACATTATTTTAATTATCGTGAACTATTCTTAATACTTACAGGGAGGCGCGATAGCTCAGTCGGTAGAGCGGGGGTTTCGGATTTCGGTGGCCCGGGTTCGATTCCCAAGTGGTGCGCTAGTGCCCTTCGGTAAGGCATTTATCCTCATTGTCAGGTCCCTCGGAGAGGACATTAAGCCGTCGGTCCCTGGTTGCTTGCTCACAGGCATTCGCGCTTTCTTAGCAGTCAGGTTAAAAAATCTCGGTATAACTTACATTATATGGTATAACATAACATATTACCATTATATTATTATTATTATGAATGAATGAATTATTACTATATATATCATCATTACTCGTGTTTCTTTTTTTTATTCGGATATGTAATGTTATTATTGTATGTTACTGTATCGAACATTGTATGTAAATTAAACATGCCGGTTAGTCTAATAGGCTCGCTGCGGGACGGTGGGTCTGGTTCCTTTTTTTATTTATTTATTTATTCTCGAATATTTATACAGAGTGGCCTGATCAGCATTAAAATACATACAATGCACGAAAAACATAGTAACAGGACATTATGAGATACAGAAAAAGGGAATAAATACAAGGTAAAAATACGAAAATGTGTTACGAGTTACAGATGGCAAGATACATGATAAAAATATGCAAAATATTAACATTAATAGCTGGTCTACATGTACCACAGGGCTCTGTGATTATATATAAGCATTTAAAAAGATGAAAGATCGTTAAAACACAAGGCAATGTATTATACAGTACTAATAAATTTACTTTTGGAATAAAAAAAAAACAAGCAGAAGACATATTGCATCATTTGATAATTTTATCACTTATATACATCAAGATAAAAAGATTAAAAAAAAACAAATAAAACACAACACGTTTCAATGTCTAGATAATAAGTGGTAACAACAGAAAGACAAGAAATGAGCAGCAATCGATACCAAATGTACTATAGGAACGGCACGGACAATAGAATAGTGTATGATAAGTGTATTGTATAATGATTAAAATAAACGATATGATTTGTCTATATGTGTTTAAGTTGGAATTTAAAGGAATGAACAGATCTTGAAAATCTTATATGTTCAGGCAGTTTGTTCCAAGTGAGAGAGCCTGAAAATAGGAAAGATTTTTGGTAGAAGGTCGTACGACATTTTGGCAATCTCAAGAGCATTTTGTCAGAACTACGTGTGGTTCTTTACATGTTCTGTAAAGAAAAACGTGCTGAACAACTATTTATCAATCCATTTGTTTGTTGTGTAGCTGCTGTTGTTGTTGTTCTTGTTGTTCATGGCTCAAGACACACGGCGCTGTATCCTAAGCTCTTCAAAAACTGTAGTAAGCAATTTTTGAGAATACATCGGTAATAGAGATGACACTGGTTGATTTATGAAATCAATATATAATTAAAAAAGTAAAGTTACTATTCTTAATCTAGAAGTTAAAAGAGATTGATTATTATAATAAAATTATATTTTTTCAGGTTACTCAATCACTAAATTGAGTTTTGATACATTTTTTATAAGAAATATTATACATATAAGAATTTATGATCACATTTTGCAAAATATTATTTAGACAGTGATCGAATAATGTGCACTCCACAAGTAGCTATAACAATTTTACAAATTTAGTAATCGATTAGTAACTTACAATTCTGATAACATTTATTTATGTGATAATTCGTTTGATATATAAATATATCAGGCTTTTAGAAAGTAGACTATACAAATATTGGACATAAGCGCGCGCATGCACGACCAAATAATGAACGATGTGCGACAAGCATGACAAGAGCTAATTGATATTCCGCAGCGAGGACCGCAGGACCGAGTGCCATATATCCATTTGGCTAGTCGAGCACAGAGTTCATTTAGGTCCTCTATGCACAAGAATGCGTGCATTGTTTGTTTATACACCCCCTCTCGCCCAAGTTACGAATGCTTTATTTGATCTAAATTCCAGACCTCACACAATCCTGCACTCTGACGTCGGAATTCAGGATAGTGCAGTTCGGATGCAAGAGTGTGATTCGCTGAATATCATGTGATCCGAATTGGACCAATCAGATTACAGAACATTCCTGGGAGTTTTATACTAAGTTATGGGAATCATTCATCCACGTTTGGACTGGCAATTACTATTTTCCTCGAGGGAAGAAACCACTCGCTCAGCGTAATATCCAGTCTTCGGGATCGCACCCAACTTATGGCACAGGTCAGGTTACCATTGCATATCAATGGTCAGGTGTACTTCAGGCTGAAGTAAATGTGATTTAAACAGATGACGAAAAATCAGACAAACAAAACACTGAAAATTTGATGAAAATCACACAAATATCAATTTATATGACTATTTATTTTTTTCAAAAGTTTTCACTTTTCTTGTATCATTAGAAATGTAAATGAAAAAAAAATAATGGTTTATATTTGAAAAAATATTCTCTTTTCTTAATTTATGCTGTCCCTCCAAAACTTTTATCGTTACTTCCTTTTAAAAAATGTTTTTCTTTGCCCTGCCCCTCAAATAACACGCGTGCCCACTTGTTCCCACCATGTATAATATCTTGATTTCACTCGATAGATCGTAAAAAAGTAGTATATGAAAATCCTTGGTAAAAGTCACATACGCTATGACAGGGTCTCAACCCCTTCATTATTTGTCTGTCACCTGAGGTCGCTCTGCCACGACACACGTATCGATTACATTTAACTTTGTTCGAGCGTGATCGATAATAAGATAATACCAAAATTAACAATTTTCCGAATTGTATACTAGTATAAATTATCATCAACTTTCTTTCTATCGTTCTTTTTTTTTAAAAACCAAAATAATATTGATGTATTAAAATTAATGTGTTTATAGTAAATAACAATCAATGTGAATTTTCTTTTAAATTTTATTTCTTATGAAGTTTAGACAGGTAACTTTATTTGTTATTGTAGAAAAATATAATATATATATTTCTGGATAATTGCAAGTTGACAATTACAAAGAAAAAATATCATATTTTGGAAGGCTAGAGATGCAGCGGCTTGTATCTCGAGCTTATAATGATCACGTGGTGAGCATCGACGGAAAATACGAGCAGGGCTCTGGTAGCCGGCCGAAGAGAGGCCGAGGGTGCCGAAGGATTCCGAAAGGGAGTGCGGAGGATTCATCTCCCTGATCCTGTCTTGTCTCCTCAACGTCGCCCTTTCCATCATTTCCCTTGGGTTGTATACAGGGCAAACCAAACACTGCATTCTGGGCCCCGTCTCACAAAAATTACGACGGATCTCATCAATCGTAACTCAATGGAACTCCATCAGTGTCATATTTTTTTTTCTACAGAAAATTTGGAAAATGTCCTTTGTAAACAAAGGAGAACACCTCAAATTGTCAAGAAGTCAATGAATTCATGGATATGCATTCATATCTAGAATTTTTTTGAACGAACATGCATTTCAGATGTTGACTTTGCTAGTTTTGCATAGTTGCGATTGATCGGATCAACCGCAACTCTTTATAAGACGGGCCCCTGGGCTCCGGGTTGGCGACGAATTGCAAATATGAAAGAACCGCACTGATTCGTCCCTGGTCATATTTTAAATCTAATGCGCGTGTAACAGTGATATTGATTGGTCAATTCATTTAGCGAATGATCGCTAATCTTTGTGTTACGGTACCCTGGACAGGCCTAAGTCACATGACTTTGTTCATGAAAATTATTGAAAATTATTCATCAAAATAAGATGATATGATTGCATATCAAATTATAAGTGATAACATTAATTCAATAATTTTTTTTTTCAAAATTGGACCATGGTACCGCATTGAATTTTATGAAATTGGCGTCGATTTTATTTTGAAAAATATCAAAAAAATGATTTGGTGTTGCATGAAACTTAATTAAGGATTGGAAACAAAACTAATACAAGATTTCTTGTGATGAAAAGAATAATATATAGAAAAGATTCACTAGCATTAAGCATGGCCTGTCAAGGTTTTTTCGTCATGTGTAATGCGACAAAAATATCCTAGAACCACAGCAGCCGAGGGATATATCATTTTCCATGAGAGGGGTCACCAGTTATGCTCAAAATATTGCTCAACGGTAAGCAGTTGTGTGTTACACCCATTGGCCCGTATTCTGAAGTCAGGTTTTAAAATTATGGTTTAAGTATGGGAAGCCATAAGTATCATTTTTTTTATTAAGTTGAACGTTTCTTTTGTTTACTATGCACTTTCCTGATTCATCGATTGTAAAGTCAATCATCTATTTATACTTCCTAGACAGTTATGAATGATTTAAAGATAAATTCCAGTATTGGTAACGATCTCAAAATGACTTTTTACAGAATCTAATATAATGACCACCCAAGTGTCTGTTTGCATGAATAAAAAAATATGTGCCAAAGGATTCTGGAAGAAATTGTGTAATTGCTGAGAAATAAGCAAAATAAGCGCTGATTCGGTCACTTCCGTTGGGTCTTTATTCCAGCAATAATAATACGCTGTCCCACGTGTGCCTATCTGTGTTGGTGATCTTCAGTGTGAACATTTTTCGGCGTAGATTTCAAGATTTCACAAAGTTCAGTTTATGTAACTTTACCAGATCTAGATCATCGATGTTATACTGACAATTAAGCGTGGTTTTACAGACTTTCTTATGAAATCAGTGTTTACTGCAATTACTGGCATTTCTCTTTAAGAGCCAAATGAGCTGAAATGTGATATCTCTACCGTTAGTGATTTATGTAACAATAATGACTATCCATACTTAAACCACAACTTTAAACTTTTAAAAGTTTAAGTTAAACCTGCTATCAGAATACGGGCCACTCATCTTTGACTCATGGTGGGTGCTGCAGGGGCCGTGGAGCAAAGCTCAAAGTTGGGGCACAGGGAAACCCTTTCGATAAAGCAGAATTTTTTGGTAGGGGGGGGCTGGGGGCAGTAGACTTTTGGGGCAAGTGAGGGAGCGAAGTGACCGAGCTTATCATTGAGGCGCTTTTGCATTTCATAAACATGAGTGACATTGATGGATTTTGTGCATACATTAGGTGAATTTTGGTGAAAATCTGCAGGCAAAATTTTGTTTTTTCCCCAAAAATTTCGGGGGGGGGGCAACTGTCCCGCTCGCTCGCTGCGTACGTCGATGATTTTAAAAACAGAAAAATGACCTTTCGACCCCACTCACATGAATGACGAAACCTAAGGCACGTAAGGTTATTCTTGCAAGTTGTTCATTCATTATGCACATCATGAAACTGGGTGCTCATCGGGCACGAAAAAAAATTAAGGACAACTAATATCTGATATGAAGAACAGACACCTATGAAGGGGCACTCGTTAACACATAAAAAACAGAATCTTCTCAGGTGAAAGGGACGCAGCACACGTTTGTGAGGGGCACTTGGGTGAAAAGGGAAACTGATACGAGAAAGGGTGGGTGTTTCATAAAGCTGTTCGTAAAGTTACGAACGACTTTACGCACGACTGGAACATGTTCTTCGGTCATAAGTCAATTACATAGGGATATCCCATAGCACGAGAAAGGATCACCGGTCGTGCGTAAAGTCAATTGTATCTTACGAACAGCTTTATGAGACACCACCCTGGGCACTTGCGAAATGCGTAGACGGGTGACTCTCAAGGCAAAGGGGAAGTGTTATGTAGAATTCCCTTCTCAAGGGAAAGGGGCACAGAACACGTCCGTGAGGGAGATTTTTTGGTAGAATTTGGCATCACTCTTGCATATACATGTATTCCAAATTAAGTTGTTTTCACTATTGATCAATTACTCCATCTCGTTTACTATGCTATTGTTCTTGTATGTTTTTGTTTTTTGTTTTGTTTTTTTCATCCGCCTTATTTAATTGCTGCTTCGTTTTTTTATCTTCTGTCCCTTTTCTCCTCACTCTTGTTATTCTGCCTATATTTTCTCCTTATCCGTCATCTCTTGTGTATTCATGTATTTAATTTATACCTTAATTGTATATGATCTGGTACTTTGCATAATTTGTATGTCTCATCTATGAATTTGTATTTTTTGTTTTAGTTCTGTGATTTTTGTAATTGATGTTAACGTCATATCGAACACATTTTTTCTTATAAGTTTCTCTTTGTGTACCATATTTGTTTTTTATTGTATCATTTTTTTTGTTGTATGCCACACTTTGTTTATTCCTTATGATTTCAATCTTTTATATTGTAAAAACTTTTTGTAATTCGGCTCTGTGCTGTGATGAAAGTTTTTTATCTAAATAAACCATTTTGAATGAATGAATACATAACATGGGTCCACAGGTAAAATGGGCACCGAACATGTTCGAGAGGGGCATCTTTTGTGAAAATTGGCACTTTTTTATAGGCCTACGAGAAATGACACTTCGTAACGCCTAAAACGGGTCCGCCTCATGGGACGCATCTAGCTACACGTTAGTGAGAGGGCATTTTTCTTGTGTTTTGCCCCCCCCCCCCCCGGGGGTATTTCAAAAAGATGTCCGTAAGTTAAGAGCATTTTTTTTTAAGAACGACTGGTGATCCTTTCTTACGGTAAATGATATCCACCATTATCGTTCATTGGTGATATTCATCGCGTAAGAAAGGCTCACCAGTCGTTCTGAAGGTCACTCTTAACAAACACCCCCGCTTTTTAATGGCGAGTAAAAAGCATTTGAATCCACACAAAGGAGACAAAATAAAATAAACAAATATAAGCTTTGAGAAAAATCGAATAAATAAAAGTAGTAAGAAAGCTTTATTTTGTATATGGATTGAAAATGTTGACAAATTTAAAACTTCTTAATAAAAAAATATATTCGATATTACGATTCTATAATCGATTATTAAATTGGCCGGTGGTAAAAGACATGAACACTCATTCTCATTTCATTCTCAGTAAATTTCATACATGAAATGTCGATTTTATACAAACCCCCAAAAGTGTATATTTAGAAAATCATGGATATGATTTGATGTCGGCAGATACTTCATTCAGGATTGGAAGCAAAACTCTCACTCACTACATTTTTTGCTCTAAAAATAATTATATATAATAAAGATTCGCCTGTATAAGTGGATCGTGTGTAAAATGTACACAACACAATACAATTTCTGAAGAGCATGAAACACAGTTCGTGTGTATCGTGCTAAAAGGTGGTCCTGGCTGAGAGTAGAATTCACTGAGCAAAATGCCGAAAATTCTATCAAAATCTGGCAACAAATACATTAAAGTTATCAAATTTTAAAGCTAAGCAATATTTTGTGAAAATAGTCATGAATATTCATTAGGTGGGCTGATGATGTCACATCCCCCACTTGTTCTTTTGTATTTTATTTTATGAAATAAGGTTTATTCATTTTTTTTCCTCCAAGAACTAGAAAAATTTGTTTGACAACTGATTTTGTGCATTTGATATTTATTGCTGCAACTTATTTCATTTCAAGGGAAACATATTATTCACACAAGTATGAAATAATAAAATATGATTAAATGTAATAACATAAGAAAACGGAAAGTGGGGATGTGACATCATCAACCCACCTAATGAATATATGAAATATTGTATCTCTACTGTTAGTTATTTATGTAACAACTGGCTATCTATACTTAAACTGCAACTTTAAACCTGAGTTGTAAGTTAAACCCGACTTCAGAATACGGGCGCTGGTCTCCCAAAGTAGGTAGGATTTAAAGTTATGTATTTCAACAATTACAACAATATTAAGAAAAGAAAAAGTAAGATGATCCAAGATAATAAACAGATATACAAATGTCAATAAAGGATATTATTCTGAATGGGTGGTCATAAAAACCTTTCAAGGTTGACAAGATAACCACCATTATATAGATAAAATAAGCAACATTGAAATTAAAGTGTAGTATAAATGTCAATTTAAGTGCCAATAAAAAAGTCAATAATTGAGATCATTTGATATAATTATTTTAAATTTGAAAGACATTTAACCGGACAAACCAATCACATAGACACACGCACAAGGGCAGTGAGACTCCTTGCTTTCACACACTATTGATTAAAATAGTGGGGAGCATTGCATGAAAGGATTTGTCAGACATTTTATCCAACAGTTACCATATAAACAGACCGACAAGTTGCCGTCTGGGGCCCGTTGCAGAAAGAGTTGCATTCAATCGCAACTCTAAAAATCATGCGCAACTTGATTTTCAACCAATCAACAGCGCGCATTTGGGACTTGCGATTGGTTTGTTGACTTGCGTTTAAACGCAACTCTTTCTGCAACGGGCCCCAAGTCTGACAACTTTCCTTGATTCTGATTGGCTGAGAGGGTAAATTTCGGATAAAACGCTTGACAAATCCTTTCATGAAACGCTCCACAAGTTTTGAAATATTATCTATCACGATTGAAATGTTTATTCCATCATTAGAATAAACTAAAAAAAAACTATTTTTTCAGTGTCCAAAGTAGAGTGTTTTCGAAGTTTGACACCTCGCTCAAATCGGTAACCATATTCCAATTACGCGAGTGATCAGGAGATCCCACGTAACGAGCCAAAGAAATATGAAGACGAATTTAAGCTATCAACAAACTCAGATATAATATATCCTAACAGCATAGTCTAAACCCTGGTCTACCCCGATTCTCCCTTAAAGGTAAAGTCCACCCCCCCCAAAAAAAAAATGTTGATTGGAATAAATAGAGAAAAATGAAACATGCAGTAAGTTGAAAATTTCATCAAAATTGGACGTAACAGAAGAATGCTATGACATTTTAAAGTTTCGCTTATTTTCACAGAACAGTTATATTCACAACTCAGTGTCCTGCAAATGAAACAATCGATGATGTCCCTCACTCACTCACTATTTCTTTTGTTTTAATTGTTTGAATTATACAATATTTCATTTTTTTACACATTTGACAGTAAGGACCAACCTGATTGAACCATAAAGTATTAATCAGTGCTATTTGCGCATTTAAGGGAGGGGTTAAACGTTTTTTTCACAAGACAAAAGGGAGAAAATTGGATTATTTCATATTTCACATAATAATACAAAATAGTGAGTGATGTCATCAGTCTCCTCATTTGCATAGCAACAAGGATGTGAATATAACTATTTTGTGAAATTAAGCGAAATCTAAAATGTCATAACTGTCTTATTTTACATCCGAATTTGATTAAATTTTCAGTGTTAAGCTTGTTGGATTTTTCATTTTCAATTCAAATAAACTTTTTTGTTGGGGTGGACTTGTCCTTTTAATATCCCCTATTTCCGCTGAATAATAATCGATCATACAATTCGTTAATCGATTATTAAATTTTGGTGCCATTGCAAAATAAGTGGATCGCTCACTATCATTTTATCCTCAATTTCATTTATAAATTAAATGTCGATTAAACATTGAAAAAACACTTATATATTAAAAAGCATTGATATTGATTCACTGTTTGAAATTTTTTTATTTCATTCACAACTGGAAACCAAAGATAAGATTCACCACATTCGTTGTGATAAAAAGAACAATTTATCGACTAGTTTCCATTCGGGTGAACAAAAGAGGTTTTTACTTAAAAATAACAACTTTTTGAAGAGCTTGAAATACAGTCCGTGTGTTTTGAGCTATTTTGTGATAATACATAACGTGTGAAGCCCCCCCCCCCCTCTCAAATGAACTGTCTGAACGGTTCACTACCTTGGCCTCCCATCAGTTCGTCCACATTTGTATTAAAATGACAATGGTAGTTTAAAATGGAATGAAACCTTTGGAACAAGTAGACTTGTGTGGAAAGAGAAAAATCAAAGAATAAGAACAAAGAAAATTTGCTAAAAATCGGACATGTAAAGAGAAAGTTTTGAGCATTTGAATATTTCAATCACTAATGCTACGGAGATCCTTCTATTGGCAATGCGACAAGGATGTATGATGTCACATGTGAACAACTTTCCCTTTGATGGACAATGGAATACCCTCAAAATGTCTCTTTTTGTTTTTCTTATGGTGACATGAACTCTTTATTCATGATGTATTGTTTAAAAATCTGTATTACATGCCCTCCTATAGAAAGAACACATGATCTACTGGTAGATGTGATAAATGAGGCAATTTAAGTGAAATATATACTCAATTATTGGGGAGAGTTGTTCACAAGTGACATCACACATCTTTGTCGCATTGCCAAATTGAGGATCTCCATAGCACTAGTGATCACAATATTCAAATGCTCATAACTTTCTCAGTATTTATCCGATTTTTAGCAAACTTTCATTGATCTGTTACTTTGTTTTTTCTTGTTTCACACATGCTATCTTGTTCCATGGGTTTCATTATCCTGTAATGTATAATGAGAGAAGCACCAACAGTGATATCTTGATTATTCATAATTCTTTTGTATTGTGTTTTTCAGTCACGTCATTACTGATCAACAAAAACAACAATAAGTCCACTAGCGACTGGTATTTCACAGTTGGCCAAGAACATTGTTACAGCGTGGACAAGTGGGTCCATGTTTACACAGCAAAAACTGTGGTGTTAACCGGTGTACATAGGACCACATCAGTTATTTTACACCGGTGTTAAATTGGTGGCGTTAGTTTTACACCTATAGGTGTTATTACAACACCTATGGTTGTCACATTTACACACTGGTGTTATGTTCAATCTCTAGGTTGTTATTTTAACATATCGGGGTGTGGTCCTCTATTAACACCAATTGGTGTCAGTTTTAACACCGCAGTTCTTACAGTGTATAGCAACATGACGATGCATTCAAAGTAGAAATGCAACAAATATCTTCATAGAGTGTTATGATATGTTATTGGTATGTTATTCTGGTCATATCAAATTCTAAAGTTTAATTATATTCGCTTCTAGACCGAGACACCCCTCTGGAATGAAATCATACAATGTGTGCTTCTATCACGTGACTGATTTGCATACCTTAATAGAGTGTTAATTGGTGTGCTATTCTAGTCACCTGATCTATGCAATTTCTGCATCCTCCTGTGTAAGGCCAAGGAGTTTTAAGACATGGAGAACCATCAAACACTTTCCCTTTATAGCTACTTTGATGCCGCAATTATAAAATATGTTAGACATGTGTTTCATTGCATATTTCTTGCAGATTGTGGACAAAAGATTCCTGCCTATAACTACAGACTTACAGGCGAATTAGAAAAGGAACCTGTTTTTGTAATGATAATTACTTCACCCTGCCTCTGGAGGGCGTTTCATCAATAATTTCGTCCGACAAGTTGTCAGATCTGACAACTTTCCTAGATTCTGATTGGTTGAGAAGCACTGTTACTATAGTAACTGTCAGATAAAACAGGACTTGTCGGATAAAACGTCTGACAAGTCCTTTCATGAAACGCTCCCCAGGTCGGATGATATGAGCAGACACATTGTTCACTTTGACAGGGGTCAGAAAAAATAAATGTTGGAATATTTCTTAAAATATATGATTTAAAATTTCTCGACTGGCCGCATTTGCCCGCGGTTCTGACACATAAAATCTATCTATCATTTTACTTTTATTGGCACGTAAGTCAATTTTACTATTTGTGCCAGCTAATAAATTAAATTTTTATTTGGCTTTAATGCGTGAAAAATAAAATTTGATTGGCTTTTGTGCCAATTTTGAAATTTATGCACCATTAACCAAATCATGGTGTTATATTGATTTTGATGCACCATTTATCAAAAATTGCTACATTTCAACAAACTAATCATAATATTTTTATAGTGTAGAAACATCCAGTATTTCCGCTAAATAATAATCGATCATCCAAATCGTTAATCGATTATGGAATTCGGTGCGGAAGAGGAGATACGGTCTCAGCAAAATACGTATGATCACTCATATCGTTTCATCCTCAAATTCCTTTATAAATTAAATGTCGGTTAAACATTTAAAAGAGCACTTATATTAATCAGCATTAATGTTGATTCAGTGTTGGAAAACTTTTTATTTCATTCACAACTGGAAACCAAAGATAAGACCCACCACATTTGTTGTGATAAAAAGAATTTATAATACAAAAGTTTGATTGAGGAATTGTGAACAAATTTTGTGTACGAAATTGAGTTTTTGAGAAGCTCACGATACAGTCCGTGTATTGTGAGCTTTCATTGTGATAATATGTGTAAAGAAATTTGTCTGTCCCATCCCAGATGATTTGTTGGTATGAGGCTCACTACCTTGGTCAAATCTAAATTCCTCCTCTACCCACATGGAATAATTGCTATTTCGTCTAATAGCCATGTAGTCTAATAAGCCAATCCAGTTCTTAGCAAGATAATTACGATCCCTCTCTATTGTCTTATTCTCAATGCCCTTTGAATATTAAATTGACACTGAAGAGATATCAAAAACAGGTATCTCACTATCGTTTTATTCTCAATGTCCTTAAAATATTAAATTGACATTAATGAACAACAAATATTAAAAACAAATATTGAACAACCAATTATTATAATAATATTTGGTTGTTCAATAATTTTGTTTAATATTAACATTTTGTATAAAATATTTGTTTATATTAAACAAAAAATACAATATATCCACAAAAAACATCGTTATTGTTTCAGTGTTGAAAAAGATTTGATTTCATTCACGGTTGGAAACAAAAAAAAAGGGACCCACTACTTTTTTGTGATGAAAAAAATCCTTATATATTTCTGTACCATGTCGTAGCAGTGTGTGCATTTTCATGCACGTGCGATTGATTGAATACATTTTTTTAATAGCTCAGAATAAAGATCGTGTATTCTGAGCTTATGATCATTCATGGGCATTTGTTTCCTCCCAAATCCAGGGCCCCGTCTTACAAAGAGTTACGATTGATCCAATCAATCGTAACTCTATGGAAATCCATCAGTGTCATAATTTTTTCGACAGGAAATTTGCAAATTATCCTTTGTAAACAAGGAGAACATACAAAATTGTCAAGAAATCAATGACTTTTTGGATATACATTCATACCTAGATTTTTTTTTGGATCAAACATGCATTTTATGTGTTGATTTTGTTGGCTTACCATAGTTGCGATTGATTGGATCCATCGCAACTCTTTGTAAGTCGGGCCCCAGGGGCCCATTGCAGAAAGAGTTGCAATCAATCGCAACTCTAAAAATCATGCGCAACTCTAAAAATCATGCGCAACTTGATTTTCAACCAATCAACAGCGCGCATTTGGTACTTGCGATTGATTTCTTGACTTGCGTTTAAACGCAACTCTTTCTGCAACGGACCCCTGGCTTACAAAGATCAACTACATCTACAGACACAGTTTTTCCATAAATTCAAAACAAATTTCCCGAAACTGAATCCCAAAATTTTCCGAAATTCATAGACATTAGATTTTCCTCGAATTTCCAAGTTTGGTTATTAAACAAATCTTTGACAATGTTACAGCATGCTTAAACTTGGTCCAAGTGACCGAAATCAAGGACTTTAGCCTTTATTGTTCACGCCCTTTTTTAAAAATAGGAATTTTGATTTAACTATGAGACAAACAATTCTTTAAATATTGAAAGTTGTTACGTTTAATTGTTGATTGTCATTTTCGGAGTGCCGGAATTTACTTTTTTTTTCTTTCCCCCCAAATTACTTGAAAATTATCCGAATTCGGGTAATTTCCTTCAAAGTGGAAACACCGTGGACGGCTGGCAATGTCAACATCTTTAATGAAAAAAAAAATCTTCAAAATTATATATTGGAATCATTCCCCGTTCTCTTTAAGATTTAGTGTGTCTTTCTGTTCAAGGAGATTGTGCACATTTCCTGTAGTATTATGACATTGATGGACCTCCACTGGCGTACCTAAGGGAGGGGGCAGACGAGTCACAACGGATCAAAAGGACGTGCCCTCCTCCTTTTGAGAAGCAAATAAATAATTTGTAATGTAATCATGCAATGAAAACAGACGTGTGCCCCCTCTTTTGAACATGTCAAATTTTCCTGGTACTTTTTTTTTTGCTTGTCAATTTTTTTGTGGTACGAAATCCTTTATTTGTGATTGAAGACCTTTTTTTCGCATACGAAATATCCTCGAAAAAAAATTGCCCCCCTTTTGGAAAATCCTGGGTACGTCGCTGTGGACTTCCATACAGCAGAAGTTGATTGGATCAATCGTAACTCTTTGTACGACGGGGCCCACGGGCATGACGGGTGTGTGTTTCATAAAGCTGTTCGCCATGTTTCGCACAACACTACCACTCCGAAAGAAACATGTTCTTACGAGCTTAGGAGCTTAGTCAGCTGCATAGGGATAAATCATTAAAATATATCAATGAAACAAAAATGCCAGGACAAGGCTGATTATTTTCTGACATTATACACGTTATATAATTAGATGGCTTCGGGAAATATAGAACAACTAAAGCTATTATGGCATGAATTGAAAGGGGGAATATAGAAGAAAAAAAATTGGTGGGGGGTCGTGGTCTAGTTGTTAAGGACTCTCGTCCAAGACCTAAAGAAGAATTATGCGGATGGATCACTCTATTCAGAGTCATTGATATAATGGCTCTGTTCTTCTTAGAGGTCCAATGATGAATTATTAAAGTTTGATCTCATTTTTCGATATTTATATTTTTCCCCAGAATTCACAATCCCTTCATTGTTACCGTCAATAGAGGGCGTTTATCAACAGAGCGATCACCGGATTCTCGCCTACTAACAAAGAAGAGACGATAGACAGAAAGATTTCGAGGAAAAAGGTCTTATCTATTGAAAATAATACAAATAAAATCATTATATTGATATGAAAACATTTCGATTGGAGTATACAATCTTATTTTTGTTTGATAGCGCATTTAGAAAATCAACAACAACAACAACGCTCCTAGAAACCTCAAACTGAAGATTAAGTTACATCCGATTTTTATGACATTTTCAGCTAGCGTTATGGCTGTGATTGTTCTATGGATTCAAATCAACCTTTTGTTGGGGTGGACTTGACCTTTAAAGTGGTCCACTGATTCTCCTTCTGAAACATTCCCAAGCAGAGGCGTATTGATGGGGGCGCTGCCCCAACCCCCCCCCCCCCCCCCCTCACACACACACACATGATTTTCACGTCTAACAAAAAAAGTGAAAACGAAAATGAAAGATATACTATTTTTTCCGATTTTGACTATTGTATCAAAATCTTTCACAAAATTTGAGCTTTTCAACAAAATGTCAACATTTTTGTTTATAGCTCGCTTCACTCGCAACATTCACTTTAGTGAAGATATCAAGCCCATCCCTCTGTTCTTTTAAAAAGAAACTTAACAATAATTTTCTGAAATCATGCGCAGGTCATTATTTCCTCAACTTGGAGTAATCATATCAATAAATTCACTATTACATGCCTCCTTAAATTATTTTCTTTTCTTTTTTTATCCGCGCGTTTAAGTCCTGCATGCTTTTTATCTTTCTTTATCTGTTTTCCCTTTTATTTTCAAATCCCTTGTGTCAGTGTGCCATGTTTATTGTTCTTCATTTTTGTTCTGCAGGGGTCCGTTGCAGAAAGAGTTGCAATCGATCGCAACTCTAAAAATCACGCGCAACTTGATTTCCAGCCAATCAACAGCGCCCATTTGGGACTTGCAATTGAATTTTTTGACTTGCGTTTAAACGCAACTCTTTCTGCAACGGACCCCTGTTCTCTGTTTTGTAACCTCCGTGTCCGTCTTCGTAGGCAATTCTGAAATAATGATTTAGAGGGGTCCACACAATGCAAGCACAGCTTTGTAGTGGATCCCTCCATTTTCTCTGAATTCTATTTTATAATGTTTATGATATTCTGCTTATACATGTATACAATACTTTGTTTTGTTTCACTTATGAAAAAATATCATATACTGTACATGCCTCAATTTGTATCGTCTGTATAAGTTAATTGTAATTATTTCGACCACTTTACGCTGTTCTGTTGAAAATGAATAATTGAAATTGAATTGAAAAATATCTCGCCCACTTTAAATTTGTTCCCCATTGCACCATTGTTCCATAAAATATTGATTTCATCCCCATAGTAAATCTTTAAGAATGTTTTGATAACTGGATGAATAAGATCGTACTTAAAAGCTCCGAAATGGGTGTTTGATATTTATTTTGTTAAAGGAGAGAAGAGAAATGTGAAATTGCTTCAAGACGTTACAAACAAGTTAGCTCTTGGTCATCTTTGGTACAAAAGATACAAATAAATAGCGTCCTCTATAGACCGGGACCGAGCTGATGGTTCAGATCGAGCTCTTACTGAAGTTGTTTCAGGCAACCCCCCCCCCACGCAAAGTCTCCGTCATTGGCGTACATAATGGAGGGGTGTGGGTTAGGGGCTTGTCGAACTTTTGGGTGGATGAAAACTTGCCGGCTGTCAAAGTATATACAAAAATTTGATTTTTTTTTTTACTGAAAAAGGTTCCAAATTTTTCCTCGCTCGTTGCTTTTGGTGATTTTTCCTCATAAACGCATTTTTTGGCACACTGGCGTACCTAGGGTTTTCCAAAAGGGGGGCAAATATATTGGAGGATATTTCGTCCGCGAAAAAAAAGATCTTCAACCAAAAATCAAGGATTTATTACCAGAAAAAATGACAAGCAAAATAAACTTTAATGCATTGTTTTCTGTTAATTTGTATCTGATAAATATCAATTTGTATAATGTTTTGATGGAAATAAAATAAATAATTGAACTTACTTGACTTGAATTGAAAACAAAATTTGATTGATTAATTTGTTTAAGTAGTTAAATTTATTAATTTAAGTAGGATTTACGTTAAGATTTGGTCATATGTAAAATTTGATAATATCCAGTTTTTGTTGATATAAGAAAATAAAATTCGAATCCGAATCTGAGCCTGAAAGTCTCTATACGCTTGCTTTTTTAGGAAGGGGGGGGGGGTAAATATTAAAGTTTAAACTCATAAAAAATGTGGCTTACACCCACTCCCAACTAATTCAAATTGGTCTACGTTGTGTTACATAAATCATAACGTATAGTGGTCTGACCACATATTGAAAAAAAAATGGGCCTACCATTTTTCGAACATTATTAATTCTTTATATTGTATATTATTCAATAATAAAGTCACCACATGATCTGTATAAAAGGTGGAATCTGATATCGTTTTGTTTTTCGTTTTCAACACATCATCTTTTTTACGAACGATTCATCTTTTCATTTTTTTGTAAACATAAAATATTTAAAGTGATTGGTTAACTTTGGTTTGACTTTTAAAAAGTCTGAGCTAGAAGGTCACACTTGTCACCTGTGTCTGTGATATGTTACAAAAATGAAGCCCAGAAAAAATTGCGTTCGAAAATAATTATTTAGTGCTTCAAAAATTGAAATATAAAGTGACCGGAAACACCATCTTAATTTCATCCCATACACTTATGTGTACTATTTAGGTGTCTATAAGACGCCTATTTACAAAATCGGGGTTTGCCTTGTAGTTTTCGCTTTTCATTCTCAATAATGGTTGTTTTCAGGGTTTCTTAGTTCTAATACATGCACTCTACACATGTTTCATCTTGGTTTAAGAATTTTTTAAATCGGCTACTCACAAAGTTAAACAATACCTTTAAATGTTTAAATATTACCCGGTTTTATGCATGTCCCTGGGAAGCAGGGATGCTCCTAGTAAGTCCAGTGTAAAAATAGAGAAATGTAAACAAAGTGACCTGCCTTTAGTCTAGACCGCCCCCCCCCCTTTCACTTTTTTTTTGCTTTTAAAATTTCTCGGGACCAAGATCACCTCATTTTTTGCAGAAACAACCCCCCCCCTTTTTCTTCCCATAATTTTAGTCATCAAAATATCAACATATATACAACATTTACATACACTCAGTACATGTCATACAAATACCATGCATACAGTAAAATAATACACTCCAAACGCTTATACATGTACATAACAGAAAACTTAATCAAGTAAGAACATCAACGAAAACCACCCGGTAATATTAAAATCAGCACCCCCTAAACAAAAAACAAACAAACAAAAAGTTACTTGTGTCCTAGTCATAATAGGCCTATATTCTCAAACTGTCATTTTGTTGTACTTGATTTTTGTTTGTGTGATAATAGGGTTAATATTTACAACGATGTTTTCAATTGGAGGTACTCACATGCTCCACTTCTTTTAGAAGGGCATCCTCCAATCCAAAACCTTTTCTCTTATTGTAATTCAATATATTTATTGTTTTTATCAAGATGTACGAAACTGATTTTTTTAAAGGATGTTTTATTGTATTCTCTCAAATCAAAATACACAATCACATTCTATAAACAATATGCACATTCTATAAACAATTTGTACAAACTATTTGAAACATAATTATAAATTATACAATAAATCCATTACAATATAATTATACAAATTATACATCAAAACTTCAAAAATACTAGAAATTAATACTAATGCGTTTCAGCAATTACAAAATGAAATATTAACAAAATATATGACATGATGAGAGAGAGAAAAAAAAATTTAAATGTTGTTCCACCTCCCCCCCCCTCCGTTCCCAGGTTAGGAGCATTCTCCCCTCTATGCCTATACTCTACATGGGAGGGACTCCAATTCTCCGTATTGTTTTTTTTTCTGTGTTTTTATTTATTTTGAAATTAAAATTGTAATCGATAGGAATGGAAATGTTATTTATAATTATGTATTGAAAGATGTCTGGCTTTCTGTTTATTTACATTCATGAAAAAATTATATTTTTGAGTTGTCAAGGTACTTGTAAAGACGTCAAAGTTCTATTTGTTATATATATTTTATTTTGTACATGAATTGAAGTTGTCAATAAAAACTACTCAATGCAAAAAATACATTAAACAAAATATGCTATGCACATTAATGATGGTGAGGGCAATGGACCCCCCCTCCTTCTCTAAGCCACATTCCCCGACGCCCAATCAGTACACGCCCCAATCTGGCGTTCTCCCTCAAACTCTATCTGATATAATTATCCGTTCCAGTTATTTCTTTCCTATATACCAAAACTCTCCCCGATTCACTGCCCGCAGACAATAAAACCCTTGCAAGAACTAACTCCATAAAATCAATAAGCGTAGTCGCGCCGTACAAAAGCCATTTAACAACTCGCCATAATACGTACAATAGGGACAATGGAGATAGCTATGTTTATCCCTTTTATTTTCTTTTGATGCGCGCTTTCTGAAGAATCATGGACGCTTGGTTCTATTATTTTGGCCTGTCTCTGTTATCTGTAGTTTTCTTTTGACAGTGGGGTTTGTAAAACACTCTCGTAAATTGCTAACGACACTCGAATTGGTGTTACTATCTTACGCTGAAATAGACCCCTGGGTGCTCAAGAAATCTACTTGGGATAATTGTTGATTGTATCATAATAATAATAATTGTAACAGGTCGATTTTGATGCATTATTATACGCAACTTTTTCACGGTAGCATCAATTTTGCAACACAGGCTAAAAACTCTGCTTTTCTCATAAAGATACATTCAATTCATCTATTCAACTATCAAAAGGATGAATAGTACAAGATAAAAGATTAACAAACTAGCAGAAATACAAAACAAAAAATGGGGACCAAAGGAGAAGCAATGCTTATAAAAAGGTTTCACTATACATTACAAATAACCAGTGTGAAGATAGTAGAAATCGCATGTTTATAATGATTATAAAAACTGCAAAATAATACGATTTGATGAATGATTATAAAGTTTAAAAGAGTGAAAATATGTACAAAACCCCACTTAATTATCATAATTATCATTTTACGCATAAAACGTACATCGATCCACATTTTTTTTCAAACGGTAGCTGCACTAGAAAATGTCAGTGAGAAAAAAAGGTGCGCGAAAATAACCAGGTCGTAAAACTATATGACACTCATTTTTATTAATTATTATTTTGTAAACTTATACAGTACGATATTATATAATTATTTTGGGATACGTTATGTTCAGATCATACAAAATAGTATATTATGTTAAGAGAAAAAAACTCAAACATTTATTCATGAATAATTTGTAAATGGATCAATAGAAACTATCTATTCGGGTCAATCATGATTATTTTGTTGAATTGTATCGGTCATGTAAGGAACTAAATTTTTTGAGGGCTAGACATTATGTATGGGGTAATAGAAAAAAAGCTGTGAGAAGGCAAAGCGAGCGAGCAAAAATGTTGACCTTTTCATTACAAAACTATTATTGTATGATAGAATTTGCCATAACATTCAGAATAATATTTCACATTTTCCTTTCCTTTCTGTGATTAGCGTTTGTGATTCTAATCATGTTCTAGTTTGGTTTCACACGTGCTAAGAAGTTCTGTAGTAGATAATTTGTTTGTTTTTTGCCAGTCCGCGATGAAGAAGGAACCTTTTTTTTCCCGGCGTCAAAATAGTCAATTATCTTGGGAATTACAATTTTTGAGGCGCCAACCACCCCTGACTCTAAGATCGACTGGTGATCTTTTCTTGTGGTAAATGGTATAATAAACTGGCGAAGGTTTAGCGCGTAAGAAATGATCACTAGCATGCAGTCGTTCTTCAAGTCGCTCCTTACGAACAGCATATTATGAAACGACCCCCAGGATTCATAATGTTTCTCTCAAACAGGCGCGTAGCCAAGGTGGGGGGCGGTCGCCCCCCAAAAAAAAAGTCCCAAAAAAGAAGGAAAAAAGAGAGGAGAAAAGGAAAAGGGAAGGGAGGAAAGGGAAGAAAGGAAGGTAGCTTTGTGGTTTTTTTTATTCTTTATTTTTTTCTCAAAAGAGAAACTCCTTCACTCTTCTTGCTCTAAATTTATATATGAATTTTGCTTCCGCGCTGCGCGCGGTTAGATGACAATATTGAAGTTCTCCATTGTTTACCCACCTTTTCTCTAACCCTGTTTTTCCACCTCAGCTATGTGCTTCTTGCCAGTTAAAGTCAAAATTGTATACATTAGGGTATGAATTTGAGTAAGGTTAGACCGAAGTAAATATATGAAGTTATCTTTTTTTTTCAATTGATCGCGCAACTTCTGGTCTGGTCGGCTCCGGGCGGATAAAATCTTTATATCAGTTTCTGCCGTCACCTACATAAAGTCAACTTCTCCCGCTTTTCAGCTCATTACTAAACAACCATAATTTTGGGGCAGACAGGTTCCTAATTTCGTTCGTGTCGTATTAAATAAAGTACAATATTTTTTATCAAATTGTATTAAACTTCATTTCCCTGAATACAGTCATCTCCTGTCCTGTTTTGCGCCCTCAGTTTGAAATTTTGAATGACACTTAAGTTTCTTTATATTCAAAATGAAGCGCCTCAGGATAAGTCCAAAAAAATTAGGCATTCTTTTTTATATAGACAGATAGTTTCAATAAATCGCAGAAGTTTCAACTATTTGCGCACTATATTCCTTGTAATGAAGTTCAATAATCTTAGAAAATCAATTGAATTAGAGCCGATTGGGTATATTCATCTACATTTGATGAAACGTCCGCCCTTTGAAATTTCAGAGTTTCATTGCTCTGCGCGGGGAGGAATATCGTCCTCTACCAATCTTCTCCTCTGTTTTGCGAGTTAAAAATATGCACTGTTGCTAAATTGTTTGTAATCAATGATCTGATCTTTCCAAAGAAAGTATTCACTATAGGCCTATCTTTGAGAAAACCCTTTTCTCGGGACCCTTTTTATGGCAAGAAAAATTGATAAAACGCTTTAGCTTCCGCGCTTCGCGCGGATTTATTGTCATTATAATTTCCTCCATTGTATACCTCTTTTGTGCATTCACAATCATTTGAAAACAAGGTTCAAAATCGCAATATAGTCAACCGAATTGGAGGTAATAGAGACAAGAGAAACGGCTCCTTTTCATTTTAATTTATGAAACACTTAAAGCTTCGCGCGGGGGGGGGGAACTCCCCCTCCCTGCACCCACCCCCTGGGGAGCGCGCTTCGCGCACTCTGTAAGTGTTAGCACGCTTTGCGTGCATTTACCGCCCCCTCCAAAATGAAATCCTGGCTACGCGGATGCTCTCAATAATTACGATATATTAATTGCGTACCCTAAAAATATGTAGTTTATAAAAAGAGGACCATCATAAAAAAAATTGGATAAAAAATAGTGTGTTTAGTCATTTTTGTAGGTGCCAGTGTATTCAAGTATCATGAAGGGAGCTAACTCGTTACAAAGTCATGATCAATTCATGTATTTCATATGCCCATTTTTTTCCCTTTCTCTTCCAATTTATATTATTTTTATAAGCTGCCAAATAGATTCGCATTCGGGATATTAAGGTGAGTAAAATATCATAGCATAATTACTACAATAATGATATCATTACAGGTCCTTTTACCGTTAAAAAATATTCTTTTTATCATTTTTCAGTCTATGATTTTTTTAAAGAGGATGTTTTACCTCGCTCGCTACTCTCGCTCGTACCAAAATTCACCCTGGTGAAGTGGTTCTGATTCTCGCCTAGTTATCTTCCATTTCTACCTCTTTCTCTTCTTACTATTTTTCTTTCCTTTCTCTCCCTAAAAAAAGAGTTGGTCGACAGTCCACTGCAAACCTTTGTTCGGAAGGTACGGACTTCAGAAGTAAAGTCTATGATGATGATGATGATGATGATGGCGACGACGATGAATAAGAGGAAGATGATGAGGATGATGATGATGGTCCTGCATGAATAATGATGATGATAATGATGACGATGATGAATATGAGGATGATGATGATGTTGGTCACGATGATAATAATAATGACGATGATGAATGATGATGACGACAATGATGACAATGATGGTGATGATGATGATGATTGTGATAATGATGCTGCTGTTATCGCTGCTGCAGCTGATGATGATGTTGGTGATGATGACGATGATGATTCGTACATCACCATTTATATGTGATATAGGCTATATCGAGGCACTGGTTCGATCCCACAGTGATTATGTCACATATAATTCCGTATCATAGTCGTAAACATGATCGACTCTGTTCAAGCCGGCCTTTTGCATTGATCATTTTCAAATTACGTAGTCTATATTTCATGTGTTCAATTGTTTTCTTTTGTTGTTTTTTTAAGAGGGGGCTATTTGTTGCTCAATCTTTTTTAATTCTAATACAGTAGATGATACCTCGACTGATTTGACTGTATGTACTAGGAGCAGTGGCAAATACAACAGACATGTCCTACAACGAATCCTTACATAAATTTCCATTTCTCTGTGGGTTTTCGTCATAATTTTATGTCTAAACATGTTTTTTTTAAAACATTTGTATGATAAACACTTTTCTTAAAACTGTGTATTCTATAATGTCCAAATGTTTGGAATTGATTAATAAAGTCTTTCTAAATAGTTCTTCGACTGGTAAAGTTATAATAAACGTAATACAATAGGATGTGCCGAATGATATTATTGGTTCTTCATAAGGAAAAATAAACAGCGCTATTTGCAAAGTATCAAATTTGATTCGTAAAAATGGCTTGGTTGTATCTCATTTCAAATCGACATACAAGCACACGCTAGATTTAAAAAAAAACATTGATTTACTATTTGTGACACACCTGTTAATTACTGCCTTCCCAATGGTATCAACCCTTCATCAAAATTCCCTTCTAGTAAACCAGCGAAGCCTGAAAGACTTTGCTTGCTGTAACCATTGTTAGAGAAGTCATACACTGTTAGAACAGCAAAGGGCTCACCGCCCCCCTAAACAAACAATTAGTAAGAAAGCTCTTTTGAAAGATTTCCGAATGAGTATAAAAAGCAAGAACGATAATGAAAGCAGTGTCGAAATTCCATTGACTACATTCAATGAAATAAAGTTTAGCAAGCCTTACGCCAAATTCTCTGTTGATAATTAGGTCTTTTAAGTTAATTGGCCAATCATATCGCACGGTTCGTTTCACGTGACCCTTGCTCGACCTCGCCGAAGAAACGTCGATTGTCATTGAAGTGACATCGGTATAGTCTGCGTCCAACTGAGGGACAAAGCCAAGTGTTAAGTTTTTATCAGAATATGATTATTTGAAAGTGAAATTCAAAATGTGTGATATTATCGAAAAAGGTTCAATCGTTGATGGGATTTTTTTTGGTTAAATATTATCGAGGCAATGTACAAATATCATTTAAATATTATCCGCATACATGGATCGTTTACCCCCTATTTGCTTTACAATAGATTATTCCAAACCTAAACCTAGAGGGGGAAAATGGCGCCCACCAATGCAAGGATTAAATCCAGTTTCAAACAGTGATTTCAACACCTTCTTGACGTATATGCTCTAAGTTCAAGGTTCGTATGCATTTTCCATTCATCCTCTGAATATAGTGTATTTTCATTTCGAAATTCTTTGAAATTTACGGTAATTACATACTTCCGACGATTCGCATGTCCGTTCGAGATTGAATTGTGTATGGGGGTCGATTTGCAGTTTGTTTATGCATAAGCTATGTGGCTGGCGTATAAACTGCATTGTGACGGGATTATAGCATAGCGAACCCCCTTATTATACACACCGCTGCGGCTCAGCGTACGCTCATTGCTTTGTAGCGCTATAAACTCGCGATTGTGTCGGGATAAGTGTTCGATCAGACAAGATTTCATCTTATAATTTTTGTTTCCTGACGCAATATTCCTGCTGGATTTTTACTGATCTTTCCTGTAATTGAATGGATGTATATTAGGAGGATGTCACTGATCTTAAATTGGAATAATCACAAGAGTAAAATGGTAAATTAAAGGTAAATAACTTGACATGTTAAATGTTTCTGTGTGTGAATTCCTGGCAGTGCTGCTGCTAGACTTGCTGGGGAAAAAAGCATATTGATGGGACTGAAGTAAAGTGAAGAAGGCTGTAACTGTCATGTTATGTGGTTGTGTCATTTTTACGAATGAGTTGACTAAAGTTTAATTCATAAAATGTGAATTTCTCGTGTTCTGTATTCTGTGTAAGTTAAAGATTTTATTTCACAGTAAAATGTTAATTGAGCATCATGCTTGTCACTGTTTTTCACTCAGCTCTTGAGCTCTCAGTCTCTCTCTTGTAGCTGAACTTGTATAGGCCTACTTGTATAAATACAGACCTTTTCCTTTATAGAAATTAAAGAAATTTATGTTACAGTGTACATTGTAATTTTAGGTTGGTTTTCATGTTCTTGATGCAAGATTTTCAAGATATTGAATTGTATTTTAGATATCTGTGTGAAATGTGGAAACCAGTCAGATTAAGATTTGGACACATTGCCATATTAGTACCTGTTCATGGTACTGGTTACTAAAAATTTAGAACTTTGTTTTCTTTTAATATGCATAATGCAAGGCTCCACACTAACTTGTTTTCTTGCCTTGGTGGCCGGATAGGTTCACCAAAATCATTAATTTCATGTTTTTGGTGGCTCGCAAAGCAAATCTAGTGGCCCTATTTATACAATAGAAAACATTACAATTTATCAAAACTTTGGTAGCCCAACAGGACCACCTCTCTGTTTTGATCCTCCGCTCTTGAGAGATTAGCGATAAATCACGGTCAATACTCAATAGCATAAATGAGATCAAGAGTAGTACTAATCAAGAGATGATCATGCACTGGGATGAACTCTAGCTCATTAGTTAGCATGTGAAGAGTACAGGCGATGGGCTAATGAAGAATCATCTTCAAGATGGAATTGTTAACAGAATGAGGAAGGGAAGGGTCATACGGCAAGAGAATGGTGCAAGTCATTTCAAAGGGATCCTGGGTGTTGAGTGGAGTAATTCGCAGCTCGCAGGCTGGAAATGTTCGATTTACAAGCAAAAAATCAACAGAGGTAATATAACTATACAATGGTGAGAGATAAAACATATAAAATTGAATTAGCATTGATAAAATGTCAAATCCAAATTCATATTACACGTGGAGGGGTAAAAAAAAGCATAACTGCTTGTATAAATTAGCTCCCAGTCAAATGCAATTGGTAGAAATGACAATAAGTTTATTTTTACTATTGTGTTTGAAATGAAAATATGAAACAAACAAATAGGGCTATACCAAGGAGGTTTTAAATGCGATGGAGAAACAGCAAATAAAATCCCTTTGAACGAGTTTAAAACCCTCTGCAGAAAGTATGTCAGGCAAGCACTTTGCTCAACATCTCTTGCAATTGTGTAGGCAAATGATTCCGCAGCTATAGTATAGGTCCTGTATAAAACTGAAATATGCTATTGTGATGATAATTAGTTTAATATTGGTCTGGTCATAAGTTTATGTGTAGTACTACATGAAGTACAATAATTCGGAGGCATGCGAAAAATAAACTATGCAATATGTCCTGAAATATGACTCAAATATCCTCGACTGGGCATGTGCGGGCACTCACCTGGCATATACAATAATGAATAGCAATATTTTACTGACCACATTTGAAATTTTTTATCCGCCGCAAAAGATTGGAAAAGTGTTGGTTTAAGTAAAGGTTAAATTATTACTTTTTTCACTAAAGGTTCATTGATATACAGTAATCTGGGCAAATATCTCCCATAATAGTGCTTGGTTATTGATGTCTTGTTATAAAATGAATTCAAATTTCAGTTTGTTTGTTAATATGAAAGATGGAAAATTGATTCAAATGGATATTCGTAAAATTTCACTCCTTGGATTTCTTCAATGAAACCGGCGGTTACAAAGGCAGACATCAAATAGGCCCTGGCTGCCATTATTCTTCTTTTGTGCTTCTTCATTAAATGAACAGCTGCTTGAATAAATTTGTTGCCTGTCGGATGTCTAGTCATAGAATCTGCTTGGGAATACCAGGCAAGATAGACTGACTTATTTGCCTTGTGGAGAAATGCTGTAGCTGTACATTGTCTGAAAGTACATGTGAGCCTGAGTCATATCGATTATTTTGAAAACCGGTGTTCGACAGCTCTAATTCGATCGAACATCGATGCATCGAATATTGAAGGCGGGGAAAATTTAGTCTTGTTTTTGCGTCAATGCGATGCGCTTTGCATATGCACTACGCACTGACGGTATGTGCTGGCGTTGGCCGGGTGAGCGTTGCACAAGCAGATGACAGCAAAGTTCGTTTGTATTTTCCATGATCACAAAACACACAAAAAAAGGCCGGGGACCAAAGCAGAATTCTTCCCAAAATATCTTCAACAATGATATTTGCAGATGACAACATATAAGTTTAAAATGAAACAATAATAAAGACATGAATCACGCAGAGTCGATCCGAATGATTTTCGGTCAACTAGCATTCGCAGTCCATTCACCAGCCCCGTCCGCAGCTCCGTACACTCACTCTGCCGAAACGACAGGCGTGCTTGACGTCAGCGCCAGCAAACAAGTGCAATCAACTGAGAGCGCTGTAACTTGCCTGAGATTGTGTAGTTGGATCCAAAATGAGCTCCAAATAAATTTATGGGAATAAATATGTAATTTTCTCTGGATGGTCATTTGAATTGCTATTCAATGCTGATATAACGATTGTGAGGAAAGATTGTGGAATATGAGTTATGACGATGTTCGAGAATTAATCCTGATAATGACAATCCAGTTTTTTAGACGCAATTGAGCATGCGATCAAAATAAATACGAATGTTTCGAATCGAGCCCTAAATTCATCTAAATTATTACGATTTAACAAGATTTTATGGTCATACTAAGAATATTGACGATGTCAGCAAAGTACATGTATGTTATGTTCATATGGAAGAATTAATACTGGCCGGATTATGTCTATTGTTATTCCATCTCTGGACGTCTCCAAGCTCCGAGAAAATAAGCACAATGCGCATGCGTGTTCGATGACGTATGACATATTTTCCCATTCATGAAATCAGAGCCCAAAGTTGGGCACAAACTAGCTTCAAATTGATGGGGGAAAAAATCAAACGCAATTTTCTCTGTTTTGCCATGTAAAATGTTATTATATGGTGATATTACGAACTTGAACAGAGTTTTTGCATGTAGACAATGTTCGAGAATCAATCCTGATGTGATGATTATTTTTTTTAGACAAGTGCACTAGCTCGAAGTCAAGTCGATCGTCATGAGAATAATGTTCTATGGTCATGATATTAATATTGTTCATGAAAGCAAGATTTATTTTACGTTGATCGCGTCAATTTCCGGCCATTTTCTGGTTTGATTAAAGAACAGTACTGCGCATGCACGATCGATGGCCATGACTTCCATTCATGAATTCATCGTGCATAAATTATCTCGGCACGAGCAGACGAGTAAGACTCGAACTATGATCGAAATAAACTTCAAATTAATGGTGAATAGCATCATAATTACTCAATCGGTTTCATTTTGGGGGCAATAGAAATCAAGTAAGTAGTAGTAAAGTTGGACATTACTGATATTTTGATGATTGATTACATGTATGTAAACCAAACGAATCGGCCGGCCGACGTATTTTTTTTTTTCGATGCACCGATTTTGCAAAATCTGCACCGGTGTTCGATGACATCGATCGAACACCGTTTTTAAATCGATTCGACTCAGGCTTATCTGAAAGGATATGAAATATTTTACCCACAGAGAAGTGGATTATGTGGATATGCGTATCTGCTTTTATTTTTCATGATTTTTTGTTGTTTATTTTAATTCCTGAGAAAAAAGCTGTGGAAATTAAAATTAATTGTAGGTTTCCAGCATAACGGTGCTTCTTAGCCAATCAGAACTGAGGAAGGTTGTCAGATCAGACGACATGTCGTACGAAAATGTTGATGAAATGTTCCACTGGCTGCTCTTTTGCATTAGATAATTTCAGATTGTACATGTACATGAAGATAATCTTGATCAACTTGGAGCGTTGTGGCCCAGTGGATTAGTCTCCGGACTTTGAAACAGGGTCGTGGGTTCGAATCCCAGCCATGGCATAATTTCTTTCAGCAAGAAATTTATCCATGTTGTGCTGCACTTGACCCAGGTGAGGTGAATGGGTACCTGGCAGGATTAATTCCTAGAATGCATGAGCGCTGAAAGGCAGCTCAAGCTGAAGCCAGGGTAATAATAATAAGGAAAAGAATATTTCTAGATACATGTAGATGGCGCTAATTATATAAATGCCTATTTTATTCTTGAATGTTAATGTATCCCATGTACAATGCACATATTTTACCAAATGACTGGCTAGTTAACATTCATGTTTATTATACAGTGCATCCCAGAAAAACCGAAACCGTAATTCACTGTAGGGTTTTGCTTGATCATTAATTTGCTTCATGAGATGTACATGAATGGAATGATATGCTTCTCTTCTTTCATTTGAGGCCGATTTTGACATACATAATGCACATATAGTAGCTCTCTTATAACAATGGAAAGTGCTTCTAACAAAATTTCATTTGCACGATCAAATAACAATTTTTGGGTGAGTTCTTCTTGCTTTTTTTGCAAAATATGCGGAAAACATAGTTTATAGGTTAAATATCCATGTTTTCTTTTTTCATATGAATATGGGTTAAAATATGAATGACGCATGGTTGAGAAAATAGTTCACGAAAACATGCTCAATTTCTAGATACGATTGATCGTGGAAAACAATTTGTCTTCCTGTCAATTCACTGTAGACAATAGGCTAACAGTGAATGCACAGTAAAGTTCAACCTTGCCGTTGGCTTGTTATGTGTGGATTCTTTCTATTTTATGTCTTGTAAAAAGTTGAGTGAAATGATTGGACAGGGTGCTACATAAGCACTTGCCTGATTGCCCGGGGCAAGTAAAAGTTAGAGTTGGCCAAGTGTTTTGAAGTAAAGACCAAAACTACTTGCCCAAATTGGACAAGCTAAATTCTCACAGAGTAAAATGACCAAAATTAGTGTTGATGATATTGACCCTAATATTGGTCATGGCAGGCAAGATAAAATCACTTTGGAAAAAGAAATGCAATAACAAGGTAGATCAGTTTTTAGTCAAAAGAGAGAGAGAAAAAAGGCAATGGTTTACATGTATATAAAGCCGGAAATCTTTCTTTTGAAGCAGTAAAACTTTTTTTCAAGGATTTTTTCGGCAAGTGAAATAGATTTTTGGGCAAGTATATTCCAACTATCTAAAAATTTACTTGCCTGACCTGGCAAGTGCTTCTAAAAGTTATGTAGCACCCTGTTGGATGAGGCAGGAGCTGCGGAATGTTGCATATCTGGTTGCCCACTAACGAGAAAGCTAGCATTTGGTACCAACTACACAAAGCCCTGAATTGGCTTGAAAATACATGTACATGTAGTCCATACATGTAGCAGCACCAATACGGTCAAAAGATAGGGGAAGGCGGGGTAAGTTGAGCATAGGGGCAAGTTGAGCCACCAGCCCCAGGCCAATAATGAATGAGTCAGACATTGTGGTGGTGTCATGTATTGATGACCCATAGCATAACCCCTAACCCCACCACATTGTTTTCAACTTTGAAACAAAAAGTATTTTTTTAGAGGGAAAAACATGAATTTCAGCCAAAAAAGTAAAAAAGAGTGTGAAATAGATAAGTGCTTTATAAACACACACGTCTTTGAATATAATAAAGACATGATAACAACATTATTAGTACAGGTATGGATCTTCATTCTTCTCAAAGTCTTTTATATAATGGATGGATAATAAATGTGTGGATACAAAATTATCGCACTAAGTTCGGACTGGGGTAAGTTGAGCCAAACAGCATGGGGCAAGTTGAGCCATGGTAATTCCTATGGTAATGTATCTTAAAAAACAAACCATAAAAATCAATTGAAATGCTGGCTGAAAGGAGCAAATTTACATGACTGCTCTTTTCCTTTTAAAGGATGTTAGTATTTATAAAGAATTAGCAAGTGAAAAGACTTTAAACAAAAAATTGACATGCTGGTTCTCCCCTCATACATTTTGTACATAGTTTTTGTGGCTCAACTTACCCCAGAAGGTGGCTCAAACTTACCCCATATATGGGGCAAGTTGAGCCATTTGACATCGTTTTTTTCAAAGGTCACGATGACTTTCAGTGTGGGGATAGAAAGTTATATATAGGTGGAAAATTTTTCAGAAGAATTAAATTTCAAGGCAAGGTACTTATTTCGACAAGATTATTAATCATATCAATTCTAACATGCAAAAAGCAAAAACTGTCACAACTTACCCCGCCTTCCCCTAGTGATTGAAAGTACCTGTACATGTATTTTTGTCATATCATTCACTGGCGGATCCAGGGGGGGGGGGCACAGCCGGCCTGCAAGAAAATTCAAATTTGTAATGTAAAAATGCCATTAAAACAGAAGTGCCCCCCCCTTTGAAAGTGAAGACCTTTTTTTTTCTAGCCAAATTTTTCCTCAGGAAAATGTGCACCCCCCCTTTGGAAAATTCTGGAGCCGCCCCTGATATCTTTACTGCAATTATTCAAAAGAAACCACCTAAAATATCGCATTATCTTGATACAATACAAAATTATCACCCATCACTGTAGACAAGTGACCATTAGACAGAGTGCAAAATATATCCATCTGACGTACGTTTTTACTATTCCATATTCGATAGTACAATGTACTTACTATTCACTGAAATTTACTCATATCCATAGTACTATTCACTGAGATTTTAATACTCATGGTGATGAATAACAATGCAATTATCTTTGCCACATAATTACCAATAGAATGCATGATGATTAATTGATGATGTGTCGCCGATCTATAGGCTTTGGTGGTAAATGTGGCACTGGTGTGAAAGTGGTGTGTGTGTGTGTGTTAGGTACGTGCTGTGATTGAAAGTGCTCTTCTCAGTAGTTGATTGATTTAACTCAAGTATTATAGTGCTTCATTCAATAAACATTGTACATTGTAGGCCTTTATACACAAATGTATTTGCTTTGTAGGAGAGAGAAAATGTCTGCATTGATACATGTATATATTTTCGGTGTAAAAAAAATGTTCTTGAAATGTCTTTAATTGGAATGAGATACATGTAGAGAAACAACCAGAAATACTAATACATGTAAAATGCATTGATTGCCACTGCTGTGTACATGTATACATGTGCTTGCTTTTGGTCAGTTTTTCTCGTCTTTGGAGCTATTTTTCAAGAACATGAGGGTCGTTTGCACCAGCCCGAGTTTTCTAATTTGCGTGCTATTTCTGATCCGGCAAATTATCCAGATCTGAACAATCTCAAGAATATTTGTAATGGAGACGCAATTATGCTAGTTCGTAGTTACAATCTCGAGATTGCAATCCGAAGTCATCTTGGGATTATTTGCAAAATAGTGCGCTATTTTACGAATTATCCTGCTGATTCGCAGGTGCAGACGCACTCGGGGTTATTCACTGCGTTGGACCATAATGCATCGATGCCTCGCTTGAGCACGAACGGCTCTTCTTGCGATGATGGAGACTGGGTTTATTGTATCTCGGGATTAATCGCGAAGAGGGCCGATTGAGCTAAAATCTTGAGATTGAACAAACTCGGGCTGGTGCAGCACCGCCTATAGAGACCTTCAAATCTATCTTACACGCATATCATCATGACAGATTTGTGGGTAACTAGGAGGACAATCCCTATATGTACTTCAATTTCATAAATTTGTATTAAATGAAAATATTAAACTGTCTGACTTTGGAAGGAACATTCAACAAATTTGATCAACGTTTTAATACAGGGAAATAATTATAGAAATATGCTGGTTTATGATTTGCTTAAAAAACAGTTTAAAAAGTCTAATTGTTTCCATCTTATTTGTGTACAGTATGTTTCAATATTTTTCTTGTAATTCCTTACTCCTTAATACACCTCTTTACCTCAACTGGTAGTTCCTATATCGATGCCTCGAGCGTTGTGGCCCAGTGGATTAGTCTCCGGACTTTGAAACAGGGTCGTGGGTTTGAATCCCAGCCATGGCGTAATTTCCTTCAGCAAGAAAATCATCCACATTGTGCTGCACTCAACCCAGGTGAGGTGAATGGGTACCTGGCAGGAATTTATTTCCTTGAAATGCGTGTGCGCTGTAATCTTAGTAATTACGGCTGCCAAGCTACAGCTCGGGTAATAATATCCAAGTCCTTTGGAAGCGCGTAGAGACATTATTCATAATGTGATATGCGCTATACAAGAACTGTATATTATTATTATTATTATATATTGTTGACCCATAACATAGGTTGTGTTTAGGTATTATTTTATTGTATACTCATCTATACTGTAATATATTTTGGAATTACCAATGTAATCTCCTCAGAAATTACATACCGGTATACAAAGATGTACTTTTGTAGTGAGTCACATGCACTGCACACAGTTACATGTATGCATTCATGGGACAACATGCGAATATTCAGACCAAACATTTCAACTCCATATGAAACACTATTCTTGGGTTATTCACACTTTTTGTGTACAGTGTGTACATATCATTGTACATGTACATGTAATACAGCCTCCTGTCTGATAAAATCATACATGTACAGGTAAAACTCACTTTAAATGAAATGTACTATGGGATATACATGTATACCACTTTCCCTTGAAACATGGCCACTACACTGTAGGTCCATGTTATACCCTTTTCATGAACCCATCCTCCAATTAGCCGCCTAAGAGTAATGCGGATAATTCAATAAAAATTGCGTTCACAAACTCCGAAAATAATCCGCACTATTTTTACGAGCGCCCGTCCTGAAAAAGGTGGATAATCATCATGACAACTGGACACGCCCCCTCCGATGCGGTGGTGTTGGAAAAGGGTGACCTTGTGACCGCACCATGGCAATTATCCGCATTATTTGGAAATGCGTTCATAAAGTCAAAATCTGGTCCCGATGCTGCTATTATGCGGATAATAGCAGCATCAAAATAATGCGGATAACTCTGGTCCTCCTCCAATTTTACGACCAAATTATGCTGCTACATGTATTAGCCGCATAATTGGGTTTATGAAAGGGGTATTAGAATCAAGCCCCTGCCTAAGCATTGTTTTTTTTTTCTCTTTAATAGCTTACATGTACATGTATATGGTGTAGTATCATTCAGCAGTGGATATTTGCGCCTTGTGTATGCATGTGTTTGAGTTTTGTCAGATGTGTATCAATCAGAAATGATTATTTACGTCTGGGACGGCCCTTGAACGTCACCATCCGAAAGACGTGACCAGGGCTCGAATCATTGCATCAATTTGAAACTTCCCCACAGCTTGGATTACAGGCGCACGCCAGAACGCCCAGTTTTTAATCCTTGCCTTTTTTAAATCTTTGTTAGTCTTATGTGAAGACTATCTTGTTTATTATATTAAAGAAAAATCAGTCAGGGTCTTTGCTTGCAGACTAGTAGCATACATCTAAAATGTATGATTCTCCAGAACCATTCTTCTCCTCCAGTGACTGTATATCTATTCCCCCTGAGAGTTCTTACTAGAGAAATGACTCAGGCCTACTGCCAGGGGTGAGCTGGGTGCCAGGGTGCACTGACCCACTTTCTTTGACCTCAGGTGTCACCTTATGTCAAAGGTCACCAAGAGGTCAATGTGGTGACAGGATGATTGGATGTTATTTGCTCTGCTGAGTGGGGCTCAGGCATGGTTTCTATGCAGGGTTTGTTTGCTTCTGATGTAGCTATGGTAGTGATCACTATGAAATGAGAAAAGAAAAAAAAGCAGATGATGTTGGATCATGTGGTTGTGATTGTTTGCAGACATTCATTTCTCAGAAGCCCACAAGAGAAATAATAAGATGGAATGTCCTGACTTTGAATTTGTGAAGATTTCGAGTTGTTGTTTCTCTCTGAAATTGAAGTATGAAGATGATTGGTTAATATTTTTTGCATGCTGTATACTTTAGGAAAAGAATACCGGGTATTTAGTTTAGTCCACTGAAAAGATTCACTCACTTCAATACCCTCTTATGCTGTATGACAAGAAAGCTGAAACTATTTGGGACGACATCTACATTCATGTGGTTATCAGGCTAAAAGTTTCAATATTTTGGGGGCAAGGCCACTTTCCAGAAGGGCGCATAGATCTACATGTAGGCTACATCCCAAAGAAGGTAAATTTAAAAATGATATTCAAGGCCAGTGAAAAGGGGCAGTGAGGTAATTTCATAGTGCATCTACATGTAATTATTTATAGTGCCTTTTCATGAACATTATCATATTCCTTTTACAAGGCTCGACATTAGTAGTGGTTGCAGATTCCGGTGGCCCAAGGCTACCAAAATGAGAATTAGGCCACCAAAATTTTTTAAAAGCCAACACTTGGTGGCCCGGTTGGGCTACCAAAATTAGGAAATTGACGATAATGGTGGACCGATCGGGCCACCAAGAAAAAATGAGATTAAAACAAATATTGATTTTCACTGACTGTTGTTGAAAGCTACTGCAAATTCTTCATCTGATTTGCTGAGAGCAAATTTGTTAGTGAAAACCAACAACACTTTTCATTTTATACTGTTGTCTTGTCAGACATGTACCTGTATGCCAACCGTATTTTTAGAGTATTTGTTCCTCTTTTTTGCTATGAATACGCCAATACTTTTTTTTGGTATGATTTGTTACTTTTTCAAAAAAATCTGATCATGGAGTGTACATGTATTATACACACTAGCGCCGGTTCGACGGTCTGAGACTTGTAAAAATCACTGTCGTGCCAGTATTGTTGCATGAAAAGAACAAGTAAATTCTTGCCTATGAGCACATGTTTATATTGGTGAATTATCAAGTTTTCAAGTAGAGTCATTTCACATGTTTTTTTCACCAATCTCACTACAACAGGCTGGCGATTTATTACGTTGAGATTTTTTTCAAAAAATACTCCTTTTTTTGTCAAAGAATCCTAAGAATACCTTATTTCTTTGTTGTAGAAGGTTCACAGTTCTGCCTTGTGCCTGCTTCCTTGGTGCCTGTGATTTTTCTCATAGTAAGCCCTGCTCTGTTCATAAATCGTGAATGCAAATCACGTGCGAACGCACCCAGCATGTTCCCACCGTTGACTTCATAACTTGACAGTGAAACTGACTGGGATTGCTTGTAATAAAAATGTAATTTGTATTGCAAGGAAGTCGACCTACTTTCGACTAAGTGGTATCGGAATAATATGGACGAGAAATAATCACTGAAATTGACTTTGTTAGTGTCCTTCCTACTGATACAAAGACTACATGTAGAACGTGGAAACGAATTCAGATTCTTTGCATCACTGGTTATGACATTTTTCTTGAGTGAGGTGTAGGTTCAAGTCCTATATTGAGAAAATGATTTAAAATTTACATTGCTGAGCACGATGTGTGGGCCAGCATCCCCTTTCCTTTGTATGTGAAAAAGACTTTTTGGTATACAGGAATGCAAATACTGTAAACGCTATTATTTTCGCGGGATTAGTTTTTCGCGCTTGGCGGCTTCAAAACATTTTCGCAGGTTCTTGAATTCGTGCTGCACACACCACAATCAAAAATTCACTTCCTCCCCATCTTTGAATGGTTTTAATTAAAGGGGAATCCAACCCAAATAAAAACTTGTTTTTATAAGAAAAAGAAAAATCAGACAAGTTGATAGGTGAAAGTTTGAACAATATTGGACAAACAACAAGAAAGTTATGAATTTTTAAAAGTTGTCAATATTGGTAATCACTATATTCATGGAGACTTCAAATTGGCCGCATATGGGATGGCATAGTGATGTAAGGCAAGGACTACTCTTCCATGTATTCCAATACATATTATGGCTAAAATGTCATTTTCCCAAAAGTTTTATTTCAAATTATATTTTTCTTTCATGAGGACATAAAACAATATACTACCTGGATTATATTAAGATTACTGCCCCAGGGAAATTGGTACTTAGGAGAAAACCACAAATCCCTGATAATAAAGTACATGGCCTATGGGAAAGTTGTCCTTGCCCCTTGTCATAATTTACTTACCCTGTTGCCAATTTGAAATCTACATACTATTAGTGATCTCAATTTTAAAGCAGCTATAACTTTCTTATTGCTTGTCCGATTTCTTTCAAACTTTCACCATTCTGTTTAATTTATTTTTCTCCTTCCCAAGACAACATTTTATGGCCAAGGCTGGATTCCCCTTTAATATTTCAGCGACGAAATTGTATTTTCTGATCGTAACTCCAGCTCTAAAGCAGCATAATTCAGCATTGTTTTGATCCAATCATTAGCTTTTGTGACATTTTGCGCAACTTTTCTTTGTGGGGCGGACATTGGGGAAGACAAAACGGAGGCGCTGCTGGCCTTGTATGGACGGCCGAGCACCGAGTAAGGACCGGGGGATTACGGAATGACAATCAACAAACCTGGGCGATCGATCCAACGTCATCTTGAAAACTAAACAGATCTAAACTCTCACCAATCAAACAGCAAAAGCAAATTATATTTTAACCAAAATCATAATTTAAATACTGATCTGCGACTTTTAAAAATGATCTCATTGCTTTGGAACAAATTCTCGCGATGCATATTTTTTGGAGCTCAATTTTGCTTGCTTAAATGTCACCTTCTATAGGTCAAATTATGCAGTCTCTTTGCAAAAACGATACATGCAATTGAACCGCGGTTCAAAACTTGCATTAAAATAGATGCTCATAAATTCACGCTCGCTGATCTTGCCGCGAAATTTTCATACCGTGAAAATTTCCACTTTTACAGTAGTGCACTTGAAACATGTACATCACATTACCACATAAATGTACATGTGTTGTAATACACATAAATTCTGTTGTTGAAAAATCACCTAAACTGATAAATACTGTATATGTATGGTATATTTCATGAAAGTTTGAAAGAATTGAGATGATTCATTTTAAATTCATTTGATGATTCAACTGAAACAGATCTAATAAAATTTGATAAACTTCATACATTTTTTTAGAGTTTTGAGTTAATAATTCCTTTGCAACTGAACAGATCTGGTAACATTTGACAGTCAAAAGCAGTTTGAAAGAGTTTTGAGTTGATTCTTGTGTAGCTACATTCATGAGTATGTAGAAACTAGAAAGACATTTGTGTATTCACGTTCCTGTGGTTTTGTTTCTTCTCATTGTGTTTGATATATTTGCACATGCCTGTGGTGTGGCTAAACGCTCATCTCTTGCTAGTCTAGATCTATACGTTGGCATTTATTTGTTCGGAAAAACCCTACACTCATTGCATAGTATACTAGTCTTTAGTTGGAGGTGATGAAAAGTGGGAGGAATTGGTGCGTTTCCTTGCAATGAGTATAGGGTTTTCCGAACAAATAACTACTATGTCTAGATCAAGACTAATCTCTTGCTTGAAAGAAGCTGCCATTGGATGCTTTTACACCTGCTCAATAAGGAATCATACTAGGGGGTATCATGAAACAAATATTCAGTTAATTTCTCACTGAGTATTTTCACATGCTGCTGAAATCCATGCATCTGATTGGCTCAGACCAAATTTTGCCAGTGAAGATCACTGTCACAATGTTTCATGAAACCGTCCCTGGAGAGTTTTTCCATGAAAAAAAAATATATTCAGTCATGTTCTCATTGACCATTGTTATAATCTACTGAAATCCTTGCATCTTATTGGTTCAGAGCAAATCTTTCTTGTGAAAAATCACTGATGAGGTGGTTCATGAACTGAGCTTTTCGTATACCCCTTTCATAAACCCAATTATGCGGCTAATAGCAGCATAATTTGGTCGTAAAATCGGAGGAGGAACAGAGTTATCCGCATTATTTTGATGCTGCAATTATCCGCATAATAGCAGCATCGGGAACAGATTTTGACTTTATGAACGCATTTCAAAAGTAATGCGGATAATTGCCATGGAGCGGTCACAAGGTCACCCTTTTCCAAGCAACCGCATCGGAGGGGGTGTGTGCGGTTGCCATGACGATTATCCTCCTTTTTCAGGACGGGTGCTTGTAAAAATAGTGCAGATTATTTTCGGAGTTTATGAACGCAATTTTTATTGAATTATCCGCATTACTCTTAGGCGGCTAATTGGAGGATAGGTTTATGAAAGGGGTATGAAATTTAAAACAAATTTTCAGTGCTGAACGTGCCTGTTACTGTCTGCTTGAACAGGGACAATACATGAATGTACATGTATGAACTCCAATTTGATTTCCATGCTTATCTGTGTGTCTCAATATAACCACCCCTTGTGTTTTCCCTGACCTTGCTATCACATTTTAATGAATGATCTGTCTATAGGTATGGTATGTGAACACTAATTTACAGAAGAGTAGATGTTTCCAGTACATTGTGTGCATTACTAATGTTTGTTTAATTCTTACCTGGAGGACATATTAAGACAGCTCTAGTCTTTATTTTTAGACACTGTTCTCACTACCTTCCTAAAACTAGTGTACTGGAAGCTAGTTTAGTTTAACCTCGCGATGTACATGTACAGTAGTTTTCAAGATTGCTTTGCCTCGTTAAACTGGTTTTGGCGCAAGTGAGGGCACAACTGTTCTTCGGGAAGCGACCTTCGCACATTTTGAGCGCGCAACTCCACACGACAGGTGTAGAATGCTGCGGTTTCGAATTTTGTGTGAAAGGTGTCACCCGCTGAGAGCGTTTCCATAGCAACAAGATCGCTTTAGGTGAAGTGATTTTGAAAACCACTTTCGTGTGATCAAGTGGGGCCACTAGCAAAGCGATCTTCCATACTGGTTTCCTGAATCGGTTTCCAGTAAACTAGTTTTAGAAAGCGTAATGAGAACGGCCTCATAGACCCTTCCCAAGATTTTACATTACATACAGTATAGGTGACATGACAATTGAAAATTGCTCATGCACCAATTGCTCCAGGCTTAATTTAGGGTTGGAATAGAGTTTTATGTTAGGTTTAGGGTAGGGTATACTGTTAACCCCAGGGTGAAGATGGTCATTCGATTAGTGTGCGGAATTTAGAGCAGAGCAAATGTCACAGAACCAAAATACCAACCCACCAGATGCTCTTCCAGAAATTGGAAAACAAAAATCAGAAGAAACTCTTCAGTCTACACACATACTGGTATAACCTGTCAAGAATACAATGTAACAATGAGGCCGTTCTCATTACGCTTTCTAAAACTAGTTTACAGGAAGCCGATTCAGGAAACCAGTTTGGAAGATCGCTTTGCTAGCGTTCCCACTTGATCACACGAAAGTGGTTTTCAGAATCACTTAACGTAAAGCACTCTTGTTGCTATGGAAACGCTCTCAGTGGGGTGACACGTTTCACGCAAAATTCGAAGATCGGTTGTGTCCTCACTTACTTACGCTAAAACCAATTTAACGAGGCAAAGCGATCTTGAAAACTACATCGCGAGGTGGTTTTCCAAACTGGTTTAGAAGTTCGCTTCCAAGACTGCTTCGACCGTTCTCACTACACGTTAAACTAGTTTCCACTATTAACTAGTCTCCACTAAACTAGTTTTAGGAGCATATTTAGAACAGCCTCTACGCTTGAGCAACCACTAGACATATGGATTTGGAATCAAATGCTCTTGTAATGTATCTCTGTGTGAGCACTTTGTGTTTTAATACTCCCCAGGGAGTGAAGTAAATGCATGCATTTGTGAATACACTGTTCTCTGCATTTTCATGCTCCCCAGGGAGTGGGAAATGAATGTGGGCATGTGTTCTTACAACTTGAAGTTTAGAATGATTTAGTTTGTGTTCAACTATCATCATTCTCTAGCATCATATTTTTAATACTCCCCAGGGAACGAAGCATGCGCTTGGCATTTGTGTTTGTGTGCGGATAAATATTCTATACTACGAGAAACAATGTAGTACCGGCGGGTATTACAGAAGTTTTTATTAGAAGCCATCATCATTCTCTGTACGCAATGTAGCATCAGTTTTCGTTTATATTCCCCAGGGAGTGAAGCATGCACATTGGCATATCTGTGGTTGAAGTGCATTCATGTCTTGAAGAGATTGTGTAGAATTATGGGCTCTTGCTAAACTTGTTTCCTTTGTTGCCACTTGCCAGCCGGGCAAACCAGTGTATTATAGGTTGCCCGGCCGGCAAAAACAAAAAAAAAATCTCTCTTTGGTTGCAAGCTGGATAATATTAGTAGTGTATGTTAGGTTGCCCAGCTGGCAACCACAAAAAAAAAAGTTAAGTGAGAGTATGATGAAGCAAAAAAGCAAACCGGCCATTCGTCTTCCACATTGGACGTTTTGAATTATGTTGAATTCCCTTCCTAACACATATCCATAGATTCATTGGACATTCTCATTACCCAATATCTTTGCTAAGTAGAGTCTGAGAGGGAGACTATGTGCATGTCTTAGCAAGTGAGTCATTATAAATTTGCAAATGAGTGTGGTGGAGAAATATTTCTTGGTCCACACAACTCACTGGATGAATTAGGTCACCTTAGGCCCTTTGTCAAGAAATTCATGACAAATTTCTCTCTAATCAATAATTGTGGCTGAAGTGCACACAAATTCATTTAAGGAGAATTCCATGTGCATGTTCCGTAGCTTAAAGGGGGGTAGTCAGAGGATGTGGAATAATAAGACTTTGATGCAAGAAATTAAATAAAGGATTCCGACTTGTTGAATACAATGATTAGATTTGGGCATTTTGCCAAATTGTGTATGGTCAGGAGTAATTTTGAAATCTCAGGGGATAGGCTTTTAGCAGTATTTTGCTCTATCCTTCAAATTTAGAATTCTTTCAATCTCAATACTGTGACATATTCCATACACTGGTAATATCAAACTTTGATTTACACTATATTATTATTATCATTTATTTATTTATTCATTTCTATTTGTTTGTTTGTTTAGTTATTTTATTTATTCATTTATTTATTTACATATTCATTCACTCAGTTAGTCGGTCGGTCAGTCAGTACTTTATTTTTACAATTTATTCATTCATTCAATATTCATAATATCAACTATTGTTATTACTGCTGTTAATAATTTGTTATTTATTCATTCACTTATTTATCATTCATTTATTTTCATTTTTTATTTTTTTTTTTAGGGGGTATGGGTCCTTCATGATAGCTGGAGTTTTATATCACCTTCACCTTACCTCTGTAAAAGGTTATGTGACTGCAAACGGACTTTTGATTTGAATCAATTGCAACTCTTTGTAATGTTGTCCTGGGTCTCATATTATAAAGAGACTTTAAGACCCTGTTTTCATTACGCTTTCTAAACTAGTTTACTGGAAACCGATTCAGGAAACCTGTTTGGCGTTCCCATTCTATCACACGAAAGTTGTTTTCAAAATCACTTCAAGTGATCTTGTTGCTATGGAAACACTCTCAGTGGGATTACACGTTTCATGCAATATGTGAAACCGCAACGTAGGTATTCTACACCTGTTGTGTGGAGCAGCGTGCTCAAAATGTGCGAAGATCGCTTTCCGAAGGAAAATTGAATCCTAACTTTAATACGCTAAAACCAGTTTAACAAGGCAAAGCGATCGTGAAAACGACATCGCGAGGTGGTTTTCTAAAACCGGTTTGGAAGATGCTTCCAAGATCGCTTCAACCGTTCTCATTACACTTTATAACTAGTTTCCACTAGTAGTTTTAGTAAGGTACATGTATGGTAGTGAGAACGGTGTCTAATAGAACTTGATAGTACTTGTTGATTTAGCATTAAGGCAACTACATACATGTATTCCAGTTATGATAATGGCAGAGTTGTAAGTCTTTGTGAAACGGCCCCCTGATCTTGCGACCAACTGGAACTGCAACTTCACCCGATGTTTGCAGTGACACGATTTTCATTGAGATTAGACATTTGGACATGCGCCTTTCTGCATGCGAGCGTGACGATGGTGCGTAGCATGCAGTGTATGTATACCGGTATATGGCGTGTGCGGCGACTGTAGGGCGTAAAGGTCATTCTGGTGAAATGAGGGGGGAAAGCAGGTTGGTCCCAAGTGTGCCGATGACTCGATGGAGGAAATTCAAGCGGGAAACGCAAAGATTTGGACCCAACTTTCTCCATGGAAGGGGTCGTGGAGTGCAACTCTCTCTCTCTTCTTTGACTGCTTTCTGACATTTAAAGTGGATCTATGATATGTAGCCTACTAACTATAGTCGTGTACATGTAGCAAAACATTTAACGTTTTCCCCCATTTGCATTTGGGTACAGTGTAGGTAGTTTCAGACGAACTCTGTCTTGTTCATAGTTGTACACAATCCCACTGCACTAGTCTACTGTTCAGAACTTCAGACTGCAGGGCTTTGTGAATGCAAGTTACACCAACTGAACATGTACATACATGTAACAGTCATTAGTACTGTACATGTAAATGTATCTTTTATCCTTTTTTTCTTTTGACTTCAGTACACAATGCCAATGAGTCTTTTCTAGTCTACTACTCAGACTTTTTAGCATCCATGGCAGTGATCCTTTTTTTTTCTTCTGTTGCTCAAAGAACACATGATCAAGCTCCTTGCTACTACATGTAGTCTACTTTCCAGACTGCTTTATCATTAAAAATACCCCAGGGGTACGAGAGAGCACACAACATCCTACAGTGCATTGCAAGGAGCACCTATTTTTTTACAAGAATTTTTTCTAATCAGGGGCCCGTAACACAAAGCTTAGCAATGGTCATAGAGCATTTTTTCTACGATTGATTCCATTGATTACAATGTACAATCAATCATGAAAATCAAGCGTATGGTTAATCGCTAATCTTTGTGTAGCAGGACCCAGGGCCCTCTTAACACAGAGCTATAGAGCAATCGATTTTTATACAGATGATATTTGCGATTGATCATACACAGTAATCATTGAAATCAATCGTAGAAATGTATTCTGCTATCATTGCTAAGCTTTGTGTTACGGGCCCCAGGGCCTTTTTAACACAGAACTATATAAAAGCAATTGATCTTAGCGATGATTTTTGCGATTGATCATACACAATAATCAATGCAATCAATCGTAGAAATGTGTCTACTATCATTGCTATTTAAAGCTTTGTGTTACGGGCCCCAGGGCCTTTTTAACACAGAGCTATATAAAAGCAATTGATCGTAGCGATGATTTTTGCGATTGATCATACACAATAATAAATGCAATCAATCATAGAAATGTGTCCCCATGATGAGTTACGAAGTTTTATGCTGAAGGGCCCAGGCATCTATCCAATCCAGCCTCTTTCGATCGATCGCATACTGGCGCACTCTTGGTGACAATTGAGTAAAAATTGTTTAAATTCCTTGCATGGCTTGTGTGACTCTTTGAACCTGTAGCTCACACAGCCAGCTTTTCAAGCCCAGGCTGAGAGGAGTATGATTAATCAATGTCCGTTCTGTGTGGGAGCAAACAGAGACGTATGGCCCCGTTCACATTGACTAGGTAATCTTGAGTTTAGGATGAACTTTGTAGTTTCAGGTGATCTGTGTTGATGAAAGTCTATATTGACAGGAAGCTCCAATGGCCCATATTCTGAAGTCGGGTTTTACTTTATAGACCACGGTCTAGCTCTGTGCTAAAATTATGGCAAGCCACAAGTGTCAAAATTTTTGTTGTATGTTTCTTACATTTACTGTGCTCTTTCATGATTCTTTAATGGTGAAGACAATTATCTATTTATATTTCCTCGACAATTATGAATGATTTGGGAGCCAAATGAGCTGAAATGTGATATACATGTATCGTGATTTATGTAGCAATTGGCTATCCACACAACTTTAAACTTGAGTTTAACTTTTAAGTTAAACCCGACTTCAGAATACGGGCAAATGCCTCTTTGTTAAAACCTGTAGCTCACACAGCCAGCTTTTCCATTTCAAGCCTGAACCAAGAGGAGGTTGGGAGATACCATTATATTTCCATTATTTCATTTTCATGTCCCTCCTTAGAACTCCTTAATAGTCTCCACATTATAAACTCAAGAATATACAAATAATGAATGTTTATGATGCAATGGACAGAATACTTCATGAGGTGAAAAATGAAATGATCCATTCAACGAGGCGTAGCTGAGTTGAATGGATCATTATTTCATCTTTCACCGAATGAAGTACATGTATTCTGTCCATTGCACGAATGAGAAAACCTTCCTTATTTGGTTTATATGACACCTAAATTTTTTTTTTCATATGAAATTTATGAATTTCGATGCAAAACATGCTCATGCAGTGCGAGTTTGGTCTGCTGATTGTTACATCATTACAACATGCGCACTGCTGGTGCATAAACTGCAGTCGCGATGTGCGGGTGCAATGGACAAAATCGTATCAATTGCACGGTTGATGACGTCATTGAATTAACGATATCAACCAGTCATATCACAAGTATCTATCTAGGTGTCATATAAAAGACGTTCACACATGTCATTTCCCCTTCCAATTCCCCCTGACCTCCCCATCCTCTTCTCCCTCTTGTCCACCCCCCCCCCCATCAATCTTCCATTTCAATCTCCATAAAGATAAATCCTACTTGGCAAATCCTCCATCCTCCCGTCCTCTTCCACCCTTCTCTCAATTGTATTACCCCTTCTCTTCATACACTGTTATCATATACTTTTAAAAGTTTTAATAACTCTTTGCACGAATGCACGCTGAATTAATTTGAATCAAGATTTCATTTTTTAACTATTGATACTGATAAGAACTTTTACAAATTATTAGCTTCTTTAATAAGAAGTTAGGGGGGAAAACTAAATGTGCAAAATTCTAACGTCAGCATGCAAAGGGTTAACAAGACATTGGTAAATCTTGCTTATCTCTCGTCTCTCCTTCCCCATCCTTCTTTTTTCCTACCCTTCCCAAAGTTGGCTTTATTCTCTATACAAACTCCAAGTTGTGTTTGATAACAATTTTTTTTTCTTCCCAGTCCTTTCCTTTTTCATTATTCTTTCCATTTGCTACACTTATTTCCTTTTTTCCTTCCTTCCATCCACTCAATTTCTTTAGAAATAAACCTTATCAAGGCATTGGTACATCTTCCTCTTTACCTGCCCTTCTTTCCTCCTCCTCCATCTCCTCTTACCCCTCCATCCTCCCTCTTATTTTCTCACCATTCTTTCCAACCAATAACTATAACAAGACATTGACAAATCTTGTCCCCTCCTGTCCCCATTCCCTTTCCATCCCCGTCCACCCCCTCTCCTTCCTTTCTCCTTTTAATACCTTTTTAACAAACCTCTATAATGATAAACTCCAACAAGGCATCGGCAAATTTTCCACTTGTCCACCCATTCAGTAATATCCCTCCATTTCCACCCCTTCCCCTCTTCTCTCCCCTCCCTCCCTCCCTCCACCCCTCTCTCCATCTCACCCTAAACCCGCAACATTGATCCACAAATCTATAGATTGCTTGGGATGCCTTAACTGTCGCTGCCATCTTCCTTTTTACTTACTCCGGACGACAACCGCATATCAATACACCTCATTTTTTCCCCCTCTCTCTCTCTCTCCCTCCGCACGTGTGAGCCACGACACATTCCCATGCATGCACTTGTAATAGTCGTCCACGGACGCCATGCTAGGCAGGCATCCCGCGGTCATCGCAGAGTGTATGAATGTGTGATGGTTTTTTTTTCTCTCTCTCTTTTTCGGAGGCAGTCGCGCATATTTTGTATGCGGTGCATGGTAGATTGGTGTGTACATACTGCTATGTCCCAGGAGCGGAGAATTCAATACTGGTTGAGATGGTTCAGGGTTGAGAGGAAGAGGGATGGAGAGAGAGAGGGGGGGGGGGAGAGATGGGGAGAGAATAGGAGAAAAGGGGAGAGAGAAAGAAAGAGAGGAGAGGGAGAGGAAGAATGGAGAGGGAAGAGAGAAGAAGGGGAGTGAGAGAAAGGGAAAAAAGAAAGGTAAAGAGAAATAGAGACAGATGCATGTCAATGTGTAGAAAAAATGGATGTATGGAAGGATGGATAGATGTATAGATAGAAAGTTAGATACTGCGCAATTTATGCATGTGTATATGGATGGATGAATGGATGGATGGAGTAGGTAGACATGTACAGACAGACAGATATATAGATAGATAGATTGATTAGATAGATAGATAGATAGATATAGAGATAGATAGATAGATGGATGGATATATATTATATGTTGAAAAAGAAGAGAGAGATAAAATGGAGAGATATGAAGGGAGGGGGGGGTATAAGAGACAAGAAAATAAGATGAATAAAGAAACAAAGACCTGTCCATGCCCAACCAATGATTGAATTATGAATAATAAACATTTAAAAAATACATGTATGAATCCTAAACACATTTATAAGGAAAAAAGAGGATGATGAAAGTTTATTTACTCCTTTAAATTCTAATGCTACATGTAATAAAATGACTTCAGATTTATCAAAGCTCTTACATCGTTTTGAAAAGCGTATCATTGGTTAGTTCGGGATTGCTTTCACTTGTGTGACTGTACATGCAAAAAGCATTATGATGGAGCTGGAATGTACAATTATCACATACATGTAGGCCTACGTGTACAATTAAATCCTTTTTCTTGCGTATTGAGATGTAGAATTATCCATTCCATGCTCAAACACTGCAGAAACTACGAGCTTGCATGTTTGTATTGTATTCTACACAAATTTGATTATCATGAGATTTCCTATTAAACTAACTTTCCAGCAAATGTAGAAATCAATTCTCGGCATGGCTGGATGAGGTATGACACCATGAGCAGCTATCTGACTTGACCTTATCCAATATGCAAGCACTCATGAATAATTCATGAGATTGGGATTGATTCCCCTCGCCATCCTATGAATAATGCATGAGCTGTGAGCCCCCCATGGGCTTGGAATATATGACACTGTAAAGATTAGGAGAAGAGCGAATTTCATATAAAGGGACACTTTCACTGCAGAATACCTGTGGAATAAGAAGATGCTTGTATTGTGTTTGAGAATATAAAGAAATAAGGGCGTATTTATGCTGAATTTTAGGGGCCGAAAGAAGGTGTTGAATTTATGCGTCAGTTACAAATATTGCATTCATGCTTGCTTTTGTATTGCCTATTGGTTCTCAAAATGAATATGGTGGAAAAGCCATGTGAGTTCACTCGACATACGATGTACTATAGGGACAGTGATTTCTGTTTTAAAGAATGGTCTTTTCTGTTTCTGAAACATTAAATTCTGTCTCAAACTTGATTTGTTATGGAAATTCTGTTTTGTCATAGAAAGTGCACTCAGCAAAAGCGTGGATTCTGTTTTGCGAAGGAAAATTCAATGAAACTTGATTTAAAATGGAAATTCTGTTTTTGTCATAGCAAATGTACACAGTAAGAGCGTGAATTCCAAATTGCAAAGTGAAATTCAATGAACTTTCACATGTAAACAATTCAAAGAACCGAAACAGATTTTCTGTTTTTATTTACTGGTAAATAGTGTGAATATGTGTACTACTGTACATGTACAGTACATTATATACTACTACCTGCTATTTTTAGCCAAATTAAAGGAAAGATTTTTTTTTAATTTAATTATTAGAACATACGCCTTTTGTGGCTTTATTTCTAAGAATCTTGGCATCCATTTCTTGGAACCAGATTCTATCAACTGGTGTGTTGGCTCAGTTGGTAGAGCGTCCGTCTCACAACCGGGAGGTTGGGGGAAGGGGGGGGGGGTTCAAACCCCGGCTGCGCCAGACCAAAAGATGGGAGTTGCTGCTACTCTGTTTGAGGTTCAACGATTTTAAGGGATATATCCTTGTCAATCTGGCGCTGCACATTTCATGTCTATTTTGAACAATAAATAAATATGGATGGATCTTTAAAAAAGTCGAATGATTTCACCTGGGAAAAGTTGAATGGTTGTGTAAAGCGGAAATAACTGTGCAAGCTATGTGACAAAATGTATTACTTGACCCCTGGAGGTCAATGAGTACTTCCTGAAGACATCCTCTTCCTCTTTTTCAATACACAAAATTGAAATCTTCTTTGATAAGAAATCAATCAGTCATGCTTCAAGAGAAATTGTATCGATAGTTACATGTACATTGTGCTCTGCATTCATACATATACATTTTACACAGGGAGGATGGCATTTTTTGTGAACGAGGATGGATTAAAGATAACAATCATAATGTATTATCATGATTAAATAATGAAAATAATCTTAGCTATACACACTGTAGTATATGTATGATATTTTTTTACTGTTTTTATTTTTTGTATAGTTTTTAAACCCATTTTAATACTTAACCTGGTTGGAGAGTGATGAATGTAGATAAATGCCTTTCTAAAGGTGGGATTTAAACCTAGACCTAGTGCTTCGAAGTCTGTTCACTTTTCAACTGAGCCACAACACGTCTTCAAATCTCTCTTTGTTCTCTTTTACTCCATCATTGTCATTTTAATCCCTCATTGTCATTTTACTCCCTCATTGTTATTTTAATCTCTCATTGTTATTTTAATCCCTCATTGTTTGTTTTTTTTTACCATTGTTTTTCTACAGGTTTCACAATGATATTCATGCATGGGCACTTCCCAGTATAGAGTAGGCTGACATGGCCTTCATATTGTATTCACTCAAATAGTACCCAACACCAAAAGCTACATGGTGGGACTGAGTGACACTAAAGTTGAATTGAACCTGTAGGATTGGGCATGCATCAAAATGGTAAGAATCATATATTTTCTATCATTTGTTTTTTTTCCAAGTTTCATCATATACTGCTCCGAGTGTTGCTATAGTGACAAATTTCAAACCCCTTTTTGTCTTTGTGTTGATCAAAGATCATCCAGCATTTCCATTAATTTGAATGCAGTATGAAAGAGCAATGTCTAAATGCTTTGCTCACAGACGGAGGTATCAAACCCTGGATTTTCCATGTAGCCAGGCGCCTAATAGACCACTCAACCACGGCACCTCTACTACAAGTGTAAAAATAGTTTAGATTTTGGAATCTAACAACCAGCATCACTGTTGCAGTATTGTTAATGTTACAGAGATCAGGGAACCGTAGCACAAAGGTTAGCGGTTGATCGTACATGTACGCTTGATTTTTACGATTGATTGTACATTGTAGTCAATGGGATCAATCGTAGAAAAATTGTTCAACAATCATTGCTAAGTTTTGTGTTACGGTCCCCAGTGAGGGTCTAATCTTTGGAAAAGGAGGGGCAAAATATTTCTCACTAGCCAAGAAAAAGGAAGAGAAAAAAAATAAGGGGGGGGGGTGAGGTCAAAGCTCGGGACCATTGGAGGCAATCTCTGTTTGAAAATATTGCCTAAAAAGGGGGAAAGGGAGGGGGAGGGAATAAAAAGTCATAAAGGGGGGAGGGGGGGGGGGCTCTCTGCATGATGCCTTTGTAATTGATCTCAATGTTTATATCATGGGATATAATGTGGGTGGGGTTTTTCCACCAAAATTGCTTCATCCTTATGTAAAGCCCACCCACTGTGCCTTTGGACCAATGAAGTATAATTTAGATTGGACATGTACATGATTAATCAGAACTTTTTAGAGTTTTGAAATTCGAATCCCATCATAGTACGTTTTTCCTTTGTATTTTTAGTGTGTTTTGGTATAGCGATACTCTGTTCATTTCTTGCGTACTGTCGGCACATACTCTTCATGTATATTTATTTGAAAATTGCGTTCAAAGATCACTCCTTGGATTTTATTTATTCTGTATTGATGTGTTTATGTTTGTTTAAGGAGAGACAACATTTGGGTCCAACGTTCAAATTTGAGTTTATGTCTGAATATTGAGGTCACTATAAAAAGTGAACCTATAATGTAATCTTTCCGCAATAATTGGTAATGAAGTATTATTAGTCTTTGTTAGTGATTCTTGCACTGTTGGCATGATACATGATTTGTGTGTAAGATAGATGGAGAGAGATAGAGGTGGGGAGGGGAGGAGAAGAGGGGGGGGGGGCTACAGGGAAAAGGGGAGCATGGGCATTTACCTGCATGTAGTCCCAGGCAAAGTCTAATTTCAAACCCCATCAATGGACTGTTGATTCCATTTTGGGCAGTGTCCGAACAGGCTTTGCATTTATGAAGGGAAACACAAAATATTCACACACAATCTGCCTATACAAGGTGGCTGCGACAGAGCGTGGAGCGTTGTGGCCCAGTGGATTAGTCTTCGGACTTTGAAACAGAGGGTCGTGGGTTCGAATCCCATCCATGGTCACATTTTTGTTTAGTATCTGCACAGACGTAAGGGCCAGAATTCACAAAGGTGGTTTTTTAAAACCATCGGTTGAACCCATGGTTTATGCCAGTTTTCTGTATAAATTACACTCATATATCAGAAAATGTCCATTGCTAACGTGCGCTTTTGTCACAGTGTGCCAAATTGACACCTGTTGCCACGGTTAAGACTTAAGTATGCTAATTTATTCATAAGTCCTCTATTTTGAATTAATAAGGGCACTCTACAAAATGGTGGACTCATGAATAAAATAGCATATTTCACCATGGTAACAGGTGACAATTTGGCGCATTGTGACAAAAGCATGCATCAGTGTTGGACATGTTTTTCATGTATATGTATGTGGTAAATAAGCATAATTTATACAGGTAATCTGCATAAACCATGGATTCAACCGATGGTTTTCAAAACCACCTTTGTGAATTCGGGCCAGTGTGTCTGTAGACTAGACCTCTAGAAATAAAAGGCACCAGTCTCTACCTGACCTCTATCAACCTCTGTGGAGTAAAAAGCAAATTGACATTGGTGTCCTAGTTGACTCAGTCGTTGGTTCCTTGTAATAGTGAATTGCCATTCAGTCTACACACACACACACTGGCCGGTATTCTGAAGTCGGGTTTAACTTTAATAAACTCAGGTTTAAAGTTGTTGTTGTAAGTACATGTATGGATAGCTAATTGTTACATAAATCACTAACTATATACATGTATCATAGTTCAGCTCATTTGGGTCTCGAATCATTCATAATTGTCTAGGAAATATAAATAGATGATTGTCTTCACCATGGATGAATCAGGAAAGAGCACAGTAAAGATAAGAAACATACAACTGAATAAAAAAAAATGCCACTTTTGGCTTCCCATAATTTCAGCACAGAGTTTAGACCATGGTCTAAGTTAAACCTGACTTCAGAATACGGGCCACTTTGTCCACTTTCTGTTCAGTCTCATCCAGCATAGGAAATACATGTACGTTTTACTCCCTCATTGTCGTTTTACTCCCAAATGGGTCCAAATTTCCTCTAAAATTCCCCCAAATGCTTCAAGGTGACCTTTCTTTGTAGAATCACCCTAATGGCCTGGGGCCCCATTGCAGAAAGAGTTGCAATCAATCGCAACTCTAAAAATCACGCTCAACTTGATTTTCAACCAATCAACAGCGCGCATTTGAGACTTGCGCTTGATTTTTTGGCTTGCGTTTAGAAGGCAACTCTTTCTGCAACAGGCCCCTGGTCACACCGCCCGAGCGTTGTTGGAGCGGTCGTGGAGCGGTAGGGAAAGAGGGTCGAATTTCGCTCACAAAATTGGGGGGAAATAATCGAAAAAAACAAAAAAAACAATCGAAATCGAAAATGGTGAACGGTAGTGAGCGGTGATGATTTTTTTCTCTCCGCTCCAACAACGCTCGGGCGGTGTGACCAGGACTTTAGGTCTATCACAAGCAATATTGAAGATTCTTTAGAAAATCAATTGATATTTTAACTATGTTGCACAATAATGAGGTTTGCTTTTAGTTCATTTATAAGTTCTTATTGCCCCTAAAAGTAGCCCTTAAAATGAGAGAAATAGCCCCCAGAATTCTGCGATTGCCTCAATGTGGAAAAAATATACCACTCTAAAATAGAAAAAAAAATATTTGGATGGTCTAATATGTACATCACATGTATGTAGTTCTACCAAGGAAGGATATATAGTAGAGATTATGAATACATTTTCAGTACCATTGGCATTATATTATAATTTCAACACTGTCTAGGGAAAGATTACATCTTGGGTGCTGATGGCGATATTGCCCGGCCCCAAAATGCTCATAGGAGCCCTAGAAAATAGCAACAAGAAGCCCCAGAAAAATCAGAATTTACTGCAATGTCATAGCTTATTCAATATATTGCAGATTAAGCTGTATGTTGTAAAAAGTACCCCCATGACCCAGCCCCTCACCCCCCTCCCCCTCCTGGAAAAAAACATAAATAGATAAAATACTAGTAGAATGAATAAAGAAATTAAAGAATGAATAAATAAATCAATTAATGAATAAGTAAATAATAAATAAATTGAAAGATATTATAAATTAATGAATCAATATATATAAATGAATGAATAAATAAATCAAATAATAGAATGACTATTTATAAATGATTAATAGATAATGACAAATAAATGAATGAATCAATCAGACAAATCATTCAGTAATCCAATAGACAAATAAATGAATAATAAATATTTAATTAGTTTGTTAATGAAGATTGAATTTATTGATTGCATTGCAACTATTGTTGCTGTCCTCAACTGATTCTTCCACTGTAAACATGTGCTAGTTGTTGTCTAGAAACATCAATGAAAAAAATTTGCTTTGCCAAGAAACAAACAAGATCTATCAAAATATGTTGCTACATGAAGAATCATGTATTTGATATCAAGCTATTTCAGTTAGCAATCCCTATTGTGTTTCAAGAGGAATAAGAAAGACTCATTGAAATGGATGCCCTTTCATGAAATTATCATTGAAATGTTCTGATTAGTCTTGAAGAAACCATATGAAAGGGTTTTTTCCCCCGTGGCTTTTTTTACAATTAGTTATAGGCCTTGTACATATATGGAAGCCATCTTGGTACATTGGTTAAAGCTAAATGATAGTAGTTGCAGTAAAACACTAATTTCGTGAGAAAGTCTGTAAAACCAAGGTTAAGTATGATATCATTTCGGATCTAGATCTGGTACAGTTAAATAAAACTGAACTTTGTGAAATCATAAAATCTAAGCTGAAATATGATCACACTGAAGATCGCCAACACAGATAGGCACACGTGGGAAAGTGTATTATTATTGCTGAAATATAAACCTGACGGAAGTGCTTATTTTGCTTATTTCTCAGCAATTACACAATTTCTTCCAGAATCCTTTGGCACATATCATTTATTCATACAAACAGACACTTGGGTGGTCATTATTTTAGATTCTGTAAAAAGTCATTTTGAGATCGTTACCAGAACTGGAATTTATCTTTAAAAAGGACATATTTCTCAGAATCACCACTGAGGTCATCTTTGAGTGCTTTCTAAAAAAAACCCACAAAGGATGTAATAGTGTTTACACCAGAAAAAAAATTGATAAAAAAAAATGGGGCTACATATAATTTTTTAGCCCACCATCCAAAATCTATCTTTAAAATTTAAATTTTCTATGGCATTTGTGGGCATTTGAGGGCGCAAAACCCCCAATGCAGTTCTTTCCCTGGTCAATACACAACATTCCTTCACGTTTACAATTTTGTGTAGCTCAATAAATCGCTCTCCTTGAGCTCCTCAGAATCGCTCTCTTTGAGGAGCTCAAATCAATTCAATACAATACATGTAGGCCTATGATAAATTGCATATTTTTCGTAACATCGTATATATGCAATAGCTGTGTAGCTATTAATTAATCTGTGGTGAAATTACCGGTAGGCCTGGGTCAATACGTCTACAAAATATAGCGCTCCTGCTAAAAAAAAAAAGCTAAAATTTCACATTATACATCCATGAAATGGCCATCTATTTTCCATAATTTCTTTAAATTATTTTGATTTAGTTGAAAACTATCAGAAAAATTAAGAATATTCACCTCTTTCCCGACTCTGATTTGAACTTACTCTCGGTAAATATTGTAGTCCCACATGTAGACTTCAATGGTGTTGCAATGAAAATCTACATATGGCACTACATACCGAGTTCAAATTCAAATTAGAGTCGGGAAAGAGGTGAATATACTTCATTTTTCTGATAGTTTTCATCTAAATCAAAATGATTTCAAGGAATTATGGATGGCCATTTCATGGATTTAAAGATGTAAAATGTGAAATTTGAGCAATTTTGCGCTCCTCAAAAATGAAGGTCTGACTCAAGTGAAGTTTTTTTTATGATACATGTACTTCATTCTGATTGTCGTGGAAAGAAGACACACAAGAGGAAAATAGTCAAAATACATTTTATTACAAGTTTTGTGAAACAGGTCTTGTAGGCTTATGAAATATGTTGTGAAATAGGTTTGTTTGTGATGAAGTCATCATAGCTTTTCTTTAATACAATCAGTCTCTAGAAAATGAAAAGTATTCATCCATTTCTCGAGGATCTCGTCCTGGAGTTCATCTTAAATCGGTGTGGCTGCGAGAGATGTAATAGAGATGCACGGGTTGGAGTGGGTGACAACTAATTTGAATTATGAATATTCATAAGGCTACCCGATACCACCCAAGTTCTTCTGCTGCATCGAATGATGTAGCCTTAATCCAGAAATGTATAATGATCACTTCTTTGTTTTTTTTCAAGGAAACTTCAGTGCATTCTTTAGATTCACTGACACAATTTGTATTTCATTAAAAATAGTTCCATTATTCTTAAATTTGTTTTAAACAGTGATTTTGATATTTGGAGAATTTTTTGAGATTTCTTTGCGGACTGTCTGTCAAGTGACTTTTTTTTTACATTGTTTAAAAATATGATTTTCTGATATATTTGTACTTGTATTTTATAGTTGGAGCAGTAACATTTATGTATATTAACTCTTGGTTGTTGATGGTTGATTATTTTACCTGACTGTTAAGAAAGGGGGAATGCCTGTTAATAGCAAGCATCCAGAGGACCTATGGCTGGAGATACTTTCTGAGAGACCTGGTAATAAAGATAAGGATTTACCGTACACTACTACTTTATAATGAGAAGATACATGATAATGAATTCAATGTTCATGTTGGTCCATTGGTGCTATAAGGACCTGACTTAAAATGCATTTAAGCTTAGCTTGGTCATCCTGGAGCTCATTTCTACAATTGAGTGCTTCGACTTCGATCATTATGTATGATCAATCTTATAAAGATCTGCCTCTTGAACAACTGCTACTCTCTAAATTGCAGGAATTCAAAAGAAATCCATTCAGACTGTAGTTAGGGATTAAAGTTAAAGTTGAATTGTAATCCTAAAAATGTATATTTTATTCTCAAGAGATTTAAATTTGAATCCTTTGAGATTTAGAAATGAATCATGGATTTATTTTAAAATCCCTGCTAATTAGAGTGTAAGCTTTACATTACAGGGTCTGCTTTATAATGATTTTTTGTTTAGCACTGGAACGCCTTTAAAAAAAATGTTCACATCTTCCGGTGAAATGGAGTGCACCCACCGGTCAAATTGCAGATACAATAAAGATTTATCCAAAGTCAAAAACACCGGAACGCATTTCCTAAAACGTTCTTCCCCTGATGAAAGATAACGCACCCATTGTTTGAAATGAAGATGAAGTAATAAACACCTTTCCTGAAACGTTCTTTCCCTGATGAAAGGAAACGCACCTACGGTTCGTAATGAAGATATGATTATATGATTTATCCAGACACCATAACGCCTCTCCTAAAACATTCTTCCTCTGATGAAAGATAACGCACCCATCGTTCGAAATGAAGATGAAATAATAAACGCCTTTCCTAAAACGTTCTTTCCCTGATGAAAGGGAACGCACCCACCGCTTGAAATGAAGATATGAAATTGTCATATTGGCGAAGACTTGGCGATACCTAAGACGTGCATTGGCCTCGGGGATCCCACAGCAAGGAGTGTTTACTGAGTATTGTAATTAGCATTTTTCTTGATGGAATTGGTAATTCCACTTCGAGCAAATTTTGGGGAGAAAATGAAGAGGGTTGTGAAGAGGATGTATGAAGAAGAAAATATTGGATGGTGATTATGCCAGAGAGAGAGAGAGAGTATTGTAGATATGTAGCAGAGTCATTGTGAAATACATTGTTGATTATGATGATCATTTTTAATGCTTCATGTACATGTCATATCTTTGTGTAAATTCACTTATTTTTTCCAAATAGTTTTGGGGCATCATATATATATTGCATGAAATTCATAATAACACCAAATTCAATAGACATCATACAGTCAGTAGAATATCACCCAATCTCATGCATGTATAATGATTTAATCCAATGAAATTTCTTGATTCTTCAAAAACTCAAGTCCTAATATATACATGTACTTGAGTCTCTCTTCGATCACCCATTAAATACGATACCTGAACAGGCTGTTCTTCATTGTATGAAAGACAGAGGAGAGTCTCGTTTTCGAAATGTATATTAAAGGTGAATTCCAGTTTTGGTAACGATATCAAAATGAGTTCATACAGAATCCAATGAAATGACCACCAAAGTGTCTGTGTGTATAAATAAAACATATGTGCCAAAGGATTCTGGGAGATATTGTGTAATTGCTGAGAAATCAGCAAATAAGCACAGGATTCGAGTCAAGCGTCGGGCCTGACATTCAAAGCAATAATTATACACTGTCCCACGTGCGCTTATGTGTGTTGGTGATCTTCAGTGTGAACATTTTTCAGCGTAGATTTCAAGATTTCACAAAGTTCAGTTTATGTACCAGATCTGCATGTAGATCCTCGATGATATACTGACAATTAAGCCCTGTTTTACAGACTTTCTCATGAAATCAGTGTTTACTGCAACTACATGTACTGTTATTTCTCATTAATTTGTTTTCAATTTTTTCATATGAATTTTTTTTATCGACTAAAATTCAGAGTAGTGTGGGATAATAACTGCATTGAATTCACTAAAGAGTGGAGTTCTTGTCTTCATGAATCTGGAGTTGAGATCTACAAATGTACTAGACAATTGAATGAATACTCTAACTGTACTTTAAAGTGGAATGAAACCTTTGGAACAAGTAGGCTTGTGTCGAAACAGAAAAATCAAAGAATAAGAACAAAGAAAGTTTGAGATAAATTAGAGAAACAAAGAGAAAGTTATATGCATTTGAAAATTGCAATCACTGATGCTATGGAGATCCTCCCATTGGCAATTTAACAAGGATGTGTGATGTCACATGTGAACAACTTTCCCTTTGATGGACTATAAAATACCCCCAAAATGTATCTTCTTGCTTTTTCTTATGGTGATACAAACTCTTTATCCATGATGTATTCTTTAAAAATGCCCTCCTATAGAAAGAACACATGATCTACTGATAGATGTGATAAAATGGGCAAAATAATTGAAATATATACTAAAGTAATGGGGAGAGTTGTTCACAAGTGACATCACACATCTTTGTCGGGTTGCCAATAAAAGGATCTCCATAGCATTAGTGATCGCAATATTCAAATGCTCATAACTTTCTCATTATTTGTCTGATTTATCTCAAACTTTCGTCGATCTGTTTCTTTGATTTTTCTGTTTTCACACAAGCTATCTTGTTCTAAAGGATTCACTCTCCTTTAATATTAGGTGTGTGTATCATATGGTAACAACTTTACGAATGACTTGTGATCCTTTCGTGTAAAAAATATACTCAAAATTTTCATTGATGCTGATATAGTGCTTAAAGGACCACCAGTCGTTCATAAAGTCACTCGTAATACGAGTGTCCAGTTTTTATGAAATACCCACCAGGTGCCCATAATACGAAGCTTAGCCATTGGCAGTTGAGTTAATTCTCAAGAGTGATCGTACATTGTTATCTATGAAATTAATTGTCAGAAAAAATTAAAAAGATATCACTGTGATCAAGGGCTTAACTTTATGTTGTTTGAGGGAAATGTCAAAGGGTAAACTGATTTTTTTCTTTTTAAAGATAAAATAACATTTAGAATGATGAGATTTAAGATTTAGATTAGAAGTTTAGCAGGCCTATAGGGAATCAGTCTTCAGGCACAGACCCTGATTGAAACTTTGATCAGCAAGTGGGTCTCCATGCAAAGACTAGCACTTTAGCAAAACTTGATGTTCGAGGGCCTTCATTACACAAGGCTTTTAGGCTGCACATTCAGACCCTTAAATCGAGTGAAGGGTTTGCACAGCAGGCTAACAGGGAATGGTCAATCTCTTCCTCGTCACTTGAGCAGCTATTAACAAATAATTGTAATTTTATCATTAGAATTCTGGCAGATCTGATTTCCACTTCATCTACTACTGGTTAGAACTTTGTTAGACAGCTATGAATATTTGGTTCAGTTTCTCTGACCAAAAAGTGGTGTCAGATGAAATGGACATTTCCTGAAAATTGAACAAAATGGGAAATGGTTTAAATTTCAATCAGGCAATATCAGAGAAAATATTTCATGGAGACTGGGACCAAATTATAGAGCCATGGAAAGGGAATGCTGGAAATCCCCATTCATCACAAAGACAAATGTTGCAGTAAGTTGTGAAAAGTAGCCCCAGAAAATGAAAACAATTTTTTTTTATCCTGGTGGGTGTTTCATAAAACTTCTCGTACGTTAAGAGCGACTTTAAGAATGACCGGTGAACCCTTTTTTTAAGCGCTAAACCATCGGCAATGAACATTTAATGATGAATATCATTTACCATGAGAAAGGATGACCAATCGTTCTTAAAGTGCGCGTGTTTCATAAAGCTGTCCGTAAGTTAAGAACAACTTTAAGAACGACTTGTGATCCTTTTTATGCTCTAAACCATCGCCAATGAATCTACCATTTACCACAAGAAAGGATCACCAGTCATTTATAAAGTCGTTCTTAACTTACGAACAGCTTTATGAAACAGACTCCAAAATTAGTCGATACGGGATGAGACCAAGAGGATAAAGGGGATCTATACCAAGTGGCAGTGTTAATGCCTAATCATAAAAGGAAACCTAAATAGCAACATTTATAGGCCCACATGTACGGTAGCTCTGTCTATCCAGGAGGATGAATTGTGAATTTTGTGAGGCGCACACAACTTTGCATTGTACAAGCGGGTAGCAAAGTGGTGTTTCGTGCTATAGCCAGGGGATGAGTTTCCATTGGCTCATGGTCAAACCATCTCCTACGCTTCATGACCCAATTCTAGATCTAGAGTTTGAGCTTGACCCCGAGGGTGTGCTAAGGTCACTGAACTGGATAGACAGTGGCTGAAGGAGGGGTCTGCATTGAGGAAGGGTCAGTTTGTATTCTATGGTTCTATTACGTTCTATTTCCATTGGTCAGCCTGATTATTGCAATACAGGTCATGCTTCATCAGTTTGAGAAAAAAAGTCTAGTTGTTTCCCTTGGCCCATGTTTCATTAGAGTCTTTCGCTGAACTACACATAGACCTATCCGAATTGATCAAGATTAGATTGCAAAAGCTTTACAACATGCACTGTCCTTGGGTGGGTCTATGTTTGTTTCAAGTTCAACGCTCAAACATTCCGGTAGTCTTTGGAGGCTTGCAGACATCACTTCTGTGTTGCATTATCTGTCCTAATTGTTCAAGACAGTAGAAATTGTGAAAAATGCATAACCTACTGGACTTGGGTGATTTGGGTCTACAGATTTATTTTCAACACTTAATTCTGGTAGTCTTTTGCAAACATCACCTGTGTGTTGCATTGCCTGTCCTATTGGTTCAAGGTAGAAGAAGTTGTGAAAAAATTGTATCACACTAGATTTGAAATGAGGTGGTCTTTGGAAGCCTGCAGACATCCCTTCTGTGTTGCATTGTCTGTCCTTATGGTTCAAGAAAGGAGCAGTTGTGAAAACAGTATCACACTATAATTTGCTTTCAACACATAGAATCAGGTGGGCTTTGGAAGCCTGCAGACATCACTTTTATGTAGCACAAGTCTGTCCTAATTGATCTAGACGGAGTGAAATTGGTCTGTGTACAATCACATAGTGTAATAGCTGTGTTAGAGAAATGAGTGTAATTAATGAATCATTTAAGCTCGTTAGTGTATTCACCTCCTTCCCAGTAAGAACCTGACAGAGCGCCATTCATCGGATAATGAATGGACGAGACTTGATGATTGCCAATGATGGCTGAGTCCCCATTCACATGTGGAATATAATGCAAAGGTTTAGAGGAAATGGTTTTGTAAGAGTCATCCAGGGTGATATGAGTTGGGGAAGAGTTGTGATTGCTAATGATGATCAAGGCGTCACTTTCACCAGTAATGTATAAATAGTGGCAATTTATAATCTTGGCAATTTTCATTGGAGAAACTTGATGATTGCCAATTTACAAGTAAGACTTCAAATGGAAATAAACCATGTTATTAATTCAAGCCTTGTTTTTCCAAGTGTATATCAGTATGTATACTATACAAGTTCTTATAACTTATCTCTTCTCTTTAAAGAGAAATTCCAGTAGTTGCAGTAAACACTGATTTCATGAGAAAGTCTGTAAAACAAGGCTTACATGTAATTGTCAGTATATCATCGAGGATCTAGATCTGGTACAGTTACATAAACTGAACTTTGTGAAATCTTGAACTCTACGCTGAAAAATGTTCACACCAAAGATCCCCAACACAGATAAGCTCACGTGGGACAATGTATAATTATTAATAGAGCGTCGGGGCCGACGCTCTACCCGAATCCTGTGCTTATTTGCTGATATCTCAGCAATTACACAATATCTCCCAGAATCCTTAGGCACATGCGTTTTATTTATACAAACAGACACTTTGGTGGTCATTTCATTGGATTCTGTATGAACTCATTTTGATATCATTACCAAAACTTGCATTTACCTTTAATTATTGGGAGAAGACATAATCATACATGTTGTAGGTATTTGTGCCTTTCTCTTCTCGAGTTGAGAACACTCGCTAGTTGATTCACACTTCCCCCAAACGTTGGACACAGGAAGCTCTACAAATTACTCCTTAGGCTCGTTCACACTGAGATCAATTAATGTTTTTTTTATGTAATGTGAAGAAATGTGTATAAAATATCTTGTAGAGCATTCCATTTTAATTTTTGTGGTAAATTACTGACTACAAAACTGACTAAGTCGGATTTTACCAATAAACCTTATACTCTTCCAATACATGTGCATGTAATTTATGGTAGCCCCAATGTCAGAAAGATAAAAACATTCACATTTTTTTTTCAACTTTCCAGCTGATATTACCATCATGATTTAACTCTTAGGCCTACAGTGTAAATATTATTCCTCTACTGATGCATGTTGCCCCAGTATCAGAAAGACAAAGCAACATTATTACTCTACTGATGCATGTTGCCCCAGTATCAGAAAGACAAAGCAACATTATTACTCTACTGATGCATGTTGCCCCAGTATCAGAAAGACAAAGCAACATTATTACTCTACTGATGCATGTTGCCCCAGTATCAGAAAGACAAAGCAACATTATTACTCTACTGATGCATGTTGCCCCAGTATCAGAAAGACAAAGCAACATTATTACTCTACTGATGCATGTTGCCCCAGTATCAGAAAGACAAAGCAACATTATTACTCTACTGATGCATGTTGCCCCAGTATCAGAAAGACAAAGCAACATTATTACTCTACTGATGCATGTTGCCCCAGTATCAGAAAGACAAAGCATTCATGATTTTTTTTTAACTTTCCAGCTGATATTACCATCATGATTTATTAAATAGACCTAAACATTATTCCTCTACTGATGCATGTTGCCCCATTATCAGAAAGACAAAGCATTCATGATTTTTTTTAACTTTCCAGCTGATATTACCATCATGATTTATTAAATAGACCTAAGCATTATTCCTCTACTGATGCATGTTGCCCCATTATCTGAAAGATATAGCATTCATTTTGTTTTTTCCAGCTTTTCAGCTGATGTTATTAGCGCATCTCACCATGTACCCCCAAACTTCTGAAAGACAGGACAAACAAATGCGAAATAACCCGAACCTCAGTGTTTGTGAAGTCACAACTCAAAAACTAATTTCTCTTCCTGGTTTATTGCTCTCCAAAACGTGAGCAGATATGGCAACCCTGTAATTGCTATTGACATTTTTGTTTTTGGTAGAAGATGTTATGAAATTTGTTAAAACTTCCGAGAAGGGGTCGATCATCGGTCATTTCCTCGTACATACAGGACATTCACTATTGTTTCAGGATCATTTTGAAGAGGCTGGCTATTTTCGTACTGATACTAGAGAAATATTTTGTATCAATAAAATCCAAATATTGAGACATAAATTTTCATATCACTATTGATAAGATTATAGGATTGGGTCAGACAGAGAGAGAGGGAGTGAGAGAGAGAGAGAGAGGGGGGGGGGGTTGAGTCAGAGGAGAGTAAGATTTTTAGCAAAAGGGCCTGTGGCAAGTTTAAAAAATTGTTACCTTTTTATGCAATACAATTTTTATTCAGTCAGTTTTATTCCTGATGAATTTTCTTACTTTTGACACCTTTTTTTGTTTTACTAAAATTAGATTTACAGTTACATTATTCAAATCGTTGCACGCACCACGAACCGTCCTCTCTGCGCACTTCGATGCGAAAGTTAGTTTTGCAGAGAACGCATGATAAAGAAAAGCTTTTTTAAAACCAGCAATAAGTGCACCTACAAGGAGAGCAAATTATTTACCGGTGTCTTTGTTCAAAATTTTAGGTTCCAAAGTTTCATCCCGTATCTTTATATTTTCTTGAAGTGAATTATTTACGCCACAATGGGCATCGTAACAGAGAGGACGGTTTGTGGAATAGATAACAGTGCGCTATCGCGCATCGCGATTTCACCACGAACCGTCCACTCCAATACGATGCCCACTGTAGCATAAATAATTCAATTCAAGTAAATATAAAGATACGGAATGAAACTTTGGAACCTGAACTATCGGAACAAAGAAACCGGTTGATAATTTGCTCTCCTTGTAGGTGCACTTATTGCTGGTTTTAAAAAAGCTCTTCTTTAAATGCGTTTTTTTGCAAATCCAACTTTTGCATTGAAGTGCGCAGAGAGGATGGTTCGTGGTGCGTGCGACAAAATGATTGAGGCATTTTTGTCTTTAGCAGAATACTCTTCTACATGTAATTGTGTGTTACTAAAAGAAAATAATTATTTATGTATGCAAATTCCATGTCACTGATTAAAGAGAAAAATTCAACAAGCATAACACTGAAAATTTCATCAAAATCGGATGTAAAATAAGAAAGTTATGACATTTCAAAATTTTGCTTCATTTCACAAAAACAGTTATATGAACGAGCCAGCTACATCCAAATGAGAGAGTCGATGATGTCATTCACTCACTATTTCTTTTGTTTTCTATTGTTTGAAATATGAAATATTTTGATTTTCTCGTCATTGTCATGTGAAATGAAGTTTCATTCCTCCCTGAACACGTGGAATTCCATTATTTTAACATTTTGTGCTTCAGGCAAGGAGGTCCTTGTAGTCAAATTCATAAAAATTGAAATATTGCATAATTCAAACAATGAAAAACAAAAGAAATAGTGAGTGAGTGACATCAACTCTCTCATTTGGATGTAATTGGCTCGTTCATATAACTATTTTGTTAAAAATAAGCAAAACTTTGGAATGTCATAACTTTCTTATTTTATATCCGATTTTGATGAAATCTTCAGCATTGTGCTTGCCTGATTTTTCTCTATTGATTCGAATCAACATTTTTCTGAGGTGGACTTGACCTTTAATTTGAAAGTGTTTTATAGATTTTAGAGGGGAAAAAATGATAATATTTATAAGAGGATTTTTTCTTTAAATCAAAATATGTGTTCACATTTTTACACCCCTTGTACTTCTAAAAATTCCTGCCCTGATACGAGGAGAAAAAAAACTCGTCAATATTGAGGACTTCCACTTAATTTGATAGTAGAATTCAGAACCAATACACTTAAGCCATAACTGCACGTAGATAGCTCTAAATCCATACTGTGTCTAGTGGTGACAAATGGGCACGGGATACCAAATTTAGAATCATTTGGGCTTTAGTGAGTGCGATCCTGACGCTATTGCACCGGTATTGATTTTTGGTAGCTGTCGAATCCTTGGTCGTATCTTCATTTTACTCCATCTCTCTCTCTCTCGCTCGCAGGTCGGTGGCTCACAGCCTCTTTCTATTGTGTCATCTGTTCCATATAATTTATTCCTTCTTTCTCTCTCCTATCTCTCCTCTCCTTTTCTTACTATCTTTCTAGATATCTCCCTGTCCTTTGGTCCTTTCTATTATAGAAAATTTGCAATTTTACAGACACATGTACATGTAACATGATGTAGTAATTTCTTCATTTTATTCATCCCTCTCTCTCTTCTTTCACCTACTTGTAGCTTGTGCTGTTACTTTGTTTCTTTCTCTGCAACTCTTAATTATAGGGTTTTGCTACAATGTGGATACCATGCTCATGTGAAATAAGCTCATAAAAAAGTGTATGGGGGGGGGTTCAAGGCTGGGTGAGTGCATATACTGAAAAGGGTATTAAAAATCACCCATACCATATTGTATCAGCGTAGGAAAAACATGAGGGTGACGGATGATTTTGCCCTCATGACCACCCGAATCGCCCCTAAAATTATCCCGCCATGCATGCTTTGGGGCTACCATTCTTTCTAGAGTTGCCCCAACATCTTTCACAAACAATATTCAAGATTATAATATTAACGCAGTTCTTGTATAGCGCATATCACATTATGTCATAACATCCCTATAGATGTGCTTCCAAAGGACTTGGATATTATTACCCCGGCTTTAGCCCCGCAGCCTTTTACAGTGCGGTGGCATTTCAAGGAATAAATTCCTGCCAGGTACCCATTTACCTCACCTGGGTTGAGTGCAGCACAATGTGGATGAATTCCTTGCTGAAGGAAATTACGCCATGATTCAAACCCAGGACTCTCTTTTTCAAAGTCAGAAGACTATCCACTGGGCCACAACCCTCCACATCTGAAGATTATGCAGAAAATTTATACTGACAGTTGCTTTTACAGTATAATTGCTTGTTACCCCTAAAAAGTAGCCCTTAAAATGAAAGATATAGCCCCCAAAATTCTGCAATCACAGAAGAAAAAAAAACCTGAAAAATGAAAATTTATTTTTGACCCTGTAATGCACACACTCACACACAATGAAGTTGAAATGAATAAAAGAAACACAAAAGATTTGATGTACTGTAAGAGGAAGTTTTAAAAAATGCAGTCTTACCATGTATAGGCGGTTTCAAACCGCCTCGATCACAAGAATCCCCGTTAAATTACGAGAACTTTTTAAGGCTAAAAAATACCCGTTAATTATTCCTGCATTCACACCGCCCCGAAACACATCCTTCGGGATAAGTTCCCGAAGTTACGAGCATGCGCAGTATGGTCTGATAAGCAGACAAGGCGCGAGATTCAAAATCACTAGCCCAGCAGCCACCCACGCCGCCGCGCCCAACGACACGCTGGGATAAAAGTTCCCGTAATTTGCTTTCACATCGCCAAAATACCTGCGACCTTGGAAAAATCCCCACGAAAGTTCTCGTAATTTCGCCAAGTACCTGCTATTTAGCGGGTATTTTCTTTCGGGATATTACGCGTAGTTTGCTTTCACATTACCAAAATACCTGGTATTTTCTGATCGGGGTAAATTTCCCGATCAGAGAATACCTGGAACTGGCGAACTTCGAGGCGGTCTGAAACCACCTTATGTCTACTTTCAATTTGCAACAACAAAATCACATACCATGTCTAGACTTAACCAAACAAAACCTAGATTTGTAAAGCTGGCTCACCAATTCAAGACGATTAAAAAAGTGGTTTGAATTATTTTGAATATTCTTATAATCAGGGCTCCACACCTGCCCTTTTTTTCAACTGGTCCTTTGGACCGGTAGATACCCAGTTGTTCCATTTGTGCTGGTCCATACTTGAACTGTACTGGTCCACCCCCCCCCCCCCCACAAAAAAAAACACACATAAAAAAAGGGTTGAGTTTATTTTGCTGTCTTGCATTGCTTATTGTTTATTCCCCCCCCCCCAAAAAAAAAAAATAAAAAATAAAATAAAAACTAGTACATACCCACACACTACATAATTCGTTAGAGCCACTTTTTGTGATGCCAGAGCCTTTTTTTTTAATTTATGGGGAAATTACGCGTAGTTTGCTTTCACATTACCAAAATACCTGGAACTGACGAACTTCTAGGCGGTATGAAACCACCTAATGTGAAACTTCCTTTTCAGATAAAATGATGTACATGTACATTTGGATGTATCTTTGTTTCAGAAAAGGGACACATTAAAATAATTTTGAGTGCCTTGCCTCTCGATCATTGTTTTTTGCTAAAACATACTTTGGCAAAGGTGGGGTTATAACCTTATGAAGACTTACCTGTCATGTAGACATTGCTTGACAATGTTGACATCCTTGTTTCTTGTAATTAGTCTGTTTTGTGTTCATTTTAGCTTTTTTTGGCACACAATCGTCAAAATATGTCTTATCAATTTAATGTATGAGATAATGAGAGTAGAATCAACTATTATCTTTACTTGAGCAAAGACTAGCATCTAACTTGCCTTTACAAGTAGTGCAATGTATCTTCCCTTTGACAGTTGTGCTTACTTTTATGTCTGGAACAAAGACTACCCATGTCCTTAGGTTACTTATTATGCAGTTCTTCTAAGCAGGCAATTAGATCTTGATTTCAGTACGCCTGACATTTTTGACAAATTCCCTGCATTTTCCTGAATTCTATTACAAATTATTTTCCAATCATTGCATTGCCACTTACAAGATGTGTTTGCTTCCACTGCAAGTAAAACATGTGCTATATGAACATCAATGAAATAATTACTTTAGTTTGAAAATAGTCATGTGTACTTATAAACAAGACATTTTGTGATAAGCAAGAGGTGATTTTTAGGTATGGAGCGATGAATCTCAAATGATTTAAATTCAATTCTTTTAGCTTTGTTTAAATCCTAATGGTTTAAATCCTAATCTAATATTCGGCTGGTCACTATTCACAGCCGATCTGAATTTATTTAAATCCTTGAAATTTAGAATATCTTTAAATTTTGATACCCTCCCCCCTTAAGTGTATGTCACTATTCCATTTCATATTGTGTGCCCTAAAATATTTGTGTTATGAAAAATGAAGAGGATATATGTTTTAGGATAAAATAATTACATATTTTCCATCAAATATTATTAAATTTGATCTGGTGCCCGATCAAAATGAAATATACATATATATATATATTTATATATATATATATGCATATTTGTTGTCTTGTTAGTAAATTCTAGCTGATTTTGAGACTTAAAATTGTGTATGAATGCACCTATATCAATACTACAGTGTATTTCCTTGTCATAGGATTGTTGGGAGAGAACCTGATGGTTCTTTGATCGTTAAAATTGTGTCTGAATGCACCCTGAATACCCTGGCCACCGAGACGTAATGTTTTGTATTTAAAGACTAAAATTGTGTATGAACGCACCCTTACTACCTGGACCAAGGTTAGCTGAAGACAACTATTTATTGTGTGTATAGTATCGTAGTTAGCCTGTTATGAGATTGTTGGGGTAGAATCGCTTGGAGAGGAAATTGGTCTGAGTAGAGCCCTCAATAGTGATACCCTGTATTGCCCAGCACATGGACTAATTAGGACATCCTTGATTGGTTCTGGGAGAAGACATTGTTTATTCACACCCAAGGAGCTTAAGTTGGCAACAATCATTCATTTTGTAAAAAAAAAAATTAACTTTCAGACAAAATTAATCTTATTTCACTCCCTTAATATTAATCTGTTTTTATGTAGCTCTTTAATAATACATCAGATCGACATGCCTAAGTGCTTTACAGATATATTATTACCCCAGTCATCGTATTCAATCAGTCATTCCCGCACACAATGTATGCACATCCTCCACTCCCTGGGGAGTATTCCACTCAGTCGCCTGTGAGGCACACGCAGTACTGGACAAGCTACAATGACTTTCACATCCTACCGGGTACCCATTTAGCACCTGGGTGGAGAGTGGCAAAGTGTGGATTAATGCCTTGCCAAAGGACGCCAGACCGTGGTGGGAATTGTACACACGACCCTCTGTTTACAGGGTGAGAGTCAGAACCACTACACCACGGCTCCTCCACACCCTGAATTGGCAACAACCATTATTTTTTATATTCATTTACAAAAAAAGAACCAGATACAGAATATTAACAAATTAAAGATAAATCTGGTAGTTTTGATTAAATATGTGGAAGTGTCGTGGTGTAGCAGTTCTGACTCTCGCCTTGTAATCAAAGGGTCGTGTGTTCGAATCCCACCATGGCCTAGCGCCCTTTGGCAAGGCATTAATCCACACTTTGCCACTCTCCACCCAGGTGTTAAATGGGTACCCGGTAGGATGCGAAAGCCTATATGTAGTATGCCTAGCAATTGAGTCTTGGAACTCTAGTTTTAATGCTCCCAAGGGAGTGGAGAAGGTGCATGCATTGTATGTGGGCATGCAAGGATCCGATGATCGGGGTAATAATATCTGTAAAGCGCTTATAGAGACGTCATTCTGACATATTAAGCACTCTGTAAATGCGGAATATTATTATTATTAAATTATATGAATTACAAGAATTACAATATAACAGGGGACCATTTCCTCTAGTGTATAGTTTCTTTTTGCCATTGTTTAGCAATAACCAATTAAATACTGATAATGGAAATAAATGCTACTAGACCAGGTATACATTTATGTGCTTGGAAATTATCGGCCTGTAACTTATGATATTGTTGCATTCTCTCTGCGAAATAGTAAAGCATAATGAAAATACAAAATTACAAATAACGTCCAAATCTTATCATCTTAAATGCCACTTGTGAATGCTTGTTTTAAAAGATATCGATGGTTAGAATAATTATAATTCAAGTGTGAATGCATATTATATATTATATACCATGTAATTTCCTTCTTATTTCAACTTGGGCCCCGGGCAAGCTCATTTTACATGCATACTATTCCCTCTCCGGAGTTTTTGGCTAAAATGTCAAAGTTTAGAGGAGATTTGGGGAAAGAAGGATCGCTCGGCCAATCCGCATTAGAGTTTCGCTTACTGCTGCGTTAATTACCTATTAATTTCAGTCAGTTGTTCTCTGAATTATAACTCAGAATGACAGTGCAGATGAAATGGAGAGTTGGATTATTCCACTTCCCTTTCGGGGATGTATGTTCTTTGGGATCGGAGGGGTGAGACTGAATGCATTTTTCAGGCAGAAATGATCAAATGCATTTTAATTGTTGAAAATATTCAGTAAGATGTTATTGAAATTTTAAATGAGTAACAAATTCTAAAAGGGCGTTATTGGTCGGTAAATTGATTTTATATTCTTCGGTGTCCATTTCATAAAAGTTGTTAGAACAAATTTGTAATTTAATATTGGTTAAAAGCTACTGAAATAATTCAATCTAATTGGCTGATAGTAAATTGGTGATATTTTATACATTTGTTGATTTAAGTCTTTGCGAAATGGGACTCTGGCCTTAACTGACCTGAAGATGGCGCTATTCAATATGACAGTGATTTGCTGTTAAAAGAAAAAGAAAGAAATCAAGCCGGGGAGGGGGAGAGTTCAAACACAAGTAAGATCTTAATAAAAATTCCCCATTCATTTGATGCATAATTCATAATCATAATCATTCCAACATTATCGCAAGAATAACTAAATTGTAGCATTACTAGGACAGTACTTGAATTGAATGATGATCCTAAGCACTGTTTGAAGACCATGAAGACATTGAAATTTGTGAGATATTTCCTATTTTTGAGCAAGCGCCATGAGCGCCCAACTGAGGCAGATACCGTCGCTTCACAAGAACCCATCATCATTATAGCAATTGTATTAATATCTGAAAACAGAGTGAACTCAAAAAGAAAGAAAGGTGAAGATACAATTAATATCAGTTCATACTGTTACTGTTGATAGGAAAATATGTTCTGTCAAGGTATATTTCTTAGCAAATCTGAGAATAACTTTGAGTTGATTCAAGACGATATAAGAACTAAACAAACCGTACCACAAACCGATGGCTGCATCTTACATGTAGATACCCTAGTAGAAAGATTATTGATGAAAATAAGAAATTCAAATCTGAAATTCCCCTGATTTGGGATGACATACTTGTACATGAAGAAACGGATTTGATTTTAATATTCTTGCAAATAACGCATGATCTTTTTAGTGGTAGAGATCACGATGATCAGATTCCATCTGTCATGCTTGTAGGTAAAACCCTCACTTTATGTAGTTTTTGTTAGAAATTTCAGATTGTTCGTGACTGAATATTACTATGGTTGAATGTTATGATAATGATAATAATAACAGTGTATTTACCCAGGGTAGCCATTTTAGTTCCGAAAACTGTTCTCGTAGCGAGCCCTGCTAGTAGAATCACCCTGGCTTTAGCTCAGCTTCCTATGGATGTTCAAGCATTCAAGGATTTTTTTCCTACTGTGTACCCATTCACCTCACCTGGGTTGAGTGCAGCACAATGCGGGCATTTCTTGCTGAAATGATGCAGGTGAATGAAGGCGAGGAGAGTATGCAAACAAAAAATAAATTTCTTATTTTCAGGGGCTGCTATTCCCAATCTACTCCCAAAATCTTCAACATTACAATGAATGAGGGTTTGGGATGCTCTTGTTTGTCATTTTCTAGGGGGCTTTTACATGTTATCATTTTGGGGGCGAATTCGCCCACAGCCCCCCCCCCCCCCCTTGTAATTTTTCCCCTGGTGGAGAGATAAGGTGCTTTTTAGTTGTTGCTTTGTATATATTTCCAGTGTGTTTCGCTGGTAGATTTTGGTGTCCTTGATTTCAATGTTTGAGGGTGTGAGGGAGTTGTCATTGGTCTAATCACTTATGGTTATTCATTGGATGATTTCAAGTCCGGTGTTGACCTTTTGGTGTTGGTGTTAGGTCAATTTTTACAAGATTATAACACCAAACATAAAATGAAGATGGTCCTGAAAAGTAAGTCACTAGTTGTTGAGGTGTTCATAATGTGAACTGGATCAGTTTTGCAAACTCTGAATAAGTTTTGGAGCTAGGGGAAGCAATCCAAATTTCAACACCAACACCGAGGCCAACACCGGACTTGAAATCACCCACTGATATCATAATTTCTAATGTAGGAAATTTACACAATGTACCTTGACAACCAAACAGGAGCCCATTGATGCATGCATGAATACAACATAATAGAAAACTTTTTGAACATACATACACTTAATATGTTGCAGTTTGCTGGCTTTCCTTAAATTGGTCTGACCATTGGAGCTTATATTACAAACTGACCTACATATAGACATTTATGCGTTGTCTGTATCATTCTTTCCCTGTATCCTGGCCCATTTTCTGTCCCTATCCCCATACATGCATTTCTGTGTATGGCCAATACCTATGTTAGCAATTATCCCTAATTGGTGGGAAGGAAACCAAACAAAAACCACATCGGACGGTCATAGTTTTATTTTGGGAAGTGTCGCGCGCTTGGCTTTTGATGCGTGTGAGGTGGCATGGGTAGAGTTGTTGAGGCTACTGTAACTTCCATTTCTTCTGCTTTTTCTCCTTCTGCTTTTTTTCATTCTCTTGCTTTTTCTTCTTCTTCGCCTGTTTTTTTTCTTCTTTGTCTGCTTTTTCTTTCTTCTTTGTCTGCTTTTTCTTTCTTCTTTGTCTGCTTTTTCTTTCTTCTTTTTCTCCTGCTTTATCTTCTGCTTTTTTTCTTTTTCTCCTGATTTTTCTTCTTTTCCTGCTTTCTCTTCTTCTACTTCTTTTTCTTCTTCTCCTTCTCCCTCTTCTTCTTCTTCTTCTTCTTCTTCTCCTTCTTCTCCTTCTCCTATATTTCTTCTATTTTTTCTTCTTCTTATCCTTCTTTTTCTTATTCTTCTCCTACTTTTTCATCTTCATCTGCTCTTCTTCCACTTCTTATTTTGTTAATGGCTCTTTTCTCTTGTGCTATTGTATATATTTTTGTGTCTTGTTTTATTCCCTCATTCTTCTTTACTTTGTCTTCTTTTCAACATCTCCTGCTACTTTGTCATTTTCTATTGAATTTCTTCCTTCTTGAATTCTTCTTTTCAACATTCACTTCTTCTCCCTTTCATCCCTTACTCTTTTTCTTCTTCTTCCTCTTCTTTTTCATTTTCTTCTTCTTTTTCTTCTTCCCATTCTCATTCACTTTCTTAAAAAAAGTATAAGAAAGTGAAGAAAGATAGAGTAAGATCGAGAGAGCAAATTAAAGAGGAAGAGAATGTTAGGCAGAGTGAGAAATAAAGAGAGAGAGAAAGCTGGACACAGGATTTGACAAGAAACTGCACAGAGACCAATAGAGGATAGTGAACCAATGAAAAAAGAATCAAGTGTTAAAAAATGCCACTACTTGTTCCAACGAGGCACACCGTAATTTTAAATGCGTTAATCCACGAAGCAGAGATGAAGCAATGCACACGTTCATGGTCGGATCGCTAGGGCTGAATCGGTAGAGCATCTATGCCCTGCGGAGGACACAAAAAAAGAGAAAGAGAGAGGTCTGAATTACCTTTCAGTACTGAGTCATCTTTGGTTTCTTATCCAAGTCTTTCTCTTTCTCTCTTTCCCTCTCTCTCTTTCTGTCTCTCCATCTCTCCTACTGTGTCTCCATCTCTCTTTCTGTGTCTCCATCTTTCTTTCTGTGTCTCCATCTTTCTGTCTTTCCACCTCCCTTCCTTTCTCTTCCCCTACCTTTGTCTCTATCTTTCTTCCTGCCTCCCTCTTTCTGTCTATCTCTCTTTCTATTTGTCTCTTTTCCTCTCTTTTCCCTCTTTCTGTCAAGCTAATACATGTATGTGTCTGAACTACCAGTTTCTATCTTTCTCTCCCCTTCTCTCTTTTTTCATCGTTCTTTCTCCCTCTTTCTTTTCTTTCCATCTTTCTGTCCATGTCTTTCTCCCTCTCTTTTCTTTCCATCTTTCTGTCTATGTCTTTCTATCTGTCTATATATTTCTATCTCTCTCCCTTCATCACTCTCTCTTCCTCTCTTTCTTGCCCTCCTCTTCCTTCTTCTCTTCACTCTCCCTTTCCCCTCCCTCTCTCCCTCTCTATCCCTGCCTACTTTACATATAATTGGAAGTGTCGCTGTTCCCCTTAACACGACTAACATCGGATTGCATACATTGCTCTCCCCCCCCCCCGCACAAAATATGAATGCATAATTGGATGTGGATCGACTTGTATGATACATACATGCATTCCTTCAAGCATCTTTATTCTCAAGTTATTTTCCCCTATTACATTGTATGTTTAACCATCCTCTACAGACAAATCCACCTCTTTATTAGTGTGTAAGGAGTTTCGTGGGTATTGTCAAGGAGAAGCTCCTTGGTATTGTGTATTGCTTCAAGTCCTTTTTATTTTTGTTTAGCAACAATCCTATGACATTTTTTTGAATACTAAATCTGGGAGGAGAGGAATGTGTATTGCCATAATTATACTGTTGTGATACATGATGTTGAAAATTGAGATCAATTCTTCGCTTTTAAATAGCGGGAATTGTTCGACGAAATTGCAGTTTGCATTATATGGGACAAACTACATGTACCTGTATGTATCAGATATTTAATTGTATTTTTTATACTGGGATGGTATGTACATAGATATACGTAGCCCAGCTTAGCCGGGGTAGTAATAATTGCACAGCCTACTGAGAGAACAGTTTTCGGAACTGAAGTGGCTACCCTGGGTAAATGAATATACTACAGTGCGTCCCAAAAAAAACTATACACTTTTGAAATGGCTGCCAAATAAAAAATGTAGCACTTTGGGGAAAAGACTTATAGATATGGAAAGCCAATAAAGTCAACTTTCAAATGACACCAAAAAGTTGAAAAATTATCCATGCTTGAGCGAGCACTGCCCACTGAAACAGAGGGTATGCAAATTAGGGTGGGCTGGAATTAGCCTTCCAATTTCTTTCAGATTTTTTGTTTGGTACTTGCAAAGTTGAAGGTTATTTGGTGAGTTAAAGATCAGATGTTATCAGTTTGTTGTTTGTGAAAATTTCACACGTTATTAAATTGAAATTTAATGCATGAGTGATCATGAATTGCAATTTTTAGTGCAGCTTTATCATGTGGATCATGCATGTGGATCTTAACAATGTGTTCATGACAGTCAGGAGAAGAGGGGGTAATATGACTTAGGTAGGTGAAGTTGATGGGCTTGAGGTCAACAGAACATTTAGCAACCCCTCCCTCCATCTCTACCCCCTCCCCCCCACCTTTCTCCTCCTGGGAGACTAAGCTTGGCTAGGCTGGGCAGAAATTAGCCATACAGTTTTTTGAGAGGTTAGTCCTTTGGAACTTACAAAGCTAAGGGTGTTCTGCTATTCATGAGTGAGATAAGTTTTGGTTTTAATAGGCAAATTTCATGAATTACTCAATTGAAATGTACTGCATGAGTGAACAGGAATGCAATTTTAGTGTAGCATATTCATCTTGTGGACATCAGAAGTGTGTTCATGAGAGTCAGAGTAATGTGATGGTACATGTACCTGTTACAAGCAAGAGGGCGAGGTATGCTGAGACCTGGTTAAAAGGGCATTCCTCTTCTTTTTGTCCTTTTACAAATTAAAAGTCATAGGTACCCTCCCCTCTTCACCTCCATTTTCCAGCCCCCCCCCCCCTCTCTCTCTCTCCCATCTCCCGGATTGTAGCCTTTTCAAAACTTAACTGCCAAGTGACCGGTGGCTGATGGTCAGTTTGAATGATTACCAAAAAAATAATGATTATGATGATTAATGAAATAATTTATTGGAAAAAATTAATGTTTTATTGATCACATTGCACATTGAATGAGTTAATTTACTGATAAATTTTTGATTGAATGATTGATTGGAAAAAGTTGATGCCCTAATTCAGAATTAATCATTAAACCAACATTCTGCTCTGGACTTCACGCGTACATAAGAATAGCCATAAGTCTCTCAACAGGAGGGGAGGGTGGGAAAGAGGGAGGGGGCGGGGCTGAATGTTCTGTTGACCCTTATTCCATCAACCTACTTCTCCCACTTAAGCCCTATCTCACCCCCTATTAATCCGACTGGCCGACTCCCATGAACACATTGCTGAGATCGCCATGATAAAGTTGAAATGCTGCCCCAAAAGAGATCCAAATGATAAAGCTGAAATGCTGCTCCAAAAGTGTAATTTGTGTTCACTCATGCATAAAAGTTCAATTTAATAACTTAAAAAAATTGCTTAAGCTATCAAAACTGATCAAGGTTGATCATTAATTTATCACAACGCCCTTAACTTTGCAAGTTCGAAATGATTTGCCTCTCAACAACTGAAATAAATTGGAAGGCTAATTCCAGCCCACCCTAATTTTCATACCCTTTGTTTCAGTGGGCAGTGCTCGCTCAAGCATTAATATTTTCCAACTTTTTGGTGTCATTTGAAAGTTGACTTCATTGGCTTTCCATATATGAGAGTCTTTTTCCCCAAAGTGCTAGATTTTTTTTTTGGCGGCCATTTCAAAAGTGTATAGTTTTTTTTGGGACGCGCTGTATATTAGTATCATAGATTTTGATGATTGTGAATAGGTACAGTCTAATGCATTTATGATGATTTGTTGGCATAAAATTGTATTTTATTCTCTTTTATTTGTATCACAGATTCGTTTGGTTGATTGGAAGTCATGGAGTAAATGTAGTTCAATTGATTTGTTTTCATCAGAGTAGCTCATAAAAATGACCATGCATTCATTTATGAAGTAAGTATTCATTGAATTATTCAAGTCATTATTTCTTATCTCTTTTGAAATCATACATGTACAAACAAGGAGATATAAAAAGATCAACAATTCCTTAAATAAATACTTTGTCTTTCCGCAAGAAGGGACTCAGGGGTAATTTCATTGATTATAATTTTTTATTTCAAACATTGAAAAGGTGCGTTGTAGGCTCTCCAACGGTGCAAAATTGTTACAAAATTTGTACGGAAACTCAAAATATCTGCAAATTAAAAGGGTATAATAATGAAATAATCATAAAAATTGCCCTTAAGTCCCCTATTTGTGGAAAGGCAATTACTTTAATATGTATGATATTGCCGCGTGGCGATTATGAAGAAAAGACAAGAATTTTTGCACAGATGTTCACACAAGAATGTATGAAAGTTTAATGAAATTCAACAATCTATTTTCTCAAGAATAGTTGAACTTATTCCAAATGGTAAAAGAAAAGAATAGTGTTTCAAGTAGCAAGTACGGAATAATATGTACAGTACATGGTGCATTAAGAAAGGCAAAATTCTTTTAAAAAATTATGAAGAACAAGTGTTATTATTGCCCTTTTGTTATTAATACAGTGAACAACTAGATAACGGTATTGAGAATCAGATTTATTGTTTTGATGATTGTTCTTACTATGGAGGCACTTAAATCTAGGATGCAATTGGCAAGAGTAGTGACATAACATCTTACAATGTATTTGTCATTACTTATGCTTAATTGAAGGACATGCTTGTATTGTATTCCATTATCTCTTATTGTTGGACTAGACACTTATCTCTTGATCATTTCTAAACATTACCAGGGCCTCATGACATAACGCTTAGCGATCGATCTTGGGGCTGATTTGTGCAATTGATCATACACAGTAATCAATGCAATCAATTGTAGAAATAAGGTCTTTTATCAATCGCTAAGGTTTGTGCTACAGGGAAGGGCCCCGCTTTCTCAATATGAAATATGTTTTCCCTGTGGTGTATCAATGTGAAATAAGAGGTTTTTCAAATTAAATTTATTATTGGGTCAATCCACATCAAATCAACCAATGCTTGTCACCCGACCCTCTTCGATTTTCTTTAAACTCGCACCAAATGTTGCCCCAAGTGTCTGACGGAAAAATCTGAAATATTTTGCCCCAAGGTCAAATGGTTGCTAAGATACGGCCTCCCATAGCAACCAGTGCGCACTCAAAGAAATTATTTTAAATAAAATTGCCTATTTTTGATTGACTACTGCAGCAAAGTTTGATTGATTACAGTCTTCATTTTAAGTAAATTGGAAGAACTTTTTGGTCTAAACATGCAGGGTACATGTATGCTGTAGCGCGGACCTGTCAACCGGATTTCGCACACGAGGTCACCGAAAATGGTGTTAAGCATCCGTGTCAATGATTTCAGAAGCATGTTTGGAGGCTCATAAATCCAAAACTAAATTAGCTTAGAACCAAATATTATGCACATTTATGGACTTTCATATACTCAACAGAATTACAAAAAAATTGACCCAAGAGTGTGTGTCGTTTTCCTGTAGGGCGCCCTCAAAGTTGGATTTTTTTCAAAAGATGCCAAGTTCAAGGTCACGGATCACCTCCCGTCCCATCGAGGAGGGGGACCAATTTCTGTGTTTTGATAGACATTTACCCATATTTTCAAGTGTTACTTGAGAAATTTTGCTACCGGAATGTTTAGGGGCTGATTTGCGCATTCCAAAATGGTCGTAAACACCCTAAATTTGACGTTAATGACACATAAATGCTTTTCAACACTTCAAATTGTGATAACTCAAAGATGAAATGCCAAAATACATTGATATCTTCTGTGATGATAGTCTGTAATTGGTATTAAAAGGATATATCTTCAGAAATAGTTTTTATTGTTGGTAATGACCTTGAAAACACACCTAAAATTCAATAAAAACAGTAAATTGGCTAATTTTCCAGAATCATATGGCATTCAAATGGTGTTTACATTGACTTTCAAATGGATGTCATTTCAATACAAAGGGTGAGCTTAAGCCAAAACTTGAAAGACATGTTCAACTTTTGTTCTACTTTAAGCAACATAAAATATTTGAACTCAAAACTATATCATTTGACCTTGAAATTATTCCAAATATAGCTGATTATGGCTTCGTAAGTAGCATATTCAAATTGCGTGAGTATACATTGCACTTTGCAACACATTTCAAAATGGATTTTCTCATAGAGAGAATACCTGATCAGGCTGATATTTGCAGTATTGGTAGTCTGTAAAGAGTTCTTGGAGGATCTACAGATTAAGTACCTATTCTCTCATGACAATGACCTTGAAAATACAGCTGAAAATCATGAAAATCAATAAATCATACAATTTTCATTAGTAATCAAGTGTTTTTACCCACTTTTCATTGTGTGTTATTCCATCTTAGATTGTGAGCTCATGCTGATAATTGCAAATCATGTTCCACTTTTGGTCTACTTTAAGCTACATAAAATATTTGAACTCAAAACCTTATCATTCGACCTTGAAATTGTTCCAAATTTAGCTATTTGTGCTTCATAAGTAGCATACTCAAATCACACGTGTACTTTGCAACACTTTTCAAATTAGATTTTCTCAAAGAGAGAATACCTGATCAGGTTGATATTTGCAGTATTAGTAGTCTGTAATGAGTTCTTAGAGTATCTACAGATCAAGGAACTATTCTTTCATGAAAATGACCTTGAAAATACAGCTGAAAATCATGAAAAATCAATGAATCAGACTAACTCAAAACCATATCATTTGACCTTGAAATTATTTCCAAGTATTGAAATGTGTTGCTAAGTACAATGTACATGCACGATTTGAATATATGCTACTTATGAAGCAACAAATAGCTATATTTGGAATGATTTCAAGGTCAAAAGATATGGTTTTGAGTTCAGTCTGATTTATTGATTTTTCATGATTTTCAGCTGTATTTTCAAGGTCATTGTCATGAAAGAATAGTTCCTTGATCTGTAGATCCTGCAAGAACTCATTACAGACTACTAATACTGCAAATATCAGCCTGATCAGGTATTCTCTCTTTGAGAAAATCTAATTTGAAAAGTGTTGCAAAGTACACGTGTGATTTGAGTATGCTACTTATGAAGCACAAATAGCTAAATTTGGAACAATTTCAAGGTCGAATGATAAGGTTTTGAGTTCAAATATTTTATGTAGCTTAAAGTAGACCAAAAGTGGAACATGATTTGCAATTATTAGCATGATCTCACAATCTAAGATGGAATAACACACAGTGAAAAGTGGGTAAAAACAGATTACTAATGAAAATTGTATGATTTATTGATTTTCATGATTTTCAGCTGTATTTTCAAGGTCATTGTCATGAATGAGAGAATAGGTACTTAATCTGTAGATCCTCCAAGAACTCTTTACAGACTACCAATACTGCAAATATCAGCCTGATCAGGTATTCTCTCTATGAGAAAATCTATTTTGAAATGTGTTGCAAAGTGCAATGTACTCGCGCAATTTGAATATGCTACTTACAAAGCAATAATCAGCTATATTTGGAATAATTTCAAGGTCAAATGATATAGTTTTGAGTTCAAATGTTTTATGTTACTTAAAGTAGAACAAAAGTTGAACATGTCTATCAAGTTTTGGCTTAAGCTCACCCTTTGTATTGAAATGACATCCATTTGAAAGTCAATGTAAACACCATTTGAATGCCATATAATTCTGGAAAATTAGCCAATTTACTGTTTTCATTGAATTTTAGGTGTGTTTTCAAGGTCATTACCAACAATAAAAACTATTTCTGAAGATATATCCTTTTAATACCAATTACAGACTATCATCACAGAAGATATCAATGTATTTTGGCATTTCATCTTTGAGTTATCACAATTTGAAAAGTGTTGAAAAGCATGCATGTGTCATTAACGTCAAATTTAGGGTGTTTACGACCATTTTGGAATGCGCAAATCAGCCCCTAAACATTCCGGTAGCAAAATTTCTCAAGTAACACTTGAAAATATGGGTAAATGTCTATCAAAACACAGAAATTGGTCCCCCTCCTCGATGGGACGGGAGGTGATCCGTGACCTTGAACTTGGCATCTTTTGAAAAAAATCCAACTTTGAGGGCGCCCTACAGGAAAACGACACACACTCTTGGGTCAATTTTTTGTAATTCTGTTGAGTATATGAAAGTCCATAAATGTGCATAATATTTGGTTCTAAGCTAATTTAGTTTTGGATTTATGATCCTCCAAACATGCTTCTGAAATCATTGACACGGATGCTTAACACCATTTTCGGGGACCTCGTGTGCGAAATCCGGTTGACAGGTCCGCGCTACAGTATACTCTGCATGTTTAGACCAAAAAGTTCTTCCAATTTACTTAAAATGAAGACTGTAATCAATCAAACTTTGCTGCAGTAGTCAATCAAAAATAGGCAATTTTATTTAAAATAATTTCTTTGAGTTCGCATTGGTTGCTATGGGAGGCCGTATCTTAGCAACCATTTGACCTTGGGGCAAAATATTTCAGATTTTTCCGTCAGACACTTGGGGCAACATTTGGTGCGAGTTTAAAGAAAATCGAAGAGGGTCGGGTGACAAATTGTCTGAAAATTGGTTGATTTGATATGGATTGACCCTATTATTATTATTTATTATTATTTGTTTGGCGTCAGCTGTGCCTGGGAGGCGAAAAGCGAACTGAATCACTGTGACCCGCAGGTCTCTCCTCCCGATATAACTGACGGGGGAATGCAGGTGGACCACTACACGGGGTTTCCCCCTACTCTTATACGAATAGTGCAATGGGTTCTTAACGTGCAAAGGTGGTGACTCTCCTCTACACGGGGCCTCCATTCAACGTCCTATCCGAGGGACGGATAAATGTACAAATAACACTTGGGAAATCTGAAAATTGTTTCCCCTAAATCTCAATTAAAATAATGAAATTGCCTGGTAGTGGTATTCCTGTTTGTTGTTAAAGCTGAAATGATAGTACTTGCAGTAAAACACTGATTTCGTGAGAAGGTCTGTAAAACCAAGATTAAGTATGACTATATCATTGCGGATCTAGATCTGGTACAGTTACATAAACTGAACCTCGTGAAATCATAAAATCTAAGCTGAAAAACAATCACACTGAAGATCGCCAACACAGATAGACACACGTGGGACAGTGTGTATTATATAGCTGGAATAAAGACCCGACGGAAGTGCTCGAATCCGCGCTTATTTTGCTTATTTCTCAGCATTTACACAATTTCTTCCAGAATCCTTTGGCACATATTTTTTATTCATATAAACAGACACTTGGGTGGTCATTATATTGGATTCTGTCATTTTGAGATCGTTGCCAAAACTGGTATTTACCTTTAAAACCAAAGACCTACTTCACTATTTGTTGAAAATGTTTTGCTTTTAGAGTTGTCAGAAATTTTTCTCCATATTTTAATGAATTTTTACCCATTGGAAAAAATCTGATAGATTGGTGTCCGAAATTTGAAACTGACAATAAAAAAACATATTTTCATTTCCCCAACAATTGTATAGTTGATCAACACCATGAGTACATAAACAGAATTGATTTCTGAATTGTAATCAAATATACCAGCCACTTGAATGACTGCTGATGAATTTATCAAAATATTTATTTCTTTTTCTGCAGATATTTCCTTCGCATTTTCCCTGTGGATCTTAATGAACGTAAATATAGATGACGGCAACGACATTGTAGAAAGAGTGAACAATTAAACCATTTACAGTGATTGATAAACATGTCAGAAGAACTGACCAAACTCGCCAAATTGGCAAACAGCGCTGCGGGGGACAGTGACCTTGAGCTGAAGCTTAACACCTCGTTGGCTTCACCCAAGATGAGAGCGCTACACCTCAAGGATGAGATTGGCCCGCTTGGGCCACCTGGACCTCCTGGACCACCTCCAGGAGGGATGAAGATGGAAGAGAAACCTATGAAGATGGAATTGGGGAGTAAGAACACTCAAGGGATGATGAGGTTGGACCATATGAAAGGAGGAGGGGGTATGGATATGAAGGTAGATGGGATTGCCGCGGCAATGAAGAAGGAGGAGGACGATGCAGTGTTTCTCCGGGATGGGCAGATGAACCAGGTTAATAGTCAGATGAATAATCAGATGATGAGCAACGGACCACAGGATGATAAAGGTAGGATGGGGATAGAGATGATGATGGTGGTGATGATGGTGATGATGATGATGGTAGTGATGATGATAGTGATGATGGTGGTGATGATGGTAGTGATGATGGTGATGATGATGATCGTGATGGTAGTGATGATGGTGATGATGATAATGATGATGATGATGACGATGATAGTGATGATGATGGTGATGGTGATGATGATGATGATGATGATGATGATGATGATGATGATGGAAGTGATGATGGTGGTGATGATGGTAGTGATGATGGTGGTGATGATGGTAGTGATGATGGTAGTGATGATGGTAGTGATGATGGTGATGATGATAATGATGATGGTGATGGTAATGATGATAATGATGATGAAGATGATGGTTGAAGATGATGGGTAATTATGATGATGTTAATGATATGGCAATGGTGATCATTGTGGTGATGATGATGGTGTTGGGATATTATCAATGACAAAATTTGATTCCTATTAAAGTGATCCTTGAAAACTGAACTGCACCGTTCGGTCTAGCCGATTTCACAAGGAGTGTCTCTTGTCTTTCAGGTATGAATATGCTACATCGGCAGGTGGGAGGCTACCCACATCCCCCAAACTTCACAATGCAAGACTCGCAGCACATCTACACGTTCTCAACGCTGCTAGCCAACAGGGCCGCCCAGGCTGTCTACACCGGTCAGACTGATTCCATTCTGGCCTACCATAGAGTTCAGTCCTGCAAGAGGAAGTTCTTAGATCCAGAAGAGGTCTGTTCAACCAGCATTTTTTTTAAATCGTATGATATTATCCTGAATGATATTGTTTTATAAAGATGACACAACATTTGCTCCGGCAACAATTGCTCTGGGCTTTATTTCATCTAAGATGTAGGGTTAGGGTTGCAATAGGATTTTATGTTGGGTTTAGGGTTAGGTTAAGGTTAAGTTTAGGGTATAGTGTTAAACCCAGGGTTGAAGTTGGTCATTCCATTAGTGTTTGGAATTTGCAGTGGAGATATTGTCACCGGAGCACGTGTCATTGAACCCTTCTAAAGGCCAGGTGGGGGGGGGGAGGGGGACACCCCTAAACATCCCCTGTACAAAGCCCAAATGAAAACACGGAATTCAGTAGTTAACAAGATCCCTATGTCTGCTGGACACTGGTGATCCTGTACAAATCCTTGAGGAATCACATAATTCATAACTAGTCAACATGTTTATGTTTCCTACTGGATCCATGTACAGATAGATACATTAGGGGCCATTTCTTAATTTGATGTTTCAATGAATTCTAAAATTTGTATTTACCTATGCGTTGCTCTGTACATTCATTTCACAATACTGTTTGACCTGCAAATATTTGTAGTTGATTTGCCAGATTAACTCAATGAAACACGAAGATCTCACGTGACAAATTCTGTGAATTTAGTTTATTTTGAATGGAGTACCATAATGTCATGCAAGATAATAGTCCTTTGGGAATTATCGTCTCATCCTATCCTGAGTACCTTTCAGTAAAGACTTGCCATTATGGCAACTTTGTCACGAACGTAGCTCCCATGGTAACATGTCTTAGCAGCCAGTTGAAATCTAGGTTTCCATTGTATGTCATAATTGTAAGTTTACGTGAAATGCCACCTGGACTTGATTGTGTATTCCACTGGTAAATGTTTATCCTTTCAAAATGAAAACTTGTGTTTATCTTTTCATCACAGGATACTGGTGCAGCTCCTAACCATTCAGGAAACACTGGTCCCGGCACACCTCAACAGAACAATGCACAACAAGGGGTAGATGGGACTACAGTACAAAGTGCCAATGGCCAAAATGGCAAACCAGGACCCATTGATAGTAGTATGGATGGTGCTAGAAAAAGCATTGATAGTTTGAAAGGAAAGAACCCAGGAACACCTCAAAGTGTCCAAGAAGGAGTGGAAGGGAGCGAAAACTCAAGAAAGACGCCGCTTGAGAGTGGCACGGGGGGCGGGGGAACAACTACGACCAAAGGTAATAAGAAACGCAAGAGACCAAATTCGTCGTCGCAACCGCTTCAGGCGAACCTTCAAGGTGGCGGCCCTGGAGGACCAATGCAACAGGGCATGCCACCGAGTGGGCCAAGCTTTGGACCGTACGGACCGGGGGCATATCGACCAGGGTTCCCGCATCAGAACATGCCAATGCGCCCTGCGATGTCATCGCAGTCGTTCCACAATCAGCCCTCCACAACTGAAACCGAGAACCTTGATCCCAGCGCGTTGTGGGAGAATCCACCCAACGTCAAAAAGACATTGACCACCACCATGGCACCGTCCTTCCCACCCGACATGTCACCTATGCGGATGGCATCACCTAACCCCGCCATGAGGTCGCCTAGTGCAGGACTCGTCCTCGGAAACGAGAACATGGTGCCACCCTCCGGCCCGCAAGGTCCGCGTCCCTTCATGAGTCCTTCCCATCCATCGCAGTCTCTCCCAGCGTCGCCCGTCAACCCTTATGATATGCCGAACTACAAACCACCGCAGCAGATAGACAACCCGACGCCGGAGCAGTTGCGGCATCGGCAAGAAAGGTTGAGGACTCTCAAAGAGATGCAGAAGCTCCTGTTCCCTGAAGAACATGGCAGTATGTCTCCATCACCTGGTAGAATGATGTCACCCATCGGGATGCCTCCCCCACCTCAAGATCCTATGGCACAGCAACCTCAAGGTAAAATCTATTTTCAAAAGCTAATTTAGAGACAGTAATTTTTCTCTCTCAAAATATAAACTTGATCTACAATGGAAATTCTGATTCTTATAGAAAATGTACCCAGCAACATCATGAATTCCAGTTTAAAAAGGTAAATTCATTGAATTTGTACAGGAACACCAAGGAACCAAAATGAAATTTTCATTTTGATTTCCAGGTGAACAAAAAATCACTGTCCCTGATAATTAAGGGGGGGGAGTTCATCAGAGCAAAGATGATACAATTAGCCTAATCAGAGAATAATGGACAAATTTTTTTGTGTGGTATCCCGATATTTTACTCACAAAGTCAGCCAATGTCATCTCGGACTTATTTCCAGAATATCATGCTGATGCTATTTTGCTGGACATCTTTCCCTGAAGGAAGTCAAGTCCACTCCTGTAATGCTTAGTGGAGCATGCCACACATTATGTGATCACGCAATACAATCATTATTCTGCCAATTTATTTGTGTGCATTTTCAGTTCTGGTGAAGATGTAATTCCAATTCAATCAGAGTGTTTCTACTGAGAATTGTTAAAAAACGGTCTATCGAACTGTATCGCCCATAAACCAACCTGTTTTTACAGAGCGAATAATCAGATTAAATCGCATTCCAAACGGATTAACACGAAAACAACCACCTCCCAGAGAAACCGTATTTTGCAAGATGCTTTGTCAATAAACCGCATCACATCTGTTTCTATGAACAGGGAAGTTTCCCAGAATTCTGGATATTTAGGCGGGTAATACTGTTTAACGAATCTCTGTAGAAACACACCAAATGTCCCTGATTTCAAATTAGTCAGCAACCGGTGTGTTGGCTCAGTTGGTAGAGCTTCCGTCTCACAACCGGGAGGTTGGGGGTTCAAACCCCGGCCGCGTCAGACCAAAAGATGTTAAAAGATAGGAGTTGCTACTACCCTGTTTGGCATTCAACGATTAAAGGGATAGAACCTCCTCGATCTGGCGCTGCACAGCGGCTGCCGGGCCCACGATCAATTGGGCAAAGCAAATTTTTTATCATTATCAAATTATTTATCATTTTTTATCATTTATCATCTTTGTAACACTAGAATCTCTGTAGTTTCTTATTGTACATCTTACAGCTTGATACTGTACCATTTCCAATTTGTCTTGATTTTAGATTTCCATGACATTTCTTTTTATGTGCTCTGTTCAAACCTGTGAAACCTGGGCCTGGTAACATAGAGCTTGGCGATGGATGGTGGTTCTGAGTTCTACAATTGATTCCATTGGGTATTTTGTATGATCAATCGTGAAAACCAGCCCCAAGGTTGATCGCTAAGCTTCATGTTACAGTACCCAGCTCGCATTTCAGTTAGCTACCCTTCGGAGATATAACTAACCCAGTGTACATTGTTTGCCCCCCTCAGCGATGATGTCACCGGGTGGAGGCCCCATGATGCGCCCCATGGGCCCCAGCGGGCCTATGATGGGGCCAGGTGGACCGGGGGGACCGCACTCTATGATGCACCAGGGAATGGGACCAGGAATGCACCCCCGGATGCCCGCCCAGGATGGTATGAGGGGTATGAGCCCTGACCAACGCATGATGATGGCCAATTCTGGTAAGTAGTAATAGAATATAAAAAATAGAATTATCTATTATACAGATATTGCCTACCTAGAGTTTGAATATAACAATTCCTCTCCCAGACAGAGTTATATTTTTCCCAACGGATTATATTTTGCCCGAAGAGTGCAGCGCTGAGGGGAAAATATTATCCTGAGGGAAAAATTTAGCTTCGGAGGGGAGTTGAAATGTTATTTATTAAAGCGATAGACCAGGCAATATCTGTTATATTATTAGTTTGTGGATTCGCCATCAGAAATTGCATTCATCATCTGGCTCCAACCCGAAATTCTTGCTACAGCTCTGATTCATCTACGTCATAATAAATTTTTTTTTAAATACGTCAAGCTCGTCGACGCGTTAACATTATCGCGTACATCAAATAAATTACCTTGTTACGCAACTTGTATGCAGCGAGTGACGTCACCTTAGTGAATATAACGCCACAATTGACAATACAACGCAGTATATTCCCTGAGGTGACGTCAAAACCTAGAATATAACAAATGCGATCCTCGCAGCTATGGTCACGTGATGGCGTATTGACCTATCACTGATTCGAATCTACATAACCTTTGTAATATATATATATATATTAACAGGTATTCACTCAGGCCCATTTCATGAAACTTGTTGTAATAGCAAATTTTCAAAAACTGAAAAGCGACTGAAATCCTTCTTGCATAAAACATTTTACCTGAGAAAACTCTGGTAAAAACTGAAAACTAAGGTTAGTCTGATTTCTGCCATTGACTTTAACACAGGGCAAAAACTCCGGTAAAAACAACCTGAGTTTTCGCAGGTAAAAAGTTTAATGCAACGGGCACCTGATTGGTTATAGTTATTGTTTATATGTCATTTTCTGTGTTGCTATTTCATAAAACAAATAATGCACTTGCTCTGTCGCGTGTGAAAGTAAATGTAGTAAAGGCTTGGTTTCTTTAGATTGTGCACACTGGGCACTCACATAAAGGCTTATTCATGGTGCAGCGCATTTATAAAGAAACCTCGCTTACACTGCATTTCCACTGACGCTCTCGTTTCTGTTTGGTAATCGCTATTTCTTTGACTGTCTTTTCAGGGATGATGATGCCCCCTCTCCCTCCAGACTGGGAAAACATGTCTCCTGCCCAGCGGGAATGGTACAAACTACAACAAGAATTCTACCTCGATAAACGACGCAAAATCATGGAAGACCAAGCCAAGATGCAAGGACGCATATCAGAGTTTCCTCCTGGGGCCATGGGTCCTGGGCACGGCCCTGGACCAATGAGAGGAGAGCCGATGATGAGTCCACATCATCCAGGCAGTGGAGGATTCCCAGGAGATGTGATGGGCATGAATATGGGCCCACCACCGCCTTACCCTGCGGGACCGGGTCCAGGGCCGATGAGCGGAGGACCTCCAGGGCCTGGTCCCGTTCCTGGACCACCGTCGCACGGGATGCAGAGGAGAGCCAGTATGTCAGGGCCGATGCCGCCAATGGGACCTGGAGGACCAGGTCCAGGGATGGCAGGTGGACCGGGCGGGCCTGGTGGGCCAGGAGGGCCATCAGGTCCAGGAGGTATGGGAGGTCAGATTGGACCGTTTCCGGAGACGCCGCACATGCCATCACCACGCACCAATCGCTCCAGTTCAGTACCTGGTATGCAGAGTGGGTCATCGCAGCCTCCGATGAGTGCAGGACCTGGACCAATGAACTCAGGCAATATGCCTCCAGGGCCACAAGCCGGTCCAGGTCCCGTTAGTTCTGCTAGCTCCATGTCCATGGCCATGTCACCTCATGCACCTGTTGGCAGTCCAATGAAATCAGTTTACAGGGCCCCTACTCCTACAAGCGCAAACACATCAGCCAATCAACCACCCCAACAGAACACTGATCCAATAATGAGTTCCATGGTGAGAACGCCAGGAAGTGTTGGTCCGGTGGAACAGTCGCCGAGGCCAAATCAACCAGGTACCCCTGCTGCCATGGACAACCCTGTAGTCCTACCAAATGTCTCATCGGTCAACACCCCAAATACCTCCCAGCCTGGTACGCCAAACTCTGTTGTGAACAACACCATGTCAACGTCATCTGTACTGCCACCTACCACAGCTCATAGTAATGGGTCACAAAGTAACACATCGGGTGGAAATAGTAACGTTTCAAATGCACCACCTCCCGCAACCTCAAATATCACCAGTGCACCATCCTCTACCAGTTCTGCAGGAAGCACAAGCACAGCGGCAGGCAACGCTGCAGATTCTGGGAAGCCTATGGATGTCCAATCCCAGCAGCGGCTTGTCAATTTTCCACCAAGCCAACTTAACCGAGACAAAGCACCTAATTTCCCACCCCGTGGTGAAGACCTGCAGCAATACGCGTCCACGTTCTACCAAAAGACTGTTAATAAGGAGCCACCCATGAAAGGTCCGGGGCGGTTACAGCATTTTGGGTCGCCACCAATGAACAGTCCAATCAACACGGACATGCCGACGATCGGCTCACCATCGAGTGGGATTATGTCTCCGGGTGTGATGATGACGTCGCAGTCTGGGATGATGCCTCCAGGTGGGATGCCTACACAAAGTGGCATGATGCCACATGGGATGGAGGGAGGACAAGGACCACCACCGGCACAACAGGGTGGTCCCATCATGGGTCCAGGACATAGTCCAAGTGGTCCTGCAATGAGTGGGGGAGGAGCGGGACCACCAGCTTCGTCCGCTATGATGAATCCACGTATGGCAGCACCACAACAGAGCATGCAGTCACCCATGATGCAAGGACAAGGACCTATGCAAGGACCTATGGTGTCATCAGCGCGGATGCAGCAACCAGGAGGGATGATGTCACCTCAGAACAGCATGATGCCTCACAACATGCCACCACACTCCGGGATGATGTCTCCAACCATGGGTCCAGTCGACATGATGGGGCCGCAGGGGATTCCGATGTCTCGAGAGCAGCGGATGATCATGTCGCAGTCGCGGATGATGTCCCAAGGACATCCCATGATGGAAGGTGGTCCCGGGCCAATGCCGGGCGGCCCTGGCATGATGGGGCCGCATCCGATGGAACGCGGAATGATGCAGGGTATGAACAATTTTGAGCCTGGGATGAGTCCAGGCATGCATCCAAATATGATGAGATTCTCAGGGCCTAGAGGGATGCCTAGCAGTGGGTTCATGGAAGGTGGCGGCATGCCCTCTGGCCCTGGTAGGACTAACATGCCACACCCTGGTATGATGGGGATGGGAATGGGTCAGGGTGGGCCTGAGATGGGAGTCATGGGGGGCATGGAGAGAAACATGGGACCTACCACATCGGGTGGCCAAGCCAATAGCCCTCTCTCGTTATTACAAAGTAGATTCTCCCCGCCGTTATTACCAGATGGAAAAGGACCAAAACAAACTCTTCAGTATTTCCCAGCGAATACGAATCAAGGCAGCGGGCAGGGCCAGTCCGGCAACCCGCATGTGAACCCAGGAACCGGTCCGTCCCCCGGGCAGGGCCCCAAACAAATCGAGCTTCCGTTCCCGGTGGAGATGGTCACAGGGGGTATGAACCCCGGAGCTATGAACCCATCGTTCTCGCGTGGTCCTGGTGCAATGGGACCTGGACCTCGGATGTCACCCATGATGAACCAGGAGATGATGATGCATCAGGGTTATGGAATGGGACCAGGGGGCGGGCCAAACCCGGGCCCTCGTGGACAAGTCCCCGGCCCTAACCCAATGGGGTACATGGGACCCAGGGGTATGCCAGGATATGGCGGAATGAATCCAGGAGGACCAATGGGCCCAGGCGGGCCACCTTACGGGGATCCGAACTTTGGACCTATGGGCCCGGATCCCATGGGGCCCGGATTTAACATGCCAAAGTAAACTTAGATATGAATGAATGAATGTATATCAGTGTCAACCAAATTCTTGTGATATGTACAAATGGTCATTTTGATAAATTGTGTTGTTATTATTATGTGCAGGGTAGCTCTGCTTTTGAACCATGTATGCTCTTGGCACAATCATGTCACAGTGAGCTAGCTCCAAGCATTATATATTATGCCATTGAATCGTGGCAAGTCAATATAAAGTATTCACATTTTTTATATATGTACGGAGCTTGGTAGGTTAATCATTTTATGTTCAGAGGTATGAATGAAAAGTAGAATTCATTGCAATTTGGAATATCAATTCATCTTGATAAACCAGCATTCAATTTAGGGGTTCTCTTAGCAAGGGGATGATTTTTTTTTTATATTAAAAGCTGTTTTATTAAGTGCCAGAAGTTACAAATATAATCAAACAAGAATAAAAAGAAAAGGTTTCCATAAAGTTGTCAGATCTGACGTCTTTTCAGACAAAAATGTTAATAAATCTCTCCCCTGATCTGACCAATGCAATAGAGAATATAATTTTTTCAACCAGACTGAAATCTTTGTGAGTTCCACCCCCCCCCCCCCCTCTTAAACTCTTTGACTGATTTAAACCCATTTCATTTTCCAATTAATGGCTCTTGTTCATTGAACAAAAAATCAGTAAAGTCTTAATACCTTTTAAAGAAATCTCTACGCAAGAAGAGCCTGTAGTGGTCTACCTCGACCCTTTTTGAAGGTACAAGGATTACTTGGATGTTGAAGAAACATTTAACAGGATTCAGGATTGTCTTCTTTTCCGTTATGATTCACAAGATGATTTCACCAGTGAAAAATAAACTTCAGGGTCTGTTTCATAGTAATAATGAAAATAATAATATACAACATTTAGAAAGTGCTTAATACACATGTTTCTAAGCGCTGGATGCATTGACAAATATGAATAAGTTGAAGAGTTGGATGGAATTAAGGAAATAATATAAACTTGAGACTTCTGAAAGTTAAAGGAAGAATGCATGGAGGGTAATTTAACAAATTACAAGGAATAATATAACAGATGACAACAAAAATTACTATGATTTACTACTGATTAAAAAGTTAGATTTTCAATTTAGTCTTAAAAATGGAAAGTGTTGGAGAGTCAGAAACATAAAGACTTGTTATAATAACAAATGCACAGTTTCTATTACAAGTTTACTATCAGCCTGTCAAATTGAATGGTTTCCATTGGTTTAAACTGATATTGCAATTTTGGTTTTGTGACAAGTTTTATGAAATGAGCCCCAAAGTGTTTGGTGATACGATCCACTACCACACCTAGATGTTCTAATTTCCACTCTGTCTTCTTACAATAATAATATAGGGTATTTATATTGCGCACATATCCACCTTGTTAGGTGCTCAAGGCGCTCCTATATTACCTGGCTAAGCTAGGCGTTCATAGCGCACACAGCTTTTTGAGGAATTACTTCCTACCGGTACCCATTTACCTCACCTGGGTTGAGTGCAGCACATTGTGGATCAGTTTCTTGCTGAAGGAAATTACGCCATGGCTGGGATTCGAACCCACGCCCCTCTGTTTCAAAGTCCGAAGACTAATCCACTGGGCCACAACGCTCCTTTTAATTTGTCAATATGAACACTTATCCATAATGTCTTCAAACGTTTCTTCAGGAACAGTTGGACCTTATGTGTGAACAGGCCTAAAAAATGGGATATATAACAGTTACATGGTTTCACAAGGCATTCTAACACGAGAAATTGGTGACAAATCAACATTCAGCCAATCACGTGGTAGGATTTTAGTAGTTTGTGATGCTGGTTTGTAATTAAAAAATTGATGACAAGCTTTGTGAATCTGGATCAATCCCACCAAAGGTATTTCCTTTAAAAGAACAGATTTAATTTTATTCCAGGTTTTAGACACTCTATTCTGAGTTTTTGGAGAGATATAGTTTGGAATATGAAATTTTTTAGCTTGTATTGAGACAGTTTTCCTTATTTTCTCAAACTATATGTTCATATTGGCAACCTTTTGTCTCTCCTTATTTCTAACAAAATGACTCTTTCAGTTGGACAGATAAAGGATTAAAAAAAAGAATATTTAGCATGATTTAAAATGATAAGAGATCTCAAAGACTCTCCGAGGCCCGATTCCACAAAAAAAGGTTTGAAACAAGCGAGGGTGCTAAAACATGGACTGCGGAGATTTCATGTAAAAAGTTTCTTCTGTTGTTGAGTACAGTCCTTTTTGTAGAGTATAGTCGCACTTTATTTAATCGAGGCTGCATTACAAAAATAGATACATAGGCCCATATTCTCAATAGATGTTTCAATTGTACCTTGGTACAAAACGATGAAGATTTCTCATACCTAATCATGCTTATTTTATTGCACACACTGACAAAGGTGGCAAAGGGCGTCTAATTGGGGCGCAATAATTCAAAAAATCTGCATAATCCATGATTTTGTACCATGGTACAATTGAAATTTATTTTGAGAATGCGGGCAATGGTGTACACTGAGGAAGGACAAATAATGAAATGCAGTTATGAACTGAATTAGAATTAAATGCAATTACAAGTATGGCAAGTTCCCCTAAGTCTGCGCATACACGTATCTGCGCTATTCTAGTAATAGAAGATACACGATGACCACAGAATTTTCACATGCAATACATAGACAGATATTCATTAAAAAATCCGACTCAAAATGGTGGAAAAATAATGAATTTTTGGCATTTCATGTGAAGGCCTCAAAATGCAGCCTTGCTCATCAAAATCCCGAAATCGTGTGCAAAGTGAATGAGTGCGCAGACACGGAGTACCATTTTTTGGTTCAGTCTGAAAATGACCACGTGAGGTTTCTTCCAAGAAAATCATATCTTTCTTTTAAATTTTTATGAGATATTTGGTACACTTACTCATAATAATATAAGGAACATTGTCAACTGAAAGATTTGGGCAAATAAAAAGAAATTCTTGTTGAATTTTAACTCAAATCGTTAGGTGCGCTGACTTGGGGACCACCATCATATACATGAAATCTGCGTATTCCATATTTCTCTTCCCTCTCAATGTTTAAAACATTAAGGCCTTAGTGTTTGTAATGTACGCAATCAAGGTGTGATAATGCTCAAATAAAATCATGAAACATAAAAAGTGCAAATATAGTAAGAGTTGATTGATAGGTGAAATCATGTGGCATACTGCATGTCTGGTCACACACTAAAATATTCATTTGTGATCTTCCCCTCCAAGAGGCTGTCTGAAATTACCCCTCTATCTGGTAATGGTAGAACCCATGTTAAAAACACTAAACGTCTTGTGGAAAATACAGGATATGAATGGAACTTTGTATTGAATGAATGAAGTATTGTACATGTATGATTAAATCAGGGAAATTCACACCTTTTTATCACTTTTTCAACACCATTAAAACTTTAAAAATCTGATAAAGAGTTTAATATAGATGAATCAATAGAGCTATTTTTTTCATTGAAGTGGTGTCATTGCTCTTTCAAGTTGGAGGATGACATGTCGGATCATGATGATATCATCAGAATAGTCTTATGAAATCTTTGTGGAAACTTTTGCAGTTTGGATGAAGAGTGCCCTCTATTTTCTGCTATTTAATGATGAAAAATTCAATTGGATTGAAAGCACTATTATGTGTCTGATTTTGTATCTAGTGTATTTAATAATCCATCTGACTTGGAAATTGGTGAAAAATCACGAAGTGATAAAGTGTTTCCATTAAAAGTAAACTGGGGCCCCCATCTCAAATCACTATTGTAACTTTGCCATTATGGTAACTTCCATGGAAATCCTTGATTGTGATTGGCTCCTGAGCCCCGTTACCATGGTAGCAGAGCTGCCAAGTAGTACTGATTTTCAGTATTTAGTACTGAAAGATGAGAAGAATACTGATGGTTTAATGCAAAATACTGATTTCTCAAGTTTCAGTTTAAAGGTAAATGCTAGTTTTGGTAACAATATCAAAATGAGTTCGTACAGAATCCAACGAAATGACCACTAAAGTGTCTGTTTGTATAAATAAAACGCATGTGCCAAAGGATTCTGGAAGAAATTGTGTAATTGCTGAGAAATCAGCAAATAAGCACGGGATTCGGGTAGGGCGTCGGGCCCGACGCCCTAAGCAATAATTATACATTGTCCCACGTGCGCTTATCTGTGTTGGGGATTTTCGGTGTGAACATTTTTCAGCGTAGATTTCAAGATTTCACAAAGTCCAGTTAATGTAACTGTACCAGATCTAGATCCTCGATGATATACTGGCAATTAAGCCTTGTTTTACAGACTTTCTCATGAAATCAGTGTTAACTGCAACTACTGGAATTTCTCTTTAAATGTTGTCCTATAGTATTCTTCGAAAATACTGATTTCCTCGCCAAAATACTGATTTCCTCGCCAAAATACTGATTTTCAGCTTTAAAAATACTGAAATGTTCTTGTTCAGGTTGGCAGCTCTGTGGTAGTTGCCATGAATATAAAAAATACCATAGTTGTAACTGTTTATAAAAAAAAGCCTTGGTATTCTTTCTCAGTTAAACATTTTTTTCAACGTAGCCAAATCTTGTACCTAAGTTAGAGCCCCATCTTACGAAGAGTTGCGATAGACTTAGATTGAGTATTGGAGGTGTTGCAATAAATATTTGTAATCAATTGCAAATTTCAGTTGAAAATTTACAAGGTATTATAGATCAATCATAACTTCAATCAATTTATACTTGCTAATGCAAGAAGCAGACTAGGGCCCATCTTACACTCCGATCAATATCAACTGTATGGAAATAAAATCCAACCATGCCATAATTTTTGGAAATTTGCACAATCTCCTTAGTAAGCAAAGAGAATCACACTGAGTCTTCAAGAGAGAGATGAATGTATGAATATATGTCGTATCTAGGAAATATTTTGAACAAATTTGCATTTTAGATGTTGACGTTGCTGGCCATCCATAGTTGTGATTGATTGGATCAATCACAACTCTTTGTGAGACAGGGCCCCAGCAGTCAATTTCAAATTTACAATTATTTGCAAGACTTGTGATTGATTTTGGGACCTAGTAATGACTTGCAATTGATCACAGGTTTCTGTAATACCCCAGTCATTTCTCATCAATTACACAATTGCTTGCAGTTTCCATAGGCACAGTAGTAACAGATGCTTGGGGATGGTTATTAGATTGAGGTCTTAAACTCATTTGATATTGTGACCACAACTGGGACCCGTCTTTCAAAGAGTTACAATTGATCCGATCAATCTCAACTATATGGAAATCCATTAGTGTCATAATTTTTTTCTCCAGTAATTTGTATTTAATATTGGGAAGAACAAGATACAATAATTAGCGCTTGATTATAGAGCGTTTTTTTTACAATAAATTGCATTAATCATCATGGACAGCCTGTGTCCTGTAACACAAAGGTACGCGATTGATTGTATGCTTGATTTTATGATTGATTATACATTGTAGTCGATGCTTGATAAATTTTGTGCCCCGATTGGGTAGAATGAAACCAAAATTTCAATAAGGAGGTCAAAAGTCATACCACATTTCTGACTTTTCCCTGTGGAGGAGAAAATATGATGAAAGCACAAAAAAGTTCATCAGACCGCATACATTCGTAATTCCGAAGCTTCGTTATTCCGAAGGTTCGTTAGTCCGAAAACGAAATTAGGTTCGTAATTCCGAAGGTTCATTAATCCGAAAACGAAATGAGGTTCGTAATTCCGAAAGTTCGTTCGTTCGTCCGAAAACTAAATGATTAACAAACCTTATTTCGTTTTCGGACTAACGAACCTTGGGAACAACGAACCTTATTTCGTTTTCGGATTAACGAACCTTCGGAACATCAAACCTTATTTCGTTTTGGAATATCAAACCTTTGGAATGACGCCACAAATGTTCGGATTAACGAACCCTTTTACGTTTTCGGATTAACGAAAATCGAGGTATAGGCAATTTACGTGTTTTGGAATTACGAACCTTCGGAATAAAGAACCTTCGGAATTATGAAGTGTAACCCATCAGACTACTTGATGTTACTAGGAGGGGGGGGGCAAATTTTTCTTTACATGCTTCAGGTGGCCTTTCTAACAAAAATATCAAATTTTTCTACTTTTCCCGGAGGAGGGAGGGGGGGGGCGTCCTTCATCAGCCACTTGGACTATCAAATAGATTTAAACAATAGGAATAGGCTGGCTTTGGAGTGATAATAGTCTAATTTTCATGGTAATGTAACAAGAAAATCAGGGATGTAAATTCAAACCATAAGGTGAGGTTCATAGACCTAATTTGTTTAGATGAATCCCTTGAAGAAGTTCAGTGTAGATTCAATCAGGGATTTCTCTCTGTAGAATTCACATTCTTGAAAATTGGAGTGTGATTATGAAATGTAATTGACCAAATGAGCATTGCCAATTTAAGGAAGCGAACGGTGGGACTGATTCCCACTGTAATAATATGTAGATTCAATTGGGGTTTCTTTACAGGTATTTTGTTTGAAGAGTGCACATTCATGAAAATTGGAGTGTGATTATGAAATGTAATTGACCAATTGAGCATTGCCAATTTAAGGAAGCGAACGGTGGGACTGATTCCCACTGTAACAATATGTAGATTCAATTGGGGTTTCTTTACAGGTATTTTGTTTGAAGAGTTCACATTCATGAAAATTGGAGTGTGATTATGAAATGTAATTGACCAATTGAGCATTGCCAATTTAAGGAAGCAAACGGTGGGACTGATTCCCACTGTAACGTGTGAATAAATTTACACGTGTAGAAATGAATCAAACGGTTTCATCTACAGTTTATTGTATTATATACATGATGGGGAATTCCCTGTTAGGAGAATGCTGAACATTTATTGATATGTTTGGGAAAGAAAAGTGGACTAAGTTAAGTATTTTTTTCTTACAATGCTATTTAAATATTGTACAATGTAGATTTAATGTCAAATTGTGTAGAACATTAGTAATTATCTTGTATAATGATAGTGTATGTGATTGTATGTTTGTATGTAGGCTAAATGCTCTGTAACATTGTTCAAATGAAAAATGCTTGTCACTTTTTTGTATGTCCAAACTTTTTTTTGCGATTTTCTTTTTTTAATATGAGCTCCGCGATTTGGAGGTTATTTGTAAATAAGAGTATTTTGAAGAAAAAGAAATTTTGTTGTTTTTGTGGTTTTGATTTGTGTGTCATGACTTTGCTGTGTGTTGCTTGGGAAGCCGATTCTTTTTTATCATGATTTTGGTGAAGAATTAAATTAAATAGCAGAATGGTGAAAGGTCCCCTCCCTCCAAAAAGAATGAATGAATTCATTCATTGATTTTAATTAATTAATGAATCAATGCTTGAATGAATGAATGCTTGAATGGATGGAAGGATGGATGGATGAAAAGATGGATGGATGGATGGATAAAGGACTGACTGAATGAATAGATTATATAAACTGAGCTCCAAAATAAACTGATCATATATCAACACTGGCACTATACAAATTCCACTGAGTCAAAATGAACAATATTTTTGCATAGCCTACCTTCACAGAGAGGCTATAACCCCTCACATCAATTGGTTTCTGATTCTGAATTAATCCCCCAAAATGGCAAAAAGAAAGACCAACTAAATTGAGACTGGATTAAACAAACTTCCCAAGTTATTGCACATGTCCTTCATGGGCACGTGTTTAACTTAAAAGTGATTGGCTGAATCACAAAGGAACTGCAGAGAGTTGATAAATGACTGGATCCCGGGACAGGATCACACATATCCCCATGGAAGGGTTCCACGCATGGACCTGGCCAGTTGTTGTTACTGGGGGTGCTGTGACAATGCTCAGCACCCCAGTAATCCTCCGTGGACAGGTACTGGTTCCATGAAGTTTGCTCTGGCAACAATTGCTCTGATGGAAAATCTGCACGTAAAGCCAAACATAAATCCTAATCTCCAAAATCAAATATATTTCATAATCCTTATCTTGACATTATTGTGAACCAAAAACTCTTATTACATTTGTGACACTGACTCTATTGCCTTCTGAGATAAGAAAGCCAGATTGAGCAAAAGTTGCAAGAGCAAGTATATCATTGCACCTGTCTTTTTTTTTTGTCGCATTTTTTAAAGTGAAATTGAAGGATTTTGTGCACACTAGGGGAATTTGTGAAAACTTTCAGTTAAAAAAACGTAAGTTTTCAAAATTGATGGGGCCAGGCAACTGCCCCGACGCCCTGATGCTCACAGCTTTGATTGAGGTGCAACTATAGCTTCTTGGTAAGAGGGAGGAATAATGGCTCTTGGAGGAGACAGAATCATGGAAGACAGAACCACTTGGTAATATCTGGACAGTGTGTTTCAACAACAAAAGGTAAGAATTCAATCAGTGATTAGCTGGTAATCAGCATTATTGTTTTTTTTTCCTTTTGCCAATTAAGTGAGATATAGGACAGTTTCTGAAATTTTGCATTGAGAATGTGAGATCAATCAATGGGCTCCTCGATTCGGTATCCGTTCCATTTGATCACCAAATTTCCAGAGTGTTGGCAATAGAAAAATAATTTGATGATTTATTGTTTATTTTGGAAATTTTGCTATATGAAAAATGAAGCTTTAACTTTCTCCCTCTGAAACCACGAAAAGAGACAAATCTTGTGAATGTTTGATTTTGCTCACTTGCAATTTCAGATTTTCTGATGCATGTACACAGTAAAAAAAAATTAAACTATGCTGTTTACTATGTGAACCTTACAGTAATTGTTTGAACAGATTAAACAACTTTTTAAATCTTAAGCAACAAAGTTTAATTTTCAATATCTAATTGTCAATAAATTAAACATGATTGTTTAAACGGTTAAACAAATACTGTAATGTTCATATAGTAAACAGCGTTGTATAAAATCTTAAACAGTGTTTTTACTGTGTAAGGCATACACATCGATCCCCATTGGGCAAACTTTTTCTACCCCCTCAAAAAGGACAATTTTTATTACGATGTTGTTCAAATAAAAAGTTCGAATTTGAATGCCCTCTACGTTTGACTGCAGACAGTGCAAGGGTCCTCTTCTCAATTTCTCGCTTGTCCCACCGATATACCACACAAAATGAGTGATTTTGAGCCTCCTGCTGTTGTCGTTAATATATTTGCAGTCATCGGGTTCATTGCAGTTGCTTACAAATCCTTGAGGGTTTTATTGTCGATATTGAAGAATGTCAAGACGTTTGTTTTGGCGAGACCGCTGGGCCTCGCTACAAATCCCAAACGGCATGGAAAGTGGGCGGGTGAGTATCGGGGACGACGGGGTGGTGCACCGTGCGCTAGCGGCTGGGGATGGATGGCCGGGTCTGGACACTTGTTCACTGCAACTTCCTGTGCAACCCAGGGTGACCAGATTTCACAAAATGAAATACGGGACAATCGACAAACAAAGAAATCAAAGAAGCCCACACACAGTGTTTAGACTCTTGAAAAAATGAACAAAAGAATGGAGAGAAAGAAAAGAGATGAATTGAGAAGGAAAGAAAATGAAGGATAAAAGAAAAAAATTATAATAAAAGAAGGATGAAAGAAAGATAAAGAAAGTTTTCTGTCATTCTTTGTAATGAATATAAAAAGAAAGGAAGCAAAGATGAATAAATGTGTGAAAGACAAAGGAGAGAAAGGAAAGAAAGAGAAAGGAAAGAAATGTTTCCTTCATTCTTTGAAAGAACGAAAATGGGAAGGAGGGGGAAGGGAAAAAATTAGAAGGAAAAATAGAAAGGGAGGAGAGAACAAAAAAAATGATGGAAGGAAAGAACGAAAAAGACACCGGAGAGGAAGTGAGACTTTAGGGGGTCCACCTGAATTTAGGGGGGGGACGCAGGAAAGAAAATTGACAAGCAAAAAAAAGTTATCAACCAAAATTTTAGGGGGTGTGTCCCCCACCTCAAATTTAGGGGGGACAGGACCTCCCATCCCCCCCCCCCCCTCTTCTGCCGCCTATGCAACCAGGACATGATTACCAAACACTTTTCATGAATTCAATCATATTCATTACATGCCGCTGCCCACAAAAACACTTTCTCATGCGTATGATGGGCGCGTTCGGTTATGGTCGAAGATGGTTGGTAAAAAGCTACAATCATTTTACCAAGGAATGATCCAACCTGCCATGTAGATCTATGCTGTACACAATGCACGCTTTTAAAAATCTTTATAATGTCGCTTTTTTGTCAAAAATACTTATTTCCATGTAGATCTAGTTGTGATTTATTTTTCATTCATAACTTGAACTGAGGGATCATGATTGTGTAGACCCTCTATTGGTGGAAAGTAAAACGAAAGTTGCAAGAAAATTGTCATTCAACAGTCTCTATTGCTAATTTGGAAAAATATAATCAAAACAATAAGCCAAACATTGCATTGCCATCCTTATTTATTCCAAGAAAAAAACTTGTCAAAAGGGTGAATTGGTATTCTAACGTTAGGAAAACTTAATTTTGGGAAATCTCTGGGTTTTTTTGACAAATGAAATAGTGCAAGGAAAAATGCCTCCCTTGGATGGTGTTACATTTTTTCATTATTTTTTTAGTGCCCCCCCCCCCCCTCTACTTGGTAGTAATTCCTAGATACACCCCTTGGGCAGCCATTTCACTTAAAACAAATAGAAACACAACCAGTGTATTAGGTTTGCTGCTGCCTCTATATTATTTTTTTTAGATTAGAAGGCCACATCATCAAACACTGTTTTAAAGAAGGAAAGGGTTAAAGGGGTTCTCGATCAAAATCATCTTGATATTTGTTGCTAGAATTGGCATTTATATGACTGTCAAACAGCAGTTTGAATTTTGAAAAAAACCCATTCATTCTTTCTTTTTGTCTAAATAGTTGTGACAGGAGCTACTGATGGTATTGGCAAAGCTTATGCCGAACAGGTTAGTAGAAAAAAGTTCCTTGCAAATACATTATTCGAAAGTCTTTTAACTTGAATTTAAAAGTTTGTCAAGAACTGCATGTCTGATTGGCTTAAATGGTCATTATTTTGAAGAAAGTATGAATGCAATCAATGATAAGTGTATATTGTCACATATACCAAGAATACAAATCACAAAAATATTAGTAAGCTGATGCAAGTTGTTCAGATGTCCCTGCTATGGAAGGATGTCATAAAGTAGGCATGTGTGATGCAGGATGAATATTTAATTGCATGTTATAGGTCTCTTGGTAAAAGTCATTTCATCAACTTTTTATTTATATTTCAGCTTGCAGCTAAGGGTCTCAACGTCTTTCTGCTGAGCAGATCTGCAGACAAACTCAAGGATGTTGCAACTCAGATCGGTAAGATAGATGATGATGATGATCATGAATCATGATGATAATGATAATGATGAGGGTGATGATAATGATGGTAACGGTGATGATGGTGATGATAATGATGGTAATGGTGGTGATGATGATGGTGGTGGTGGTGATGATTATGATGGTGATGATGGTGATGGTGATGATGATGGTGATGATGATGGTGGTGATGATAATGATGGTAATGGTGGTGATGATGGTGATGATAATGATGGTGGTGATGATGATGGTGATGATGGTAATGATGATGATAATGATGATGGTGGTGGTGATAATGATGATGATGGTGGTGGTGATGATGATGAAGATAATGGTGATGATTATGATGACAGTGATAGTTATAGTGCTTATGTAGGCGATGTCGGTTGTAGTAAAGAATAAGACAATATTTATAGTAAAATTCAGAAGTATCCTTGCTCTCTACAGTAATGCACATTATGCAGCATAATTACCCCCCATCTTGAGCAGAGAAGCATGATAGTGAAAGTGTTTGATTATTCAAACCCTTGGTGGTTCTCTTGCTGCTTAAAAGCCTGGTCCAACTGGCCGACGGACACAAAACCTACTCATAACGGATACAGCGTGCAAACAACATTTTGGGGTGGCTCCATCCATTTTTATCCCCTCCAGACAATGGGCGAACAATGAAATCACCAAGGACGGACGCTCGATGGATATAGAGTGTATGAAACACGTATGCAAAGAGTTCACAACGGATACATAACATTTTCCAATGGATGGCAAGATTCTTTTCCATTTTACTTCCTCTGTGCATCCGTAAGTGCACTGGGACCAAGCCTTAAAACACTCATTTCCATCCTTTTATCCTTATCTTCCCTCCCTTAATGCTCAGAGCAAAAGTATAAGGTGGAAACAAAGACATTTGCCGTTGATTTCACCAGTGCGGCAGACATGTATCCCTCTATCGGAGACCAGCTAAATGGACTAGACATAGGAGTCTTGGTTAACAACGTTGGCATGTCATACAGCTTCCCTCAGTACTTTTGTGAACTCGCCGATTCAGAGAAGGTAATGTAAAAAAAATGTAAACACATGTGCAAACGAGATGAAAAAAAAAACTTTTCAAGATGAGATTGTGAAATAAGAATACTGTTGAATTAATTTCCTTGTAGTTATTGAAGTATGATTTTTATGTTTGATTTAAGATATGCCAATTTTCTAATGCCTTTATTCTTTAAATATAAGCATTTCCCCAAAAGTTGTGGGCACAAACTCTCAAAAAGGAAATAAATCAAAGAGTGAATGAGGACATAATTGGACACATACTTTATTCAACGTAATAACGAAACTTGGATTGAGAGGTTTTCTGATGAGTGTTGAAAGAACGCTCATATTTCTCTGTTCAGTGGACCATATCACTTGAAATTTATATCAGTTATATAAAATAGATGCTGGTTTGTGATAATAAAATTATATACAATATGATTTGGTAACTTTCACATTACACTCATTTAAAGTGTCATGAACTTTTTTTGTGGGACACAGTGTAAAAAAGCTGGATAGAGCTTGTATGCTGCTCTACACACAACCTTGCAGCTACAGAAAAGGTACACCATGGCACAATTAGCAGTATATGGGGCCATAACAAAACCCATAAGAAACAACGCACATACGCAGATGCAAGAGAAAAATTGTGGAACTTTGTGCGTGCTTGACCTTTGACTACTTTTTAGTGGCCTAAAACGAGTGTGTTGTAGCTCTATCCAGCTACTGATATTGATGACCCCAACAGCGAAAAAATTTGAATAAACGAATAGAGAAATATCACGCAAGTTTGACCTCGGAAATTTTATTAATATTGGAATTAAAATAAGAAAGTCTTTATTTAAATTGATGTAACATTATGAAGTTATAATGTCTGTATTATTTCACTTATTTTCACAAAAGGGGGATGTGTGCATCATTTGTACTTTAATGTTTGAAGTGTCAAATATTTCCATTGTTTGTCAGTAATGTATAATCAAGTTTGATTTCTCATGAAACTTCTAAACCCCTCAAAAAAAGTTTTGCAACTCGGTTTTGGGGGATGATATCTTTTTGGTTAATGAAGTATAAAAGATGAAACTGGTATCATTGGAAAGCTGAATTATTTGTCTTTACAATGACATGCCATTTGCTGTGATTATGTAATCATGGAATATGCAATCACCCTGAACATCGAGAAAAGTCAGAAGTGAAATGTTGCAAAATGCATTGATTTCCAACAAGAGTCTCCATTTCTATAGAATTTCCACCATGCACATGATGCAGGTGACAGTGAATGCACTCGGTCCATCCTCGAAACAATTGGAAATTCGCTATTGCAAACGACGCATTTTGCAACATTTCATGTCTAACATTGCTGCGTATTATCATGTCTGTGTATTTCATGATAACACTAGCATTACAAATGACACATGATTGTAAAGGAGAATAATCATGCTTTCTAAAGATATCACTTTTACACATGATGATGGCACATTAAGAAATTTATTAGCACTCAAACTTGCAGTTTGAGTTGCAGAACTCAAACATGACATGGCAACAAATTTTTGCAACATTTCATTTTTTACATTGCTGCATATTTATCATGTCTGTGTATTTCATGATAACACTAGCATTACAAATGACACATGATCGTAAAGAGGAATAATCATGCTTTCCAATGATACCACTTTTACATATGATGATGGCACACTAAGAAATTTATTAGCACTCAAACTTGAGTTGTGGAATTTTTTTTGAGGGGTTTATAATTCATCAGTATTCAGTCTAGGTCTTTCCATGAGGCCGAGGATTGCATTTGTTTACCCGGTACTTCTAAATTATTTTTTTTTTTGCTTAATAGCCTAATCATGCCCCATTCTGCACAATTAACTTCTAATGTATGTGGTTAAAGTGATTACAGATTGTACATTTCAGCTTACATTTAAAATCAGGCAAATCAGCGGAAAATCTTTTGATGTATACAAGTGTCAATATTACTTGTAGACCCTCCCCATTCAGTTATTTGAGATAGTGATGTCATTTTGTTTTTTGTTATTTTCATTTAAAGTTTCTTCCCAACATCATCAATATCAACTGCCTTTCTGTTGTAATGGTATGTATGAAAAATTATTTATTTTTTTATAAATATGTGTAAATTTACTTTTAAATTCAGAGATATTAATGTATAAATCTTGTTTTATTTCGTAATTCTCCTGGAGAAATTACAGGAGATCCCGCCCGCGCATGCGCAGTCATTACGTTCGCAGCATTGATTTGGCAGTCATATTCCGCCATTTGGGGTAAGATAAAAATTGCTTTTTCTTCCCCTTCTTCGAGTTGGTTGCTGGAAATTATGCGCTAGAGCTCTTTTCTATTACAACCTCCTTCTGATATCGACATTGGGTTCGAGTTGGAGTACTTCATGACGAAAATACGATTATGAATCGTGATTTCTTGAATGTGGGTACCAGCCCGCCGGCGACTCAGTCGCAGCGGAGTGCGGTTTCTCCACCGGGCCAGACGCCGGCGAAGCCGGGCGCAGGGACCCGTTCCACGAGCCAGCAACCAGCGTCGCATCAACAGTCTTCGTATTCGACTTCGTCGAATACAGTTATAGATAACTTCATGATAAAGGAGATATGATTGAATCTCCGTCGGGCTTTTCGGGCATAGGTACCGATATGGCACTATTGAAAGCCAAGCCCAATAAAATTGTCAAAAACATAAAGATAAAGGAGATATTAAATCTCCGTCGGGCTCTTCGGGCATAGGAACCGATATGACACCAACAAAGCCAAGCCCAAAAAGAATAAACCTTCCCCCTCAACTTCAAACTCTGAGTTTGAGGAGAGACTAAATTAGAATCGCTTTTAACCAGTCAGGGAGCCAGTTACTCCCCAGGCATAGGTCAGCCATTATCAAGATAGTATTCTGAGGCTGTCTTTTTACGATGATAATAATGGTTATGATGATCAGAATTCTTAAATACAGTTCCACGCAGGTCAGGTCCATGTGACCAATGTCAATGATGACAATTCACAAGCTCCAGATTTCGAGAGTGGGGAAGGTGAATGTGATGTGGGCCAATTAAGGCCCAGGCATACCGGCATTAGCCGCTAAGTTTGCCCAGCCCCAAGAGAAGGGGCACGGCAATTGATAACCTTGGTCGATATGCCAAGAGTTAATGCTCCCATTTGGGACAAACTAAAACAAGTAGGCCTAACTAGACAAAGAAACCTGCAACTACAAAAAATTCAACGTTCACTAACCAGAGGTTTGACAGCATTCATGCAATCTTTAGACCCAGAGAATATTTCTGAAGCTCAACAAGATTGCCTCGCTTTGCTCAGCAATACCAATTTTGAGCTAAATTGCACAAGGAAACGTCTTATCAGACCTGATATGAATATGAAATTTACACCATTGTGCAAATCTTCCCAAGTGGGCAAGTTCTTATTTGGAGATGATCTTGCTAAGCAAGTGAAAGACCTGAGTGGGCAGCTGCAGGGATGATGAGAGGCCAATTGAAGGACAAGCAATTCAAGTCTCACACATATCACCCATATGCTAGGAATAAAACCAGTACTCGTGAATCTGGATGGGCTCAATCAGCCCAACATGATTTGTGGTCAGGCAACCAGAGGGTCCTTTTTTAGGGCATCCCCAGTGGAAACGACACAAGAACAAGGGTCATGACCAGTGGCAGAACCCAGGCTCGCAGAGCAGAATGCCTCTCAACAGCCCCTTTCCCCCCAAAGCAGGGTGCATCTTGGAAGAAAACAAAGTAACTACTTCTACTGAAGAGACGAGTTAACTCAATGATTATTCAAAGTTTCCTATTGGTGGCCGAATGAGGCATTTTGTAAACAATTGGAAAATATTACTTCTGATCACGTCATCTTATCAGCTGTTGAAGGGTAAATTAGAGTTTGAAAATTTATCTATTAAACCATACCGTTCACTACCCCACACTGTTTTCATATCAGAACAGTTGAAGTAATTCAAATCAAGAAATTATACACTTACTTGAGGAAAAGGTGATTGAACAATGCTCCCATGAGAATGGAGAGTTCGTGTCCAACATTTTTATTCGGCCCAAGAAAAATACTGGGCCAATTAAGAGTTATTCTGGATCTTTCTGACCTGAAAAAGTATGGCTGTCAGCATTTTAAGATGGATAGCATACATACAGCAACACAATGTCAGAAAAATTGTTTTCTTGCCTCAGTGGACCTCCGGGATGCTTACTTTTCGGTCCCAGTTCACCCTTCAGATAGAAAGTACTTAAGATTTATTTGGCAAGACACGCCTTTTCAATTTACATGTTTACCAAATGGTTTGAGTACTGCACCACGGCTCTTTACCAAAATTTTGAAACCAGTGTTTGCCACACTGCACCAAGCAAACCACATCTTAGTGGGTTATCATGACAACACCATTACAGAAGGCAATTGATGCCACGGTTGGCCTTTTATCAGAGCTTAGGTTTATTATTCACCCTGATAAGTTGGTACTCAAACCATTACAGGAAATTACTTTCCTTGGATTGGCCCTTAATTCAGTGAATATGTCCATTACACTCCCTTCTGACAAGGTAAATGAAGTTAAAAAGTGTTGCCTATAGGCCTCCTCCAAACTAACTTGCCTAGTATTAGAGCAGTCTCCAGAACAATTGGGAAAATTGTACCATCATTCCCTGCTGTCCAATATGGCCCTCTTTTCTATCGGGCTTTGGAATTTGACAAAATTGTAGCACTGAAAATTAACAAAGGTCATTTTGATAGACCCATTCAACTCTCGCAGGCAGCTCGGTACGATCTTGAATGGTGGATAGCAAACCTGCACATTGTATACTCGTCTTTGAGAGTAAAGAACCGGACCTGGAGGTGTACTCCGATGCAAGCTGTTCGGAATGGGAAACTACATGTATAGAGCTAAATTCTAGTAAATTAAAGGTGGGCGATGGAATGCCGAGGAGCTTGTCAAAGCTCAGAATAGTGAGATTGATTATCTTGAATTACTGGCAGCCTTTTTCGGACTAAAGTCCTTTTGTACATCTATGAAAAATACCATATCCTACTACGCATAGATCATGTAGTTGTAATGAAATTGCAAATGCAATCTGTAAATGGTGTTTAGAGAGAAATATTTGGCTGTCTATTTCTTATATTCCAGGCAAGCTAAATGTAGTAGCTGACAAGCTGTCTCGTAAATTCAATGATAGGACAGAGTGGACACTGGATAAACAAGCTTTTAACCAATATGCTCCTTACTTTGGCTCACCAGATATTGACTTATCTGCATCTCGACTAAATAATCAATTGCCTAGGTATGTCTCTTGGCAACCCGATCCTAGTGCATTCTTGGTTGATACATTTTTTTTTTCTAAACTGGGCCAAGTTGAATTTTTATGTCTTCCCACGTATTTTGTCTCATGCCAAGTTGCTTGCAGAAATTTCTGAATGACAAGGATATACGGGCTTACTAGTTGTCCCATATTGGCCCTCACAATTTCGGTTTTCCTTGCTCCAAATTATAGGGAAACCTGTAGAATTCAAGAGGAGGAAAGGGTTACTAACTTTACCCTTCTCAAATTTCACCCCTTTTGAGATCACATTGATCTATTATGTTGCAGGATCTCCGGAAACATTTCAAGAGACTGAATAAAAAGACCACAGAGATCATAAGGTCTTCACGGAGAGACTCTACTAAAAATCAATAATAATAATAATGCTCAATTCTTGTAAAGCGCATATAGCATAGCATGTCCCTATGCGCTGTATCTACATAAGAAAATGGAAAAACTTTATTTAGACAAAGGTTGGAGTTATGTTCAATCATTAAGACATTAATTGGAGTTCTTTACAAATTTATATGAACACCGAGCTGGTTATAGTACCTTGAACACTACAGAAGCACCTTGTCTAAATTTTTAGTTTTAGATGGTCCTTTAACAGTGGGAACTCATTCATTAGTGCACCACTTTATGAAAGGAACCTTTCAACTTCGACCACCCAAACCCAGGTACACTAACATATCTGGGATGTTAAATTAGTGTTGAACCATTTAAGGAAGCCAGCACCCGAGAGAACCCTTAGCCTCAAGCTCTTGAGCCTGAAAATTGTCACCCTCTTGGCACTAACCTCAGCGCAGCGGGTGCAGTCGCTTCATCAGTTAAACATTGAGCATATGACTCTTAAGGATACTAGTAGTGGAGCTACGTTTTGCTTTGGTCAACTACTGAACAAGACAGACCAGGGCATATGAAGATATGACATTGGAAGCTTATACCCTCTAGATAAGCGAATGTGTGTTCTTGATTATCTAAAACATTATATTCGAAGAACAGAACGTCTGAGTGGATCATAAAAAGTTCCTTTTTATCAGCTGTCAGAAGCCTCATGTGAGGATAAGTTAATTTATATCAAACCATTTCCCTTTGGAAACGAGTAAATCTAGCTGCAGCTGGGGTAGACACTGATTTCTATAAGGCGCAATCCACGAGGGCTGCGTCGGTGTCAGAAGCTGAGAGGTCAGAAGTTCCCATCGCTGCTATTATCTCAGACAGGCTGGATAGACTAATGAGAAAACTTTTAACAACTCTATCATACGCTTTGGATCAGAAAAGTGACTTCTCAGCCTCCTTGTTAGGCAGTGCCTCATACTCGGTTGTAGAGCTTATGTTGTGTTCACACCAGGGTTGTGACTTGGTGTAATTTTGGTATCAAATATGCCTCCTGAGCTTTGAAATCTCCTGTAATTTCTCCAGGAGAATTACGAAATAAAATAGAAAGATTAAATGAGAACAAAGTTTGAAATTTAATATTTATTTTATGAGTAATTTGGAGGGAGAGATTACAGGCCCCCCACTCCCTCCCATTACTCAAGGGCAAAATTAGCTCTAACTTGTTCTCATCTTAGTTTAATCTTTCTTGCTGTTTTATCAGGAGTCATATTTGATGCTTTGAATGATGACTGCGCATGCACGGGCGGGATCTCCTGTAATCTCTCCCTCCAAATTACTCATAAAATAAATATTAAATTTCAAACTTTGTTCTCATTTAATCTTTCTATTATCCTTAAATTGGCAATGTGAAGCTTCCTTTTCTGCTCTTTCATCTGAATGGCATCTAGGGAAGAATTTCATGAAGAGTGTAGTCATTGATAGACACTTTATAATTTACTCTTAACCAATCAGATGCAAGGATTTCTATTAGCTTGTAGCATTTGTTAACTTGAATCAGGATAGGAGAGCTTGTTTATTATATAAATATACCATCAGATTGGTGATTGCTGTATAGCTATCTGAATCTGAAAAAAAGATACTCATTTCTCAAAAAACAATTACTTAATTCAGCTTGGAGTTATGTAAAGTGACAACAATGCGCATAGACATGACTACACACAAGAGCTCTTGGTAATTATTACCGGGGGGGGGGGGGGGGTATTTTACAAACATTTAAATCTGACTTTGTATCGCTCGTATATTCTCGGTTGAGTGAGATAGAAAAGGCTGCACCGCATTGGTCAATCAATGCTAAGGAGACACATGCTACTACATGTTAATAATCTGTTAATGTAGTCTGGGGCCTGTAACACAAAGGTTGGCGATTTATTGTACGCTCTATTTTTACAATTGATTGTACATTGTAGTCAATGCAAGCAACACTTGTTATGAATAGCAAAATCATTCAGTCACCAAAAAGCTTATTATAAACCATAACGTTATCTTTTAATTGTCTTATCTTTATTCATTTTTGTTTTGTTTATAGATGACCAATCTTGTTCTTCCTGCTATGGTGGAAAGGTAAGACAAACCAAAAAGAAAAAAATACAAGCAACCACCCCCTCCCACTAAATACTACTATTTTATTAGCCAGTAAGCCTATGTATACAAGTTACAATCAAAGCATTTTATTGTTGTTATTATTATCATTATTATTATTATTATTACTATTATTATTATTTTACATTTGAATTCATCATGTTACAGTTTCATCTGAAAAGCAATCTTTGGAAGTCGTGTTTTTTTAGATTTATTTTTTAAAAAGTTGGTTTAAAATTCAGTGCAAAACTGCTGAATTTTGTGAACAGAATCTTACACCTCTAAAAGCTCTGGTCATGTGACATATGTATATCATTGAGTATGCAAATAGCCGCAAATGTACCTGTGTATAGTGTCATTCAGATAAAAATAAAATCAAATTATTTCATGGAAAATACATTGAAATGTTAGAGTGAGTGAATAAATATTGATTGAAATATGTTAGGAAATAATTTAGGCTGATTATGTTTTAGAAATTAAAAAAGTGAAATTCTTGCTAACTTTTTGAATCACTAAAGCCAGCCTGACACTTGCACGATTTTGTGTCACGCATTTGCACGACTCAAGTTGTGCCAGTGCGCAAACTAGTCGTGAACTGGTGTGAAGTGTGCGTAAACACGTGACTGCGTGCCATGTCGGGACGAGAATTTTGAAATGTTAAAAAAATTTGGTCACGACAAAATTTAGCGACCGGGTCGTGAACTATGCGCAAACTGTTCGTGAACTCATTGTGAACTCGTCGGGACGATTCGGGAGGATGCGTGGCAGTGCGCGCCATGTCACGAATAGTTCACGAACAGCTCACGTCGTGTTCACGAATAGTTCAGCACGACACTGTCCGAATTGCGCAAACTCGTCATGCCAATGCAGGAAGTGCGTTAACTATGCGCAAACTATGCATGAACTCGTGCCAGTTCGTGTCAATGTGGACACTGACGGGCACGCATTTGTGAACTCGTCGTGAACTGTTGTGAACTATGCGTGAACTCGTCGTGCCAGTTTGTGTCAATGTGGACACTGATGGGCACGCATTCGTGAACTCGTCGTGAACTGTTGTGAACTATGCGTGAACAAGTCGTAAACAGTGCGGGAGCCTCCCAGTTCGTGCCCAAAATGGCACGACTTGCCACGACAAAATCGTGGCCAAAAGTCTTGCAAGTGTCAGCCTGGCTTAACTGTACTTTCTAAACTTTTTTGTACATATAGAGGTGCATATCTCAATATTGTCATCACACGGGGTGTTTACAATAGCAAAACTTTGCTGTTGGGGAAATTGGCACTGATTACTGAAAGTGTCAATTTTTTTGTGCGTTGTTCAATTTGTAGCCTAACGGCAATTCGCGCAATCCGATAAAGAACATGAAATAAACTTTCATACTTTCATTAAAAAATGAAATTTATTCAAAAGTTGGGTCAACGTTAGATCACATAGTATACGGCAATTGGCAACTCTTATCCTGTGTTTTCTTTTTATTTGCAGGAAGAGAGGTATTATCATCAATGTCTCGTCTGCTTCTGGAATGAATCCAAGCCCAATGCTAACAGTCTACTCTGCTACTAAGGTAAAGTTTTGTAACCTATACTACCGGTATACATTATTCATCTTTATTTGCCAATAAAAAGCAAAATCTAAACATTAAATCATTAGCACATCAAACCAGGTGGGTGTTTCATGAAGCTGTTCGTAAGTTAAGAGCAAATTTCAGAATGACTGGTGAACTTTTCTTATGCGTGTAAACATCATCAATGAATATACCATTTTCTCCCCCATTTTCCGTAAGAAAGGATCACCAGTCGTTCTTAAAGTCGCTCTTAACCCTATCTAGGCCGGGGTATTTTGGGAGTTCATAAAGCCGGGGGGGGGGCCTCCCAGGCCCCCCCTTAAGATCTCGGCCGTCGACCGCGCGATTGCGCCGAAAATTGGCACGCGGTTTGCCTGGGACATAATCTACAAGATTGTATAGTAATTTATTTCATGCGAATTGCTATTGAGTGATTATGCTAATTTATGCGTAATTAGTATGCAAAATCATACTTTTACCTTTTTAACTCCCTGAATAAAGCTCCAAATGTACTAATTTTTGGTATACAAACTTTTTGTGATGTTTTTAGCAAGTGTAGATGAAAAAAATTGCGATATCAAATCATTTTCTTATGTATTATATTGTTTTTTGCAATTTCTTATGTATTTCTTTGTTTTTTGACCTTTTGTTTTTCATTGTTTTTTCAATGAAATTTGTTGGGGACTCTTCTGTGATCATAAAAAGCATAAAATAAATATATTTAGACCAACAAAACTAAAAATAATCATACATTTATGAATTTTGGTTGAAAACACAATTTGCATTGACTTTGTACACAAAATCACGTTTTGAGCAATTTTTGGTCTGACATGCACTTACATAATGTTGCGTAATTTCGGAACCACGTACCCGGGTGACGCAAAATTGGTCTCAAAAGTTGCGCAAGACTTGAAAGTAAAAAGTCAGCGAGCGGCGCGGTCAAAAAATTTTGCTCGGCGAAATTATCGCGCGATACGTTGAGGGGGGGGCCTCCGAGGCCCCCCCCCGGCCTAGATAGGGTTAACTTACGAACAGCTTCATGAAACGGCCCCAGGCTATAAAAATAAAGAAAATCCACATACATGTAATATTCAAATGTAAGAATAGAATTAAACCCCAATTGTTTCATAAAATTTAAGTATGACTCAGAGTCGCACTTAAATGCCGATGCGTACATGATATGCAGGGCAATCTTATTGATCAATACACAGTGACACCGATCCCCTTTGCATGATTAGACCAATGTGGTCAGGTCTTTCATACCGCACGCAATTAGACACTTAAGTGTGACTCTAAGTCATACTTCAATCTTTGTGAAACACACCCCCCCCCCCCAGACCCTGACATAAAAAGTTCAAATGCCAATGGCAGGGCAAACAAAACTAAGTGTACAAGAAACAATACAGGAAAATAGATAATATACAGGAAGAAGGGGGGGGGGTTATAAAAGAAAGGAACAATAACATCCCATTCTATCTTATTGATAAAACAAATTAATTTCCCATGAGAGGGGGCACCAACCTCTCCTATTAAAAGTGCAATGTATTTCAGATTTAGCAATAATAGTGGCTTGGGTAAATTGGCCTACTGTGAGTAAAATATTCTGTGACCATAGACAGTTACTACTAAGGAGCAATTTGACTTAGAAGAGGTATTATAACATATGTTTTATATAAAGGATTTGCAACTGTTGTAACTTTGCCATTATAGCAACCACCATGGAAACCTTGATTATGATTGGCTGCTGAGCCCTGTTACGAAGGTATATGACTTATGTCAGTTAAACTGTATTTTGAAAGGGGGGAAACTGAACAAACGGTTCTTGATTATTATATTTAAAATGGATTACTTGTTTGTTTATCTTTTCAGGCCTTTGTGGATTTCTTTTCAAGAGGAATAGATGTAGAATACCGCTCTAAGGGTATACAAGTACAGGTAAAATAATGGATTTGTTTCCTTTTGGATAGAAATCATAGAAACACAATGAACCCTTGGATTGGTACACAAAATTACATAATCTTCGCCACTACTTCCTTCATCTTTCTGGCCCAATCCTCTCTCTGTACTTTCTATCTATATCTCCTTTTAATTCTCCTTTCCCTTCCTCACTTTTTCTCTGTCTGTCCCCCTATGCCTTCTTTATCCTTCCCCATTTCTCTTTTTTGTCTCGCCCACCAGAGGTGAAGGCGAGACTTAGGGATCCAAATGTCGTCTGGCGTCCGCTGTCCGTCCATCACAAACCGTAGTGACATATAACTCCATAACCGTAAGTCGCTTTTCAACCAAACTTGGATGGTAGATGGACTTGGGGGACCTGCATGTTATGCTGCAGTCGGAGGTCACATGGTAAGGTCAAAGGTCATTTTCAGGTCAACGTTAAAGTTTACATGCAAGACTCTCTTATGACACCTAACTTCGCAACTGTAAGTCACTTTTCTACCAAACTTGGATGGTAGATGGACTTGGGGGACCTGCATATTATGCTGCAGTCGGAGGTCACATGGGAAGGTCAAAGGTCATTTTGAGGTCAACGTTAAAGTTTACATGCAAGACTCTTATGACACCTAACTCCGCAACCGTAAGTTACTTTTCAACAAAACTTGGATGGTAGATGTACTTAGGCGACCTGCATGTTATGCTGCAGTCGGAGGTCACATGGTAAGGTCAAAGGTCATTTTCAGGTCAACATTAAAGTTTACGTGCAAGGCTCGTATGACAAGTGTTATTCCATCCCTGTCATTTCACAATGAAGTTTTGATATAATTATCTTGCGTGCCCTCGCAAATCACAATATTTCTGGTTATTTTCATAAGTGGGGGCGTTGCTTTTGCCTTGTTAATACTTTTCATTCATGCATGTACAATGTGCCTCATTATAGTGGTTATAATTTGCGTATACTTAATATTTATTATGTTCAATACAATTATGATTTTATTTAATTTCAACAATTTATTTTCTTGTATTAAGAAGTACTAGTAATTTAATATCATTTCATGTAAATTGTACACATGTTTTTATTCAGCCTTTGGCTGCGAGGCATGTTTTTAATACCATTATTGAATTGAATTGAATTGATATTTGAGCAACTTTGGGCCTGACACACACTTACATAATGTTGGGTAATTTGTTAACTGCATGGCCAGGCATCATGAATTTTGTTTCTAAAGTGATACTTTAGAGAAATAGTCCTGAAACTTTGTGGCGTGAATCTTTTGCGTTAATGATTTATTGTGAAAAATGTTGAGGGGGGCAAGCATTAGAGTGATTGGAATAAAAGTTATAAGCCTATGATTTTACAGTCGAGTTCAACTAAAAACCACTGTCTAAATTTGTGTTTTCGTAATGGAAATATAACACTAGTCAGTAAAACTGAACTCCTTGCCACTAATCATTAAATTTCATATAACGCAAACTCTGCTCCAAGCCAAAATTAATAATTTATAGGATTTTTATAGTTCTTCTAATTAATGTAAATTGATTTTGTGTTACTAAATAGGTTCATTATTGCGGATTGAAATAATCGCTATAGGGTATTCATTCGTCTCGCAATCTACTATGATCAACAAGGAAATTCGTGATCACTCTCGCAAAAAGTGTTCACTGGCTTTCTAGGAAATTCGTGATCACTCTCGCAAAAAGTGTTCACTAGCTTACAAGTTCACGAGCTTTCGAGTGCCGCTGCAACTCTTTATCTTTGTCACTTGATAAAGAGTTGCAGCGGCACTCGAAAGCTCGTGAACTTGTAAGCTAGTGAACACTTTTTGCGAGAGTGATCACGAATTTCCTTGTTGACCATAGTAGATTGCGAGACAAATGAATACCCTCTAGCGATGATTTTGTGTTGTTTGTAATCAAAATTGATAGCCGAGGGTTCCCGAAGTTGAATAAGGTAAAGAAAATGCATAAACAACAATTTTAACAATTCCATCTGTATTAATAATGATAATAATATCATATTTTACCAAGGGAAGCCACTTCAATAAAATATTTAAGCAATTCCATCTGTAGTAATAATAAGGATAACATCATATTTTACCCAGGGACATGATTAACATGATAATGTAATTTTGTGTTGTTAGGGGTTTTTCATAACAGTAATACACTGCTCTTAATCTGTCTCTTTATGTAGTGCGTAATGCCGTTCTACGTTACAACCAAACTGAGCAAGCTCAGACGCGAGACGATGACCATCCCCAGCCCGACGTCGTACGTGAACAGCGCCCTCGCTGCGTTAGGGTCAGGGAATCGCACCAACGGCTGTCTAATGCACAATCTTCAGGGATGGGTTGTTGGGTCTGTCCCTGAGTGGGTTTTAGATAGTGTTCAGATGTCAATACATAATGCCATTAGGAAGGTTAGCCTCAAGAAACTAGCAGAGAAGAAGACCAAATGATCACCATCTTTTTTTTGGAGGGGGAGTTTCAAGAAACTTGCGATCAATTGCAAGGCTACTTGTGGTCCCTAAATCAATTGTATGTCTTGTAATTGATTGTAAATTTCTGATTGATTTCTCATCTGCTTCTTGTTCAAGAACTAGCAGAGAAGAAGACTATTAATGATCACCATCTTTCGGGGAAGTTACAAGAAACCTGTGATCAATTGCAAGTCTACTTGTGGTCCCTGAATTGATCATATGTTGTGTAATTGATCGTAAATTTGTGAGTGATTGTTGAGCTGCTTTTTGCAGCATGGAGTGTAATCTGATTGGATATATTTAACATTGATCTATCAGTTGTAAAATGGCAATGGAACGTTTGCAAATATTTTCTTGTAACTCCCCCTTAGTCGATAGATTGCCACTTGGTCTACAACTGCTTTGTCTACTATTTGTTTGGTCTTGTCCCACTTGATCTAATCCGTGTTAGTCTTCAATAAGACCAAATGACTGTCTTCTCAGTCGTTATTTTACCAATTGGTCTACAACCGTTCTTTCTACCTTTTGTTTGGTCTAAAATAATATAAACCATTTAACCCACTTACCATTTTGTTCCCACTTGGTCTAGTTTGTCTAAAATCAGTTTGTCTACCAACCGTTTGGTCCAATTACCATTCAGTTCCTTATTCCATTATGTCTAAGTTCCACTTAGACTTTAACATTGACTAATTTCTGTTTGGTCTAATCTCATATGACCCAGTCCTACTTCTACAATCAGGTGGGTGTTTCATAAAGCTGTTCGTAAGATACGAATGACTTTACGCACGACTGCGATCCTTTCTTGTGCTAGGTGATGCATCCCTATGTCATTCATTTAGGATATATAAGAACATGTTACTTTACAAGTAGCTTTATGAATCACCCACCAGTTTGTCTACCAGCCACTTGGTCTAATTACTATTTAGCCCACTTACCATTTTGTCTATTTCCAAGTTGGGCAATACCCATTTTGTCTATTTCCACAAGGTCTACCACCACATGAAATGAGACATAGTGGAAATGAGACGAACTTGGCTTTAGACTAAATAAAAATAAGATGAAGTGGGTATTAGACCAAGGGGGTGTTTCACAAAGATTTAAGTATGGCTTAGAGTCGCACTTAAATGTCTAGTTGCACGCAGTATAAAAGGCATGACAGCATTGGTCAGATCATGCCAAGAGGACGCGCACTACTGCGTATTGATCAATAAGATTGCGCGTTGCATATCATGTACGCGTCGACATTTAAGTGCGACCTAAGTCATGCTTAAATCTTTGTGAAACACCCCCCAAGTGTAGACCAGACAGTAATTAGGCTATGAGTAGACCAATTGGACTAAGACCATGCGGTATCAGACTATCTGAGATGTATACCAACTGCTTTTAGACCAAGTCTAGTACTCTATTAAGTTCTATTCAAATTAAGGAAATAATCCAATCATTATTTAATTTTTTTATTCATTTTTTTTTCAATAATTTTTAGGCTTTTAAAAGGCACATAAATTAAATATCTAAATTTTGGGAAGGTATATTTGTACTCAAGCGCACAAAGTACAGAAATAATGGTTTAGAAAATGTTGGTTTGCACAATTGAAATATGAAATTTTCTCTCGTGTGATATGTGATACGGCTGTCAATTATTTTCCTCACGTGCCTGATATTCTATTTTTATTGTAAATTCCTGATTATACTTGGTGATATTGTCGATTTCCTTGCATATTACGTCAAATTGACTTCAAATTATCCAGAACTTTGACTGATTGCAATATAAGACTTGTGCATACTGTATGAAGAGACAAATAAGAGATTACATGGAGTTGAATTCATGGCAAAATTAGGGGTCTGTATGCGGGTAAAAATGTGTAAGTCAAGAATAAATATCAAATTTGCTTATATGCATGTCTATTATAAACCTGGGCCCTGTTGCATAAAAGTGACTATTATGGTAACTTTGACATCCAATGGTAGGTACCATGGTAACACAGAACGTCAACCAATCAAAACCAAGCATTTCATGCAAGTAACCGTAATGTGAGATATGGTGCACTAAATGGTAAATTTAAAGAGAGAAATTTTTAATACATGTGTTTAAAAGATTTCATTTTGTGATCAATGTAAGTATTGTTTTGAACAGGGTGTTATGTTATGGGTTTTTTTTCAGTACATGGTTTGAGGTATTTTACTAAATCCTAAACAAATAATATAATAATAATAGCTGGATTTATAAAGCGCTTTTTGCCTGAGGATACAAAGCGCTGCTATTATTATTATTATTAGCAACCATCACCGGCGCTCAGTGCATGCAAGGAATTACTCCTACCGGGTACCCATTCACCTCACCTGGGTCGAGTGCAGCAAAGTGTGGATAAATTTCTTGCTGAAGGAAATCACGCCATGGCTGGGATTCGAACCCACAACCCTCTGTTCAACGGCGAGAGTCAGAACCACTAGACCACGACGCGCCCACAGAGAATAATGAAATTGATGTAAACACTTTAGAGATGATTTCATTTTTGAAAAGAGGAGAGGAAGAGGTGGGGAGAAGAGAGGAACGAACAGAATGAAGAGGAAGAGGAGAAGGGGGAGATAGGGAAGAAGAAAGAGAAGAATAGAGGAGGAAAAGGGGAAGATAGGGAAGAAGAGAATAGAGGAGGAAAAGGGGAAGATAGGGAAGAAGAGAAGAATAGAGGAGGAAAAAGGGGAGATAGGGAAGAAGAGAAGAATAGAGGAGGAAAAGGGGAAGATAGGGAAGAAGAGAAGAATAGAGGAGGAAAAGGGGAAGATAGGGAAGAAGAGAAGAATAGAGGAGGAAAAGGGGAAGATAGGGAAGAAGAGAAGAATAGAGGAGGAAAAGGGGAAGATAGGGAAGAAGAGAAGAATAGAGGAGGAAAAAGGGGAGATAGGGAAGAAGAGAAGAACAGAGGAGGAAAAGGGGAAGATAGGGAAGAAGAGAAGAATAGAGGAGGAAAAGGGGAAGATAGGGAAGAAGAGAAGAATAGAGGAGGAAAAGGGGAAGATAGGGAAGAAGAGAAGAATAGAGGAGGAAAAGGGGAAGATAGGGAAGAAGAGAAGAATAGAGGAGGAAAAGGGGAAGATAGGGAAGAAGAGAATAGAGGAGGAAAAGGGGGAGATAGGGAAGAAGAGAAGAATAGAGGAGGAAAAGGGGGAGATAGGGAAGAAGAGAAGAATAGAGGAAAAGGGGGAGATAGGGAAAAAGAAAGAGAAGAATAGAGGAGGAAAAGGGGGAGATAGGGAAAAAGAAAGAGAAGAATGGAGGAGGAAAATAATGAAGTTAGGTAGGAGGGGAAGAAAAACACGTTAAATTTTGTATTTTTACTGAGCAATGGAAATTTTAATCAATTTTGTGAGACTATGTGTAGAATCATGCATTGAGATTTTTTTTTTAAGTAATGTTGAATTTGTTTTTCATGGATGAAAATTGGGATGATTTATGAAAAATTCCAAACTGATTTGTTAAGATATGAGGAATCATGCTTTCAGATATCTTTTTAATGTAATGTTTAAAATAATTGTTTTTAATGGATGAAATATGGAGAAGATGATTCTCTTTTCTTGTAAGGGAATACTAATGTATTTTTCATATACATTGTACGTTGACTGTGCATCATTTGTTTTATGTAGTGTCAACTAAACTTAAATGCAGTGTTATCAAGTTATGTATTGGGATTGATGTATATCTTGAATGATATGAGATTTTTTGTGATTTGGGAATAAATTAAAAGAAAATTGAAAATGATAATCTTGTTATTTGTTTGTGCATTGTAGTTTTGGTAAAAAGGCACTGTAGCTCAGAAGCATGTGTTTCAAAAGAAGACAGTTTTTCACCAGTCAACCATCCTACTAATGATAGCAGTTATGATGAATAATAAATTTCACCCTTTCACATTATAGCTCTAAAAAGACCATGAATTCTTTGCGTAGAGAATGCCATGGGTAATGAACATGTCAATTTCGTCGCGGTCGACGGTTGAGATCATCAGCCCCATCCCCCGGTTTCATGAGAAGTCTTAATAATTACTACAATATCATTTTTATATGGATCTACATGTAGATATGGTTAGAGTTGCATAAACTTCAAAGTCAAATGTATCGCTGTACACATGCGAGAACAAATTATTTCCAAACACCCCTTAGACAAGTTTTGTCTCGTGGGCCCGAACACTTTTCTGAAACAAGGAAAAACAAGAAACAAAGAAAAAGCATGGGGAAAACATTTAGCTATTCTAAAAAAGAAACATATCCTAAATACGTTTGACCCCGCGACTGAACATTGACCAGTCTTTCAAACCACTTTTTTTTTAATCAGTTTTTTTTTTATACCAATTGCACCAGGCTGGTATGGAAACTTATTTTATAAGGAGATTAAGGCTTTTTAAAGTATTAGTATATCTTGTTTTATGCACATAAAAAGCAAATATTGATGTTAAGGCATGTTCAAGAATTACTTGTTATACACACAGAATACAAATGATGTATGAACTGTTGTCATACACTCAATCTTTCAAAGGTGTTCATATGAAATATATTTTTCTATGATTTGATGATAAGGGGTACCCTCCTTCACTGAGTCAAAAGCTTTCGGATCATCTCTAAATGTCATGACATTAAAACATAAGTGATTCTCAGAGAACTTTGTGTAATAATAATCGATTTTAATAATGTACAAACATGAACATCTGCTAAATATTTGAAAAATGTTTTCATCATTACATGGTGTGACTTGATCAAAACAAACAACATACAACCAACTCACATACATAACAATTGTCAATAATATAGTACAATGAAGCATAAAAATCTGACATAGTACATACAGGTATTTAAAAAAAAAAGCAACAAAATATATGCAGATAAGTTTCACAACTTAAGTATTTGTTTATAGCTTTGCATGAGGCCTGGGCTCTCTGAAACAAAGAGTTATTGATTATATACAGGCTATGACTGAATTATTACACATGATCAATCATGAAAGTCGGCTATATGATTAATGATTATAATACGCTTCGTGTTAAGGTGACCGGGGGGGTTCACAAAGATTTTAAGTACCGTAAGACTTACATACTCTTTAAAAGTCATACTTAAATGCCTAGTTACACGCAGTATAAAACAGTTGATCACATATCATGTCAAGAGGACTCGCACTACCTCGTATAAATCGAAAAGATTTCATGTAAATATCTTATACAAGTCGGCATTTTAAGTGCGACTCTTAAGTCAGACTTAAATCTTTGTGAAACCCCCCACCCCCCGGTCACCTGAAATTCAAAACCCATTTATGACAGCATTTGGATCAGAACATATTAGGAAATACTTTTGATTTAGGGGCTTTTTTTTCATTTATTTATGGGCTATTTTTTCAAAATTTGGGTGACTGCTGAATTTTAGTGGGCTTCTTTCATTTCAAAGGCTATTTAATTTTTGCTAAATGAACAATATTCTACATTATCTCGTTACTTTGCAGTGCGTAGAATATTGGTATTTCTAAATGATCTTGAATATTGATCCTGGGAGATCTTGGAGGCAACTTTAGAAAAGATGGTTCTCCCAAAGTTATTCCAGTTTGCAAATTTTAACTGTGATTTTGGCTGTCATGAGGAAGAATATATCCTGATGATGTTTGAAGGTTTGGATGGTGGTATGAGCAATCGCAGAAGAGGTTTACAGTACACCATGTGTGAAGTCCAAGAAGGACCGAGATAAGAAAAGTGGATAGAAATGTCAGGTGAATTGAAAAGGCAAGAAAGTGGAAGTTTGAAAGTAGAGTATTCTTTTCTGAAATGAGTGTAGTCCTTAAAAGCACTACTGTAAACCGGGAGTGGAAAGCCGAGTAGTAGTCAACCTGCCCGAAACGTTGAGTCTACTCTCTTGCTCCTGCTACCACTCTATTTGCCGTCTCAACCCAGCCTTCTCTCATCTATTCAAGCCTGCCTACTACTCGGCTTTCCACTCGTTCTGGGGAGCGTTTCATCAATATTTTCATCCGACAAGTTGTCAGATCTGACATCTTTCCATGATTCTGTTGGTTGAGAGGCACTGTTCCTATGGTAACTGTCGGATAAAATGTCCGACAAGTCCTTTCATGAAACGCCCACCTGGTTTACAGTCCTTTTAAGGACGAAACTCATTTGGAAAGATTACTATACTAGTACTTTCAAACTTCCACTTTCTTGCCTTCCAATTCACCTCCAATTCTAATCCACTTTTCTCATCTCGGTCCCTCCAGGACTGCATGCATGGTGTACTGTAAACCTCTTCCGCGATGGAATATATCCTCTTGCTTTCATGTATTTCCTATGCTGATGTAACATATTTATGATCCTTTCCATCAGATCAGACCTTTGTCAGGTGCTATACTGAACTCTGGGTCTTGTGATGTTCTGTCATTGAACTCATTGTACTAATAATAAAAAATAATAATAGCAAATTAAAAGAGAAAATGAAATTTGTTAAAGGGAGGCTAAGAGATAAAAGCCTTTAATTTTCCCAATCAAGCAAACATTTTTTGGCAGTAGCTGCGGTAGAAACAAAAATGGAGTTTGCCCGTGGAACGGCTTTCACGTGACTCGATTCAGCCAATTTTTGGCTGAATTCTCGTAATGTATTTAAAGAAATAAAGTCATTATAATAATATCATACACCACTGTCATAATAGAGGATCGTCTATTAAATAAAATATCTGTGCCATGATACAGTAAAAAACCTGTCTAAAGAGACCAACCATTTGAGACAAGAAAATCAATTTTGTTAAATGAGCTGGTTATCTCTAGGGGTCCTTTAAAACATTGGCGTCACCTGTACCTGGGAGGCGAAAAGTGAAGTCAATCACTGTGACCCGCAGGCCTCTTCTTGGCATAATAATGTTCCAATGGGAAACCAAATTAGTCTGGACTCCGGATCGTTCAACACAGTATAAAACTGATGGGAGGTCTTGGACGAAAATTGATGAAATTTCGGAGCTGACAAAAAATTGCAAATTTGCCGTTTGTCCCGAGTCAAAGACAAAACTTTTGTTTTGATTCATCCATTTTCTACAAAGACCTCCCAGCTGTTCTTTGTCATTTGACGGTCATTCTCAATACATTTTCTATGTTCTTGAACCCTCCCTCCGTCTGTCGCAGAGCAAAAAAATCCCTGTTGTCATACCGCCCAGTCATAATGTAATATACAGTGGCCGAATGCACGAAAGGGTCTTTCCAAGGACTGTCTTTCGTGTTGCCCATGTTTTATGATGCACTGTATGCAGGATATTTCTGAAATTCATGATAAACAAATAAAATTCATTAGCTAGCTATTAAATCAATTTTCATACAATTTCATGAGATATCCCATCTTTTTATAAACAAAGATTTTGTTTACTTTAACGGACGAATGAAATATGATTGCAGGTAGATCTCTCGGTCCTTTTTTAAAAATGCGTTTCACATGGTGCATCATAATAAATGGAAAGACGGTTCTTGCATAAGCCCTTTCGTGCGATCGTCCCATCGCAACTTGCGGACCTTCCTTCGTTCCTAAAGGCTTTGATGTACAGATCAGCAGCTTTCCGTAAGATAACAGATAACGATATTATCAATATCATATTGCAGGGTTTGAAGTGTTCTCATGGTCAATGTTTCAGTAAAGTATGAATCAATCATCGGGCTCATCAACAAAATCTACTATATCTTCACGTTGCGATCGCTTCAGTACCTTCTTTAATTTCTCCTTGGTAGCCTCGACGCCCTTTACGTTTCGCCATTGAAGTAACATCTGGAATATACATTCCTGTAGAGGGAAGACAGAGAACAAGAGGAAGTGATGTTTTAAAGTCAGGAATAAGGGTTGGTTTTCTTGTTGCCGTGTTTAATCAAAGCAGAAAATTTAGAAAAATATATATTGGTACCAGTAGGTTTCGTGAAAATCTATTAAAGACTAAGGGAAATTATTTTTTTTTCTTATTTGTGACATCGTGTGAGCAGCTCCACCATAAAGGTTTATCATATCCTACACCTATGAATGTTTTAAAAATAGTGCAATATGAATGCTGTGGATCATCAAAATCATCATTCTTTCATAGAACATGATAAAAAGAGTTTTCTTTCTTACAGAAGGGGTAAGAAATTATATGGCTAACGATAAATTCCATGCACAAATTAATTCAATTTCAATTTTTAGAACAACAATTTTTACAGTTGATATCACACAGAAAGCTGTTCCTGCCTAGTTCCTATATAACAGAATCAATAATTTGGTGCATTATCTGTACAAAGATCAAAGCTAGCATTCAAGAACTTCAAGAAGACCTTACCTTTACTACTGGATGCTGTTCTTGCATAACTTGAATTTCCGAGTTGTTAAAGCCGAGGAAAGTTCCCACCATTCTCCATTCCGCACCAAGCTTGTGAGAGAGGTCCCGTAACTTGATTTCAGTGATTTCGTGGCTCATCTGATGGGGGGCTCGTGGCATTGGGGCATTGTAGGGCTGGGGCTGGGCTGGGGGAACGTTAGCCAGGGGTTCATAGGCCTGCGCAGGAGGGTAGTTGGGCTGCTGTTGGTGGTGGTTCATCGGCTCTGGAGGTATCGGTCTCATGCCCTGGGGAACAGAGCGCCGACATTCACCTGTGTAGGGATAAAAATTCAAGGTCATAATATATTCAAGGATCATACGATGTTCAAGTTCACCCTTACAAAAAAAGGTGATTGGTGGGGATTTTTTACCCGATTGCTAAGAAAGCATGAATGCTTGTAAGCAAGCAACCAGAGGAACGACGGCTTAAGGTCCTTCCCCGAAGGACCTGGTAATGAGGACTAATGGCAATGCCTTACCAAAGGGCACTAGTGCACCAAGTGGGAATCGAACCCAGGTCACCGGAATACGAATCCCCGCTCTACCGACTGAGCTATCGCACCTCCAATAAGTTGGCTTCAATAAAAGCATACAAATAATTGAATACATTGGTGAAAGTTTGAATTTGAAAAGGTATTTATTAATAATCACAAGACAGCCCAAGGCTGAATTGGGTAAAATTTACATCGTATGATGAAATACAACAAATGAATCAATATACATAAAACAATCATAACATCTTCAAATCATGACAGATATCACACAAGGGGATACAGGCTGGAATAGGAGTTGAAGTAAACCCCTCAAAAAAAATTCCACAACTCAAGTTTGAGTGCTAATAAATTTCTTAGTGTGCCATCATCATATGTAAAAGTGGTATCATTGGAAAGTATGATTATTCCTCTTTGCGATCATGTGTCATTTGTAATGCTAGTGTTATCATGAAATACACAGACATAATAAATATGCAGCAATGTTAGACATGAAATGTTGCAAAATGCGTCGTTTGCAATAGCGAATTTCCAATTGTTTCGAGGATGGACCGAGTGCATTCACTGTCGCCTGCATGGTAGAAATTCTATAGAAATGGAGACTCTTGTTAGAAATCAATGCATTTTGCAACAATTCAATTCTGACTTTTCTCGATGTTCAGGGTGATTGCATATTTCATGATTACATAATCATAGCAAATGGCATGTCATTGTAAAGAAGAATAATTCAGCTTTCTAATGATACCAGTTTCATCTTTTATACTTCATTAACCAAAAAGATATCATCCCCCAAAACTGAGTTGCAAAACTTTTTTTGAGGGGTTTATATAATTGAATGCTACAATGATACACACTAGTCATTTCCCAGACACACAATTCACTTTCAGTTAAAATTTCTTTCTAGAATTCCACAACACAATCTATCTATCTAAGCTATATCTATCTATCTACGTATCTATCTATCTAAGCTATCTATCTATCTACATGTATCTATCTATCTATCCATCTATCTAGTGGAGCGTTGTAGCCCAGTGGATTAGTCTTCGAACTTTGAAACAGAGGGTCGTGGGTTCGAATCCCAGCCATGGCGTAATTTCCTTCAGCAAGAAATTCATCCACATTGTGCTGCACTCGACCCAGGTGAGGTACATGGGTACCTGGCAAGAACTTATTCCTAGAAATGCCATCGCGCTGTAAAAGGCTGCGAGGCTAATGCCAGGGTAATAATATCCAGTTAAGCGCACAGAGACGCATTTGAAGGTGATATGCGCTATATGAGCATGATGGTATTATTATTATTATCTATCTATCATCTTGAAGGGGTTGTAGGGAGAGTACTCTTAAAGCCGGGAATAGAGGGATGTAATAGAAAGTGGAAAAAAATTGTCAAAGAATAAGAGGATTATATCATTTTTGTACTTTATGACATCAAAGACAAGCAGCTTCTGGGCTATTCCACGGTTACTCACATTACATTTGGAGACACCTTGACTCATACTTGGAGCTGTAACTCCATTATTATTGATAGTTCTAAACATCTCCTTATCACAACAAAGTACACAGTCTGACTTTCCTTTGTATAAAAACAAAACGTGGGAAATTCTATTATGCACCTGGCAAATCTTTGGAATGTGTCGGTTACTCACGTTACATGATTTTGACATGCATAAAATGAAAAGTCGACATAAGTGAAAAGTCTCCTCATACAAGGCTTTTATGAAAGTTGATTATATCCATTTCAAAGAAGTATATTAGGGAGACAAACTTTGTATATAATTAAAAAAATAAAGAACACATGGTTTTTTCTTGGGGTGCAGATAATATGGTTACTCACGTTACGGTTACTCATGTTACATTTTGTCCATGTATGATTAACAACACACATGTAAATAAAAATTTAATAATGTGTGTAAAATTCATTGCTAGGAACATCAAAAAGAGATTTTATACCAAAAATTGGAACAATTGGAGCTTTATTAGGGAGTAGGAGGGAAAAGTATGATTTCGCTTACTAATTATGCATAAATTAGCATAATCGCTTCATAACATTTTGCATGAAATGAATTACTGTATAATATTGTAGATTATGTCCAAAACAACCTGCACGCAAATTTTCGGCGTGATCGTGCGGCCAATGGCCGAGATCTCAAGGGGGCCTGGGAGCCCCCCCCCCCCGGGCCATATCAACTCCCAAAATACCCCGGCCTAGATAGGGTTACAGGTAAGGGCATTCAATGTGTTGTTCGAACACTCTTTAAAGTTTGGTTAATCAAAACCAAGTCTTACTAATGCACTCTCGCATTGTGAATACTTCTACTAATATTCAATTTTTTGAGTAATCGTATGACCACTGATATTTTGATGAACAAAGAGTCGCATCAAAGAGATGTACCCTCATTTTGCTTTTAATTAATCAAATATAACTTCTCAACTCACCATAACACTTAAAACTTGACATCCCACAGAAAATGTTACCGAACTGAATAATTTTTACTTGTTACTCACATTACATGATGGGTACTCACGTTACAAAGTTACTCACTTTACAGTTTTTCTTCATCATTTTTATAAAAAAATAGTATTTTTTAATAATCTTTATAGTCATCACTGTGTCAAAGATTGTTTGAAGGAAGAGAATTTAAAATCCCACCAATTAACTGTGAAGAATTTTTCTCTCAGAAAACAAAGTCATTTTTTCGGTTACTCACGTTACATCACCTGAGCAGGTTGCAATATTCATTTTTTTAATGAGTACTACAAATTTATTTGAAAAGCGGTTGTGTATTTTAAGTAATTTGACTCTTCTAAACTTCAGAAATATATAAAGTGGTATGTTGTTGCAATAACAAATGGTAATAAGGCATGTTTCACTTTTCACTTTTTTTCTTGTATTTTGGTACACAATGAAAGACACAACTTCTGACCATTTTTTTCCAAAGTATACATATGAAAATAAACTTTTTATTTCTTGTTCCTGAAACTATCATGTATGAAGGACTTTAAAAATTAAAAAAAATCAAGAAAATATTGAATTTGAATTTTTAAGCTCATGTCCACCAACCTGTGGAATTGCCCTTCTCCATATTTTGTGTTACGTAATAAAAAAAACAGGGAGGGAAGGAAAGACCAGCAGAGCTACCAAGTTTCACGCATTATGCGTGAGACTCATGCATTTTGGACTCTTGTTCAACCCTCAAATCTCTGTCTAATGCAACTATCACAGCCTATCCCCATATACATTGTACACAATGTCTGTGATCTCACTCAGATTCACAGAAAATCTCATGCATAGCTGGTCTTTGAACTTGGCATCTCTGGACCGGGGGGGGGGGGGGGGGGAGAAAAAAAAGTAAGAGCGAGTACTGATATCAAGCCTCACCCGTTCTGACTTTCTCAGCAAGGCACCTGAGCTTAGTCTTATTCAGCGCCTCTATCAGCAACCCACGTTCCTGTGATGGATGCTGGTTATTATGCCATGTGTACAACATCTGACTGGCGGCCTGTTCTATGTTCCTCATGTACTGCATCTCCCAGTTGGATAGTCGAGCTTCTGTGATGCCAAGGTAGAGACCGAGTTTTCTCCAATCGTAAGGACCGAGCTGCTCGCTGATGTAGCTCAGCTCCAAGGCATCCAAAGGAGTTTTAGGGTCAAGTGATGTCATCCTGAAAAAAAACATTCATAGATAAAAAGTCTTGTGGATTATTGGTGTATTGTAAAATTGCCAAGGCTTGGTTTCTAATCTCGCCCCCCCCCCAAAAAAAAAGTAAGGAGTAAGAACCGAGCTGCTTAAACCTTGGTCACATTTGTTCTACGGCTGCCGTACAGCGAGATGAAAACAGTTATTTCAACATTTGTTTGTACCAGCTCCATATACATATAAGTGGTTTTAGTAAAAATGAATAAAACGGCTGTTTTCGACTCGCCGTACGGCCGTTGTAGATCAAATGTGACCGTGGTATTACTGATGTAATTGAGGTCCGAAGTATCTGGAGGAGTTTCAGGATCCAATGACATGATACTAGAACAAAATATAAAAAGACTCTTCAGTCATCAGGGTTTTTTTTGTGGAGGAAGGATATGATAATAGACCGAGCCTCCTCCAATCACAAGTACATGTAAGGATCCAGCTGCTCTCTGATATAGCTGATCTCCAAGGCATCTCGAGGTGTTGGGTCAAGTGACGTCATTCTAAAATACAAATAGTGGAGATCTGTGCTATGACTCAGTTGATTAGTCCGGGGTTCACAACCACTGTAACACTCATGTCCTTTGGCAAGACTTTGTCTACATTTACCTCTCTCTCCACCCACAGGCCTATTGCATAAAGAGTTGCCATTCGGAAGAACAATTTATAAATAAAAATTATCATTTCACAAGTAATATTTATTATGTGATTATGAAAAATTAGTATAATAGTGCTAATTATTTATCAAGTGAAATAACCATTTTTATCTATAAATTGTTCTTCCAAACGGCATAGCTAACCGTCCTACATGTATGTTAGCGGTTCAAGGGACGACCCTATTGTATTTGCGTTGTGTACCGGTACATTTGGATCGAGGGATCTACATGACATCAGTCTGGTAAGAAACCTCTATTTTTAATATTTTAATTTACTATTTTTTAAACCTTCCTCGGCATCAGGCGGAAGGTGTAGAGATTAATAAATTCACGACCATTTACGTGATTTTTAATAAAAAAGATGGTTTTCCTAGGGAAATCCATCTGTGTTTACATGTGTCGTTTATACATACATGGGATGGGATTCAAGATTCCAATGATGAAGAAGCATATGCCAAAGGATTTAAAAAACACATCATCATAGAGTCCTCAAGACTCCCTTCGCTTCAGTAGGTTTATTCCAAAATTGGACAATTTCACAGAAATTCACACCCGCTTCTGGGAGAAAACAAGATCTACCCATAGTCATCATGAACAATAAAAAAATTAAAATCCATACACTTTATTATACAACAATTATATATGGGGCAGCTGCAAAAATCTAACGTTTTATATGTCAAAATATGATGTCACAAATCCAAAAGTTTACCATGTTTACATGTTTATACATGTAGATTGGATCTGGAATTTGATCTAATTAAGTGAGACTTGACTCAGTCATCTTATCATTCAAATTAATAACAATTTATACACTTTTATACAGTTATTGTTCAGCAATATAATTCTTTATGGTATTTTTACATTTCTTAACTTCCCCTTCAATTCATGATTATACGAAGTCAAAGAAAATAATTTTGGGGGAGAACATCTAACTTATAGTTACTATATTGATGATTAAATTAATTCAAATTTAAATCATGGACATAGTCATACGTCATAGACATACATACCTCGTAGTGTGTGAGTGGGTAGTCATAGTAATCTAACTTGTTAATCATAATTTCAACAACAAAAATGTTTAATGAGCGGGATAGCTACACATGACACCTGGGCTCCGTAACACAAAGATTAGCGATCAATCGCTAAATGAACTGACCAAGCATTATCAATGTTACACGCGCATTAATTAAAATATTGACCAGGGACCAATCAGAGCGGTTTTTTCATAGGCAGTGTATACAGCCACACGCGTGTGTCTTTACCATCCAGCCACACGCGTGTGGTTATATCCAGAACACCTATCTGTGGATACCGCCACACGCCGCCAGTAATAACAGTAAAACACGTACCGGTATGTAGGTCTGACCGTCTATATCACGATCAAAATAACCTCATTTCTTCATTAAATTCTTACATTCTAAACCCCTTTGATATCCTTAGATCGTTTCAATTTCATTCTCACCGTCTTCTCTCCTTGCTTTTCTTGTCTTGTTACAAACGGTCGTCTGTTTAACAGCAAATTCTCTTTTTCTACTTGTGTCGATTCTGGCTTCCTTCGCGGTGGCAGACCCATACAGCGTTAGCGCAGCGCAGTAGTAGACATACACAGTTTGGGTTTCGTACGTACGCACGTACGCGCACATAGCCTAGAGTCAGTAGAGAATCGACACAAGTAGAAAAAGTGTGGAAATTTGCTATTTAACTTGCGGCCTTTTCTAACAAGACAAGTCAAGAAAAGCAAGGAAAGAAGACGGTGAGAATGAAATTGAAATGATTTAAAGAAATCAGAGTGGTTTAGAATGTAAGAATTTAATGACGAAATGAGGTTATTTGATCGTGATAGACGGTCAGACCTACATACCGGTACGTGTTTTACTGTTATTACTGGCGGCGTGTGGCGGTATCCACAGATAGGTGTTCTGGATATAACCACACGCGTGTGGCTGGATGGTAAAGACACACGCGTGTGGCTGTATACACTGCCTTTTTGCCTTTTTCATATTTGCAATTCATCGCAAAGTAAAGTTTGTGTTACGGAGCCCAGGTGTTTGTATATCAAACCATCCAGATCCGATCCCCATCTGCAGAATCTTCAATCCTGAAGGAGGCAGATGTAACCTGAAGAAGAAGATTAGAAGATCCAGTCGTGTCAGATCCACTAAGTCTAACAGTAAAAACAGTTAATGCCTAGGCCCTATGGCATGCCCCCTTCACCGCATTCCGTGCAGTCCCACACACTAAATAACATGTTGACTTGAACAACCAGCATGCACCAGGAATCACATTCACAATCAAAGCTGTGCAAGTCACAGCTTCGCAAAACGTCATATAAGACAAGGACAAACGAAGGTGGTATCAACTTACCTGAAGTTTCACTAAAATCCATCGGGTAGACGCAAATTAAGTCAGAATTCAAGGGGAATTCAGTGGACTAAGTGAGATAAATATCGCTTCCGAATGCTGCCACTTCCTCACTGATGACACATCATTGATCGATCGATCAAAAAGTAAAAAGGCTTAACTTAGAAGAACAGTCGTTTTCTCTATTGAAAAAAATGTAATTTACATTTTCTGTAAATTTGTGGGAGACTCTACTCATCAATAATATTGAAATCCAATTTTTATGAATGTTTACTTTAAAAAATCATATTCATAATTTTTGCTTGACAAAAAATTGTTTGAATTTGTAATTTTGACTAGTTTAAGACTAAGTAAATAAGGGGAACCCCCATATTCATGATGAGGTATTGGGGGGGTACTGGAATTAGGTTCGAGGTTCGAGCCCTAGCCTGTGGAGCATTTCATGAAACGAGTTGTCGGATATTTTGTCTTAGAAGTCCTGTTTTATCCGACAGTTGCCATAATAACAATCCTTCTCAGCCAATCAAAAACCAAGAAACTTGTCAGATCTGACAACTTGTCGGACAAAAATATTGATGAAACGCTCCCCTGGTCACGTCTTTCGGATACGGAAAAAAATTGACCGTTTGATCGTCGAATTCTAATTTATTTGTTGTTTGTATTATCATTATTGTTATCATCATATGCTCACCTATCCACTCCAAAGAATGATCAAGGTGCCTGACAATTAATTCAACAGTAAATTAGAAAAAAGAATGAAATCACACATCAAAAAATGAGATGGTTATACGTTAAAGATTGATCCAGACATAACTTGATGACACACACAACCTGCGGGGTATCATGAGGTGCAATGAAGAGGCACCTCTTTTCTTATATCCCCCCCAATAAACTTTTTTTTTAAATATAGATAAATAAATAAATAAACAATAATGATAAAATGAAATGAAATAAAATATGGTAATAATAGATAATAGTGATAATAATGATAATAATAATGATAACAATAAAAATGATAATAATTATTGACGATGATATTAATGATGATATTGGAAATTCAAATACAAAATGGTCAAGATTCTTGCTCGCTCACTCTCTCGGGTGTATGAGCCAGGTGCGTAGCCAGGGGGGCGGTGGGGGCGGTCGCCCCCCCCCCCCAAAAAAAAAAAACGTCCCCAAAAAGAAAAAAAAAGGAAAAAAGAGAGGAGAAAAGGAAAAGGGAAGGGAGGAAAGGGAAGAAAGGTAGCTTTGTGTTTTTTTTCTTTTTATTCTTTATTTTTTTCTCAAAAGAGAAACTCCTTCACTCTTCTTGCTCTAAAATCACATATGAATTTTGCTTCCGCGCTGCGCGCGGTTAAATGACAATATTGAAGTTCTCCATTGTTCCCCTACCTTTTCTCTAACCCTGTTTTTCCACGTCAGCTATGTGCTTCTTGCCAGTTAAAGTTAAAATTGTATACATTAGGGCATGAATTTGAGTAAGGTTAGGCCGAAGTAAATATATGAAGTTATCTTTTTTTTTTCAATTGATCGCGCAACTTCTGGTCTGGTCGGCTCCGAGCGGGTAAAATCTTTATATCAGTTTCTGCCGTCACCTCCATAAAGTCAGCTCAGTCCTCCCGCTTTTCAGCTCATTACTATAAACAACCATAATTTGGGGGCAAATTAACAGGTTCCTAATTCAAAAAGAGGAAGGTATGGAATTCGTGTCGTATAAAAAAAAGTACAATATTTTTTTATCAAATTGTATTAAACTTCATGTCATTTCCCTGTATACATTCATCTCCTGTCCTGTTTTGCGCCCTCAGTTTGAAATTTTGAATGACACTTAAGTTTCTTTATATTCAAAATGAAGCGCTTCAGGATAAGTAAAAAAAAATAATCATCCTTTATTATATAGATAGATAATTTCAATAAATCACAGAAGTTTCAACTTCATGCGCACTATTTTCCTTGTAATGAAGTTCAATAATCTTAGAAAATCAATTGAATTAGAGACGATTGGGTATTAGAGATATCTACATTTGATGAAACGTCCGCCCTTTGAAAATTCAGAGTTTCATTGCTCTGCGCGGGGAGGAATATCTTCCTTTACCAATCTCCTCCTCTGTTTTGCGAGTTAAAAATATGCACTGATGCTAAATTGTTTGTAATCAAATCTGATCTTTCCAAAGAAAGTTTCAATATATATTTGAGAATACCCTTTTCTCGGGACCCTTTTTATGGCAAGAAAAATTGATAAAACACTTAAGCTTCCGCGCTTCGCGCGGAGTTATTATCATTTTAATACATGTATTTTGTGCGTTCACAATTACTTTTGAAAACAAGGTTCAAAATCGCAATATAGTCAACCGAATTGGAGGTACTAGAGACAAGAGAAACGGCTCCTTTTCATTTTAATTTAAAACTGGACAGGTCCTTCTGAAAGGAAATATGGACAGTGTCCATATTTCCTTTGGACCAGTCTAACGAGTGTTCATTGGACACTGAATACCTTTGTAGGAACAATTTTTTCTTGGGTAAAAGGGTGGCCTCCATCACTTTCAAGCTCCAAGCTTAAGCACCAGTCTGCAGAATAAGTCGTTTAAAGAAAGAACAAATCATTCCGAAATAGATCTACAATAAACATATAGCATGATTAGGAAGAGAGGGAAAGGAAATAAAATATGACAAAAGCAGGAAATAAAATAAGAATGGACTTGGCAAAAAGTGAAATTAGAAAACAAAGAAAAGGAAAAGAACCCCCCCCCCCAAGAAAAAGTGCTTAATAACACGCTGCCGAGGATTGAAAGAGCGGGGGGAGGGGGGAATGGACTGCATATACAACATTTTTATGCAAAAAAGCTAACGGGGGCCACTCTGCCCCAGTCCCCAGATATCAAGCATTGAGGGGCTCTTCAACCCCCCCCCTTTAGGGACCATTCCTACATTAAGGCACTGGGCAGGCGTACAGGCGGGGGGGGGGTGGTCTGATCGTTTCACACAAAAGGGGAAATAAAAGTAATTATTGGGTGCAATGTAATGAAATAAATGGAAACAATGAAATACAGTGTATTTTGTTTTGCTGAATATAATTGAAAAATCTTTCACATAATTAGAATTAGATTTTATTAGGCATATGTTTTTTTCAGGCTCGCTTTGCTCGCTGGCGACTTTTTACACAATTCCCCACATTACTATGTTGTGCCCCCTCAAAATGAGCATATTATTCGGCTCCATTATACCCGCGAGCATCATTTTGTATAGCGCCATCATCTTTATAATCGTTCGCCATATGCCAACGCAACAAAGCATTGATCCCTGAGCGCGAGCTAGCACTGCATCTGGCACATGAAAGTTGACTTCCAAAGCCAAGTAATCAGCCTTCAGGTGCGTTCTTTATTTATCATTTAAAATGACACCCGGTAATCTAATTATGAATGAATCGTTACAATAGAATTGAATAATGGTACTCTTTTGTTTCTATTGTCATGATGATGTTTTCTTTATTTTTTAGGTACGACTCGATTCGACTCCACCGTATGGACTATGGCGTGACGAGGTTCCCGAAGTTCCTGCAGAGCAGCGGTGCGGTGCACATTGCATTGGCTGCGCCGTAAAAGTTAATTGGGCCTACAGTCTGAACAGAGATGCTGGCGCTGGATCTGTGTTGGTTTTTAGAGAAGGCTTTACCTTATGACTGTGTATCGTCCAGTCCTGCCAGTTGTCAATAAATGCTGAATTGTCACCGGTAAGCCTGAACTAAACTTCAGTTCAATTTAATATCATAAAAATAACTGATGCATGAAAGCCATGATTGAAAAGATGATGACATGACAATTTTAAATTATAATAGGCCCGCCTAGCCATAGGCCTACATAATATATTTTTTTTGGAGGGGGGGGGGGGGCATTTCAACCTGTAAGTATAAAAAATGATAGAGGCCTGTACTATACTTGTTCTTGGAGAGGAGGGGGTGGGTTGTTTGGTTGGTTTGGTTGGGTTCATCCCCCCTGTCAAACTCAAAGGCAAGAAAAGGGGAAGTAAAATTAGACTGCTGGCAGCCGTCTGTTTCGAGGAGTTTTTAAAAAACATTTTTAATTTTTTTAAATTTTTCCTTGTACACAGACGGCTCGCTATCGTGCTGCCACCATTTGGGGGTTAACAAGGCAAAATCCCCCCGACGGGGCTTGTCAATTTTTGTATTTCATAAAAATATATAAAAAGAACTACCGGTACCAAAATACAGATTATTATACCGTTTTGGCCTCAAATGCACCAAAACGCGGAAAAATAAACTTAAAAGTGGTAAGAACAGTGACTTACCTTGGCTGTCACGCAACTGCACTTCCCTGTTTTATCCAAACTTAAAGGACAAGTCCACCACAACAAAAATTGATTTGAAAAAAGGAGAAAAATCCAACAAGCAAAAAACTGAAAATTTCATCAAAATCGTATGTACAATAATTTCAAAGTTTCGCTTAATTTCACAATATAGTTTTATGCACATACTGGTCGGTGTGCAAATTGGCAGACTGATGACATCACCCACTCACTATTTCTTTTGTATATTATCATATGAAATATGAAATATTCTAATTTTCTCCTCCTTGTCAAGTGAAACAAAGTTTTATTTCTCCCTGAACATGTGCAATTATCATTATTTTAACAGTTTATGGTTAAGTTAAGTTGGTCCTTCTTGTCAAATCCGTGAAAATTGAAATATTGTATTATTCAAGCAATAAGAAATATCGACTCTCTCATTTGCATATCGCTGAGTTGCGCATTGAACTATTTTGTGAAAAATAAGCGAAAATTTTGATGAAATTTCCAGCGTTATGTTCATTTGATTTTTCTCTATTGATTCAAATCAACAATTTTCTGGGGTGGACTTGACCTTTAATACATAAGCGTATGGCCATTGAGTTCCCTGTACAGATCAAGCTAGAACTTCGGTCTCTGTATTTGGTGAGTGGAGCCAACGGAGTTCAGTGTAACAACAAACATAACCGAGACCAAAGCTTTTGGTCTAAAGTAAAATGAGCTTTGTCTTTGAGGAGAAAATCAAGAGCAGAGAGAAGAGAAATGAGACAAGTATAGAGGAAAGAAAAAAGAGAAGAGAGTGGGAGCAAAGAGAAAAGAAATAATTAAGGGGTCCGTTTCATAAAGCTGTTTTTAAGTTAAGAGTGACTTTAAGAATGATTGGTGATCCTTTCGTGTGGTAAATGATATATTCATTGGCGATGGTTAAGAAAGGATCACCAGTCGTTCTTAAAGTCACTCTTAACTTACGAACAGCTTTATGAAACAGCCCCCTGGCCTGTTCAACACCAATTTTTCATAAAGCCTGTATGTAGGCCTAATTGATTTATTTTGTAAAGTTATCGACAGGAAAACTATGGAAGGAGTATTTTGTTAGGTACATATTTAGTCCGTCCGTTACGAGTTGGGCCAGTTTTGTGTGACATGTGTTCGCGACATGAAAATTGCATAATTTTTCATTTGAACCTTTGTACCTTTGACATTCATACCCATTGTACATATAAAAGTATAGATTTTTGATAGGAAATTGAAAATGGCACAGGGTGTATGCATTAGAAGTTATGGAACAAAATATCTTGGCAAAAAATACCAAACTTTGAGCCAAAGAAAAAGAAGTATTGGTGTGCCCAACAACTTTAAAATTGCCATTTTTGAATTCCTCAACCGGTGCTTTTCGTATATAGCATTATAGGCCCAAATTCACAAAGGTGGTTTTGAAAACCCACGGTTGAGTCCATGGTTTATGCAGATTTCCTGCATAAATTACGCTTAATATACCGCATATCGGGTATGTGTATAAAACATGTCCAATGCTGATGCGCGCTTTTGTCATAGTGCGCCTAATTGACGCCTTTACCATGGTTAGATACGCTACTTTATTCATGAGTCCACTGTTTGAAGAGTGGAACTCATGAATAAAAACAGCTAATGGACATGATGTACAACCTGATGTATAGACTTTCATATTTTACATCCTATTTTGATGAAATTCTCAGTGTTGTGCTTTTGTTCTTTTTATTCTAATCAACTTTTTGTTGGGGTGGACTTGTCCTTGAAAGAAGATGTTTTTCGCAAATATCTGTAAACCAAAAGTAGAGGAATAAAAGCAATATAATAGTAATAAAATATAGCCAATTTTTATAAAGCGATTTCCCAGAATGGCTCAAAGCGTGTTACAGCATATCATTACCTATTAGCTGACAATCACAATGTAATTCTAAACCTCAGGAGCTCATTTCTATGACACTGTGTACAGGCCTTGTTATACAGTGTATATCATGGTGGTCTATGCATATGCAGTGTAGTATATACAGTATAGCCCCGTATAGCCCCTATTGATAAATGAATTCCCTTTTATTTGATAAGACCCAGTTAAGAGTAATATAAGCAATATAGTATGAAGCTGCTTACTACTGTTCAACTGGTATTATCTAATATCCAAGAACCACAAGACAATGACACCTACTTTGTGGCTGAAAAGGGGGTCTAAGAATTTATAAATTTTAATAAAATCACCTTATAACTCTACAAATAATGGTTTAAAAATAATAATTTTAGGAAAAACAAATTGCCTGCCCACCAAAACATACGAACACACCAAAACCAGAGAAAAAGACCACCAAATAAAGAAGTTGTGGTCAAAATTGCGATTTTGGGGGGTTTTGGCAACTATTTTGGATATTCGCCCTACACACTTTTTCTCTGACCCGAGACTAAAAATATTGTCATTTCATGTTGAGATACATAACAAGGAATAAAAACTGTTGCCATTAAAATAAGAAATAAAAGTATTTTTGACCCATGTATAGCTCACTCCTAATATGATCTTAGAATTGTATCATTTTGTAAAGATAGGTGTATTATTTCAAGCATCGTGATTAGCCAATACCCGTCTTATGACATTCATCTTTTGGTGCACTGCACGGCAGTGCAAAAGGTTCGCAACGAAAATTGATATTGCACGTTCGAGCAAACCAGTGCGGGAGAAGTCCAACAAAACTGTACTGTAACTTTTTTAAAATTTGTTTCTGTGTTGCTATTTTATAAAACAAATAATGCACTTGCTCGGTCATGCGTTAAAGAGAAAACTCGGTTTCTTCAGATGATGCACACTGGGCACTCGCCGCAAGCTGCTCGTGCACAGTGCGGCACCTATCTAAAGAAACCTCGCGTGCTCTGCGTTTCCACTAACGCACTCAGCTGCATGCATTATCTGTATAAAAATAAGCATTTTACATGTAAAACACTCAAAATCATACAAGAAAATAAAAATCTTAACCCTATCTAGGCCGGGGTATTTTGGGAGTTCATATGGCTGGGGGGGGGGCTCCCAGGCCCCCCTTAAGATCTCGGCCGTCGAACGCGCAATCGCGCCGAAAATTGGCACGCTGGTTGCCTGGGACATAATCTACAAGAATGTATAGTACTTTATTTCATGCAAATCGCTATCAAGCTAATTTATGCATAATTAGTATGCAAAATCATACTTTTTCCTCTAACTCCCTAAATAAAGCTCCAAATGTACTCATTTTTGGTATAGAAACTCTTTGTGGTGTTCTTAGCAAGTGTACATGAAAATATTGCAATATCAAATAATTTTCTTATGTATTATATTGTTTTTTGCAATTTCTTATGTATTTCCTTGTTTTTTTACCTTCTGTTTTTCATTGTTTTTTCAATGAAATTTGTTGGGGACTTTTCTGTGATCATAAAAAGCATAAAATAAATACATTTAGACCAGCAAAACTAAAAATAATCATGCATAAATGAATTTGGTTGAAAACACCATTTGCATTGACTTTGTACACGAAATCATGTTTTTGAGCAATTTTCGGTCTGACATGCACTTACATGTTGCGTAATTTCGGAACCACGTACCCGGGTGACGCAAAAGTGGTCTCAAAAGTTGCGCAAGACTTGAAAGTAAAAAGTCAGGGAGCGATACAGTCAAAACTTTTTGCGCAGCAAAAATATCGTGCGAATTGTTGAGGGGGGTCTCGGAGGCCCCCCCCCTGGCCTACATGTAGATAGGGTTAAACCAACTATCAACACATGAATTCGTAATAAATAAATTAAAAACATAAGAAATGCATTATCTAGCATCAAACTACATGTAGTATTTATGTGACCCATCTGAATTTAGCCGTGATCAAAATGATTGTATTAGATTCTGGTGTATGTAATCAAACAACTTAACATTAATAGAGAGAGTAATTTTGTATATCATTTTATAATCAAGTAAACATTTCATTATGGTTTAAAGGTGTGATCTCCATGCCGTTCAAAGTAAATACAGTAGTCTAGGTTGGATGAAAGTCACAAGGCAATTGTCCACAGTCCTCATCAAAAGACGTCATGATCCTTTTTTCAAGAACGTAAAAGTTATCTTTCCCGCAAAGATCTATTCCATAAATTTTTGGTACAATAGCATCTTCAGTGCTTTATTTGTTGAGCAAGCTGCGACCCACCTCTTGAATTTCTTTGGTAGTTCAAATAGGTCTACTGTACAGTGTAATTCCATCAAGAATTGTCAAGTGGATAAGTCTTCGGACGTTAAAACAGAGGGTCGTGGGTTCGAATCCCAGCCATGGCATATTTTCCTTCAGCAAGAAACTGATCCACAATGTGCTGCACTCAACCCAGGGCTCCGTAACACAAAAATTAGCGATCAATCGCTAAATGAACTGACCAATCAATATCAATGTTACACACGCATTAGGTTTGAAATACTGACCAGGGACCAATCAGTGCGGTTCTTTCATATTTGCGATTCATCGCAAACCCTGTGTTACGAGCCCAGGTGAGGTAAATAGGTACCGGTAGGAAGTAAAATCCTTAAAAAGCTGTGTGCGCTACGAACGCCTAGCTTAGCCGGGTAATATAGGAGCGCCTTGAGCACCTAACAAGGTGGATACATGTATGTGCGCAATATAAATACCCTATAGTATTATTATTATTATTACCAAATAGGTCCATGGTCAAACCCTGGTGGGGTCACTCAATATTACTTGGGGACCGCATGACCGTTAACAAAATCGCGGGAAAAGGGGTCAATTTCACGGAACGTCCGCGGACAGAACACTCCTCGAAGTAGTGAAAATAGGGTTGCTCACCGTCCTCGATCTGATGGAAATAGGGGTCAGGAAAAAGGGAGAACGATCACGGGAAGTAAAATCTGTAGCCAAGTCACCAGCCGCAGAGGGCGCGCGCATGATGCTCTGTATCTTAATATGGACAACTCTACATTTATTTTAACAAAGAATTCTACTTTTCTTATTTTTCAAGAAAAATAAAGTTCTTTTGGATTATTGTATCAGTATGACATGGCTCTTGGTCATCTTTGAGGCCTGAGCACTCTAACGCATGTGTTGCAATTTCCTCTAATGAGGAAAGGGTATAAATGCCCTGTCCTTGAAATACGGTAAATAGGGGTAAGTTTGCGAAATGGGAAAAAGTTTCCTTACAATCTTTTAATTAGGGGTGTTTCAAGGTACCATTTTACCGCAATTTTGTCCTTGTTTTGCGTGAAAATAGGGGGGTAAATTTCAGAAAATGTCCTTGAAATTGACTGCAATAGGGGGTTTCTTGCATTTGTGGTAACGGTCATACGTGTCCCCCTCTGCCGGCGAGTGACGCCACCGGGGGTCAAACCAACATATTTTTGGTGATTCCAATGCTAAACAGAGAAGGATGTCAAAGGAATCTGTTGGGGACTACCATATCATGAGCATTCATTGCTGAATGAAGTCTCTAAATTGATTAATTAATAGCAGCCCTATAATTTCAAGCAAAATTGTTTCATCAAACTTGATTTTCAGTGTACAAAAAAAGTATGCAATTTTTTTCAATTTCATGAAGACATAAAATCTGATTGTCCTTTCGTCAAACTTGCTGTAACTCTCAACCATCGCCTTGATGCTGAAATCACAATTTTTACTGTTTATATTGTTTGTTAATTGATTATACTGTTTAAACAACCCTTTCTGATTACTAACATCAGACCTTCATTTTTGAGGAGCGCGATCGCGCCGGCGCTCCTACCGCGCTCCTTAAAAAAATGGGGAGAGCAAAAAATCGCGCTCCTCAAAAAAAAAAAAAAAAAATTGAAAAAATTTCACATTTCACATCTTTAAATCCATGAAATAGCCTTCTTTTTTCCATAATTCCTTGAAATTACTTTGATTTAGTTGAAATCTATCAGAAAAATGAAGAATATTCATCTCTTTCCTGACTCTGATTTTAATTTAATCTCTGTAAATATTGCAGTCCCATGTAGTCCCATATGTAGATTTTCATGGCAACACCATGGAAGTCTACATGTGGGACTACAATATTTACCGAGGTAAGTTCAAATCAGAGTCGGGAAAGTGGTGAATATTCTTCATTTTTCTGATAGTTTTCAACTATAAAAATCAAAGTAATTTCAAGGAATTATGGGAAAAAGAAGGCCATTTCATGGATTTAAAGATGTAAAATGTGAAATTTTTGCAATTTTTTTTTTTTTAGCAGGAGCGCGTACGAGATCTTGTAAACATATTGACGTGACCCAGGCCTAGTTTCACCACAGATTAATTAATAGCACATCTATTGCATACAATGTTAAGAAAAATCTACAATTTATCATACATGTATTGTAATGAATTGATTTGAGCTCCTCACAGAGAGCGATTCTGAGGAGCTCAATTGAGCTCCTCAAAAAAATCAGGAGAGCGATTTATTGAGCTCCAAGAAATTATAAACGTGAAGGCCTGTAACATCTTCCTGTAAGCAACCATATCAAGAGTGTTTACACATTGCTTATTAGGAAATGACACTTTGCTTGCATACAGCCAGGTATATTGCCAGGTATATTGCTATTAAATAAGATGGATTATTAAAATAATTAATTATAAAGCTTAATTACACTTTGAAATTATTAATGAGTTACAATTAATCTATTACATGTAAACTACTATCATCATTAATCAATAAAAGTTAGCATGGACTGGTGAGTGTTGTCTGTGTATGCTTCAAGGATAATTTGCTCCTCCTTATCATCCTCCACCCTGCATATATTGTTCATTAATCAATAATTAAAAGGGGAAACAACATTACTTTCAATTTTTTTGGGTATGACTGCATTGCTCTCATCATTAGCTTTGTTTTGACGAATGTCATACATGTATCTAACATATTGTCCCATACGTAACGCTTCTTGAATTAACTTTTTACTAAAAAGTAAAATATTGAAACTTTTTGTTGTATATTACTTTCATACTCAATGAATTAGAACGTCCTAGAGATACAACAATACAAAGTGATATTTTACCAGTTGAGCAGTGTTAGGATATTTTGTTGTATGAATAATGTTAATCAGTTCCAATTCTTTATTTTCATTTCTCTTTTTTTTCCCCTTCAATTTCCAGGATGAAGCAGCAATTGAAACGGGATGGATCGGTTTATAAAGCAGGAACCAGTGTATCAAGAAGAAGGATATAACGGAGGGAGTGGATCTCATTCCTTGTTTCCCACCATTGTCAAGACAGAAGATGGAACTCCTACTTCAGAAGCCAGCCGAGATGGACCAGGACTGCCCGCTGTTCCTGAGTCGTCTAGGTCTTTGGAAGATGAAGAACCTGAAGAGGGTTTGTCTGACGAGGGTATCGGTCGGTCACCTGCCGCTTCTGAATCTGTCGTTCAGTCAACCTCAGAGGAAGAGGCAGGGATGTCTTCGACAAATGCCACGGATCCGAGGAAGAATCTATTACTGAATAGTCTGGAGAAGCCCTTGTTTGAGTGCGACGTCTGTGGCATGGTCTTCACGCAAGAGCACCACCGCTCCCGCCATATGAGGAAACACATGTTTGTCTGTCGGTTTTGCTCTCGGGAATTCCCCTCAGACCTTGCGTTGCTGAAGCATGAAGAAATACATGAAGAGGGGAAGGAATATGTCTGTGAAGAATGCAACATTGTCTTTGGTAGTCGTGATTCGCTTGAGACCCACTATGCCGAACACGTGTACGCGTGCACCCATTGCCGAAAGACCTTCACCAATGAGTTGGCGCTGTCAAACCATGAGCAAGGCCATGGAGGTTCGAACATAAGCTGTGAAGAGTGCGGGAAGATATTCACCCGATTGAGCAACCTGAAAGTTCATCAAAATAAGCATTGCATTGGAAAAAAAACAGTAGACATCCAGAGTAAAGCATTGCTTGATAGTAGCAATGACAAGAAAACTTTGAACTCTTCCTTGGGAAAATCTAAACCTAACCTTGCGGCTGGGAAATTCATTGGTTTTGAGCGGGACAGGGATATGTACTTCCATTGTTCAGAGTGTCCAAAGGCTTTCGGTAATGAAGCTGACTTTGTACAACATCAGCTCGTTCATCAAGTAGATGGTCGCTTACTCAGCCCTGATACTTCAACCAATGCATTTGAGTGTAAAGAGTGTGCGAAATCGTACCCTACCATAGAAGCATTGCAAAGTCATTACCTGAAACACAAATACCCCTGTGACCTTTGCGATAGGACCTTCACAAATATAAAAAAGTTCAAGGTTCACCGGAATAGCCATAACCTAATCTTCCGGTGCCTGCATTGTGAGCGAGAGTACAAGAAGCAGCACTACCTGAGGGCACACATCCTGAAAGAGCATAATGGTGGTTCGAAAGATAAAGCTCCGGAGACTGGAATAAGTTCAACCAAGGCTCTCCCCAGAGTCCCAAGTGACGAAAAGGAAGAACTCTGTGAGCAGTCAAAATCTCATAGATTGCTGCAACATGCTGAGAAACCAGGCTCGCAGCCAAGCATTAGAGATCGTCAATCTATTGACTTTAGAAAACATTGTGAAAGAGTCCCCAGTGACGACAAGGGAGAACTCTGTGAGCAGTCAAAATCTCATAGATTGCTGCAACATCCTGAAAAACCAGCCTTGCAGCCAAGCTCTAGAGATCCTCAAGATTCTACTGATTTTAGAAAACGTTGTGAAATGAGTAAGAGTGAACCATACAGGAAGGAAAACAAGCCTCATAAACCGCAAGACAGCACAGCAGAAAGGCCATTAATCTACACCTGTAGGATATTCCAGTGCAACGTTTGTTCAAAGACATTTGCTCGTGAGAGTGATCTTTGTCGACATACTAAACTAAAACATCAAGTGCTGATCAAGGAAACGGAGTTTGCACCAACTAAGAAGTCACGTTCGAAGCGAGTCCGTTGCCCAAGCTGTCCAAAAGTATATGAAAATAAGTCTTCCTTATATAGGCATATTAAGAAAGGTAAACACATGGTCGCCTCTTTAAAGGCCTTTGATGCAAAGAGTGATTCTGTAGCGGAAGTGCCTCCAAAGCCTTTCAGATGTACAAAATGTCCAAAGGCATACTCAAAGAACTATCGTTTGACAGAACATTTAAAACGCTGTCATCTGAGCGAGTGGAAGAGGCGACAATCAATTAAACGTTTGACTTTAAAAAAGAAGTCAAATGCCTTTGAGGAGGTGAAATTGAAGGAATTATCCTGTAGGATTTGTACGAAATCGTTCCCTAGAATGTTTGATCTGACACAGCACATGAACAGCAAGCATCCCTCTCACAAGGTCCTCAGTGGCAAGAAAATACCCAAACCAGGTCACCATGATCACTCGAGACTTGGTGATCATGCTAAGCTCATACAAGACAACTTGCCAGGTACTGAAACCAGCACAGATTTCCCATGCAAGTTCTGTTCTAAAGTGTTTGTTCTTCAGCGTAATCTTAGTCAACACATGGCACTGATCCATCCAAGGTTGTTCAAGTGTACCAAATGTCCAAAGGCCTATGTGAGGAGAAAGCATTTAAGTGAGCACATCAAAATTAAGCATCCAGTCGAGTGGAGCAGGAGACAGTCTCTGAAATTGCCACATTCCGATTTGAGGTTGAGCTGCAAGGTTTGTTCAAAGATATTTTCAAGTAAATATGCCCTTACTATCCATATGAAACTTGGAAAGCATGATAACAACAGTGTAATCCGATGCAGCATATGTTCACGTGTCTTTAAACAGAAGAGGTACCTTTTACGCCACATCAAGCAATATCACCCAGAGGCTAAACTGAACACTGTTAAATCAAACGGAGCCATGAGTTCTAATAGTTCAAATCAACAGCATCATACACTTCCTAAGGAGGTAAAAAGCAAGGATGATCAGTCCGCAAGGACTTCAAATTCTGTCTGGAGTTGTAAGATCTGTTCAAAGACATTCTCAGGGAAGTATACTCTGGACATTCACATGAAATTAGGAAAACACAAAAGTAGTGCAACTCAGAGCAGAGTAGGTTCAAAGAAGGGGGTGTGGCCAAATAGTCACAGGAGAGGACCTGAGGGTGTCAATTTAAATGAATTCAGTTGCCCAAGATGCCCAAATGCATATTCTTCAAAGGCCAACGTCAAAAGGCACTTTGAAAAGAAACATCCAGGCAGCGATTGGGATATTGTCACCTCCTCAGTACTTTGGTATAAGTGCAAGACATGTTCTCAATCCTTTTCAAACAGACTAGACCTCTGGAAACACAACCTTCAGGAGCATCCTGAGCCGCAGGTCTGCAGGATTTGTAAAACAGAATTTGATAGAAAGTCAGACCTCTCCAGACACATGCGTATCGGAAAGCATGTCAAACCTGACCAGCCAGGGAAAATGTTCAAGAACTCTCCAGGACCAGAAAGGGAAAAGAGTTACAAATGCAGAAGTTGTTCAGCAGTATACAATACATACTCTGGATTGTATAAGCACACCAGAGCAAAGCATCCAGATATCAGGACACCAATTCTTGACCCATCTTCTACAGGTTCAGTATACAGGTGCAAGGTATGTGTGAAGACATATTCCAGGAAGTGCGATGCGAATAGACACTTTATCCTCAAGCACAGATCGGGCGTCTTTAGGGATGATACCAAGCTGAATAATTTCTGCCAGAAATGCAACAAAGTCTTTGCGAAGCCTGGATACTTGGCTGAACACATGAGACAAAAGCACCAGAAAAACAATACACCATCTGAATACAAGTGTACAAAGTGTGATAAAGTATTTACTAAAAGATCTTACTTAATGAGGCATGTGAATAAACAGCACGCATTATCAGAAAAAGTTCCTCTCAACACAAACCTGTCAGTGTCTCAGTATCAACCCTACCATTGTACCCTGTGTCCTCGCGTGTGCACCAGAAAAAGTTGTTTGTTGCAGCACATGACTTTCAAACATCCAATGAATCAATGTAAAACGTGTCTGAAGTTCTTGCCATCCATACGTTCCTTGAGGGCACACGTTAAGAACAGACATCCAGAGGTACCCAGCCAAGAAACCAGTCAGTCCATGAAGAAGATGGATCAGAAATACCAGATTCAAAGAAAGAAGTCCAGTCAAGCTCAAGAGAAGCGACCCTTGGATGCTTCATCAGAGGTTTACCAATGTCCTCAATGCCCGAAGAAGTTCACTTCTGGATTTAGCTTGACGACACATATTAAGTTGGGAAAGCACATTAGGTCCAAGAATCAGAAGGAACATGAGGACTCAAATTCCCAAGAAGGGAGTCTCGAGACGCCCTTTTTTCTCTGTGAAAAGTGCCCTCGACTATTTCCTAGGAAGTGTGAACTAACTGTGCACTTGAAAATGTGCCATCGGGTGGAGGGCCAAGAACATACCTATTTCCAGTGTCCCAAGTGCCCAATTTCATTTGCGTCTATGTGGAAGTTACAAGAGCACATGACACGTGATCATCCGAGCCTGACTGGTATCACACTGGCCAATGTGGAAATGTCCACTGCTGGCAAATGTCCTCGATGTTCCAAGTCATTCCTTAAGCAGGAGGACTACTCAAAACATGTTAGTGAGTGTAAGCAACTGTGTCAGAGCAGGTCCGGTTCACCTGAGAATTCTTCAGATTCAAAATTGTTCAGGTGCAGCGAGTGCACAAGGTCCTTCAGGAAGAAAAGCTCTCTTGAAAAGCACATGGACTCTGAACATTTGCAAAGTGAGAGTCCAGATGCAACAGACCAAGAAGCCTCAGAGGCAGCGTCTGACGAAGCAGGTTCAGACTCTGATGCTGGTTCGACACATGGCAATGCAGAAGACACATCTGGGCAATCATCATCATCGGATGAAGGACGCCACTCGAGAATTGAATGGAAATGCTCCGAATGTGGCAAAGAGTTTTCAAGCAGGCCCGACCTAAGGAGACACGAGGATACCCATGTCTTTATGTGTTTTTGTTGCAACCGATTCTTTACAAACCGCAAGAGCTTGGACGAACATGACTGTCCGCAAAAGAAACGTGACTCTCCGCAGAAGAAACGTGACCCTGCAAAAATAGAGTGTGGTGTATCCCCACGAGGTGATTCACATCGCTCAAAACCAAAGAAGGTTTGTCACAATTGTGGGCTTTGCGATAAATCCTTTTCGAGTATCAAAGAACTTGAGGCACATCAAGAGACGCATACTCTTGATGATGAGGATCAGGGCACTCTACCCACTAGCAATACCAGTACAGAAAAACCAAAGGAGTCAGAGAGTGCTTCAGCGATACCAGAAATTTTCCTTACCTGTAGAGTCTGCTTTAAAGTGTTCACATCAATAGAAGCAGTTCATAATCATGAGCGCTCACATTTTTCATGAAAAAAAATCTTCAAATATCAAAGGTTGCAGGAAAACCGATGTTATTTATAATTTAATTATTTTTTTTTTTGCATACTATTTTCATATGTATGGATGCTTTCCCCCCAATATGCATTTTTAATTGATTGAATGCCCCTTTAAAACAGGAAAGTACAAATGCATTTTTGTTGCTTTTTAGACATAATACATTTCAATCTGCATAAATTGCATAATCTTCTTAATCTGAGCCTCTTTTTTAGACCAAAATTATGTTACATAATATCTATATTCACAACTTTGAACTCCAATTTCACATGACATTGGTGGTCGATATGCTCCCAATTTCAAAAGTTCCAACCCTGCACAAGAGTTTTTGTGAAAGGTATTTCATCATATTTTTTACTCTTCATACTATTCCCTATTTGTTTGTCTGTATGCCCCCCATGCCTATTTTGATGATTGAATTTCCCTTCAAAACAGAAGTTCAATTACAATTTTAGTTTCTTCCCAGACAAAATACATTTCAATCTGCATTGGTCGATCATAAGTCGCATAATTATCCTAAGTCAGAGCTTTCTTCAAGACAAAAAATCGGGGGGGGGGAAGTCAAATATATTGCTGTACACATGCGTGACCCCAAAACTGATTTAAAGGGCCGCATGTGCACTCGTTAAGGGTATAAAAAAAACACTGATTTTCAAAAAAAAAATGTGTAGTTTTGAAAGACTGGTCAAGTGGTCAATCGCATGGTCAAATGCATTTAGGGTATATTTTTTGTCCAAAGCTTATTTTTTTAAGACTAGCCAAATTTGTTTATGGTATGTTTTTTCCCCTGGGTCATGTTCTGGTGACAACTTATTTAGGGGCCAAAATGTGTAAATAAACCCACAAAAAAACTTGTTTAGGGGTTTATTTTGCACACAGATAAAAACGTGTTTTAATAGTGAGTGTTTGGAAATAATTTGGCCACACGAGCAAAAAATATGTGTTCTCTCCTGCTTTGAAGTAAAAAAAATTCATTTAAGCCAAAGTCAAACATTGGCATCTTCACCCGGAGCACCAAACATGTTTTGAAGGTTTAAAGGGGAAGTTCGCCCTGACAAAAAAATGCTGCTTAAGTATTGAAGAAAGGCCATCAAGGATTAAAAAAGTTTAGAATTTTTATTTTTTTGAATTGCGACTTCACATGCAAGCAGCTTTCCCACGTATCATGTGGTAACAAATGTTGTGAAATGTCATTTTCTCAGAAAATTGACAATGGTTTTTATTTGTATATTCAGTATATAGACAAATAATTTCACACTTGCTCTCAAAAGAAATAAAAATATGAGTCATCATAAAACATTCATATTTAGAAATTTACACATTTTATTCAACATAACATATGTGGCATCACAAATTCCAAATATCAAATTCTAATAACTTAATCTTTTTATGGATATGCCTCAAACCTTCACCAATATTTATATTTTTTCTGGTATTTTTACAAAAAACTTTTTGTTAGTGTGTTATTCCTGTGCAATGAATATGGAGTGATAGGGCACTATTTGTAGGAAAATGAAAATTTTGAAACAAGATCAAAAAAGATTAAAAAAAATCAGAGAAACAGATCAACGAAAGTTTGAGAAAAATTGAATGAATAATAAGAAAGGTATGAGCATTTGAAGTTTGGATCATTATTTTAATGTAGATCCTCCAGTTGGCAATGCGACAAATATGTGGGATGTCACACGTGAACAACTTTCCCATTACTTATGTATATATTTCACTTAAATTGCCTTTTTTCTATTTGTAGATCATGTATTCTTTATAGGAGGGCATGTAATACAGATTTTCAAAGAATACATTATAGATAAAGAGTTTCTATCGCCATATTAAGAAAGAGGCATTTTGGGGGTATTTTATAGTCCATCACAGGAAGAGTTGTTCATATGTGACATCACACATCCTTGTCTCATTGCCGATGGGAGGATCCCCATGGCATAAGTGATCGCAGTATTCAAATGCTCATAACATTCTCATTATTTGTCCGATTTTTCTCGGAATTTCTTTGATCTTGTTCTTTGATTATTCTCTTACAGACAAACTCAAAAAACTTCCAAAGATTTCATTCCCCATTCAAAGTAGAATGTATTCAGGCTTCCCAGCATTCTGATTCAGGAGGAAAAAAAAATCAGGGGTTTATTTGATAAAACTGTGTACGATCTCTTCGTTCAGTCATTCCCGTATTTAGAACTTTATTTTTCTGAATATTTCATGGACATCAGTGCCCCGTCTTACAAAGAGTTACCGTTGATCCAATCAATCGTAAGTATATGGAAATCCATCAGTGTCATAATTTTTTCTATAGGAGGTTGGCACAATGTCCTTTGTAAACAAAGAGAAGCACAGTGAATTTTCAAGAAAACAATGAATGCCTGAATATACATCATATTTTGAACAAACGTGCATAATACATGTTGACACTGCTGGCCGTCCATAGTTGCAATTCATCGGATAAATCGGAACTCTTTGTAAGACGGGGCCCAGATCTTAAAAATACATGATTTGAAAAATAAGTGTGCTCCCATGAAGAGGTTAATTTTATATTTTTGAACAGGGGCATTTCCCCCTCTTTGACCATTCTGTAATAAATCTTATATTAGATCCAGTGTTTGAGAGGGAATACACATATTATGCAATTCAATTTGGATATTTTGAAACACTGACCTGAATCGAAGCAATGAACTTCTTGTTCAATTATAGGTTATATTAGATAAGGGTTACCAATTCTAGTTTTGTGGATGATGCATTGGAATTCATGCTTGTTAATCCTACCAGTGGAAATGCGATGTTTCTCTGCTAATCTGGGCCCCGTCTTTTAAAGAGTTGCGATTGATCCGATCAATCACAACTATGGAAAGCCAGCAAAGTCAACATATAGAATGCATGTATATTTTTTTGTTTAAATCTAAATATGAATGTATATCCATAAATTCATCGATTTCTTGAGAATTTGGTGTGTTCATTGTTTACAAAGGACATTTTGTAAATATCCTGTAGAAACGATTATGACACTGATAGATTTCCATAGATACGTTTGATTGGATCAATCATAACTCTTTGTAAGACGGGAACGTCTATTGTTGCATCACCCCCCCCCCCCATACAAAAGATAATCCCCTGCTTGTCCACCCTAGATCATTTTTGACAATTTTCTGTAAAATAATGATGCTTGTTCATATTAATCACATTTGATACATTTATAACAAAAACATTTTGCGCCATTTTCATTTGATGATGATCACTGTTCCCTACATTGTCTGTATTGACAGTGTATACTATTCATCTTATATAACCTATATTCTCATGACACACGCTAAAAGAGAGTTCATAGTTTATTGTGAGTTTGTGACCTTGAAGAATTTGATGATTTTTCATTAAGAACTAATTGTTGCCTTTTTTCAAATTTAATTACATTTAACTCCTTGTAAATACAACTCTTATTCCATATACATATATTTAAATAGTTTATTATGTGCAAAATCGGTTGATTTTTATTGTGCCTTAGGTGGGTAATGCTTATGTTTTGCTTTCTACAAAGCAAAGGCGATAATGATGATAATTGTTTCCTGATATTTTTTATGAATCTTTTCTTATTGTACTTATGATACTCATCTAATGACGTTACATTAAGCATTTATAGCCATTTGTTAGTTGCATTATTATGATTTTTTAATTTGATTGAACAATGTATTACCGAGGTTGAATATAATTGTATTACGAATGTAAATAATTGCAATATTTGCATAGCACTAGGAATTCTCTTTGAGAAGTATGTGATAAGTTTTTAATAATTCTCCCTAACCCAAAATATCGGGTATTTGACTGAAGAGCGACTATATAAAATTGCGACCTCTGCATTGCTTGGCTGGAACGGAGGCAAAAGTCTAGCTTATTTTGTGCCTGTCTTTTCTTTCCCAAAGAAATAGGGCATGTTCGCAGATTTCTTTGACAAGAATTATCGTAGAGAACCAAACAGTGAGGAGGTTAATATATGCAACCTCATGACACCCCCCCCCCAAAAGAACACCAGAAAGAAGGATTATTCTCTCAACACAGAAAAAACATGAAATAAGTTATTGATTTGATGGAATATTGTTTGCAAAGTTGAAACTCTCAAATTCTGCTGATGATATCAGTTGTGCTCATAAGTTAGTGAATCCTATCACAAAATGCGCCCCTTCATATTGAGTGTTTTATGGAGACAACAAAACTACGACATTCGGCGAACCCCCCTGGGAAGCAAACTTTAGTGAATGTAATACATTATCACCCGACTTCGCTGTTGAAATATCTAAAAACATGCCAAAACTTTTTAAACACTTTTAATATAATATGTTCACTTTCTGGTGCGGTTCACTAGGACTGTCATTGTAGGCCTTATGGTATTGGCATAATATCAGAATTGATTCCATGCATGTTTGGTTGGGTTTTTCCATGTTTGTATGGGATTCGCATTGATGCTAGCGTGGCACCAGGGGTCCATTTCATAAACGACTTGCAACCATTGTAACTTTGCCATATATGGCAACTACCATTGTAACCTGGCTCAGCAGCCAATCAAAATCAAGGTTACCATGGCAGTTGCCGTAATGGCAAAGTCACAACATTTGCAAGTCCTTTATGAAATGGGCACCAGGACATTATAATGGGGGGTGGGGTGGGGGGGGGGGGGGGGGAGCAAGACTCCCCATAGGAGATACGTACAAGATGTGTGATTTCTCAGTTGAATTACAGGGGTAGTACACGTTACACATCCCCAACCTCTCTGTGCACTCTTCATTCTACCCTGTCTCCCCCTTTGATAATCTATCTCTCTGTCCTCCAATTCTTGAAAAAATTTGGGGGGGGGGGGGACCTTGCCAAAAATAGCTTTGTGCTTTCTTGCCCATATTCATTTGCAAACTATTCACTTATTAGTCGGAATTCATCCAACTCGGACATACTGCTCACTTCTCAAGAGATTCGATTTAGCGGACAAAAAATGATTGACTTTCAGGTATGAATGTATAGAATATGAAATATACAATGTGATGTTTGTTTATACAGTACTGTACGTGCAGTATGATCTTGTTTCTGTGAAACTATAGCTGTGTTCTACAATCTGTTTCATAAATGCAACCACACACCTTCCGACTTGTCTACGATCTGTTTTTAGAACAAGATAGCTTGTGTGAAAATAGAAAAATCAAAGAAACAGATCAACAAAAGTTTGAGAAGAATCGGACAAAAAAATGAGGAGGTTATGAGCATTTGAATATTGCGATCACTAATGCCTGGTAATGGAGATCCTCACATTGGCAATGCGACAGAGATGTGTCATGTCACTTGTGAACAACTCCCCATTACATTAGTATATATTTCACTTAAATTACCTCTTTCATCACATCTATTAATAGATCATGTATTCTTCCTATAGGAGGGCATGTAATACAGATTTTTAAAGAATACATCATGAATAAAGAGTTAATTTGTATCACCAAAAGAACAAGCAAAAAGAGACATTTTGGGGGTATTTTATAGTCCATCAAAGGGAAAGTTGTTCACATGTGACATCACACATCCTTGTCGCATTGCCAATGCGAGTATATCCTTAGCATTAGTGATTGCAATACAAATGCTCATTACTTTCTCATTATTTGTCTGATTTTTCTCAAACTTTTGTTGAACAGTTTCTTTGATTTTCCTGTTTCGACACAAGCCTACTTATTCCAAAGGTTTCATTCCCCTTTAAATATGAATGAATATATTTTTTTGGTTAAAATTTGAGGTTCAGAATAGCTGCAAGAATACTAATGTCCTGAATTTTGATAATTGTAAGCTTCATTTCTTTTTAGTAAAAGCCAAAGTGCATTAATATCGTAGTCGATCATATGATTGTTATGACATTGTTACGATTAGTTATTGAATTTGCTTCTATTCTTAACGAGGGCAGCTTAGTCCTTGAAATGAACACATGTATTTGTACAATGATATAAAACTTTGCATAGTGAGATGTTTCTTGTCTCAACATTCGCATCAAATGTTACTAAGATTTGGAACAATTATTGGGGCTAAAGGGGCATTGAACTCGAGGAGCTTTAGTATTACAGTGATTTTATAAACAGTCAATCCTCGTGAGGTTGTGAGTTTCATATTTATTATTGTCAAGTGATGTTGGTCTTCCTAGTTAATGTGAAAACTATAATCTGTTCCAGAATATGAGACCCGTGGCAGATCCAGATGGGGCTTGAGGGGTGCACTCTCCCTTTAAATGTTGAGGATTAATTATTTATCGAACATAAATATTTATCCTTTGGAATACTTGATCATGAGATTCCCATAGGATTTGTACAGGGATTATCCTGTTGCAGCAGGCAATGGGTTAATATAGCTAACTCTAGTCATCTGCTCCCTGTTTTCCCAAATTTATGCCCCTTCTCTTTCAAAATTCTGGATCTGCCCCTGCCTCTGTGGGAATGTCAATGTATTACTGGAACCATTATGGATTATGATCTCTTTGTTTATTCAAGTATTTGCTTCGCAATAAATAGAATAAGCATTCATTCTAAAAATGGAAATATTTGTTGTTGAAGTTGAATCGCTGTAGACCTACTTTGCCGTACAAGCTATCCAATAATACTGGCAACAATTACCTCTAGAGTGATAGTCCAGGGTTTTTTTTATCTAAAAGTTTGGAGAATATTTTGTAATTTTATGAGAATGCTGAAAAGATGTGTGGATGTCTTCCCGCTATACGGTACAATATAAAATATATGTGTTCCAAATGTGTACTCCAATATGTCGTGATTCAAATCATTCTACAACTGGCCTATCATTTGGGAATATTTGGGGCTCCATTGCATAAAGTTACCAGTATGGTAACTTAACAACCAATGATAACTTGTATGGAATCCTAGATTCTGATTGGTTTGAGATCAGCATTACCATGGTAGTTACCGTTGGATGGCAAATTTACCTTATTAGTAACTTATATGCAACGGGTCCAGGTTCAAAGATGTAATTAGTTGGTGCTATTTAAGGTCCCGGAAATTAAGCCGGCATGTGGAAAGCCATATTTCTTGATGTCAAGAAATCAAATCCTTAATTGCAAGAATTACAAGAGACAAAATGGCTTATGCATTGGTATATACTTGCCCGTATTCTAAAGTTGGGTTTAACTTGGGTCACGGTCTTACTCTGCTTAAATAATGTCAAAATTTTTCTTACATTGTATGTTTTTTATGTTTGCTCTTGCCTTACTCATGAGGTGTGAAGAAAACTATCATATTTATCCTTCTGAAACAGTTCAGAATGATTCCAGAGAAAGGGGAGCCGATACATTGAAATAATACTGCAAGAGATTTATGCCACTATTGGCTATTCATAGTTAACCCACAACTTTAAACAAGTTTAAATTAAACCCGACTTCAAAATACGGGCCACATGAAGCTTATCGATTGATCATGGAGCCTATTTCTACTATGGATCAATAATCGATGCACAATAATTAATGCAATCAATCATAGAAATCGGTCCAGTGCTCAGGGGGCCACTTCCATTGACAAGTGGATACCATGCGTGACCATGGGGTCTCGAAAAGCACCCTAAACACCTAATTCCCATATTCTGAAAATGCACCCCTTAACAAGTATTGGCGTGTGAAACCATACCCTTAACAAGTAAACGAAATGATACTCTTGGCAAGTATTCCCTGTAATGAACCCCTAAGCAAGTACAGGAATAGTATGCCTATGTCACGGGTCCTTCACTTGTCGGTTTCACCTTAACACATTTGGTTTAATACGACCCCACCTTCCACACCTCGTGCAAATTGGACTCTAAACACGTAGTGTTTGGGCAAAAAGGACATCCTTTATAAAACATTTAATTTTGTTTAATCATCCCCGCAAATTTGACCCTAAACTCGTAATTTTCTTAGCAAAATAGATACCTTTTTTCATTATTTTTGTGTTTTTGATACGTGATAAACCCTTATCACGTTACGTATGTAACATGCCTATCTTCAAAAAGACATCTTTTTTACATGTTTTTTGGGTCGCGCATGGTATCCACTCGCCATGCATGTAAGTGCCCCCCCCCTGGGGTCCAGTGATCAATCATATCCTGTGCAGTGCACAGCATACCGGTATGGGTGATATGATAGGTAAATTGCCAATTCGTCCACTGCCAACTTGTCCACACACCACATGGTCTACTTTCATTTTGTCATTCCGTCCAACATTTCGTCTAAATGGGTGATTTCAAGTTCAGTGTTGACCTTTTGGTGTTGGTGTTAGGTCAATTTTTACACAATTATAACGCCAAAAATAAAATGAAGATAGTCCTGAAAAGTCACTCATTATTTGTTGAGGTGTTAATAATGTGATCTGGATCAGTTTTACAAATTATGACAAGTTTTGGTGCCAGGGGAAGCAATCCAAATTTCAACACTAACACCAACACCGAGGCCAACACCGGACTTGAAATCACCCAATCATTTGATCCAATAACCATTTGGTTCAATTCATCAAATGTCCATTTCGTTTTGTAACCGGTTGGTCTAATGTCCATTTTCTTTTCATTCACTTGGTCCACTTAGACCAAATGACATATGCAGAAATTTAAGTATGACTTAGAGTCGCACTTAAATACCGAGTTGCGGATGGTATGAAAGGCTTGACCCCATTGGTCAGATCGTGTGATGAGAACGCGCACTAATGCGTATCTATCAATAAGATCGCGCGTTGCATATCATGTACGCGACGGCATTTAAGTGCAACTTAAGTCATGCTTAAATCTTTGTGAAACACCCCCCTTGTGGTGAGTGGACGAATTGATGGTAGACCAACTGATAGTAGATGAGTTGGCAATTGGATGAATTGAAAATAAACTGTAACCATTCACTACATGATCAACCACTATCATCTGGTTTTAAAAGATCATGTTGTGAATGGTTATGATGTGTTCACATGATCGATATGATAGTGGTTGATCATGTGAATGGTTATGTGTTCATAGTGGTTTATCATGTTGTGAATGGTTATGTGTTCACACGAGTGATATGATAGTGGTCATGTTGTGAATGGTTATGATGTGTTCACATGAGTGATATGATAGTGGTCATGTTGTGAATTGTTATGATGTGTTCACATGAGTGATATGATAGTGGTCATGTGAATATGGTTATGATGTGTTCACATGGGTGATCTAAATAGTGGCTGATTGTGTTGTGAATGGTTATGATGTGTTCACATGGGTGATTTTAAAGTGATTGATCATGTTGTGAGTGGTTATAATACTGTGTTCACATTGATGATTTGATAGTGCATTCAGCTAAGTATATGAGGCCCATATGGGATTTCTCTGCAACAATATGGGCCCCATAGGAGCAACACATTATCGGGCTAATGCAGGGGTCCAATTTGGGTCCTATATACTGTTTGCAGTATTATCCCCATATGGGTCGGGTGGGTAAAATCTGAGCGTGCCCACATAAAACCCCATGTAAATCCTACATGGCCCATCTAGGTCCCAAAAGAATAAAGTATTGTATTTTCAAATGGATTTCATAGGGTAAAGTCTGGGCATGCACACAATAATCAGGGCTGGTATTCAATTTGAAACTAGTGTCATGATTTTAAATATTTTACTCTGTATTTTTGCCCAAGGAAAATAATCTATGGTATTCAATTGTATTTTTTTTTACTAAGTATTTTGCTCTAATATATTAAATAGGCTGCCTTAAGCCAGGTAGCTGACTGAATTTGATTCCGGGAGGGTGGGGGGGGGGGCAGTTCCATTGACGAGAGGATACCATGCACGACCATGGGGTCTCGAAAAGCACCCTAAACACGCATTTTCCATATTCTGAAAATGCACCCCTTAACAAGTATTGGCGTGTGGAACTACCCTTAACAAGTATTGGAAACCAAACGATAACAAACAAACCTAAACAAGTACAAGAATATTTTATTGGTATGTCACGGGTTCTTCGATCGTTGGGACATCGTTTGGTTTAGTGCGCCCCCACCTTCCACACCTCATGCAAATCGGACTCTAAACACGTTAGTGTTGGGGCAAATTGGACATCCTTTATAAAACATTTTCATTTTGTTTTATTATCCCCGCAAATTTGACCCTAAACACGTAACTTTCCTAGCGAAATAGATACCATTTTTTCATTATTTTTGTGTTTTGACACCCTTATCACGTATACATACGTAAGGTACCCTATCTTGAAAAAGACGTCCTTTTTACGTGTTTGGGGCGCATGGTATCCACTCGTCATTGTAAGTGGCCCCCTGGATTTTATTTAAGCAAAATACTTCACCCAAAAAATTAAATACCAAAGATGGTTACATATTTTACCTGAGCAAATACTGCGTAATATACTTAAAATTCTAGTTTCAGTATCAAACTGAATACTAGCCCAGCTGGTCTTATTTCTACTTTGTCTACAAATCATCTTTTCTTGTGTCAAATCAAAAGTTGCCGGTTCTTAAACAGTTCTTCAAACCATATCAAAGGGTATAAATCCGGGATTAAAATAATGGTATCTAATCAAATAGAATAAAATCCACCAAAAATCTAATAACAAAGATATTGAATCCTAAAGTTTGGCAATAAGTGAAAAGAGTTACATGCACATCATTATGAATATTCATTAGGTGGGCTGATGATATCATGTCCTCAGTTTCCTTTTTCCTTATGTACCTATTTTTTTCTTTAATACGTGTGTGTATGATATGTCTCCTTTGCAATAAAGTAAGTTGCAGCAATTAATATCTAATACATGAAATCAGTTGTCAATCCCATTTTTTTTAATTCCTGGAGGAAAAAATTTGAAAAAAACCCATTTCATATCATACTATACAAAAGACCAAGTGAGAATATGACGCTAATTTGCTCATTGGATATTCTTGAAGACTGACATGCGTAGAACTGTTTCACCACAATAATGCAAATTTTAAACATGTCATAATCTTGTTATTCCTTGTCCAATTTCGATTGAATTTTCAGTGTTGTCTTTTTTTTTCTTTATTTCCTCAACCCAATCAATCTGGATTAATTGGAGGTAACTAGGCCAAGAGGACAGACTAGAAATTAATCAAAATGGTAAATTGAGTGAACGGCCATTAGATTAGATCAAATGACTCAAAGACATATTGGAATGAGACCATGTGTAATGAGACTTAGAAACAGAAAGTAGAAGCAAAAGTAATCCAATCTACAAGTTACCATTCACTCTCTACATGGCCGTACATAGCGGGTGAGGAGGGGGCAGTTGCCCCCCAGAAATTTTGAAAACTTAACATTTTTTTTACTGGAAATTTACACACAAAATTCACCAGAAGTATGCACAAAATCCTTCTATCCACTTGACAAAATGCAAAAACGCCCCAATGACAAGCTCATATGCTTTGCTCTCTCGTACCTTTGCGTAGGTTAAAAAAAAAGTTTACACGTACTCCCCCCCCCCCCGGCAAATTTCCGCTTATACAGCCATAACTTAACATCAAACTCCATCACTAACATGTTTTAAAGTTTTTTGTATATCCTGTTTAATACTCTCCAGTCAAACCAATAGAATGTATGATATTAGCAGACCAATAACCTATATCAAATAGTATAAAATGTGTAAGATCAAGTGACGAAGTATTGTACATGTAAAAGACATTTGATTGTGACTTGTGTTAATACAGATACTCCATTGTGACTTGCATGACATCAAATCTTGACTTATTAAGGTTACATACTTTGTAGGTGGCCTAACCAAGTATTGACCATCACAATTTAAATGTGATAATTCAACCCTTACTATAGGTGGAAATAAATCACTTTATCAGACTCTTTTTGTCTTAAACAAATGGAATTTTTATCAAGGACTTTAACCGCCCTTTCAAACAGTAAAATAAAATCATAATTTGAATGATTCCAGTGAAAAATAAGGCTTATGACAAATTCGTAGCACGTATGAAACCAAACAAGAATCACAAATGCTTATTACAATCACAAATTCAAATTCTACGTGAATATCAGATAAGATTCACTCAAATTATGATACAAATTTTACGTGTGAAAGGCTTGACCTCCAAAACATCTTTTGGGGGGCAGAGCTTACTTGTCCCTTCAAGCACTTCATACAATCGTCATGCACTCATCGTATCGATGCAGTGCTTTGATTCACAAGTCACCAAGGACACATACCGCCTTCGCTCGGGAACTCAAATTAAAATCATTGTTTTTGAGTGAGCGTGTGAAAGGTCTGATGATTCTAAAGACAAATTGCAATCATCAATATACAGTGGCAGTCAGCAATCTTTGAGCATAGTTTACACTTGGGTCCAGAACAATAGAGTGACCAAGCCAGAACAATAGGAAAACAATAGATTCACTGTACCATTTCCTTTGTTCTTGCCCGAATGTAAAAAATTGAGTGTATACTATGCTCAAAGATTGCTGACTGGGTCTGTAATGATGATTCAAGATTCACGTGTGAAAAGGCCCTATGCCTATAGAATCATTCAAATTGAGCCAACCTTAAAGATAAATTCCAGTTCTGGTAACGATCTCAAAATGACTTTTTACAGAATCTAATATAATGAACACCCAACTGTCTGTTTGCATGAATAAAAAATATGTGCCAAAGGATCCTGAAAGAAAATGTGTAATTGCTGAGAAATAAGCGCGGATTCGGTCACTTCCGTCGGGTCTTTATTCCAGCAAAAATAATACAATGTCCCACGTGTGCCTATCCGTGTTGGTGATCTTCAGTGTGAACATTTTTCAGCGTAGATTTCAAGATTTCACAAAGTTCAGTTTATGTTACTGTACCAGATCTAGATCCTCAATGATATACTGACAATTAAGCCTGGTTTACAGACTTTCTCATGAAATCAGTGTTTACTGCAACTATTGGCATTTCTCTTCAAGACATATCCATTCTCATCACATTGCAAATAACACCCCTCCCTTTCTGTGTAATAATTCTGTCTGCACCTCTGAATAGAAAACTAAATCGAAGGCACACTCTACATGTTATATATTATCATTATCATCATCTCTTTTTCTATTACAAAAGTAAAAAAAAAAAAAAATATGATCTGTAGTTATTTTCTCCAAATTTACTCAATTGAATCAGACAAATATAATTTCATCCTTATATACCATGGTTACACTTCGTAATTCCGAAACACGTAAATTGCCTACATGTATACCTCGATGTTCGTTAATCCAAACATTTGTGGCGAAAGAGGGTTCGTTAATCCAAACATTTGTGGCGCAATTCCGAAGGTTCGTTAGTCCGAAAACGAAATGAGGTTCATAATTCCGAAGGTTTGTTAATCCAAAAACGAAATGAGGTTCGTTATTCCGAAGGTTCGTTAGTCTGAAACGAAATGAACAACGAACCTCATTTTGTTTACGGATAAACGAACCTTCGGAACAACAAACCTTTTTTCCGTTTTCGGATTAACGAACCTTCGGAACAATGAAACTCATTTTGTTTTCGGATTGTCGAACCTTCGGAACAACGAACCTTATTTTGCTTTCGGATTAACGAACCTTCGGATTAACGAACCTTCGGAATATCAGAACCTTCCGAATAACGAAGCTTCGGAATTACAAATGTATACGATATACCATATGAGCAAAACAAAATGGGTTGAAATAAAGGATATAATACAATAGTGATAGCAACCCATCATTATTCCCACTTAAGCAATTAACCCTATCACACACTGTAATTTCATCCTTAATATGAGCAAAATAAAGCTAAATTTAAATATTTTAGTTGCCAATTTAATTGAAAATAAAGAATTTTCTACCAAATTAAAATTTATATTTTTCAAGCAAGACATTTGATTCAATGGAAAGTAGATAAACATGAAAATCCTTAAATAAATTAATGAAATACATGAAAAAAGAGTTGAATATAAATTTCAAGGAAAATGAAATATTCATTTTCACATTCATTACTTTCAATCAATGAGATATATGCACATATAACTATCATTGCTGGATTGATCAAATAAATAATGTCAATTTAGAAGCGTCCACAAGGCTGAGTATTATGCACTCACACAATTATTTTCCGCTTTAAAGCTAAATGCTAGTTTTGGAAACGATATCAAAATGAGTTCGTTCAGAATCCAATGAAATGACCACCAAAGTGTCTGTTTGTATGAATAAAACGTATGTGCCAAAGGATTCTGGAAGAAATTGTGTAATTGCTGAGAAATCAGCAAATAAGCACAGGATTCGGGTAGAGCGTCGGGCCCGACATTCAAAGCAATAATTGTACACTGTCCCACGTGCGCTTATCTGTGTTGGGGATCTTCAGTCTGAACATTTTTCAGCGTAGATTTCAAGATTTCACAAAGTTCAGTTAATGTAACTGTACCAGATCTAGATCCTCGATGATATACTGACAATTAAGCCTTGTTTTACAGACTTTCTCATGAGATCAGTGTTTATTGCAACTAATGGAATTTCTCTTTAACCTGATCTTCAATGCAAACTGAATTACTGAAATATAAAATTGCTCAAATACATGGATTTCTGAACAAATCACGGATTACGTGCATGTCAATTTTTGTCACGATCGCGCGATCGACAGCCAAGATCATAAGAGGGGGGGAGTGGGCTGAATCATCCCCCAGTCTTCTTAGGCATCAAAATAGCCCAGTCTATTTAGGGTTAATCCATTTTGAAGTCAACTATGCATTTTCAGAACATGCTTTGAAACCCCAAAGAAGGCAAGTTTAAATAGATTTAAGGCTATTAAACAGAAATTATTATTGTAGACAACTCTTGTGAGAAGACCCCTATCAATCATTCCAACATGCTCACAATTTTAATTAAAACATTGCCTATTGAAATCAATGATTTTCAGCTTTGATATATTATACTGTCTGTTAGCACCCCAAACCTACATCAAACATTTGCTTTATTGCTATCATAATGGCACTTGTTATACAAATTAATTTCACCCTGCATAAAAAAAACTTCATACGTACGCATATAAAGTTTAAAAAAAAAATCAAGTTTAAATTCACTCATATAATTTGCATGTTCCATAACACGTGTTGCACTTCTATTGTGAGTAAAACTCAGAGGCCCGTATTCTGAACTCAGGTTTGAATTAAACCCTGGTTTAAAGTTGTGGTTTAACTATGGAGAGCCAATGGGGGACAAATCTCTATTAGTACACATTGGCCTGTATTCTGAAGTCGGGTTTAACTTAAATTATGGGAAGCCAAAAGCCAAAATTGTTATTACGTTGTATGTTTCTTATGTTTACTGCGCTCTTTCCTGATTCATCGATGGTGAAGACAATCATCTATTTCCTTGACAATTATAAATGATTTCAGAGCAAAATGAGTTGAAATATGATATCTCTACCGTTAGTGATTTACATGTATGTAACAATTGGCTATCCATACTTAAACCCCAACTTTAAACCTGAACTTAAACCCAACTTCAAAATATGGGCCATTGAATTTATTAACTCACAGGACATTTAAATCATCCATAACTGCTGGGAATGATAACTGAAGTATTTTTCTTCATTATGAAAACAAGGGGGAAACAAAATAGTAAACATAAGAAATATGCAATGTACAGTGTAAACATAGTTTTTGGCATGTTTTGCATAATTCTAGCACTGACTTGACCGTGGTCTAAGTTAAACCTGACTTGAGAATGTGGGCCATACAGATTAATCTCTAGATCTTGGCGGACCAATGCATATGAAAGAAAGACCCCATATATATTTGCGTACCTAAAACTTAAAGGCCTGGTCACACCGCCCGAGCATTGTTGGAGCGGAGAGAAAAAAATCATCACCGCTCGCTACCGTTCACCATTTTCGATTTCGATCGTTTGGTTTTTTTTTTCCCCCAATTTTGTGAGCGATATTCGACCCTCTCTCCCTACCGCTCCACGACCGCTCCAACAACGCTCGGGCGGTGTGACCAGGCCTTAACTTAAACATGAATTTCATTAAAATTTCACGAGAATTCCCAGTTGACATTGCTTCTAATAATTTCTTAAGAGTAAGTGTGTTAAAACTTGAGAGAAATAAATGATTTTCTTGGTTAGCTTGCAATCAGGATCTGTTCGGGGGATACAATTAATAACCCAACACCAGATGACATCCCTCCAAACACCAACAGTGACCAACTTCAGGTTTAGTTTTGTGGCTGGTGTTGCCTTTACAACAACATCAGATTTATAAAAAGAAAACACCATGCTTGAAATTAATGACACCATCTATGCAATTGATAGCTCAATGCCAGGTGAGACATCCCTTCAAACATCGACCTCACTGCATGTTTGGTGTTGAATCTGGTGTTGTTTAACCCCAACCCCAGTTTTCAGGACCAAACTTGATATCACTTGAATGAAAACGGGAGCATTTCATGAAAGGACTTGTCAGACGTTTTATACAAAAGTTACCATAGTAACCATACTTCACAGCCAATATGAGATGTCAGATCCAACAACTTGTCGGATGAAAAAGTTGATGAAATGCTCCCCAGTATTAAATAAATGACCCGGGCATATATAGTGATAACATCCTTCATCAAATGAAAAGAAATTTGGAATGATAAGTAGAATTATTTTCTTGACCTTTGATACATGAGACCATGGGTGTTCCACAAAAGAGTTATACATGTGAGTGCAATTCAATAAACATATGCTTACATCAAAGTGCAAACCTACACATGATATCTAACAAGGAATACGGCTAATTTTCTGTTTTAATTCACATGCTTTGAGGATTAATCATGACTCGGATTAATGGGATGATGCGTTGAATATACCACATTCAATTGACAATTAAATACATTTCTTAATCACAGATTATCTTTGTTAAATCTCCCCTACAAGCAGACTGTATTATTGGGCATACATATAAACCAAACAGATATGAATGTGATCTTTTTCCCTGAGGGTCAACTGTTATCTTGCTCTCTATCAAGGATCATCTAACGTATGGGTTGCCATGTGCAACGTCAAATGACCACTCTGGGGGAATTTCTTGCCACATAGGGCACACTCGTACGGCTTCTCCCCTGTATGAGTTCGCATGTGAACCACCAACGTCCCGCTCTGTGCAAACCTGTTGTTACAAACAGAGCACTTGTAAGGTCGATCACCCGTGTGAGTCCGCATGTGTGTGATGAGTCCCGTGTTCTGCGTGAAGCGCTTGCTGCAGACGGTACACTTGTGCTTCTTCTCCCCTGTGTGGATCTTTTTATGGTTCGAGAGGCCATCCCAGCGAGAGAACTCCTTTTTGCAGACATCACATTGGAAGGGTTTTTCTCCCGTATGTGTTCGCAGGTGCTTTGTCAGCGTCTTCTTCGCCGTGAATGCCTTCTTACAGTAGGTGCATTTGTAGGGATTCTCTCCGGTATGGATACGCATGTGTATCGTCAGGAGTCCGCTCTGGGCGTACTTCTTGTCGCAGATGGTGCATTTGTAGGGCTTTTCGCCAGTATGGACACGCATGTGAGTGGCGAGGCCGCTGCTCTGGCCGAACCCCTTCTTACAGATAGTGCAAATGTATGGTTTCTCCCCGCTGTGGGTTCTTCTATGGCTCCTCAGGCTACTCAACCGAGGAAAGACCTTGTCACAGTCTTGGCACGCGTAGGGTTTCTTTCCCGTATGGATCCGCATGTGGGACACCAACCCGCTGTTGTAGTAAAATCCCTTGTTACAAACAGAGCAATGCAACGGAGCATCGCCAATGTGCGTACCCATGTGTTCTGAAAGACTGCTGCCGTGAGAGAATCGTTTGTTGCATACCGTGCACTGGTAAGGTTGTTCTTTGGTATGGGTCCTCATGTGAACCACAAGGCCTTCTGACCGTGCAAAGCACCTCTTGCAGACCTTGCATTGATGCGGTTTCTCCCCGCTGTGGACTGTCATATGCTTCCTAACCCCACTCCGCTGTGAGAAGCTCTTTGGACAGACTGGACATTTAAAAGGCTTTTCCCCCGTATGGGTTCTTATGTGGTCATCAAGGTTTCTGGTACGGTGAAATCCCTTACCGCAGATGGAGCACGTGTAGCGTAGCTTCTTGTCGTGGATCGTCATGTGGTCCTTCAGAAGCTCACTCTCGGAAAAAGGCTCATCGCACACCGAGCACTTGAAGGATTGTGCTCCGATGTGCGTCGCAACGTGAACAGCCAGCGTGCTCCTCTTGAAGTATCCCCTGTTGCATACAGAGCACTTGAATGGCTTTTCTCCTGGGTGACTTTTCATGTGCTCCCGGAGGAGACCGCCATGGGCAAATCCCTCGTTACAAACATGACACGCGTACTTTAAGTCTTTCCCGTGTGTTTTCACATGCTCCTGCAGTTGGTCTTTGAAGTTAAAAGCAACGTTGCATATGCAACACTGGTGGCAAGACTCTCCTATCTTAATACTGTCTGTGTCCTCACCATTGTTAGGGGTTGGTGTGCCATCAGTGCAGCTCAGAGAGGCTTCACCAATAAGTTGAAGAGGTTTGGTCTCAACTTCGGATTCCGACTGCACCTCTGTCTTCACCTGTCCTGAAGATTCCTTATATGTGGTTTTCTGGCTACCTGGAGCAAACAAGAAACCATAAAGGAAGAGAATGAATATCATGTATGAGCATGCGCATATTTAGACAGCTGAAATCTGTCTGTCTGGAGAGATTTAACACGTTTTTTTAACTCTTTCAGTTTCTCATTGATTAATACGCAGTGGTGCTCATGAACCAAAGCAGTGAGGTGCTGTAAACCAAATGCAATCGGTAGTTCAAGTGTGACTTTTTAGGGCGTTTTCACACGTGAACCATGAATCACCATAGTATTCATGATTGCAATTCGTCTTTAGAATCAACTGACCTTTCACAGGCTCACTTGAAAACTGATTTGAATTTGAATTCCAGAGCAAAGGCGGTATGTGTCCTTGGTGACTTGTCAATCAAAGCACTGCATTGATACGATGAGTGCATGACAATAGTATTATCTACTGAAGTGCTTGAAAGGAAATGGAAGCGCCGCCCCTCAAAAGATGTTTTGGAGGTCAAGCCTTCACACATTTCATACCGTATTTTGAGTGAAACTCAACTGGAATAGAATTTGAATTCATGATTGTGATTAGCATTCTCGCCTTATTTTTCACTGGAATCATCATTCAAATTACAATTGTTTAACATGTGAAGGGGGGGGGGGTTACTCACACTTAACTCTTTTGTATAACATCCCTTGGCATTATTTTAAAAATTAAGAAGCAAACAGAGTGCCTTCTAACTTTAATTGAAAAGAAAATCTAAAACTTTGCATTTAAACAAAAACATTTTATAATTTATATACAATCAAATGATGACTACCAATATTGGATAACTGGTTGAGAGTGAGACTCCCATAGGACGACGGCATACAGTTCAGTAGCGTATGCAGGATTTTGTAATGTGGGGGGGGGGGGGGTTCAAGCTGAATGAAATGTTGACCACCCCCCCAAAAACAGGGTCTTCACCACCAATTTTAGGTAGCTTCCTACCCCGAAAAAAATTGACAAAAAAGAAAAAGGGGGGGGGGGGAAGAAGGTCATCACCACCAATTTTAGGCCATTCCTACGTCCAAAAAATTGACAAGCAAAAAGAAAGAAGAAAAAAAAGGTCTTCACCACCAATTTTAGGTAGTTTCCTACCTTGAAGAAATTGACAAGCAAAAAATAAAGAGGGAAAAAAGGTCTTCACCACCAATTTTACATTGTTTCGTACTGTTCGTATTGTTTCGTACGCTACTAATGGCATAATTTTGGGGTCAAAGTAATAATAGAAGTCAAGTGCAAGAAAATGGCACAAATTTCCATGAATTTAAGAGGGAAATGATAAAGAAAATTAGTGAGTCTCACTCTCAATGAACAAGAGTTGGAAGCCTAAAGTCGACCGCACACCTTACGACTAGTCTCCGACCCAATATTGGAACAAATCGCATTTTGCTAAATTTCTGAAGATGTGAATCGAACATAATCATTTTATTTGAGGTTAAAATAAATTGAAATAATATTTTAATCATTTTGAAAGATTGAAAACACTTGTTTTGGAGCAAAGACCAAATTAGTTTCAAATTGCAGCCAATCGTAGGACTGCTATGACGTCATTATGACTAGATATCAAATTTGCTTTTATTCTAAGGATGATAGCATAGTCACAAAATTGATCATAGGTATTCGTACAATGATTTAGACCATTACACAGTAAGATATTCAAAGTCTCAATATTACCATCAAATTCTAGTACATTTTATTCTGAAAATGAGTCGCATACCAATCGGAAGGTGTGCGGTAGCCTTAAAGAGAAATGCCAGTAGTTGCAGTAAACACTGATTTCATGAGAAAGTCTGTAAAACCAGGCTTAATTGTCAGTATGTCATCGAAGATCTAGATCTGGTACAGTTACATAAACTGAACTTTATGAAATCTTGAAATCTACGCTGAAAAATGTTCACACTGAAGATCACCAACACAGATAGGCACACGTGGGACAGTGTATTATTATTGCTGGAATAAAGACCCGACGGAAGTGACCGAATCGGCGCTTATTTTGCTTATTTCTCAGCAATTACACAATTTCTTCCAGAATCCTTTGGCACATATTTTTTATTCATACAAACAGACACTTGGATGGTCATTATATTACATTCTGTAAAAAGTCATTTTGAGATCGTTACCAATACTGGAATTCATCTTTAAATCATAGTAACTCTCTACTTACCTGCATTTATTGATTCTGTTTGGTAGACTGCCAAAGTGTCACCCCATCCATTTTCTTCAAGGTTTTCTTCCTTAATAATGATTGTATGATATTCATTGATCATGCCTTCCGTATGTGGCTCCTCTGTCGGTTCTTTCTTGATTTGTTTTACGCCATTCATCTTGCCATCTGCAATGTTGAATAAGAAGAAAATTCAATTTATTGGGGAATCAAAAATGGAAATGAATCAAATATTGTGAAATTTAGATAAATATAGGATTAAGAGAATTAGGTGAGGTAGAAAAAAATGGGAAGGAATAGATCTTAGAAAAAGAATGGTTGCTTGAGAAATGAGATCTCAAATCTGATACCGAAAAGTTATGTTGTGAATATGATGAATTAAAGAAGTAGGCACGTTGTAAGGAGTGCTGTCTTATGAAAATAAATTTGAGCGGCCGATTGCTCAGAAAAACTTACTCATTAGGAATTCACAAAGAGTATACATATCTCACATATCCACTGATACGAATGCGAAGTGTGGCCTACTTTTTTTATATTCAGAACTTGAAAGGGAGAAATCACTTACAAGTAATTCAGAACTTGAAAGGGAGAAATCACTTACAAGTAATCTTGTAAAAAATACTGTCACTAGAATGGTCTAGATAAATAAAAGCTTGAAGTGCAAGGAAAAGTATTTGGACAGTGTACAGGTGTATTGACTTGTGCATGAGTGTCATTTGTTCCTCTTGAAGGGAATATGTATCTCATTAAGCTGACAATGACTCAATGTGAGCACCAGGACGGATGAACACAAAGCCTGGAGGCGTCTGGGGAGTAAAATTATTTACTACGTAGGCTTACTCCCCATGACGCCTGGCACGGCAAGGTATAGGGCCACACGAAAGAGAGTTTTTGGAGAAAACAATGTTGCTCCAAAATTACTTGATTTGTTTAACTTGCTAGCCACACAAAATGTAAATGGAAATCAAGTTCAAATCCCCCATTACATACATTTATTTATTTATTTTTAACAAGGAGAAATATTAGAAATATCATGAAAAATCATGAGCAGATACTCACCGATGATCTTGTCGCCATTTTCCTTCTTTGTTCGTAGCCTAGTTACAAGACGCTTATAAGATCATGCGACGATATCATGAGCAGTGACAATTTTTTTTAAAAATTCAATCGGCTCATAATGAGCTAATGCAAGCATTTTACAATTCACGATATTCATCAGCCGATTGAATATTTTCTTTTCTTTTAAATTGGCACTGCTCATAAAATCGTCGCCCGATCTTATAGCGTCTTGTAAGTAACTAGGCTACGAAAAAAGAAGGAAAATGGCGACAAGATCATCGGTGAGTATCTGCTCATCTTCTTACATGATTTTTTGTAATATTTCTTGTTTTTAAAAATAAATAAATATACATAATGGGGGATTTGAACTGTTTTCCATTTTTTGTGGCTAGCAAGTTAAACAAATCAATTATTTTGGAGCAACATTGTTTTCTCTAAAGACTCTCCTTCGTGTGGCCCTATATGCCGTGCCAGGCGTCATGGGAGTACGCCTACGTAGTAAACAATTTTACTCCCCAGACGCCTCCAGGCTATATGAATACTTTTACGTTGACTTAGGCCTAACTTTTGTTAGTCCCTAAAAATCAGGCCTGAGAGTGGCCCTTTCCAAAAATATCTTTTTTTTGTGAACGTAGGGAGTGAAGTGATCAGTGCCTCCCACCTAATGGCCGAGGGTCCAGGGGCAACGCCCCGGAGGGGGTCTCCACTGACTCCCTTTTTAATTAGAAAAATTAATTTCAAGAATTTAGTTTTGGGCCAAGGCATATTTTGTAATGAAATAACTGTGTAGTAAAATCTGACTGAACCAAAGAAATCAAACATATATCCATTCTATCAAGAGAATAAAACAGGCGAACATTGACAATCTTATTCATGTAATTTCACCACACAGGGGTTTCTAATTGAGGACAAGGTTACGGTATATCATAACCTTGTAGTTGTACATTGGATAAGTGAGGCAAGATCTACCTACATAGATCTAGTCTGAAATGATAATTGATACATGTTTTTATTATCTAGATCTAGATTATGATTTTTATTTAGATTTGGCCATGTGCTGCTTGATCATGCTCCAGCTGCCATTCGCATACTTGACTTCCTTATTACACCACGTACAGTAAGCTTTACCGGGTTCCTCAATTTTCCATATTCACTCATTGGCCACCCTTCCATCCACTGATTTTTCAACCCACTTGCAAGTCTATTTCTCACGAACTAAAGCGTTGATCCCTTTCACCCTCACCTCGATCAAGAAATTTCTGTTGAAAAGCCATAATATTTCACAAACTTTTTTGTTTTTTCACTCGCACGGAAGAACTCCCGTATTGACAAATCACCGTAATCACGCCCAGCGGTACCCAGGGAGCTAGTTCCTTGGGCTTGGGTTATCCTAGCGCCTGCATGCATGAACTGAATGCAGCCATCGCACGCGCACGGAGTGCACACTGCAATATGCGAGAACTGTCTGTTGGGTAATACAAAATGGCAGCACCCATGATCAATACCGACCGTGTGCGATAAACTTCAAATAGCCGTCGAAGAATCAAGTTTTTGAATGCATGACGGCAATTTTCATAAAAAGTAACGACAGCAAGTTGCCAGAACTTTGTGTGAATTTGGGCGCGATGTGCCCTTCATTTTCAAGCAATTTTCGCGAATAAGGCATTGAAAATAGACACCCTAACCCCCCTTCATTTTATACCGGATTTACATCGATCTCAGAGACCACCTATGTTGGTGAAAAAATATCGGAAAATCTCAGGCCTGCTAAAAATGTTTTATCAAATTATGGGCGAAAATAATGTGTCCGGTGCGGTGGAAATTAGGAACTGGTTCCTAATTTCACGATAATGCCAACCAAGATAATGCCTCAATATCATTCCGGCGCTAATGCAGTTTCGCACTGGCTGATTACCAGCATACCTAATCACCAATACTTGTTCCCAAATGTCATGACAAGTCTCTCAGTCACATTTCGATGTCAATATATCCACCACTTTTCAAAATATTGTGATCAGGAATGGCTGTATTTCGGCTTCGATCTCAACGTCGTTGATCGACACGGCGTAGACATCGCTTCGCGGATCGCTTGGATTCACCGTGCACCGTAATGTTGATATGAACTGAAGTAAGCAACCAACAGTAGAGGCGCACGGCCAATATTGGAGACTGTCTCCAATGTGGGAGATTATCTCCAATATCAGAGACTTTTATAAAGAATTTGGGTATCCAATTTCAGAGACAGTCTCCAGTTTTGGAGACTAATTTCCTTTGTTTACATTTGCGGCAAAAGGATTACCTTGTTGGCGGCAAATAAAAATGTGATAAGCAGATTCCTCATGAAAATTTACACCTTTTCACCGTCTAGGCCTACTTTAAAAATTCACCGTCTACTTTTGTTTTGATAAGGATTTTTGTTGTCATCCACACACAAAACAAATGGGCTTCTGACCTCAGCGAGACAAACTTTTGGTTGGAAAAAATTGTGCTTTTGTTGGTGTCGTTTCTTTTGTCCTTTTGCAAAGCAAGTCTCCAATGTGGGAGATTGTCTCCCCTATTTGGAGAGTCTCCCATTTTGGCCATGCGCCTCTACTGACCAAATCATGCGAAAATGTGGCGAACAAACTGCCAGCATGCCTATGCCGCATGCGAATCTATGTTCGCATGATTTGGTTGCTAACTTCAGTTCATATCAACATTACGGTGAATCCAAGCGATCCGCGAAGCGATGTCTATGCCGTGTCGATCAACGACGTTCAGGGACCTGGGAACGATTTTTTCAGTGGGGGTGCTGAAATCTCTCCTCAAAGGTGGAGGGGGGGGAGGAGGGGACACAATTGAGTTTTCCATAATTACACACACACACACACGTCTAAGGACATCACACACACCCCCACATATATATATATACATGTATATATATATATATATAAGGAATGCGAAACAAATTCACGAGTAATGCAGTTTTTGTAATGCCAACAATTAAGTTCTTTTATTCACTCTCCAAATTATCGGTAGACCTATACCTTCTTCAGGGAAGATGCTTGTATATACAGTCGTCCTCAAAATTATTCATACCCTTGTTGATATTTGTGATTTTTCATGTTTGTGATGAAATGAATGCATTTTATCAAGTTTCTCTATGATTTATGTGTGACCTACTAGTGAAAGAATAACAACAATGCACAATTCAAGAAATTTCTTTTTTCAGGGGTATTTTATTCATAGATATTCAAACAATGTCATGTTCAAAATTATTCATACCCTAGCTTTTCTGAGTCCAATGTCTTTCATTAATAGTCAATAGCATAGCCTTTGTTCTTTACGACTGCTTCTAGACGATTCCTGTAAGTGTCCACAAGCTTCCTGCACGTCTCCTGCGGGATGTTGGCCCATTCTTCCTTGGCGTAGGCCTCAAGCTGGGTCAGGTTAGTCGGTTCCTAGCCATCACTCTGACTTTCAGGTCTCGCCACAAGTTCTCGATCGGATTCAGGTCAGGACTCTGACTTGGCCATTCTAGGACGTTGACATCATGGTCCTTGAACCATTTCTTCACCAGCTTGGCGGTATGCTTTGGGTCATTGTCTTGTTGGTACTTCCAGTTGGGGCCAAGCTGGAGTTTTTCGGCAGATTCCTTCAAGTTCTCCTCAAGGATCTGGATGTAATCCTCCTTTTTCATGATTCCTTTGACTCGAACGAGGTTCCCTGTGCCACTGGAAGAGAAACATCCCCATAGCATTATGTGCCCACCACCATGCTTGACGGTTGGCACAGTGTTCTTTGGATTGTATGCTTCCCCTTTCTTCCTCCAGACGTATTCAACATCCATATGGCCAAATAACTCCAACTTCGTCTCATCAGACCACAGGATGGTTGACCAAAAGCTTGGATTTTGCTTCAGATGACCTCTAGCAAAGGCCAGTCGATCCTTCAGGTGTTTCTTCCTGAGCAACGGTGTCTTCCGAGGCCTGCGTCCATGGAGACCTCCTTTGTGCAAGACTCGCTCGATGGTGGACCGAGACACCTTCGTCCCTGACCGGTCAAGCGTTTCAAGTAGGGTCTTGGTTGTGGTCCGGGGGTTGTTGTTGACCTCTCGGCAGATTTTCCTGGCAAGTTTAGGGGACACCTTGCACTTCCTGCCACGCCCACTAAGGTTCTTCACAGTGTTGTACCTCTTGTGCTTCTTGATTACGCTCTGGACTGTTGCCACAGGGACGTCATACTGCTTGGAAATGGCCTTGTAACCTTTTCCCTCAATGTGGGCATTCACAAGACGTTGCCGTAGGTCCTCACTGAGCTCCTTCTTCTTGGCCATGATTATCAGAGACTGAGAATAACCAGAATGCTTTCCTCTATTTATACCCTTTTAGAAAGATGCTATTTTCCATCATTGTTTAATGGCTTGTTTAACAAAGAGGGTATTTAATTCATTGGAACATCTTGAAATAACTATAGAACAAAGAATAGCACATTCCCAGACAGTGAAAATAATGCGCATTGTCATAAAAGGACATTTTTGCTGAGGTATTGGCAAGGGTATGAATAATTCTGAACAAGTGCAAAAAATAACTTTCGACCCTATCTATTATTATGCTAATGAAGACTTGCCAGCTCATATGTCAAATCATGCATAGCAACAAGCAGACAAAAGATACAAAGAAAGTTACATCATAAAAGCTTTTACAAGTAAAGAATCTACCAAAGAATGTTTTTCCACAAGGGGTATGAATAATTTTGAGGACAACTGTATGTGTTTGTCAAAAGCTTTACACGTACAACAGCTTTTTGGCAACTATTTTTCATTTAAATATTGTAAAGAAATGGATGAAGAGAACAATGGTAGGCGTAGCTTAAATCAAGGTTCCCCAGAGCTATCTACCCTTTGGAAAAATGTCTCTGCCGGGAATCGAACCCGGGCCCCCAGCTTTGAACGCCAGTGCCTTAACCACTAGACCACAGAGACGGGTTAATGGCTAAGGCAACCCTGATTCAATTGACCGTCAGAAAGACAGATTTTCGACACCATATCAATTCCTTTGTTGGGTGAAGGTGAGTTTCGAATAATGACAAGCCGCCATGCCTCAGCTGGATCAAAGCTATTGCTTTGATACAGTACACGTATGGGAGAAGAAATACAAATGTGTAAAGCTTTACATGTACAACAGCTTTTTGGCAGCTCTTTTATATATGACAGTCACTTCTTAGCTTTCTTTTTATAAAAGAACATAGATATATAATTCAAAGCGCAAGATATTTTTTTTTTTTGGGGGGTTCATGTATTTGGTCCTGAAAAATTGTTTTTTTTTAGCAATGTTTGTGGTACTGAACAAGATGCATATATATGTAAGAAATAATAACCGCGAAAGTGATCAATGCGAGCAGATATATTTTATATATGCTCTGGTCTGATCGAAAGGGAAGGACTATTTGCAGATACCCATTAAGACGATACATATCAATAACCAAATACTGCGAGCGCGAAGCGCGAGCTGAATATTTTGACATTCCGACCTAAATGCTGGACATTCTAAGCACTTTTCTAATTATGAACAGTATAGGTATTTAACTATACAATTGATGCGAGCGCGAAGCGCGAGCGGAAATAAAAACGAGATTTTCGACCTAAAAATAGGACATCTTAAGCACTTTTCTAATCATGAACAGGATATGCATATTACTATACAATTGATGCTAGCGCGAAGCGGAAACGAAATTGAGATTTCAGACCTATAATTGGGACATTCTATTCATGTTTTGTAAATCAAGAAAATCATGGGTACTTTGATATATTCTTACATTAATATTGTGAGCGCGAAGCGCGAGCAGAAAATGTTTGATATTCTGATCTATAGCTCCACACTGAATGTAATATGGTTTGAACAGATAAAGAAAAATCAGACGAACATAAGAATAAAGATTTGATCAAAATCCGACAAAGAATATCAAAGTTGTTGCATTTTAAATATTAGCATTACTCCGTGGAAACAGTTTTAAGCATGTCTTCTTTAATATTCAATGAGCAAACTGATGATGTCATATCCCCACTTGTTCTTTTGTATTATATTATATAAAATTAGGTTTATTTAATATTTTCCCTTCAAGAACCCAAAACAGTTGACAACTGATTTAGTATATTAGATATTCTTTGCTGCAACTCATTTCATTATACGGGAGAGATATCATTCACACTGGTATGAAAAAAATGAAACGATTTTTATTCAATGTAATAACACAAGAAACATGATAGTGGGGATGTGACATCTTCAACCCACATAGGCAGAAATCCCAGAGGGGACAGGGGGCCTGTCCCCCTACCAAAAATAGTAGGGGACACAATTACTATTTTTAGTCTTTCATGGAGAAAAATACATCACTTCACAATCAAAATAATACCTTTTGGACTACATGATCTTACATTTTGGGTGAAAAACTTTTTTTTCTTTTTTTTTTTGCTTGTCATATTTTCCAGGCCCTGGTCCCCCTACTTTTGGGGACAGATTTCTTCCCATGTCAACACACCTATTAAATATTCATGACGACATGCATATCACCATTTTCATAAAATATTGCTAAACTTTTAGAATTAGATAACAGATATCAGATTTTCATAAAATTTTATATGATATAAATATTTTCAGCCCATAGTAGCCCCAAAACAAGCTGCGAATCTGAATAAACATGCGTGTTTAGAGTTAGACCTAGTATCTGGGCATTGTAAATACATTTTTTATTATAAAAATCAATAATGCGAGCGCGAAGCACGAGCAGAAAATATATTTTTTAAATTCCGATCTGAAAAAGGGTGAATTTAAACACTATCTTAAGTTCTGTGTCGGATAATTCTGATGTGGGGGGGGGGGGGTCTACAAAACGTCGTTCATTTTCATTACATTTCTGTCCTTTGTAAAGTTATACCACTAGATTTTCACCCCCAGCACCCCCGCTTCCCAGGGCCATGGGGCAGGGTGAAAAAGACTGAAATTTGATTTCTAATGTCTGACTTGTAATTGCTTATTCAAAAAAAGGGCGGTCGGGTGCGCACACACTTGATTCGACATAAAACCTAGAAGTTTCAACTTTCAAGTCCAGTCACACCTATGGCTATGTCCCTCCCTGCTATCGAGTAGTGTGTAAACTATGGTTATCACGTATCGCGCGCGACCACGTCTGTATCGGAGTGCCGAGCTTGAGTCGCGATAAAGGAGGGATGTTATTGGAATATGTGAACGACTATATAAATGATTTGCGATTGTCGGATGTGATAATTATGTACATCATAACATATATTAAAAAAAACACAAGGGAACCTGATTTCGTGGGGGTGCTACCTATGGAAAATAAAATTAAAACACGCAACAACCCCAGATAAATTTCTGGGGTGCTTCAGCACCCCCAGCACCCCCGCTTCCCAGGTCCCTGACGACTTTGAGATTAAACTAAAGCCGAAATACAGCCATTCCCGATCACGATATTTTGAAAAGTGGTGGATATATCGTCATCGAAATGTGACCGAGTGAGATCGACTGAGACTCTTTTAGTCTTGTCATGACATTTGGGAATAAATATTTGGATTAAAATTGGTGATGAGATGCTGGTAACCAGCCAGTGCAAAACTGCATTAGCGCCATCATTCCTTTATTTCATATGATTTCATTTTTCACTTGAAATTTTCGGCGGGCAGCTACCAGCTGCCTCACCGAAGTCCATCCGGGACGATACCCGGAGCTGAGCGTTTGAATGAAGCCGAAGTGCCGGGTCGACGACGTCCACAGCATGCAGCAAGAGCGGCTAGCGCTAGCCGACTCAACCCCGATCTCTGCATGCGGAAGTTGGCGTTAGTTTTGTTCGCCAATCGTGGTCGTTTGTTACCTGTCTCCTTAATATTTTCAAGACGCTATCTATCTTACACAATCCTAAAATTATAAATTAAACGATTCATGATATAAGTGAAATGAATAACACTCTATGAACTCACCAATTTAACGTTTATTTGATAAAGACGAGTCCGAGTTCGTAAACGCCGGAAATTAAATTTCGTTTATTATGGCTTCTACAATGAAACCAAATAAAAAGGAAAAGGGCGAGGTCGGGATCGGAGGGAGAGGCCGGTGCGAATTAAGGGGGAGGGGCACGCAGTATATCGTGGTTATTTGAGTGGAATCATAAACAATTTTTATTTTCTGTCAGATATGCATTTAGTTCTTCCATCCGGACGATGGGACGCACACATACACATAATTGTGGTAATTTGAACTGAATGATATATATTTGGATTTTCCCTGTGACTGCTATTGTTTACAACTTTGAGTAATGAATCTTCTATCTTGCCACATGTAACTACTTGCCATGTGCAACTTTTTGCCACATGCCCGGGGGGGCCACTTCCATTCACGAGTGGATACCATGCGCGACCATGGGGTCTCGAAAAGCACCCTAAACACGTAATTTCCATATTCTGAAAATGCAACCCTTAACAAGTATTAGCGTGTGAAACCCTACCCTTAACAAGTATTGGAAACAAAACGATACTCTTGGCAAATATTCCCTGAAATGAACCCCTGAACAAGTACAAGAATGTTTTATTGATACGGGTCCTTCGGTCGTCGGCTTATAAACCTTATTTGGTTTAGTGTCCAACCCCACCTTCTACACCTCGCGCAAATCGGACTCTAAACACGAAGTTTTGGGGCAAAAAGGACATCCTTTTTAAAACATTTTAATTTTGTTTTATCATCCCCGCAAATTCGACCCTAAACACGTAATTTTCCTAGCGAAATAGATACCCTTTTTTCATTATTTTCGTGTTTTTGACACCCTTATCACGTTACGTACGTAACGTGCCCTATCGTGAAAAAGACATCCTTTTTACGTGTTTTTTTGGTCGCGCATGGTATCCACTAAGTGGCCCGGGCCACATGCTACTACTTGCCACATGCAACTAATCGAAAATGATAGTGTGGAGCATATACTGTTTAATCAGGGTGACCAGCTTCAAAAAATGATATACGGGACCATTGACAAAAAAGATCAACAAAGAAGAAAATTGTGAAAAAATATAAAGAATTGGAAGGGAGGGTGAACGAAAGAATGAAGGAGAGAAAGAAAAGATGAAAGAAAATGGATGAATTAAGAAGAAAGAAAAAAAGTAAAAGAAAGTTAGAATAAATGAAGGATGAAAGAAAAATAAAAGAGAAAAGGTTTCAGTCATTCTTTTAATTGAATATAGAAAGAAAGAAAAAAAATGAAGGGAAGATGAATAAATGTGTGGAAGACAAAAGAGAGACAGAAAAAAGAAAGTAAGAAAAAAGGAGGAAGGATATCGAGGAAAGGAAGGTAAGAATGAAGGGATGAGGGAAAATAAAAAATGAAAGATAGTAGGAATAATGGAAGGAGAGAAAGAACAAAAAGAAAAAGCGGGAGAGGAATTAATGAAGGGAGAAGGAAGCAAAGAAAACTTTAAGAAAAGAACGAATGGAGGAAATACAAAAGGAAATTTTATAAAGAAGGCAAGTAAGAGAAATCAGGAAAGAATTAAAGAAAATTAACACAGAGAGAAAGGATCTGGAAAGAAATATAGGGAAAAGAGATAGATTGAACAAAAGGGGCAAGCAGGAAGGATGAAAGAGGAAAAAGTTCAACTACAAGCAAACAAAAACAATCCAATCTAACAAAAATCAATGTTTTGTTCCTCCGATTACGTACATCTCCAAATCAGCAATCTGAGAATCCATAATAAAATCATAAAAATTTGCCGCCGATTTAGTGATTATTTTGGTGGAATACATTTAGGTACTAAAAATGTTTTATGAAATTATGGGGGAAAATACTATTTCGACTATACTTCCTCTTTCTTTTCTCACTACATTTCTCCCTCTTTCTCTCCTTTTCCCCAGATTTCTTTTTTTTTTTGGGGGGGGAGGTGCCCCCGTAGGTACGCCGATGCATGAAAACATGCTTAACAATCATGACTGCTAAAGAGGGTTGTTGTGATTTTCACACCCGAGTGCTTCATTAACCCAGCCAGGGGCGGATATCTCTCCCAAAAGGTGGGGGGGGGGACAAGGGCTGGAAAATTTGACAAACAAACAGAAAAGGGTTATCACCCCCAAATTTAAGGTCATCTCGTCCTAAAATAAATGTTTTATTTCGATTTTGAATGATGTATTTCTTACCATCATAAAAGACCACAAATAGTAAGGGGGACATTTGATATTGTATCCCCCTTACTATTTTGAGTAGGGGGGACACGTCCCTCTGGGATTTCCGCCCATGAACCCAGCTGGTAAGTGTACCTCTCAACTCATTGTTATTTTTCTATCATGCTTCTATGCTGCCCCCACCCTCCCCCTCTCAATCTATCTGGATGATTATCACCCCCCCTCCCATCTTTGTCGTATTTCATTTAACGGACAACTCTAGCTTCCCCAGCAAAAGGCTAATTTTGAACGAGAAGACAAAATCAAATTAGTATACCGCTGAAAATCTCATCAAATTCGGATAAAAGGAAAGTCGTGAAGTTTTACAATTTGGCTTAACTTCACAAAAAGTTGGCCATTATTGTTGCCTCTGACTATGCAGAGCAAATGAAGAAACCAACGGCATCAGCTACTCTCTCTCTTCTTTGTATTCTGTTACATGAATTGTCTTATTTTTCCTCATATATTGTGAAGCAATTATGGTTGGATTCCTCCTAAATGGCATTACATTATTTATTCAACAAACTAATTCAATGCCTGTGAAGCCTTTGGTACAATATGGGCAAATCTGCAAGCACGTTAAATAGCACGTGTCATTTGATAAAAATATATTTCACAAAATGATCGAGTGATACTTGACATATCTCATTTGTGGATCATTTTGCTGGACATATCACTACTCTGTGAAAGACAGTCAATTTTTAAACTAGATAACTTACCTAGTATATACACAATTTGTATCCAATTTTATTCTATCCAAATATGTCCTCAGACAAAAAGCAGAACAAATTTTCAAACCAAACATGAAAAGATGCATACATACATGAAAGGTTTATTAAGCACTAGAATATGAAATCAGGGTTATTCTCCAAATAGCAGTATACTTCATTCATTATTATCAACAAAGGCACATATATCAGTTATTCAGTTTAATGAAATGTAAGATATAGGCTATACCGAAAGGTACCAAATTAAAAAAAAAAAAAAATTGGATTCCTGAAAGTACTTTGAATAGATTGAGGAATAAAATACAATCATTGACAAGAAATGTGTATGAATGCCATATAAAATAACATCAAATAAAGGAATAAGTACATGTAATTGAACAAAATAAACATAATTATCAGCATACATATATTTATCAACATTTCATTTTTGTTAATAACAGACATATTAGATAACAATTAATATAATAATAGTACTAGTACTGGCAGTTTGGTACACCATAATGTACATAGCATGAGTAAAAATCTGTGTAATAAAATAATCTAAAATGGTGCTATACGTGTTTTTCAATAACACACGTTTCATATTCAATCATTACCTGCACTATTTGATCTTCTATATCAAATCTCATAATCCACTATTCTAAAATATTTTGACCAGATTATACAATACAGGAGGTATACTCTATTTATTAAGTCTCAAAGTTGAATTCCTATCAAACTAGAGTAACACCCAAGATCCCAATCAAAAAATAAAGTGGAATACCATTGGTGGATTCATGTACATCAGACATAACAATCTATCTCAGTGTTGGCATTTTGACATTGAAAATACCATTTTCATCTTTTAATAACAGATATACTTTCAAAGTACATGTTACCTTTGAAAGAGGTACGCTGGGATAAAGATGATTATATCTAAATAAATAGAATAAAATTCACTGAGCAAAATGCTGAAACCTCCTTCAAAATCAGATAAAAACAACTAAGTTATTGAATTTTAAATGTTATAAAGGTTTCAAAGTTTTAAACAGTTAATATATCGTTATGAATATTCATTAGGTGGGTTGATGATGGACACATCTCCACTTTCTTTTTCTTATGTGTATATCTAGCCTTTATGATATTACAAAAGGGAAGTGACTATTGAATCTTTGTAAGTTTTTATTCTTTGTCAATGTTTCAATTCTAATTCAAAGGTAAATTCCAGTTTTGGTAACGATATCAAAATGAGTTCGTACAGAATCCAATGAAATGACCACCAAAGTGTCTGTTTGTATAAATAAAACATATGTGCCAACGGATTCTGGAAGAAATTGTGTAATTGCTGAGAAATCGGCAAATAAGCACAGGATTCGGGTAGAGCGTCGGGCCCGACATTCGAAGCAATAATTATACACTGTCCCATGTGCGCTTACCTGTGTTGGGGATCTTCAGTCTGAACAATTTCAGCGTATAATTTCAAGATTTCACAAAGTTCAGTTTATGTAACTGTACCAGATCTAGATCCTCGATGATATTCTGTCAATTAAGCCTTGTTTTATAGACTTTCTCATGAAATCAGTGTTTACTGCAACACTGGAATTTCTCTTTAATAACCGGTTGATTCCGTAGCTTTGGTGGTCCTTCACCTGTGAGGGCACAATCCCCCATCGGTGTTTTATTGTAGTAATTATGTGCATCTTAATGAGAACATACAGGTGTTTTGACAATACCAAGGCATATCTGATTATTTGCAAAGGAGCAGCTTTCCTGGTTTTGGCTTTGTTGGTTGATACCCTGTACGTGGTAGAAAATGCTTTTCAATCAACATGCTTTAGATTTGAAGCAGCAAAATCAAGTAGCAGACGATTTTGTGACATATTTTGATCTGCACACTTCCGCATGCACATAATGACCTCAATAACATTAAGAGATAGATGCTCTCTACACGATATGAGCCATGTATCTCTGGAATATTGGGAGGAAAATTAGAAAAATGGGATCATAAATAAAAGACAATCAATCACGATATTGCCTCTATCTGAAAGATGCATACATTTTCCCAAATAAAACACAAGGAACTAAGATTTCCAAAGGTAGGCCTAAGCCAGAACTGCACGTCGATTTTCCAGGATGTAAGTGATTTATCATCTTCTGTGCATAGTTTGTGCAATATCAATTTCTAATCACGAACTGCTTCTTTTAGCTCATGGCTGAATTGACGCCGGAACACGGTAGGATGAGAAATATGAAGAGAATGTAATTCAGGGGCCGATTGCACGAAAGGGTCTTTCCAAGGACCGTCTTTCGTGTCGACCATCTTTTATGATGCACTATAAGCGCGGTGTTTCTGAAATTTATGATAAACAAAGAAAGTTTGGAAGCTTGCTTTTAGATCAAATTTTATACAATTTAATGAGATATCACATCATTTTATAAACAAATATAACAGCCAAATACAATATGTTTGCAGATAATTAATTTGAAATGCGTTTTACATGGCGCATCATAAAAAATGGGCAGCACGAAAGACGGTCCTTGCAAAGACCCTTTCGTGCAATCGGTCCCAGAGCACAATGACGGTCACATGTTAGTGAATTCATTAACTATTCGATGGGTGTCTATCTCTCAATAGGGTCCATAGTTTGACCCAATGACAATGAGCTGCGACGCATTGCAACCTAGCTACACCAGCTTGTTCCGTTTGTATGACCCTCTTCAACAGAGAAGGGGGTGTTGGAGTTTGAAGGGGGGGGGGGGGTTAAATCTGTAACCCTCTAGATCTGCCGCCATTAACAGGGCCCTCCCTTCTTCCCCCAAATGACCCACACCAAGTTAAAGAAGTCCTTTATACCAGATTACACAGCAGCATATTACATGTGTCATTTAAACCCTTCTCCAGTGAAATTCTTCATGGTCAAATCAGTTTTGTGGTTCAACAAGATTTTCTGAACCATGCTACACAATGAAAGAATTAACATTCATCACTAGAACTACTAGTTTTCTTCATAACATATTTTAGACTAGATTATGTAGCAGCAGAAGATGTGTCATTTAACCCCTTCTGCTCTGAAATTCCAGTTTTTCTGTCCCAGAAATTTTTTTATGAACCATGCCAGCACAGTAACAGATTCATCCTTCATCACTAGAACTGCTACTCTTCCGGTCTTTTATCATTTGTCGGTTGTTGAATGGTAATTGTGCTGGACCACCCTGAAGAACTTCCACACAATCGTCTCGTCGCATCTGCTTCAGGGCATCCTCAAGATCCCGAGGGCTACAGATCTTCTTCCGTTGCTCTGCAAGATTAATCAGTTCCCCTGTAGGGTCTGCTAGATGATCCAGACTATCAATGACTTCCTCCATTCCTAAGGCAATGGCAAGACCCTTCCAATCGTCCAATGTTACGCGATGACCGTTCAACCGTTGACTGAGCTCCTGCCGGGTGATCACGGGAACGACTGAGGGTTCCTGTGGCATGCCATGGCTGCCCCCTGTAATGTTCACAGATTCAATATGGTAAACATTTCCATGAACTGACATATAGGAAATTTGCTGGCAGAGCTGCCTAACTTCTGAACCCACCGGTGTTGTAGGTTGTGAGCCGGGTTCGGTACTCATGAGGATTCTGGGTGATTCATCCATCGGCTGGGTGGAGTTGGTACCTGGAGAAAAAAAATAAAATGGCTTTGAGTTACTCCCAAAGGGGTGATGCGACATCATTTCTCATATAACAATGGCTCCTCCACTAAATTCTCTGAAGATTGAAGATGAGGGTTGGGAACTTAGGATTATGATATGGTTTTTTATTCAGAATGATGTGGGATTAATGTTAAGGTAAGGTTTGAAGCTTGGGTTTATTTTTTTTTTGTTTAATGTGTGCATTTTGAGGAGCAACTGTGGCAGGAGTTGTCATGAGGCAATATAGGGAACTAATGTTATGTTGTTGTTGGATCTAATGCTCTTTTATTTTCAACCAGGATTAACAGGTGAGTGGTATCCTGTAATGGAAAAGGATTATGGGGTATTCAGAATGCGCGAGGACAAGAGTTTGAAAGAAAAGACTAACCAACATCAGATGACGATTCTCCTTTCTTCACCGCTTGACCCCTGATGGCTTTCCTCAAGCGCTCTTCGAGGTTACTATCGTCGACATGTGTATTATTTAGAACCTGCAAGTAATGCGGAAGGTATCTTTCATCGCAGCATCGGATTACTATCACCCGACCCTTCCAATTACCCCCATCCACCCTTGGATGTAAAGCCATGTATGTCGTCATAGTCTGGTACAGATCATCTTTCTCACAATCCTCCTTTGTGATGATGAGGACTACGTGAGAGCAGGCCTTCAGAGCATCCTCGATGCTTGTCATCTTTGGAACTCCAAGCATGGCATCTGCAGCGGTCATCAAAGTCCAGTTGTTTCTACTGATGATGTCTTTGACCTTACGAACGTGATTCGTCTCTTGGCTGAATTCAAGATAGATGTTACGTTCTGGCTCTCCTTGATCTGTCAAAGATCTATTTGTTCCAGAGTCCATAGAACCTTGAAATAGAAGATGAAAGATGGTAAATGAGGAAATTCGTAAATATCAGCTATCTGATACTGAAAACAAGCTACAACCTGAAACTTCTAATCATGTTTTCTCTGTGTTTTACAATTTTCTTCTTCAAGATTCATTCTTATTAAATCAGGTATTTGACTGGGTTTCACCAGATCAATGTTGAAAAGTTACATATTATTTCAAAGCTAAGACTCTGCTCCTTGAATCAATATTAAAATGTTAAATTCATGATAACTCTTTTTTCATTTCATTATTATTATTACGGAATTATCATTGTTGTATTGTTTATTTGACCCATATAAAAAAGTACAACATACACCAGAAAAAAAAGTATACAAACATGCAAATAAATATGGGAGTGGGAAGTGGGTCGCAGGTAGGCCAAGTCATGCCCAGAGGCATGTGCCAAACACATGCCACCCTGTATAAATCAAATAAATTCTCTTACACAAAATATTGCACAATGAAAAATGGGAATGCAAAGAAAGGGGGGGGGGGGAACAAAGAAATAAAAAAAAAGATAGAGCTGTATTGGGAATATTGCCCAAAAATGTAGAAATATAACTTAGTGAATAAAAAAAAAAGTTTTGCAGCATTCGTGTGCATTTTTATCATTAGAGCCATTTGAGCAGGAATAAATGAGAGAAGGCCATACTCACAGAGGCTAGAAAATGTTGAATCTCCAGAGCCATCCACAGACGTTGTAGTCTCCTGATTATTTGATGCAGCCAGGTCTCGCTGTTGTTGACTTTCTCTGCATCTCTGATACTCTCTCATTTCATCCTGCTGCTGTTTTTCAGCTTTAATTTAAAGCATGAATAAAAAGATGAATTTAACCATAAAAGGGGTCATTTTGACCTGTAAGTACGAGCCCACCTACAGATTGTACATTCTTCTAATACTAGAATCTTTACAAGCAAAGGGGCTGTGGCATGAATAAAAGACATGGGGTAGGGCTGAATTAATGCACAAAATCAGACTTATGGTAATTTTAACAGTTTTTGTACAATGTCCACTGAAACAGAGGATGATCTGAAGCCCCCGAGGCACCCCCCCTCGAATACAAGATATAGAAAGTGGATGACTTACTTTTCTATTCATATCCTACAGTATGAACAGCTTTATGAAACACCTATATTTCAAGTGAAAGCCCTGGATTTATCAAGATATACCCCCTTGACTATAAATCAAAGTAATAAAAAAAAAATCACATTTGGATTATTAGAAAAAGAAGCAAACAAACAGATAAAAGGAAAAAAATTGAAGAATAATTCTGATGGTGAAATATGACTGGTTGCCAGATAAGATCCCCTCCCATGTGGCTGTGTGCAATACAAATAGAAGGTTTGATGAAGTCTAGTTCCACTTGTTCACTGCTACCACCCTGCCTGTGGTGAATCTACAGGTAGGACTATGGTATGCCAATGTTGTACAGAGCACACACTTCAAAAAAATCATTAAAATATCACTTTTGTGACCAAAATTACTAATTTCCATAAGTTGCAATTTATTTTTCATTAGTAACTTGGGAATAATTTTTCATTCACCAGAGCGCTCAAAAACTTGGTGGAAAGTAATATGGCAAGAAAATTTTCATTTTTTGATCTCTATTCTTAATTAAGAAAAAAATGAATAAAAGAATCAAATTTAAATAAGAGCCAAGTTGTATGAATAATAGGTGTTATGGAAACAGTCAGTGTAAAAAAAAAAGCATTTGCCCCAAAGAAAAAGAGAAAATAAGCCAAACATTGCCACCCTTATATTGCCACACATGGAGATATAACTGAGAACAAGGTTATATTATAACCTTGTTCATTGAATGAGTGTCTAGTTCTAGACCCTAGGCCTAGACATGGTATAAATCGTTAAATTTGAGTTTGCAAAATTTCAAAACTAACCTCTGACTAGTATTGTCTCTCTGATCATGACAAGCTTGGCTCTTGTCATCGCTTCATGCATCCTGCTCATCTGGTGTTCAGGTTGAATTGTTGCCCTCCAGGAAGTCAGCAAGTCAATCGTCCCTTTGGTTGTCACAGATCCAGTCAACCGATTGGTGGTGTTGCATTGGTTGATTTGAGCTCTGGTACAACCCAAGGCCATGGCTAGACGCTCCATCTGGTCATCGGTTTCCAGACTGTCTGCTATCTCTCGAAGGACGGTGTCCGATATCATCCCAGTGATAGGTCTGGAAGGAGTCCAGAAAAGAAACTGACCAAATAATATCACCTTAACTTGCTTTGAGGATAAGTCCACCCCAACAAAAAATTCATTTTATAGAGAAAAAAAACGATAACTGAAAGTTTCATCAAAATCAGATGAGTTTTGATATTCTAAAGTTTTGCTTGATTTAATTTACGTCTTTATGGTCAATTCCATCCCAGAAAAAGACGATTTGAATCAATAGAGAAAAATCAAACAAGTTTAATGATTATGCTGAAAGTTTCATCAACGTCAGATGTTAATAAAAAAAGTCACAACATTCTAAAGTTTTGCTTATTTTTCACAAAAAAGATTGGCCCATATGACGCCCTGGTCGGAACAACCAAATGAGGGGAAAATTTGGTGAGGACTAAACTGTGGCATTCTGCTAAACAAAAATTGAATGACTTTGCATCAATCCTAATCTCTACCCAATTAGGGTCTACTTTTTCTTTCTCAATGAACCCCAGTCAAATTGTAATAAACTTACTCTGGAATGTCAGCAGGAGACTGGTTAAAAGATGACTGACTTGACCGTGCTGCTGAAATAAAGAAAGAAAAAATGTCATACATGCATACCGGTAAATGAAACCAAAGTAATAATAGCCTAATGATTACAATCCACATTTGTAAGGTGCATGTTAAATACAATGTTTCTATGTGCAAAGTAAAATTAGAATACTTCCATAGTCCAATTATTATATATATAGCAGTAATATTGAGGACAATAAATAGCTTGGTTATTCCTCATATTTGTATAGCAAATTTGGCATTATTCCCACAATGTGGGGAAATGTGCCCCCCCCCCTTTGGAAAGTCCCAGATCCGCCCCTGCATCTACTGGATGTAGATCTAGTTAGGTATGATTTGGAGTAGACCAAAATCTTCAGTCTCTGTATTTTGGTTGTTCCGCTGAACTGCGTTGGCTCCACTCACCAATACATAAATGTCAGAAATTTATTAATAAATCCCCAGAAATGACGGTTATTCCTGTCTAGAATTGGAGCCTTGATTCGGCCGGGCATCATTCCATGATCATTCATCATTTCAAATTTCAGGGTGCTTACACAACCTAAGAAGGCAGTTTGAAAAAAAAAACAATTTTCCATTTCAGAGCTGAAAAATATGAAAACTGACAGACTAAGCTGTCCATAGTCTACATATAGGAGAAATCTTAATTGGACAAACACATATTTATCATACTAAAATCTATCTAATGTTATAGACCTCTTAAACTATTATCACCAAACGACCGCCATCATGATGACAGCAACGTAGTGTTTTCTCTTTTTGTGACAAGTGATGTCTACCTTTACCTGACAATGGCAATGCTGACAAAACAGTGAATCAGTTATGAATATTCCACTGATCTCTCTCTCTTCCTATTGTTCTGATGATCATTATTAATATTATCATTGATGTTAATCTTAGACAACTAAAATAAAAACTGAACTTCGAACTAGCTTCTTACAGGTTATATCAGGTTGCATACTAATTACTATGAAGTACATAAACGCACAATATAATGGTGGAGGTAACTAATCATAATTATTTTGCACCTCGCTAAATGGCATTGACAGGTTAGACTAGTTTAACGCCAAGGACATTGAAGCAGGAATTAAGCAATAAACTCGGAAACGACCCGGGGCAGATAATCTCCTAGATTGAAGAACACCAACCTAACAGGCTCAAGCCAACATCAGGCCTTCACTAACCAGTATGCAATGCCAATGGAGATGTATTGATTCTAAGTGAGGATAAAATTCCCTCAAGCGAGCTCGGATTCGGCTCGGCCTCAGACGAACTCCTCCATTCCATTAAAATTTCAATAGTGCTTCTGAGGTAATCATTGTTCTTTTCAAGAAGTATCCTTTCCAAATTTCCAAGATTTTGTCCGAGTTTGAGTCCTAGATCCTGATATAGATGATCAGAAACTTTCGAAGAACACACTTTCCTTGCTATCTCCAACAGTTCCTCATCAGTTATATGTGTATCCATGTTTGCTCACGCCGGTCTACGACCGACTCCACAATCCTCCCACTCCTATTATTATGCTCATATAAATGCTGAATAAACTGAGCTCAAAAAGAGTCAAGTACTATTAGTAATTTAAATTACAGGCACCTGGCTACTACTAGCAAGCTAGCCTCCTCGTGCTCGCCCCGCTGCCCGTGCCACGCCCCGGCCTCCGCCCAGCTCGCATTCCAGCTAGAGCAGCATAGCAGCGTTATCGAAATGAGAGTTTTGGGATATGGATCCAGCTCCAGCGCGCCAAAGATTTCTGGGGATTCCCCTGAATCGCAGTATTATGTACGCATGCGCAGATAAGCCAATGCGCCTAGGCCTAGCATAGTTGCCAGAGTTGGCATAATTATGCTTTTTGGCATAATTTGGACCGCTTCAGCATCTGGCATTATGCTTGGCATAATTTGACAAAATTTAGCATAATTTTAGCATAATTTGGACTTTTTTGGTGAAACCATGTGGGGACATGTGGGGGCACGTGCCCCCCCCCCAATCGGCTGGCCAAAAAAAAAAAAACGGGGAAAAGGAGAAAAAGAGGGGAAAAGGAGAAAAAGAGGGAAAAAGGAAGAGAAACGTAGTGGGGGAAAGAAGAAATTGTTTATCATAGTATTATATTATGTTATGTAACATAAGAAGCATTTTTTCACAACTTTACTTTTTTGCTTAATTGTGTCTTCATTGTTCCTGGCGCTCACATAGACTTTTTAACGAGATATATAAAACTGCTGTACTAAAGCCTCCCGTTTTCAAATCAATGTACAACAAAATAATACATTTCCTCTCAATTAGAGTTATTATTGATTTAAGTAGTAATATATTCTTTTTTATGACTACTGAAAGTTATTGCCCTATTTTAAGGTCTTAATATAAAACATTTCCTGTCCGTGCTAACGTTCGCATGAGTGGATTGGTGAGATTTCTGCTCTTCATGAACTCCTAAAATCAGTCCTTAAATGTCGATTTTTCTGATCTGAATATAAAAAAATTTTAGCTCGCGCTTCGCGCTCGCAGTATTTTATTAGTGAGATCCGTATGATAATCATGATTACAATGACTTCAAAAAGTGCTCCATGTGTTTAGATAAAATTCTAACAAAATCAGCAAGCGCTTGGCACTTGCATTAGAGTACTATGGTGAGATATGTATACTCTGACTAAATGGATTCGTAACTATAGTCCTTAAAATATCCATGTTTGGGGTCAATATATACAAAAATTTCAGCTCGCGCTTCGCGCTCGCATCATTTGGTTAGTTAAATACGTAGGGTCTTATAGAATTCCTACAAACAACCCTTAGAATGCCCCTCTTCAGGTCTATATTTCCTAAATTTTCAGCTCGCACTTTCGCGCTTGCAGTATTTGATTAGTAAGATACGTATGATAATCATGATTACATGACTACAAAAGGTGCTTCATGACTGTGTTTAGATGTAATTATAACAATTTAAATCAGCAAAGGATGGCACTATAGCATTAGATGACTATGGTGAGATATTTATACTCTTAATGGATTCAATCCTTAAAACTTCCTTGTTTAGGGTCAGTATATACAAAAATTTTAGCTCGCGCTTCGCGCTCGCATTGTTTGTTTAACGAGACAGTTAAGTATCATGATTACAAAACAATTCGCTTATAATGTCAATTTTTAGCCCTCAATATAAAAAATTTTCAGCTCACGCTCGCATTATTTAATCAGTGAGATACATATTCGTTTGATGGCACTGCATGTCCTTAAAATATCTCTATTAGGTCAGTATACCTGACAACTGAGCGCGCTTCGCGCGCTCCCTAAGTGACCCGAAATTTTTGCTGGTGCCCCCCCCCCAATGCCGTGACCCACGGTACGCCACTGGCAAGTCTAATTATCTGTTTTTAGAATTGATGTTCGAAATTTGTTTAAACTTTTTTTTTTCCAGATGTCTTGTTAAACCTTAAACTTGAATGTTGTAGGTGTTTTCAGATGCCTTGATATACCTTATAAACTTGAATGGTTTAGGTACATGTGTCATCAGATGCCTTGGACCTTTGACTTGACTTCTGTGTTTTCACTTTCCACATGCCTTTTTATACATTAAACTTGAAACTCGTGTGTGATACCTTGATATACCGGGTACATACATGAAACTTGCTGCTGTCTTTCCACTTGTCTTTTTTATACATTACACTTGAATTTTACTATGAGATGCCTTGCCATACCTCAAACTTGATGACTTGTTATACCTCAAACTTTACTTTTGTAGTTATTTTCATATGCTTTGCAAACTTTGACAACTAACAAATATACATGCCTTGTTATACCCCATTAAGTAACTGCATAGCCTTACAACCAATTCTATTCAAAACCAAAAAGAGGTACTCCCTCCCGTTAGACTCTTTAGTGTGCGAATTGCAGAATCTAGCTTATTATGTCGGTCAATTCCCATGTAAAATGTATGCAGTTGGCAAGTACATGTGTACTCCTGTGTTCATGAAGTAAGACTGTTATCTGCTTCTGAATTTTGGTAGCTATGTAATTGTTATACATGTTGGTAGATGCATTGTTATGCTTGTATATAGATTTGATATTAAGTCATGAGTTTAAAGGTCAGAAGTCTGAGGTATTTCATTTTGTGCATGCACACATTATAGATTATATCAAAATACTTATGTTGATTCAGGGTCTCTGTGAAAATACCTCACAAATAAGCTGCAGATGCCAATAATTATACCAGACATCTATATGCGTCATTTTGTGTTGTTCTTTCTCTGGTTGTAATTCAGTTGTGCATAGCGCATGACATATGTTGATTCATGATGTCATATTCGCAGTTAAAGAACAAATGGGTTGAGAAAAAAATATACCATTTTTAAATTTTATTTTAAGCAGTCACAAAATTTGAGACAGAAATATTCAATAATGTTGTTAATCGTCTTTTATAGATTTGAAGCAATTCCTGCAGCATCATACAGAAAAAAGACATAACATGAATTTTACATGCTTACGACAAGAAAGTTTCCCCCTCGGTTACTATGTCAACCAAGTATTCCCATGCAGGATCTAAAAAACTTATTTTGAATATAGAACTATACCCCTTTTCAGCAAGCTTGACTATTTTGTTTATTAAAGATTAGAATAAAGACAGGCAGGGTGTGAGTGGCGATGCAAGGCTGGATGCATTTTGTGTGGGGGGGGGAGGGGGCTCATGCAGGCCAATATTTTTTTTTTTTTTAAGTCTTCACAATCTGGACAAGATACATACAGGTTTTCATACCCCCCGCCCCTTCTTTCAGGCTCTCCCAGTGCATGAGAAACGTGCAAGTCATTGCATTTTTGCATCTACTTAGCAAATTGATTATTGTAATTAAATTGTCAAATTTTTTTTATTTTTTTATATTTGATTTTATAATTTTCAAAAAAAAATCAAATTTTATTTTTCAATTTTTTGTTTTTTTAATAGTTTTTATTTTATTTATATAGACATATTTATTTATTTCATTTGATTTCAAAAAATTGTTAAGTCATCTCACCCATTTTTGCATAAATTTTAGCGTAATTTAGTATTTTTTGCTGCTCCATGTTGTTATTTCATTTGGCATAATTTTAGCATAATTTTGCGGTCCTCCCTAGCATAATTTCATTTTGAGCGCTGGTCACACTGAGGCCTAGCCTGCATTCAGTCATCATCCTCAGCGCAGCTAGCTCAGTTCAGCCTGAACTTCAGGCTCAGCTCGAAGTCGAACTCCCGCTATTTTACTAAAAAAGTTAGGGCTTTTACTAGGCCTCTGCCTACTAAACTACTTGAAAACCACGTCGGAATCCGACTGAAGGAAGGCAGACTCAATATCAAGGTTTTCTGAGAGTGAGTATATAATAATATAGACCCTACCGTATGGCATGTATGGCATGTATGGATTAGACCAAAAGCTTCAGTCTCTGTTATGTTGGTTGTTCAGCTGAACTCCGTTGGCTTCACTCACCAAATACAGAGGAGAAATAAAAAAAAAAAAGGTTAAAAAACTCCTCGAAACAGACGGCTGCCAGCTGTCTAGTATGGATGGGCACTACCCGGCATATATGCAGAAATGGAGACAGAAGTTAACATATCTCATGCAGAAATGAAGAAAGAAATCAAGGATATAGAGCAAAAACAGATGAAGAAATTGAGGAGTTTGTTGCAGAAAACGAGAAAGAAATAGTCAAAACTGATGAAGAAATGGAGAGAGATATAGAGGAATCCAATGCAAAAAACACTGAGGAAATGGACTTTGATTTTAAAGACACAGATATTGGAGAAAACCTTTCAAATGGTGCTTGTTCTGCACTAGACCAAAAGCTTCGGTCTCTGTTATGTTGGTTGTTCAGCTGAACTTCGTTGGCTTCACTCACCAAATACATAGACCGAAGTTAAACCGTCGTCTGTACGAGGGCTCAATGGCCACGGCTAATTTCTTGTTTTTCTCCTCAATACCGTGATATTTTACACAAACTGTGCATTCATATGCACTTTTAGGTGATAATGTTTAAGTAACGACAGTTTCTTACCCTAAATTCCCGCTTTGAAACTGGCATTCAGAGCCATCCTGGTAATGAATCATTCATGAAAAAGTGGCCGGCGAAAGTTAGACTCCGCCCTATGACCTTTACGTCACACATATACAGTGCCCGGGCGAGCAAACGTTGAAAAGGAAAAGAAAATTAATATTCATAAGCCTGACGTAAAAGAGATGATCTGATTGGCCAACGGTTTCGATAAGCAGTTGACCCGGAAGTTCATCCCACCTCATATGTTTGTGTACATTATCGACTTCGGAGGAACGAGTGAATTGGGAGCTACACGACAGCCGAGGAAAGTCACTGTTTTTGTTCCTTTTCAATTGAGTTTTCACCACTTAAATGCCAATCAAAGCCAAGAGGGAATAACAAGCTGCATTTTGGTAAGCTTCTTTTTATATTAATAATGCATTAATGAAAAAAAATCGATGAGCCCCGCCGGGGGATTTTGCGTTGTACCTCCCCTAATGGCGGGGACACGCTAGCGAGCCGTCTGTCGACGAGGAGAAATTTAAAAAATTAAAAAAATGTTAAAAAACTCCTCGAAACAGACGGCTGCCAGCTGTCTAGTTCTGCACAAGACACCTTTGTTGACATTTCGTATGATAATGGAACTCATGCAAATACTGCAGACAGTGGAGATCTTAAATCTGACATTCCAAACACAAAAATTAGAGAAGTAGACTCAGACCCTATGGATGTACTTGTAGATGACCATGATGGAGACAGAGAAACTGAGGCAATTGTCTCAAATGGGTCAGAAAGTGGAGATAATGACTCTGATATTGCAAATAAAGTAAGAAGAGAAATTGGCTCGGATAACACTGATACAGATGATGAGGGAAATAGCTCTGAAGAAGCAGATACAGAAAATGGAGAAACTGATGATAATTCAGAAACAGAAGGAGAAACTGACTTGGATGATTCTGAAACAGAAGCAGACGAATCTAATGATATGCACTCGAATAATGATGATACAGTAACTGAAGAAGAGTTTGGTGAGGTGCACAGAAAAGCAGGTGTCGACTCTATCATTGGACATTTGAAAATTTTGTATACCAATAGTGACTGTCTACTTAACAAACTGGATGAACTCTCTCTGCTTCTGGAACAATGTGCAGCTGATATTGTTGTTATCTGTGAATGCCTACCCAAAAATTATGATATCAAGCCGACTGTGCAAAATTATCAGCTTGAAGACTATGTCCAATTTTCAAATATTGACAAAGAAGATGTAAGAGGGGTCTTGTTGTATGTGCACAAACGCTATGCTAGTTTGGTCAAGGAAATAAGTTTTGAGTCAAGCTTCGATGAATGTGTGTGGGTAAATATGAGGCTGAAAGGAATGGACTCGTTAATTCTGGGAGGCATCTACCGCAGTCCAACTTCTAACAGAGATAATTCAAATACTGATATGGTGACTGAGATGCTGTATAAAGTTGCAGATAGCAATCCTTCGCACCTGATCATCGTTGGTGACTTTAATTACCCAAACATCAACTGGGAGAACTGGACATCCCATCTTTCGTATGAACAGAAGTTTATCGACTGCTTGAGTGACTGTTTCCTTCATCAGCATATAGATGAGTACACACAATACCGGACAGGACAACAACCACATATACTGGACCTTTTGATCACCAATGAAGAAGGAATGATTGGAAATATATCTTACCTGCCTGGCCTAGGTTTAAGCGATCACCAATGTATCCTTATTAACGTAAATTTATATGCAGAACAGACATTGAGAAAAGAGGAAAGGTATCGATACCATAAAGGTGACTACCAGGCAATAAATGATACCATCATTGACAAAGATTGGTATAGTGAATTGGAGTCCATGAATGTAGATGAGTCGTGGAACTTCTTCTCAATCACCTATCAAGCAGCAATAGACCGCCACAACCCCAAGACCACAGGGGTTAGACTAAAGAAGAAGAAAGTCTGGATGACAAAAGCTCTCAGACAACAAAAAAAGAAACAGATCTTGGAAAAAATTTCGTAAAAGTGGCGATGATGTAGATTATTTGCGATCAAGAGAAGAAGCTATTAAATTTCGAAAGATGACAAGGAATCTTCGCAGGAAATTTGAAAAGGACATTGCCGACAATATCAAGTCTAACCCCAAAGCATTCTGGAGATATGCAAATAGCTCACGAAAATGCAGAGCTAATTTTGGGGTCATGAAAAATCAAGACGGAATCACTGCTGAGAAGGATGAGGACAAAGCTGAACTCTTTAACCTTGTTTTCAACAGTGTATTTACAGATGAAAATGTGCAGCAGATCCCAACTTTGGTTGACAGACACAAAGGTAATCTCTTAACCGATTTGGACATTACCACAAGTACTGTGAAGAACAAACTGAAATTACTGAAGTGTTCAAAATCATCTGGGCCTTATGGATTTCACCCCAGAGTTCTCAAAGAAACTGCTGGAACGATTTGCATACCTCTTGCGCTTATCTTCAGAAAGTCCTTGAAAGAAGGATGTCTTCCACAATCATGGAAAGATGCTAACATCACACCTATTCACAAGAAAGGAAAGAAGGATGCAGTGGAAAACTACAGACCAATAAGCCTGACCTCAGTTATCGGCAAGGTGATGGAATCTGTTGTGCGTGACGCCATCCTCAAGCAGCTAATTCAGAATGATTTATTGTGTGATGCACAACATGGATTTCTTCCAGGAAGGTCTTGTATTACGCAACTGCTAGAGGTCATGGAATTGTGGACTGCCTCTCTTGATAAAGGATGTGAAATCGATGCCATCTACCTTGACTTTTGTAAGGCTTTCGACTCTGTGCCACATGAACGACTAATGAGCAAGCTAAGATCTTATGGTATAGCAGGTAGTCTGGAGAAATGGCTTTATAGTTTCTTGACTCACCGCAGGCAGAGAGTTGTCATCAATGGAAAATCATCACAATGGTTACCTGTTAGAAGTGGCGTGCCTCAAGGTAGTGTTCTCGGACCGATGGTCTTTGTTGTGTTCATCAATGATCTGCCTGAGGTAGTAAGCAGTATCGTAAAGATATATGCTGATGACACCAAACTGTTCAGAGAGATCAGAATGGAGGAGGACTGTGACAGGCTGCAAGCTGACTTAGACAACTTAGCTAAGTGGTCCAAGAAGTGGCAGCTTCAGTTCAATACAGCAAAGTGCAGATACCTCCATCTTGGTCATCAAAATTCCCATCATCAGTATCATCTAGATGGAGATATGCTGGAGGAAGTTTCAGAGGAAAGAGACTTGGGAGTCATCATGGACTCTCAACTGAAATTCCACTCCCAAGTAGCCAGTGCAGTCTTGAAAGCAAACCGTGTGCTTGCTATGATTCGACGAACCTTTGTGCATAGAGACAAAGACAACATCAAGAGGTTATACAAGTCACTTGTGAGACCAATTCTGGAATATGCAAATGGGATATGGTACCCAAGATATACCTCTGACCTGAAGGCTATTGAGAAAGTCCAGCGACGAGCAACCAAGCTAGTACCAACCCTGAAGGAAATGGACTATGGCAGAAGGCTACGTGCAATGAAATTACCTTCCATCAAGTACAGACTACGAAGAGGTGACATGATTCAAGTCTATAAGATAATCCACGGCATTGATGATGTGAATAGAGACCTGTTCTTCACATCAGCTTCCACTCAAGCAACCCGTGGTCATCCTTACAAGCTTTTTCTGAAAAGGAGTAGGTTGAGTGTGAGGCAAAACACCTTCAGTGTTAGAGTGGTGAGCGACTGGAATTCTTTGCCTGCTGAAGTAGTCACAGCATCAACAGTCAATCACTTCAAAACAAAACTAGACAAGTTTTGGTCTGCATGGCATTATGCTCATGCATGGGATTAGTACTAGTCACTGCATTGGCACAGCAAAGGACAAATAGCACAGATAGCGATTTATCCAAGCTAGGAAGGCAACGTACAGTACAAGATAGACCTGGAAACTTGACTGCAGACACAACTGTATTTTTCCAGTAGATGCGGTATAAAGGTATAAAGTATTAATATCAGGCTTTGAGAAATGATAGTGGAATTATTTATCCAATTCCAAGGTTGGTCTGGCAAGTACTATTTTTCCCGAGGGGCACAGCCCCGAGGGAAACATAGTAGCTTTGCGGCCAGTCCAACCGAGGATTAATAATTCCCACTTTGCTTTTGAATGAAACGCCTGATATATTTGTTATATATCCTACTTTTAATAACTTATAACCAAAATCTATGTGCTGAGCTTGCAAAGTCCGGTTACTTGAGTTGAATTACCCACTTTTCTCCAAGCAATCGCGCTCAGCGGAACGCAGATTAGACAGTGCCTGCGCTGACGCATCGCGGGACTTGCCCAGGAGAGCTCGAGAGAAAGCGCGCTGGCTGGTACGCCCGAGAGCTGTGGAGAGTTTAGCTAGATATCCAGTTTTGTGAAATAATGACGTCAGACCTTGATATATCCAAAAACATCGAGGTCTGACATCACGCAACATAGCTGAAATATATTCTGTCACATGATGCTACTTGAACCAATCACAATACACGATTTACTCAATGTAGGATATAATCATACATAGACCCAAAAGATTTTGACATATTCTCCAAAATATTTAGAAAAAGAGAATTTATCTTAATTTCATACCTTTGTTATTTCCAGAGTAATCTCTTGTCGGTATTTTCTTTATCAATCTGTCGACTGTATGCGCGGAGGATCGAATTATGCGGCAATGGCCTTTTGCACTGAATCAGTGAATGGCATGACTCTACTACTATTACTAGATCTACTTCCTACTAGTACTAGTAGTACGGTATAAGTATTCAAGTAAAAAACAATGGTAAATCCACATGTTCTTGGAGGAATAAAATTTTGTTTAATATGACATTGACTTGAGAAAATTAGAATGTTTTATGTATAGAATTGAGTGTATGACATTATCAGTCCCCTAATTTGACCAGGATGTGCATTTCGCTGCTAGACTGATAAAACCTTGTATCTCAAAATCTTAATATTTTGATGACATGCAGCTCTGATTAAATTAGATTAACATGGGTACGGTACTGGATAGCGACCTTCTTGCCTCAAAGAGTTCTTCACAGGTATCAGTAGACTTTTCAAGCAATATGAGACTGCCACCATTGCTATATGTTTAATATAGATCTACAGTCTTTTCTAAGCTGCCTCAATGTTTTTATTTCATTTTGAGATATGCGGTTTTTATCAGCCCAGCTACGATAAAACTGTTTTGTAAAATTAATTGAAACTTTAAAATGTCTTAACTTTCTTATTTTACTTCCGATTATAATGAAATTTTTGTTGTTACGTTTGCTGGATTTCTTTTTATTCAGATCAAGTTTTTGGTTAGGATGGACTTTTCGTTTAAATATAACCAATTAGAGCATGGAGAAGAGTAATCATGAGTCTAATCTGAATATTAATGAGAAATAAACGAGCAGACCACGTGGAGTGGAAAACTGATCAATACTGAGGAAGCATTACTGACTGGAACCAGGTGAAGTACATTGTTGCAATGTCAGGCATTTATTATAGATTGTGAAGGTGGAATGAAGGGTTAGATTGTCCATTGGAAATACACAAATTAGATATTTAAAAGTAGGGAAAGAGAAATGTAAAGTCAGGTCAAATATTAAATAAATAAACCCAGCAACTAGTTTTGATTCTTATTTGTTTGATATCCAGGTGTTTGCAAGCTGCAACTTGAGGTATGACCTCTGAGGCGCGGTCCCAGGTCCTCCGGAACGACCGGCTCATGTACCAACTCGCAGAGACCATAGATGCCGTCAAGTACTACTTCCCCTTAGGTCGCGACCTTCTTGGCTCCCAGGCGGCCGTCTCCAACATCATCGGACGAACAGAACCAGATTACCAGGAGATTGTCTTCAAATGTTTGTATACGTGGAGGAATGCGAATGGGAAAGGAAAGGGGGAGAGACTGGTGGAGATATTCAGAGGTGTTGAGTTAGATAAAGTTGCAGATTACTTAGAGCGTGGTGAGAAAGGTTTATTATGAGACTAGGGGTCCATTTCATGAAACTGGTTTTAATTTACTAATTTCCAATTTAGCTACTGAAATCTATCTGCTGAGTTTTACAAAAGATTTGGCATCAAAACACCAAGTTTAGGGGGATGACAAACATTCATCCCAGTTTGCACAATCTAATGTAATGAAGCACAAAACAATCTTGTCTTTGAAAACCGAAACATACCGACACCCCTAATTTCATATTGATCTCACCTTTTGCAGTACAATTTGACCCCATCACCATAAAAATTAAAATAAATGTTCTTAAAGCCAGTTGAAATATTGTTAATCTATTTTTCAAGTGATTTCCCTACTCTTATTTTATCCTTCCATGATTTACACTGAGTTTTGCAAAAGCTCTGCCATCAAAATACAAATTTCAGGGGAGTGATAAACAGAATCAGAACCATCCCATTTTGCATGATTTAATTGATCACAATGTTGTCTTTTATTCCTCAGTAACATTTCCCCTACAGCGGCCGTACGGCAAATCAAATAAAGCCGTCTTCACATTTTTTGAAGCAGCTACATAGGTGGTTTGAATGAAAATGAATGAAAACCCCGGGAGGGGGGGGGGTTGCAGTCAAATGTATTGCTGTACACACGCGGTGGTCAAATTATTTTCAAATACCTCCTGAATGAGTTTTTCTGTATGCAAAATAACCCCCTAAACAAGTTTTTCACATGCTTTATTTACACATTTTGGTCCCTAAACCAGTTGTCACCAAAATATGACTCTCCGGGAAAAAAAAAACATACCCTTAACATGTTTGGCTAGTCTTTAAAAATAGAGCTTTGGGGAAAAAATTCCCTAAATATGTTTGACCCAGCGATTGACCATTGACCAGTCTTTCAAAACTACCGTACCCCTTTTTTGGAAAATCAGTGTTTTTTATATCCTTAACGAGTGCATGTGCGTCCCGCGTCCAAAACTGAAAAAACACCCCTTTAAACATTTAAAAAATATTTTTTGGTCACATGTGTGTACAGCAATATATTTGCCTACCCAAATGTGACTGAGGCATCATCTTCTCTCATTTTATCCTCCAGCACTTGCAAGAAACCCAAACTGCCTCGGTGAGGATAGATTCCTACAGAGTTTGGCATCAAAGATAGACTGTGCTTCGGTCTACAGGAAACTCGGCCTTCCGCTCTTGGACAACAACTCTGCAAGGTTATCAAACCTCATCGGTCCACTGCATATTCCATTTACCCAGTACAAAGAAGCCCTCTTTCAGGTAAGATTACACCATCATCGCTGTTGATATAATTATTGGGTGAATTGCCAACTTGTCTACTGCCAACTCGTCCACTTACCAAATGGTCTACTTTAATTTTGTCTAATATTTAATGCTATTCCGTCCATCAACATTTCGTCTAACATCCATTTGGTCCAAACCATTTCGTCTAATCACAATTTTGTCTATGACCATTTCGTCTCATAATCACTTGGTCTAATATGCATTTCATTTTCATTCATTTTGCACAACCAACACTTAGTGCAATTAGACCAAATAGTATATGGACTAAATGGTATTGGAGCAACTGGTTACAGATGAAATGGTGATTTGACGAAATGGCAATTAGACCATATCTATAGTGGACGAACTGATAATAGATCAAATGATAGTAGACAAGTTGGAAATTGGACGAATTGGCATTAGATGAATTGAAAATAAACTGATTATTGTTGCATCGACAAGCTTTTGTCCTTTGCATCATTTGCCATAGAGGTGTTACCAAGCTGCCAATGAAATGGAAACTCTTCAAAGAATGATTTCAGGGGAAGTATAAATTTCAAAACATTAAGCCAATCTTTAATGCTTTAAAGGAATATGTGAGAAAACCATGGGCTGAAATCCCAGGGGGGACGTGTCCCCCCTACCAAGAATAGTAGAGGGGACACAATATCAAATGTCCCCCTACTATTTTTGGTCTTTTATGATGGAGAAAAATACATCACTTCACAATCGAAGTAATACATGTATTTTGGAATAAATGACCTTACATTTGGGTGAAAACCTTTTTTTTTTTGCTTGTCAAATTTTCCAGGCCCTGGTCCCCCTACCTTTGGGGACAGATTTCTGCCCATGGAGGAAAAAATTGATTATCATGATAAAAACAAATGAAAACTTCTTCAGAAAGCCATTTTAGATTTATGTGTGTGTTAACTGATTATTTTGTTATACTGTATTTCAGTAATTTCTCAGGCTCTAAGCTTCCCAGTCAATGTCTTAAGGGGATGGTCCGGGCTGAAAATATTCATATCTTAATACATAGAGTAGAATTCACTGAACAAAGGCCGAAAATTTCATCAAAATCGGATAACAAATAATAAATTTATTGAAGTTTAAAGTTTAGCAATATTTTGTGAAAACAGTCATCATGAATATTGATTAGGTGGGCTGATGATGTCACATCCCCACTTTCTGTTTTCTTATGTTATTACATAAAATCATATTTTTTCATTATTTCATACTTGTGTGAATAATATGTCTTCCTTATAATGAAATAAGTTGCAGCAATCAATATCTAATGCACTAAATCAGATGTCAATCCAATTTTTCTAGTTCTTGGAGGAAAAAATTTGAATAAACCTATTTTCATATAATAAAATACAAAAGAACAAGTGGAGATGTGACATCATTAGCCCACCTAATGAATATTCATGACGACTATTTTCACAAAATATTGCTAAACTTTAAAATTCAATAACTTTGTTATTTGTTATCCGATTGTGATGAAATTTTCGGCAGTTTGCTCAGTGAATTCTACTCTGTATTAAGATATACATATTTTCAGCCCGGACCATCCCTTTAATCATACCCAACAACCAGTAAGATTTCATTAGATGAAGTAAGGTTTTTTTTAGTTGAAATCACAAGGAATTTACTATTTTTATACTATGCGCAGGATAATTCTAGTATCCATTACGTAAGTATAATAATTATTCCTGATTTTCATGCTTCTCTGTAGGTACTGATTAGGTGGAGGAATCAAGAGGGGTCGTATTTAAAATCATTGGAATCACTAAAGAAGACACTCCTCAGACATGGACTCAGTGATACTGCACGAAAGCTGCATCATATGGAATATGGACATGATTCTGGTAGGTTATTTGGAAGAACTAGATGAAATCAGAGAGAGTCCACAAGCATGCATATTTCAAAGGAGTGTATTACTGATTTGCTACAACTAAGGGGGTGTTGCAAGATAAAATATTCGCAATCAATCACAAATATTCTGTCGCAATTCTACTACTGATAGATCATTTTTTATCATAGCAAATCAGATTACACTGTTTGTTTCAAGGAGCAGATAATCAATCACTAATTTGCAATTAAATACAAGACTTATAATTGATTTAGGGACCAAAAATAGACTTGCAATTGATTGCAAGTTTCTTGCAACACCCCATACGATTGATCTGTCTCCGGGCCTGTGCACAGGACCCCTCATATTTGGCCATCCCTGGGAAACATCATTGGCCGGGGCCTATTTCATAAAACTTGTTATAATAACAAATTTTGCAATAGTGATATGTGCATATACAGTGCGTATCAAAAAAAAAGTTTACACTTAGAAAAAGTCCTGTAAAATTATACATTTGTAATATCCTGAAGATTATTCCACATTTTCACATTGGTACAGATCCAATTAAGCAAATGACAATATAACTGTCGAAAAATATTTTGAAAAGTTAGTGAAAAATGATTTGCGCAGAACTTTGAAATAGTTATGGGAATAAAAGTAGGCCTTAATCATGAAGAACACTTGAAATTTAGCTAGTAAAACTGATTTGAAGATATCTTTTACCCAGGGTTGGCGGATTTAAATCACGTTGATTTAAATCATGATTTAAATCGCGATTTAAATCACCATGATTTTTTTAAAAAAATCAGTGATTTAAATCACTTCCATTGAAAAATGTACAAATCATGGACAAAGTATTTGTTCAATGCAGTTTTAATTCTTCAAGTCAACTGAAAAACTTTGAATTAACTTTATCAACAAAGTCTTCATACCTACTTAAAACAAATTAAAATCAAATTAATAAAATCAGGTAATTCCTTAAAAACTACAGATGTATGTTGTCAATAGGTACTCATTTTTGTAAATTATGTCGAGTTTTTCTTCTGAAATTTTAAATTCTTTGTCAGTTATTATTATTCAATTTCTTTCTTAACATAAAGTTTTCACATAATCCAAAGACTTTTCAGAGAGCAGTTTGTAAAAAAAAATACATAATATATAAAAGTCAATGAGAAAAGGTTTGTTGGCAGTTTTCCAGTTTTGATCCTTCGCCTACACATAACTACTTCTGTCATGTAAAATAAAAAATGATACCTGCATGTAATCAACATATTTAACATGCCTCTTATTTCGTATTGTTACATTTATCATACATTTGATGTTTTAAATAACATAATTATAAAAATCACATTAACATAATGTAGTACAGTCATAATTTGACTGTTGAGAAAAGCTTTCTCTTATAAACCTTTTAAGTCACTGCAGCCCATTTTATGTTCAGTGCTACAAATAATGGAAGTTTTGTATCTGCATGTAATAATGGAAAGAGCTCTATAACAACAATTTGCAAAACTCAGAATAAACATTTAACACTGCATTTTAATGTTAAGATGCAGGTACTTCAGTTACAATCATTGGCAGTTGTAAGCTGTGTCTCATTTAAAATAAAATACTTCTTTTTGTAATACATATGTTGTAATTTAAGCAGTTTTGCAGTTTTTATCCTTTAAGTTAAAAGTAGGTAGATTTTTTTCATACTTCATGGATCAAACAGATTTTTTGTAGAGAATATGGGAATAAAAATTGTAGATTAATGTAAAAAAAATCACAGTAACAGAATGTAGTATAGTCACCCTTTGACTAAGCTATCTCCTGTATTGTTCTCCAAAACTGAGAGTTTTGCATGTATATCTGTAGCAAGAGAAGAGCTTTTTATCAAAAAGATCCTAAACATATACAGTTGTAGTCTCTCTTTGACTATTGTAAAGCTGTGACTAATTGAAAAAAAATCATTGATTTGAATTATTTCTCTTACAATATACATGAATACTAGTAATTGGCAAAGGGTTTGTTGGCAGTTTTGATAAGGGATTTTTTCTCTTGGATTTTTTAAATATTTGAATGAAAAATCCCAGAGGGGAATTTTCTCTACTCACTGAGAATTCCCTATGGAATATTCCTTCATAGGCCTATGTATGATAGAATTAAGTTCAGATACATGATTCCTCAAATTTATTTTTAATTGTCCATTTTTACTGGATTTTAATTACAAAATATGTGGTTAAGAACAATATTAGGGGGTGAAATGTATAACATCAATATTGATGTCATTGTAAGAGTAAGGGGGGGGGATAATTACCCTTTTTTTCGAAGGAACTTTTAAAAAATCAAAAAAATCTGATTTAAATAAAAAAAATCTGATTTAAATCAAATAAATCCGATTTTTTTTATTTTTTTTTAAAAATCAAAAAAATCGCCAACCCTGCTTTTACCTTTTTAACTTGTTTCCTTGCCCAAACCACTTTGAAGAATGCATTGCGCCCCACACACCGAGGGCCATCGTGACGATATTTGCTTTGCCCTGAACTGTGATTTACATGAAATGGCTTAGGCTTGATTTTCATTTTGTTAATCATTGTCAAACTTGGGGAAAGTGTGGAGAAACAAGTTTTAAATGAAAAATTAATTGTAAACCCAATTTAAATGATAAAAACTTAGTGAAAAATGCTGGAGATATCTTATATTAACTTTTGTTCAGATTCAGGGATGTCCTCAGATCCAGCTGGCACAAAAAGGGTAAAGGTTGTGCTCTCTAAGTTTTGAAATTTCAATTTGGGTGGCAAAATTGTTACAAAATGCTTGAATATATCCGTTTTATTTCAATTGACTGAAAGTGCAAGGGAAATGTGTGAGAAATGTTTCGCTGGGTAAGTTTGATTTTGCCCTTCCTTCTTGACACGGCGTGAAAACAAGCATTTCTGCACAAACAGATTTCTGTGAGCTTTACAAAAATGAACAGTGCTCACTCAAATGTAACATTCTATCAAAACTTTTACTTTCTTTGGATAGATGAGACCCAAACCCAAGATTATATGTGGAAAAATTACCCTCATGTTGTATATTTTTAAATTCCCAGGGTTTTTTTAAAGTGTAAACTTTTTTTTGATACGCACTGTATATTAGAGCTTTAAAGGTCATGTCCACTCAGAAAAGTGTTGGTTTGAATCAGTAGAGAAAAATCAGGCATGCACAGTGCTGAAAATTTCATTGAAATCATATGTAAAATAAGAAAGTTATGACATTTTAAAGTTTCGCTTATTTTTCACAAAATAGTGATATGCACAATTTAGTCACACATGAGAGAATCGATGTCCCTCACTATTTCTTTTGTTTTGTATACTATACTTTGAATTATACAATATTTCAATTTTTACAGATTTGACAATAAGGACCAACTTGACTGATCCATAACATGTTAAACGATGGTAATTCCTCATGTTCAGGGAGAAATAAAGCTTTGTTTCACAGGACAATGGGGAGAAAATTTCATGTAGTAAAATGCAAAGGAAATAGTGATGTCATCAGTTCCCTCATTTGCATACCGACCGGGATGTACATATAGCTATTTTGTGAAGTTAAGCAAAATTTTAAAATGTCATAACTTATTTTACATCCGATTTTGATGAAATTTTCACTGTTTGATTTTTCTCTATTTATTCAAATCAACGTTTTTCTGGGGTGGACTTGTCCTTTAATTCTGACTATCAGAAGTCTCTAAGTAAGTGCTCTACAATAATGTAGCATATTCCCCTGGCTTAAGCAGAGCAGCTATTACCTATGCGGGGGGGGGGGGGGGGGTACTCGAAATATAACATGATACCAATGTGCTGCGCCAACTCAAAAATAGGGGGCTCTGATCGAAACTAAATCTTGGTCTTAAAACGTAGGTCTCCAGAACTCATGAGAACGTAGGTGTAAAACGTGCACGCGTCTTGCTAGATTCATATCGGGCCAGTGCAAGCTATCTGCAGGCGCCGGGACCTTCAGCGGGCCGGCATAATGGCTCAGGGCCTATCGAGCTTGCCGCTCTGACCGGCTGAGTGGATCACGACGGGCGCTCTCCGGAGTGAGAAATCACAAGTTTATGGGTCTCCAGAATGGGAAAAAATGGAAATTTCTATGGCTTCCTGAATTGGTGATGCTCTGGAACGGAAATATAGGCTGAAAATGGGGGTCTCAACCGCGGCACATTCATATCATACATTAATACTGAGTCCAGTACTAGGATTGCATTGCACAGTGTCTGTGTGTACTTTAAGTTTAGGTGTCCAGGGGCCCGTTGCAGAAAGAGTTCCAATCAAACGCAACTCTAAAAATCAGGCGCAACTTGATTTTCAACCAATCAACAGCGCGCATTTTGGACTTGCGATTGATTTTTTGTCTTGCGTTTAAAGGCAACTCTTTCTGCAACGGGCCCCTGTAGTGGTGGATGCCAAAATGGGTTTCAGCATTAAACGATAGGTTTTCGTCATGCACAATGGTTAAAACCAACTTATCGCTTATTTGTAAGAACAATTCTGATTGGTCCCTGGTCAGTTTACTGAGCAAAATGCGCATGCAAGGATGATCTTGATAGGCCATATCAGTAGTGATCAACCGCTAACCTCTGTGCTACTTAAACATGATCTGTATTTCTTCTTATTTTGTTTAACTTCAGGCCCCATGGAATCAACTGAAAATGACTGCAAAGAGGAAAGCACTCCTAGCTTTATAGATGAGAAGATGGAGACTGACGGCCCTCCAGCGAACCGCGCCCTCTCTCAAGAACAATTCTACGACATCTATCTCTATGCATCGTCAAAGGACACGCAGTATTTTCTAACCATGAAGCAGCTCATTCATAGAATAGGATGGAAGATGACTTCTTGTTTTGATCTTGAACTTGGCGAACCGGTGATGGGAAGCATCGAGAAGGCTCTACTGAAATGTTCACACGTCGTGTGTTTGATAACGAGAGACGATTGCGATCAGGACATCAACGTCGAACGAACGATGACGATCGAGATGACCTTTCAGTCGCTGAAAGATAAAGGATTGTCAAGAAGTCTTATCCCGATATACTGTGGTGTGCCGGAATCTGCCCTACCGCTATCGCTTAGGGCCTTGAGAGGAGTGAGTATTGATGACCATGACCTTGAAAAGTTATTGAGGAATAGCATTGACGTGAGCATTCGTAAAAAGAGGGAAGAGGAATTTCGCAATGTTTCAGGTGAGACTTGGAATAGCTTACTGTGCAATGTTAGAAATCATCGTACGAATACCCATGTTCAAATCTGTGAATATGCTGTCATCCTTCTTAGAATAAAAGCGAATTTAATATCTAGTCGTAATGACGTCATAGCAGTTGTACGATTGGCTACGATATGAAAGTAATTTGGCATTTACTCCAAATAAAGGCTTACAATCTTTCAAAATGGTTTAGTATCCTTTCAATTAATTTTAAGCTAAAATAAAATGATATGGTCCATTCACATTTTCAGAAAATGAGCAAACTCGGATCGCGAACAGTTGTAAAATGTGCGGTGGCCTTAAGATTTGGATTCAAATTTGCTTTTATACAGAGAGGCTCAAAGTAGACTGGAATTTTTAATGTAGTATTTATACCACTATTTTGGGTATATAGGTTGGAATTTTCATATTAAATGTGATCACAATCGGATCCAAATTATTCTTTTTCTTAGAAGTAACCCTTTTTCTCTCTCTGTCTACCCCCCCCCCCGAAAACAGAACTGAGCACCCATACAGACGCCAATGATCCTCTACCATTGATCTCATCAAGCGAGGCAACATTCCAATGAAGGGAGGATGGATGATAAAGTGAATACAATCAGATCCCTGGGGCCCCATTTCATGAAACTTGTTATAATAACAAATTTGCAATAGCAGTTAAAAGCTACTGAAATCCTTCAATCTGATTGGCTGATAGTAAATTAGTTGTAGAAATTGTGCATTTGTGAAACAGGACCCTGATCAAGGCCCTTTCACAATTGAACCCAGGTGGTTGTTTTATAAAGTTGTTCATAAAGTTACGGACGACTTTACGCGCGACTGGAACCTGTTCTTAGGTCATAACTCATTTACATAGGGATATCACAAAACACAAGAAAGGATCATCAGAACAACATTATGCCGCTGATGCTTAACACATTAAAAAATTCTGGCAGTGTTTTTTTTTTACAATAGGCTCCTTGATTTGAATGAAAAGTCAAGCAAATTTCCACTTTGAAATGTAATTTTCTTGTTTTATTGCATTGACAATGGGAGTGTGTAATGATATGGTTAATTTTAACAGCTTAAAAAGCAGCACACATTACACTTCAAATGGTATCAACATTCAATTCTGCTATTTATTTTAGTGATGGTAAATATGGAGCACTTTATATCATATCATGTTAGGAACACCAGGCCCCCAAAATCCCCCCCCCCCCAAAAAAGGAACAAAAAGAAAAAAAAATCCTCAAATTTCTAACATTTTATTTGCATTTGCTAGCATTAAGGGTAATTATAAACTGCAAGACACTATGTGTATGAGGGCATAATATCAAGTTGGTAATTTGATAAAAGTATGAAAACAATTATAAACATGATTATGAATTTTCAAAGAATGCCCCTCAAACAATAACTAGGGACAGTTAATATCTGTTCACTGGTTTTTAATTCTAATCCACCAAGGTTCTTTACTTTAAAGTGAAAATTTACTTTGCAAAACGTAATCCATGTTTACTTTCTGTGTACATTTTCATTGACAAATTGGAATTTTCATTTCATATAGTCTGAAATAGAATTACAGGTTTTCAGAAATGAAAAGGGCCATTTTTATTAACAGAAAATCACTGTCCACGAATAACAAAGTTCTGAAATATTACATTTCTAGTTTTGTGATGTCACTTGCAAACAACGGCCTCATATGTTGTATATGAAATTCAATAGTTCCTATTTTCTATTAAAAGGTTAATGATGAATGAAAATAAGCCCTCATAGATGGGTAAATTGGTCTCCTGCCAACTTGAACTCATCCACTCATCACATGATCGGGGGGGCACTTACATTGACGAGTGGATACCATGCGCGACAAAAAAAAAAATGTAAAAGGATGTCTTTTTCAGGATAGGGCACGTTACGTACTAAACGTGATAGGGGTGTCAAAAACACAAAAATTTTGCCCGGAAAAAAAAAAAAAAATATACGAAAAATATATGGGGATGATGAAACAAAATCAAAACGTTTCATAAAGGATGTCCTTTTAGCCCCAAGAGTCAGATTTGTGCAAGGTGTGGAAGGTAGGGCCGTACTAAACCAAAATAATGGTGTGTTAAGGTAAAACGACCGACGGACCCGTGACACAACAATGAAATATCGCTGTACTTGTTTAGGGGTATCGTTTTGTTTCCAATACTTGTTAAGGGTTGCATTTTCAGAAAATGGAAAATACATCATTGTACTTGTTTAGGGGCTCAATTCTGGGAATAGTATTTGTTTCCAATACTTGTTAAGGGTAGGGTTTCACACGCCAATACTTGTTAAGGGGAGCATTTTCAGAATATGGAAAATATGTGTTTAGGGTGCTTTTCAAGACCCTGTGGTCACGCATGGTATCCACTCGTCAATGGAAGTGGTCCCCGGGTACATGGTCTACCTTCACTTACTCTAATGCCATTCCGTCTAACAACCTTTTGGTCCAGTCATCAATTCATGTAATCCTCAGTTCGTCTATGATGACCATTATGCCTCATAACCAGTTGGTCTGATATCCATTTTAAATTTGTATTTTCATTCATTTCGCCCAATTTACATTTAGTCCAATTAGACCAAATGGTTCATGGACTAAATGGCTATTGGACCAAGTGGTTATTTGACAAAATGGTGAGAGGTCGTAATGGCAATTAGACCCTGTGGATATAAGATGAACTGATGGTAGACCAAACGATAGTAGACATGTTGGTAATTGGGCAATTTGGCATAAGACCAGTCGAAAATGAGCACATAAAGGTGTGTATGAAATTGTGTAATCATTAATGCAAATAATGCACTGGCAGGATCAGTTTCTATTTTTTTTTAAATGTCAATTTATGAATTTCATATCACATGACGTGATCATGATTTCATCAAAAGAGCAAAGTAAGTTAATTTCATATTTCATGTGAAAGGGACGGGCCAAATATTCATTGATGAGAAGTGTCTAATGTATATTCAGTTGAGTAGATAGTGACCTAATACTTCTTGCAATAAATAAATTATGAAAGGTGTCTTTTGATTGGACTTTGAACTATTTTTTATACAATAACATCATGTTTTAAAATGTATGTATACATTTATGTATAATGAAAATATGATGTGAGTAGGGATTGGTAATTATTCATCGTATAATATTTGAAGTATTAATAAAAGTGCATAATTAAAGCATTCTTTGTGTTTCTTTTGGTCACCTTGTTTGCAAGTTTTGCAACAGCAGCAGCAATTATCTGGCTACATTTTCTTTTCAACCGGTTAATGATTTCACTCCAACACAGACCTTTACAAGGACAAAGCCTTGACAGAGAAGGTGGGGGGATGGGGAGGGGATGTAGAGGAAGGAGGGCACCCGGGGCAGAGAAGGGGGGGGGCAAGACGGAAGACAGCAAGAAGTTGAATATCTATTTTAAAAAAATATTTGTTTCATGGAGTTTTGTATCGTGTTTATTTCTTGTCAATAAGAAACAATGATAACAAAGTTAAGACTAGAAGGATTGCCCTATTCAGCATTGATAACACTCTTACAGAGGATTCCCTATGTCAACAAATATCTTTGGTGAAAATCTTTTCAGATACACTTGAAGGTATGCAGGGCTTGGATGCCCTTATGATAGGCCTATTGTTGGCATACAGGTATAGTTGAGTTATGTGAGGTTGCAATGGTATAAGGAAATATTCAATGTACAAAAAATAAGAATTGCAAATTCATACCCATGTGTTAATCAAAAATGTAAAATTCAATAGTCTCTTGAATAATAACATCTCATTGTTATAAAAAAAACATGTTAGAAAACTCTTATTGCACATTTCATCAGACCCCAAAACCCAAACTTAGCAATTAATCGCATAATTCAAACAAAGAATCTGATTGGCTGATAGTTGGATGTTAAATAATAAATGCATGGATCGGATATTTTGATTGGTCATTGTCAATTTTTGCAATTGATTGTGAATCGTTGTGTAATGGGGCCTTGATCTTAAAGGGGAAGTTCACCCTGACAAAGTTTATTGCAAAAATAGCAGACAAAATAAAAAATATTGTCAAAGTTTTTATTTTAAAACAATCCATCAGAGAATAAAAGTTATTAGAATTTTAATTGATTTGTGACATCATATGCAAGAAGCTTTTTTACATACCGGTATGGTATGGTAAAAAAATCAATGAAATGTCATTTTCTCAGAAAATTGAAATGGTTTTTACTGTACCTTCAGTATACATGTACATATCACTTTATCGAAAGACAAATCATTTCACACCCGTTCCTAACAAAGAAATAAAAAATAAGTCATCACGAACAAAAAAAAATAAAATTTATGCATTTTATTATTACCATGGGGTAGCTGCTCGTGTATGATGTCACAAATCAAAAACTAAAAATTCTAATAACTTTCTTTAATAATCTTTGATGGATTTTCCTCAAACCTGCAATAATATTTTTTTTGCAATGATGTCATCAACCATGCAATTTTAGATCTATTCATTGTGCAATTTTGGAACCATATGATTTTGTCCATTGCACTCGCTCACAAAGACTGCAGCTCATGCACCAGCAGTGCGCATGTTGTAATGACATAACTATCAACAGACCGAACTCGCACTGCATGAGCATGTTTTGCATCGAAATTCATGAATTTCATATGAAAAAAAAATCATTTTTTAGGTGTCATATAAACCAAATAAAGGAATGTTTTTTCATTCGTGCAATGAACAGAATACTCCATTCGATGAAAGATGAAATAATAATCCATTCAACTCATTAAGTATTCTGTCCATTGCACTCATAAACATTCATTATTTGTATACTAATATTTTTTCTGCTATTTTTACAACAAACTTTTCTTCAGGGTGATTTTCCCCTTTAACTTCTTTACTCATCACGTCCATGGTAAGAAGTTGCAATGTAACGCGACGCCTATGACACAATATCCTAGAAAATACCCCCTCAATAATCGACCTTTCCTATCTAAATGCTTTCTCCATGTGATGTCCAATGGACTGAACTTTTGGATTGATCCATTATGTTTGCTTGAGGGTGTAGAAGTATCATCTTGCTGGAGGGCTGATTGGATGATGTGTGAAGCAATCCAGATAGGAATTGGAGAGCTTGAAAAGAGGAATCTTGTAATGACCTGGATAGTATGAAAGCAGAGGGGGGGGGGGGGGTGTAAGAGAAACAAGAAAATTGATGAGTTTAGCTAGTTTTGCCAATTAGAATTAATGACTTTTTTTATTGAAAAAAGACATTCTTTCCACTAAAGATGACAGAGCATTTTTTTTTCAGCAAACCTCTACAAGGATTTTATAAAAAGGGATAAAAAAGATTTTTGAAAAAAGTCGTACACCCTCCACTCAATATAAAACAACCCTAAAAACCATTATCATGAAATTGAATAAAACTTATTAAAAGGTGTCACCCCTCCCCCCTTTCCAATCAGACAATATTCTATTTTTTTATAATACTGACCTGTACATGCATACAAAGTACTCCAAAGAGAAGAAGAACAAAATGGTGGACCAGATATACAAATACACCCGAACTATAGAAGCCCTCTGATTGGCCGGTTGGGTCATCCGTTTTCTTAACATCTCTTCTGATTGGCTGGTACACCCCAAGCACTTTCACAAGATCCCAATTCTTGTTGCAGTAATCCCACACACCATATAGACTAAGGATGATTATGGGCAGGGCAAGAATAAAATTTGGAAGTTGTTTGAATTCATAGTAGTTCAGCAAACCAACATTCCAGTGTTCTGCTTGGAGCTCTGAATAAGGCAGCGCAAATGACTTGCGACACCACAGCGGCGCCTGACCCAATTTGTCCATCATTTGAGAGTCCACTGTATCATTGCTACCAATTTTTGATACCCGATTCAGACAGTATTCCATAATTGTTTGAACAGAGATTGCAGTTTCGCCTTTGCATATGCGCAGGTAGCTATAGATTTGATAAAGGGCAAAGGGAGTGAGAATAATAACTGTGGAATAAACTATTCTTGTTAAATTCATGGCAAAGACAGAGCATAGTTTCTTCAAAGTGGAGAAGCTGGTGGGTAACCCGGTTCTTGCGATGACAAAGATTGTTATCTGAACCATGTGGTACACGACGAATCCGACAGCCACGATCCCATTAGATCGCATGCATGTTCCCAGACCAAAGACGATTGCTGATATCAGGTATCGTTTCTTCTCCAAGAAAAGCATCCCGGTGAAGCTGAGTAATGAAAATGACGCTTCCGTGTACATAGCGGTCATGAAGATTGTTGCAGGGTTGATGCAGTATAGGATCCACGCTGTATGAGCCATCAGCTGATCATTGCATACTTTCTTGGTGAGAGCATGCAGGATGACTGCCGACAGGGCGAACGATGCGGTACTGACAAGCCATCCAGAGATCATCAGGACACTCCGTAGGGACATCATCGTCTGGAGAGGGACGAAGAGCGTGTCTGCAAGCAACCGCATCAGACCGGGGTACAGCGGGAAAAACACCAGCATGCGTTCCGTTGTGTAGCCATGCTCCGCAATGTGCAGGAAGTAAGCCCCGTCCCACTTTCGGAAGCCTCCGAGGAGAAACTCCACGCAGTGATCAGCAAACCTTGGATTTAGGAGTGGCGCTTGGTGGAAGGCATCAGCATGGTGATCAGGTATCAGGTTATTAAACAGGATCTACAGTAGGAAGATGAAATAACACAGGAAAATGGAGTTGGAGATTTATAAGAACACTTAAATGTCCCGCTTCAACCACTGAACTAGAAATACGTATTTTCAGTTCAGTGGTTGAAGCGGGACATTTTAGAACTTTTTAATCTAGCACCGCTCATGATTTTGCCGCCCTCTATACACGTCACAAACTAGGTTGCATTAACAATGGATCAAAGATGGCGATGACAACAAATGTTAGTAAACTCTTTTCGACTCTTATTTTTCTATTGCATTTCTGCAATATTTTTTAACCATAACTATCCATTTTTTGCCAAACATTGCCAACCATTATTTTTACCCATGTACAGAAGTGTTAACCTCAGGCTCAGATTCTAACGTTAAACATATCTAGCACTACAGATTGGTGCATTTGTATAGTTCCCTTTTCCCTTGGTGTGTGGGAGCCTATGTATTCGAGCGCCAGGCGTTAGGGGACTACGTAGGTAGAAGACTTTACTCCACAGACGCCTCCAGGCTAGCTACGTCTGTGACAGTCTATTGTGTACGAGCACTCATTCAAATTTCAATTAACAATTTAAAAAAAATTAAAAAACTCCTCGAAACAGACAGCTGCCAGCTGTCTAGATTTATGCTTCTGAAACCATGATTGGGAAAAAGAAGGCAATTACAATCTTTATTTCTCGATCAATGCCTCTACTGTTCACATTTTTACCCCTAAGTACGCGTACGCTACAATTTTTTTTCCAATCTTGTCAGACAACAAACATAAAAATGAATTATCGGGACTGCATACAAAACTCCACTAAAGGCACTAGATCTAACTCCCGGCCCAGCCCTCCCTAGCCCTCCCTACATCGCGAAATACACCAATCTTTTTTTAATTAAATAGTTTTGTGATTGAATGATCATAAATTTAACCATACCTGCAAAAGAGTCACAAAAAACCTTGATAAAACGGCATAATTTGCTATTGTCATTTCACTAAATTTTGTGTCCATGGTCGTCGCCATCTTTAAAAAAAAATAATTATTCTCTTAGAATTATCTTTATTTATTACTAATTTAGCATATAAAATATTAGACAAAAGAGAACAAATATTAATAATCAAATTAAGAATATATTAAAAAATATAATTCTAAAGATTAAAATCATATTCAATATAATATACACATCAGTGGTTCTACCTTTTTTATTTGTCAAATTGTTTATTGGGGCTTTGAACATTTCTGACTATTTCAAAGGCTACTGCCGATTTGATAAAGGGTATACCGTAAGGGCACTAGTATTCAACCCGTTTGGAGAGTTTCCTCAAATATATAGAAACATAGAATTTACCTGAATTTCAGACCCGTCTTATTTCTAAGAGCAAATGCTTGTTATTCTTTTTCCGTTATTTTTTTCTTCAACCAGTCGACTGTGTGCGCGGGCGATCGAATTATAGGGCGGCGGTTTTTTGCACTAGTATTCAACCCGTCTGCACTAGTATTCAACCTAGCGATGAAAGATGGTCCTGTCTCTCAATCTGCCCTTGTCCCATCCGACTATGGACTAGACCATTTGAGATGAGACCAAACAGGGAATTAATCAAAGCCAGAGACTTACATAGATCTAGATCTAATTTACCAATATAAACCCTTTTGAGATTTGCTATCTCACTAGGTTGAATACTAGTGCAATTCAGTGCAAAAGGCCATCGGCGCATAATTCGATCCTACGCGCATACAGTCGACAGATTGATAAAGAAAATACCGACAACAGATTACCCTGGAAATAACAAATTATGAAATTAACATAGTTTCCATATTTCTAAATATTTTTGGAAATATGTCAAAATCTTTGAATTATGCCGGGTTGAATACTAGTGCCCTTACGGTACGGAAATAAAAGGAATTCCTTTTAATTTCCGTGACCGGGTAGAGCACAGAGATGCGATTGTGGCAATGGGCGCGAAATACCGGGTCGTTTATTTATTTATTTATTTACTTATTTATCTATTCATTTATTTATTTATTTTTCATTTTTCATTTTTTTTGGGGGGGGTCCACTTAAAGTGGGAGGATATAATCGCCCTGTTGAAGAAAAGTTTTTTGTTAAAATAACATAATATTGGTGAAAGTTTGAGGAATATTATATCAAGAAGTTTTTTTTTAATTCTGTTTTTATTATACAAATTGAAATAAATCACAAAATTTACAAATGATTATTACGTGGCTGCAAATCACATAAACAAATGTTAGTTACACACAAGATAAAACCATAATAAAAAAAATCTACCCACTTATCCTCCCCATCCCCCCAAAGGAATGTGGCAAAGTGATGACTAATAGTGTTATCTAAACAAAGGTGATTTGGTAAATAAAGTAGACAAAACAAAATATACAAGCTATGATTATGAGGTGGTTTCCAAACAACTATCATAGGATGAAAAAACACAATGGTTATCCAAGACGACATAAGTATGGAGGTTTTTAAACGAACAAGTATATCAAGGTGAGTGAGATACAAGTTGCATGAAAAAATGGGATCTGATGTCTACAATGAACCAATACAGTGCAGTATTATTTTTTTAAAAAAATGGGGCACTAAGCCTGTTATATAAAATATACAGTGTTAGTTATCATGTAACCTGCTGACATTTTTGAAAACCAAATTATAAGGTGAATCGCCACTTCTTAAAGTGAGCGGGCAACTTATTTTTTTTCTTAGTATCATATTCCAAGTCCTGTTGTTTTTTAATAAATGTTTTAAAAAGAGCAAAACTTTGAGGATTATTCTCAAATTTACATGTATGAATTATATCAAGAAGTTATGAAAACTTCAGTGAGTATTGGATTTGTGATGTCATAAACGAGCAGTTGTCCCAAATATGTAATACAAATTGCATAATATATATATATATATATACTAGTATATATATTTGTGATGGTAACGTTTTGAAATAATTTTCTGATAAATTACATTTCATTGATGTAAATTTACCAAACGAAAGGTAGGAAAGCTGCTCGCATATGACAATCAAATAAGTACAATATTCTAATAGCTTTTTATCCTTTGATGGATTTTTCTCAAACCTAGCTTCGGCCTATTTTTTCATGTTTTAATTTTCTGCTATTTTTTAGGGGAAGTTCACCATGATGACAAGTTTGTTCAAATATAGAAGAAGAAAATTGGAGATATTTGTTCGAGAACTTTTATTAATGAAAATTTATAATGACATTTTAAAGTTTTCGATTTGTGGTGACGTGGCTCCCCATATACCGTGCCCCCGGCTAATTGTGTTATCCTATAAATTACGATTGAAAAATGATCGAGATTTGATATGGTGCAGTGCATAAATTAAAATGATATTTTCCACCCCCAATATCTCATCTTTGTGGAGAAAATGATTAGTTTTTAATTTATATGGCAATTAAAGAATGGAGAAGCTGCATGCTCGTCTGTTACGTCGATCACAAATTTTCACAATTAAACAAAATTAAGAATATATAGACATTCATATTTTTAATATATATCTTTCTTCACCAATACTACTTTTCTATAATTTTCCACTTTGAGTGGTCGAAAATACATGAAAAAAAAATAGGATTTGATTATGATGTGGAAGATTGAAAAGAAAATTGGGGGACATGGGGGAGGGAGGGGTTGGGGTGTGAAGATCACTCTTTGCAATAGCCCGAGCCCCTGACTATGCTTATGATCTTGTATAATTAATATTCTATTGCAAGACAGCCAAAAAATGAAATATTCCGAAGGAGGAACATGTATAGACCTATATATGCCACTTCATGTTGGTTATCAGAGGAAAAGGAAAGAAGAAAGTTTCAGAACGGGTTTAATTGACGTTAGAATATTTTAGTAATATTTTTTATTGAACAAACCTACAAGAAATACTTTATTTTCAAGAGAAAAGAAAACAACAAACCATTGATTTCATGATTTCTCTGATTTTGTACTCTAATCATGCAATAATTCATGTAAATATTGTGATTTTCATGATTTTTTTTTCAATAAAAACCCGGGGGGGCCACTTACATTGACGAGTGGATACCATGCGCGACCAAAAAAACACGTAAAAAGGATGTCTTTTTCACGATAGGGCACGTTACGTACGTAACGTGATAAGGGTGTCAAAAACACTAAAATAATGAAAAAAAGGTATCTATTTCACTAGGAAAATTACGTGTTTAGGGTTGACTTTGCGGGGATGATAAAACAAAATTAAAATGTATTATAAAGGATATGTCCTTTTTGCCCCAACACTTCGTGTTTAGAGTCCGATTTGCGCGAGGTGTAGAAGCTGGGGTCGTACTAAACCAAATAAGGTAAAGCCGACGACCGAAGGACCCGTAACAATAAAACATTCCTGTACTTGTTTAGGGGTTCATTTCAGGGAATATTTGCCAAGAGTATCGTTTTGTTTCCAATACTTGTTAAGGGTAGGGTTTCACACGCCAATACTTGTTAAGGGGTGCATTTTCAGAATATGGAAATTACGTGTTTAGGGTGCTTTTCGAGACCCCATGGTCGCGCATGGTATCCACTTGTGAATGGAAGTGGCCCCCCCGGGATAAAAACAGAATTATAAAAAATCAGCTGTTAAAGTGCAGTACGTGATTCGACATTATTTTAACGATAATTTTAAATTGGCAACGATCGCGTTGCCGCCGGAAATCTATTGCTTAATTCATTCCATTATGAGGCGAGAGGATGCTGCATCTCGCGTCTTCATTGTTCCGGAAACTTGCCACTTTCATTGAAGATTTCACCCAAAGGAGACGAATGATGGCTGAAATTAAGGAGCTGCCATTTCAATTTCCAGAGCTAGCTCATATTGATCATAAAAAGTCATGCCCTAGGTATAATGCGGGTGAGTAATTGCGAAGGACAAATCGGGGGACAAAATCACAAATCAGCTGCTCAGCGCTGAGCGGAAAGCCGAGCCCGGCCCGGCCCTCACTCCGGGCGTCCGGCCGTGACGCGACACTGGTGCAGATGCTGATGGGTGTTCGGCCAAGAAAGAGATAGGCCTAGCTAACTTAGCCGCCATTCGTCGACGTCGTAGCCTGGAGGCTCCTGGAGAGTAAAAATCATTCTACTATCATGACTATAGTACATAGGCTTAAAATTTGATATGTGATTATGAAAAGGCGGGTAGACATGGTATAGCTATGTGCGAATACGGGGCATCGCGAGCGCTGGTTTTGGTGGCACGGTTTTCGCGCGGGTTTTGCTACGAGTGGCATCGCCTCTGACTGGGGCGGCTCATTGAAAATGGGGTTTAATGCGCATGCGCACATAGTAGGTGCAATCTCGTGCCTTTTAACAGACAGCTGAAGATGTGCTCTTTCTGTACATATAAGTTTCAATGTGGATACTCGCCTGTAAAGTGTGGATATCGGAGCTTGAAAGTTCATCAAATTTTTGGACGCGGAAATGTTCGAAATTTTAAAATGGTAAGTAAAACAAGAATCCGATTAGGTATACAATTTGACTGGAAATATATTTGAATTATCAAAAAATCCAAACTTACGCGATTCTGACGCTGCGCAGTCCAGATATAAGAGATGCCAGCTACCCCTGTCACAGCCGGTCTCTCGGCAGTCGAGCTGCCCGATGCGCCCGCGTTTGGCAGGGCGATGCTACCCTTGTCACCGCCGGTCTCTCGGCAGTCGAGCTGCCCGATGCGCCTGCGGTTGGCAGGGCGATGGGAGCGGTCGATAGTGAGTCGTTCATGCTGGATTGAACTAGATCGTAAATTGCTTACTTGATGATTATGTTGTGCCTTTTTTGGGAAATCTCTGTCATTATACCGTAGATAATTATTCTGATATTGATTTTAATACATACATTTGTCACAGAAAGATTTTATCATCCCAAGGTTATGTGACTCAAGTCAAGTCTAGTCTAGGTGGTTGATTATCGTTTCATTTGGAAACTGGATTTGCTTTTGACAGTGGAATATCAATGTTGACTTTTCTAAAATTAAATTCATGGGTGGAAATCCCAGGGGGACACGTCCCCCTACCCAAAATAATAGGGGGACATGTAACAATAATACATTTTTTTTCTTTCTTTTTTTCTTTTTTGGTCAAACTTTTTGGGGTTAAAATGACCTTACAACAGTTTGGGGATAAACTTTTTTTTAACTTGTCAGAGTTGCCGGCATCCATAGGCGGCGAAAGCTGGGGGAAGTGTACCCCCCGCCCTTAATTTGAGGTGGGGGACGATCCCCCCCACCTCAATTTTTTTTTTTTGATAACCTTTTTTTTTCTTTTCTTTTTTTTTTTGCTTGTCAAATTTAGTTTTCTGCGTCCCCCTATAATTTTTGGTTGATAACCTTTGGTGTATTTTTTTGATTATCAAAATAATTTGGTGGTCCCCCTAAAATTGTTGGCTTTCGCCGCCGATGCCAGCGTCCCCCTACCTTTGGGGCCAATTTCCGCCCATGATTAAAATGCAAAAAATTTGTTGTTTAATTTTTCACTCTCAGAGGAAATATTTCACTTCCACATGGCTCTATTGTCTATTTTTTTTTCTATGTTATTCATTTTTTTTCTATTTTATTATAATTATTTTTTTTTTCAAGAAGGGTGCAGGGGGGGGGGGTTGTGTTCATAAGTTGAAATGGGGATGGGATTTGTATAAATTTTTGTGTCACTTTTGTTCTCTTGTTTTGAGTGTTGGAGCTTTGATGCCTGTTTTTGTTGCTGTTCAGAGCTTTATTTATGTGCAGTGATTTCACGCTAGAATATGAACTTATTTTTCATAAAAAAAGGAGTGCTCGAACATGGCCTTTGTTGTAATCATACATATCTAAGAAATGCATATATTAAAGCTTAATTTTTATGTTTCCTTCTTGATACTTGAATTACATGCAATGCTACATCTTTACACCCTCAGACTCTGCTGCTCATCCTTCCTAAAAAAAATTGTAATCGAATGTCCACGGTCTCCAAAATGAAAGCTACATTATCCATCTATAAACAAATTGTTGAAACAATAAAATACATAAATTGGTGAAACAATCAAATACATCAGAAAAGCACACTTGTATTTTTATACCATACAAAGTACATGTACAAAAGGAATGATATTTTTCATTTGTAAAAAAAAGACCCCATACATACATGTACACAATACTAAAGTTGAAAAAGAGCTAATTGTAATTTATATCAGAAAAACAAAGAAATACATTAGAAATTACAAAAACAATACTTTAAACTAATTTATTTAGGAAATTATCTACATGATGCTGTTTTGATGCCAACTAAATTATATACAAGTTATCTCTCATTATCATCTTCATTTGGCAAAAAAAAGAGGCGAGTAATTGTAATTTGCATATTTTAATTAGAATTAATTAAAAGAAATTATTTTACACATAATATTAATAAGAAGAAAAATTACCAAGTGAAATGATTACACATCAATTGAGTTTTCTTTCACCTTTCCATTGATACCTAAATTACTTCAAAGGGCTCAAAAACAAAGAAGTTAGAGCCCGTTGAAGACTTGGGTTCAAAATGGTCACAATATGCCCGAAATGGTCACAAAAATCGGTTATGCACTCCATTGACTTTACATTAAGACAATGACCACAAATTTGGATAAATATGCGCGACTTAAACTGGAATAACTTTATAATTTCTTAATGAAAATTTGAGTTCTTGGTATCATTTTAAAGGTCTTTTTAAGGGCTTTCAAATGATACCAAATTCATTGAGATTTGAGGATTTTCATTTTTTTTGTCACATACCTACATGGTAGAGGCGCGCCGCGCTGGGAAAGACTTCCATATGATATGTCCCCTCCACTAATTTTAAAAAATGCTTCCCCAAAACCCCTTCTATCTTTCTTTTTTTTCCTTCTTCCGGTGGGAACTTGGATTCGAACCTCTCACTGCAGAACGAAGCATCTCCATTCTGTCGCCTTACTCACTGAGCTGAGCTAGCAGGAATTGTTGAAAGCCAAGGGTTTCATAACAATTATCAACCAATATTACGACTAGTCTAATCTCCAAGAGTATTGGGTATTTATTTTTCTGACTAAATAAACCGATGCCATTGGGAATTACACACACTCGAATTTTTGGACGGAATAAAGCCATATTTTGGTATGTATCCGACTTTTCCTTCTTAAATCTCTTAGATATATATTAGATAATTCTTGATAAACCTCCATATTTTTTTTTTCAATTTTAGTGGAGGGGACATATGGAAGTCTTGCCAGGCGCTGGTCCAAAATAAATTGGGATTGTCCCAGAAAACAAGGATATCCTCAAACCAAGACAAATCATGTCTTGATAAATTGAGACTGTCCTTGTTTATGGGGACGTTTTTTTTTTCACTTCCCCCTACGGGACAAAGACAGCAATTACGGAAATTGAGAGTGCTAAAAATAGTTTGTGACCTCAATTCCCCCCAGTTCACCGTCTATTTTTCATGACTTACTGTCTTCCAATAATCTTGTTATGAAACCTGATATGTTTACATTGACTAGCACACTTGATTGGTGTCGGCACTTGACAGGTGAATGAACTTTCCTAGATTTCTTGTGTGGAGAAATCTTTGGAAACTGAGACAGTCCCTGTAAACTGGGACGATCCCAATTTTCTGACCAGCGCCTCTACTGTATAGTCTTGCTTATTCCTGTAAAAGCACTTCCATTTTCATATTTACTGATTTGCAGGGGCAGCAAAATGGTTTTGAAGGTGGGGAGAGGCTGACCATGCAAAGAGTTCCCTTTGCGACAGCTGTCGCAAAAGGAACTATTCCCTACATGAATTGAAAAAGTTGGAGCTAGAAATCATGTATTGTTCAGGGACGATCCTTCAATTCCAGCGAGATTTATTATTATTTTTAAATTTTTGTTTATACAGTGGTTGACAAAGAGGAAGAGAATGGAGCCATTAGTTTAGAGGAGCTTGACTGTCTCCAGCTGGAGCTAGAAACCATGTTAGCAGCGGTAACGAGAAGGATCCGCCAGATTCAACAAGAGGTCCAAAGCATGGCGGATCTTCAAGAAGTCAAGAAAGAAAAGAAAGGAAACAAACCGGTAAGATATATTCAAATACTCTGGGGGGGGGTATGTGGCAGTTGGACCAAGCAAAACAATAGATGAAGTGGTTTTAGAGAAAATGGGATTAGGCCAGCTGGGATGAGACCAAAAGTGGTTGTCGACTTAATGAACGTTAAGTGGAAAACACTTCTTTCAATACAAAGTGGTTTATTCTATATTTAAAAAAAAATGGTTTTCAGACTTTGTTTATCAATTACAAGTTACAAGTAGCATCCGTGCAATTTACCGTTTTATTTGAGGCGAATGACCTTTGACCTTTCCTCACAGGATAAGAAAGAGGACAGTACAACTGGGAGTGGGACACCTTCAGGCAAACGAGGAAGAACGGAGGAGAAGTCAGAGAAGCCACCAAAAAAGATGAAAGAGTCGAGCGGAAAGGGAGGAAGTACCGGCACCCCAGGGGGAGGGTCTAATAGACCAAAGGCAAAGAGTATGCATGTGAGTATAAAAATGACAATGATGATGATAATAATATAATATTTTGTTGATAGTGATCATAATATTAATATTTATAGAGCGGGTACAGTTATTAAAGGGGAAGTTCACCCTGATAAAAACTTTATTGTAAAAATAGCAGAAAAATAATAAAAAATATTGCCGAAGGTTTGAGAAAAATTCATCAAATAATTAAAAAGTTATTAGAATTTCAATTATTTGATTTGTGACGTCATATGCGAGCAGCATTCCTACATAGCAAATGGTAAAAAATCAATGAAATGTCATTTTCTCAGAAAATTGAAAATGGTTTTCACTGTTCCTTTTGTATATATCAATAGAAAAATCATTTCACACCCGATCATGAATAGAAATCAAAATTAAGTCATCAGGAACCATGCAAAATTTGAAATTCATGCATTTTATATTTCATAACTCATGGGGCAGCTGCTCGTTTATGACGTCACAAATCCAAAAACTTTGAACTCTAATAACTTTCTTACTCTTTAACGGATTTTCCTCAAACCTTCACCAATATTGTTTACTATTTTTTTCTGCTATTTTTGCAACAAAGTTTTCTTCAGGGTGAACTTCCCCTTTAAGCAAGGGAGAATAATGATGATTGGTGGGTTTATGTGCTCTTGGCCTGATCAAATAAAGAGTTGAGTAGGGAGAGAGGGAGAATAAACATAGTTCGGTTGAGAAATGTTTAAAGCCCCCCAATTTTTTTATTATTAATCAGACACTAATAAAATTTGGAACTGAATCTGTGAGCATGTAGCTGGATGGGGGGGGGGGGGGTGGTTAGTGTTGTTATCTAGAAAAAAAATCCCGGTCCGAAACCGTCCCGGCAACTTCAAAATTTCCTTATCGGGATCCCGGCTCGTCCCGAATCCCAAAATGTATCTCCACGCACAAATGCAATCCAAAACTGTATACCTACATTTCCAGCCTTAAATACGGTACAACGCTGCGCACTGGCGGTGCACCAGACAGTCAAAGTGTGCATGCCACCACCGCAAATTGTAAACATTCACTCAAAACGTAGAGAAAATAATGATGAGACAGTCAAAGCGTGCCACCACCGCAAACTGTAAACATTGATGACTACTGACATGACCCGAATTATGTTTGAGTCGATCCAGCTTCTGATCTGACAGTCCAATAACACACGTGTCGGTGCCACTGATCTGTGGTCGGTGCGCACGTGGTTGACAGTTATAAGCAAATTGCGTAATGTCTTGTCAGTGCGCCTGTGGCCCTAGCTAGCCCGGAATATGGATTAACTTTCAGTTTCACTCTCGCCCTCTCTCGTAACTCTGAACAGTATGATATCACTACTACTGAGAAAAGTGAATACTATCTTATCAGAGAAGCTTATTTGGAAATTTACACAAGATTAAATATATTTTGCAATTTCCAACGATATCATTTAAAACTGTTAATATCATTGGAAATTTGTTTGATGCATTTAACAACATATTTTTACAACATATAGGGTATGATATGACTTTCAAAACAATGTTGTTTCAAAGTTTAAACAACGCCACTTTAAACATCACCAATTCTAACAGCGTTTTTGGTACAATTTTATAATTTAAGTCGAAATATATCTGGGAGAAATGATTTGACCGACTGGTTTGCAATTGTAAACATTATGTCAACACTATCAACCATTGACGGCTGTCGATGACAGATGGTCCCCAGTCGTGAACGACCAAGCACTTCCCGTAATCCCTCCCCCTTCTCTCTCTCTCTCTCTCTCTCCCGGCTCTAACCAGCTGAAACATGGTGAGCATTCGTCTAGTTATTATTTGCAAACCTTTTCGCAAAAAATACCCCAACAAATACAATCATCACAAAATTAATGTCGACTTTTTTTAAATGACTAAATTTGCAAATACTCATAGATCATCATCGTCAATTGTTAGTAAATTATTTCATGATAAATTCACTAGTCCATACATATCGTAGCAGATTCAACTCGAAAGTATGGGGTAAATAAATGACTCGGTAAAACAAACTGAGGCGAAAGAGGTCTGCACATGAGACTATACAGTAGACGATTGTTCACTACTGAATGACATGCGCCGTATAAGCTAAAACAACAACAACAACGTTGTCTGCTTTGATCTCTCGGAGCCGTGTGCAAAGCTAGATCGCGTGCATGCTCATGCGATCGACGAGTACAGATAGCTATGTAATTGCGTAATATTTCGAGGTGCATGTGCACACAGCCAGTTGAAACTAAATTTTTCTCTCGTATTTCGTAAGTACAATTACTAATTAGGGAAATATTACAACATGAATTTGGCCATTATTGATTTTATTTTCCTGCCGGGATACGGTCTAAGTTGATTGATCCCGGAACCGTCTCGGAGCCTCATACCGCCGGGAATTAATCCCGATCCCGGACCGACTGACAACACTAGGGGTGGTGATGATTGGCAATCATAGGTTAGAATTGGGCGTATGATTTCAGAGCTCAAAATCTTGTGAATTCTTCACCAAAGATGCCAATTCTACTGACTTAACCCTATCTAGGCCGGGGTATTTTGGGAGTTAATGGGCCGGGGGGGGGGCCTCCCAGGCCTCCCCTTATGATCTCGGCCGTCGACCGCGCGATTGCGCCGAAAATTGGCACACAGGTTGCCTGGGACATAATCTACAAGATTGTATATTGATTTATTTCATGCGAATTGCTATTAAGTGATTATGCTAATTTATGCGTTATTAGTATGCAAAATCATGCTTTTTCCTCTAACTCCCTAAATAAAGCTCCAAATGTACTAATTTTTGGTATAGAAACTCTCTGTGGTGTTCTTAGCAAGTGTACGTAAAAAAAATTGCGATATCAAATCATTTTCTTATGTATTATATTGTTTTTTTTGCAATTTCTTATGTATTTCTTTGTTTTCTTTTACCTTTTGTTTTCCATTGTTTTTTCAATGAAATTCATTGGGGACTCTTCTGTGATCATAAAAAGCATAAAATGAATACATTTAGACCAGCAAAACTAAAAATAATCATGCATTTATGAATATTGGTTGATAACACAATTTGCTTTGACTTTGTACACGAAATCACGTTTTTGAGCAATTTTTGGTCTGACATGCACTTACATAATGTTGCGTAATTTCGGAACCATGTACCTGGGTGATGCAAATTTGGTCTCAAAAGTTGCGCAAGACTTGAAAGTAAAAAGTCAACGAAGTCAACGAGCGGCGCGGTTAAAAAAATTTGCGCGTCGAAAATATCGCGTGATTTGTTCTTAATTCAAACCACCTATATGTAGTTAGTACAAAAATGGCTGTTCTCGATTCTCCGTACAGCCACCATAAAGCAAATGTGACCAAGGTCTAACTGTATGCTTGCTTATGTATGGAATACATCTTTCTTAGTAGCTGAGTGGACGGTTAATTTTCACATAGGTGAAAGATTAATTATTAATTCCTTGAATGCATGAGCACTGAAAGGCAGCTCGAGCTAAACTCGAGATAATAATAATTATAATAACAATGTGCCTCAGAATAGGTTGTCTCTAGATAGATGGGACTAAACAAATCCCTATTATTATTATCATTATTAGGTAAAGTTAACAGGAAAGAAGGAAATCCAGGATTGCTTAAACAGAGCTGCCAAGTAGTACGGATTTTTCCGTATTTAGTACTGAAAATAGAGAAGAATACTGATGGTTTCATGCAAAATACTGATTTTCTTAAGTTTCAGTTTATGTGTTGTCCTATGGTATTCCTGTGAAAATACTAATTTCCCAACCAAAATACTGATTTTCAGCCTTGAAAATACTGAAATGTTCCTGTTCAGGTTGGCAGCTCTGCTTGAATACTATACTGTAGAGATCTTGTTTTTTTTCTTCACCTAATTACTCTGCCACCATTCAACCTATTTTCCCTTGGACTCACAGGAGTATGAGTTTACCGATGATCCACTTGCCGATGCTGCACCCCCTCGCATGCCACGCAATGACACCATCGATCGGTTCTGGGCGTCCGTGGAGCCATATTGCGCTGACATCACCAATGAAGACCTGAAGGTGCTGGATGAACTGATCAAGAGTGGGGAGGAGGAGACGGAATACTTCAAGGTTCCATCGCTAGGGAAGCACTACTCGGTCCGATGGGCGCATGAAGATTTACTGGAAGAGCAGCGAGAAGGTAATCAATATTTTGCTTTTTAAAGAGAGAAGGAGATTAGTTCTTATCTACTTTTTTTTGAACCAGTTCAGGGCTCATCTTCAGAAGATTGCTTCTCTGAATTAGGGGCAGGATTGAAAAATCAAAAGCTAAATTATAATAAACTCAAGCCAGAATCAACCCACAATGAATTTAGGGATTTACATCTATATCTTGAAAAAAAAAAAAAACCATGCACTTTATTTTGAGCTTAATGGCTTTCCAATTGGATTAATCGTGACTCTTTGTAAAACATGGCCCAGTTTGAATTTTGAAAAATAATGAATTTATCATGTGGCCGAAAATTGTCTTGCGATCAATTGCAAGTTTCATGCAACACCCCCATTGACTATTGATCTATAGTTTTGTTGTTAGGTATAGTAACTTAATCTTGCAGTATGAAAATTATTGATCAATGTAGGAGTGAGAATTGTAGACACAAAGGACCATCACCATTCTTAGACTGGTGATCAATTCTTTTGTTTTTTATTGTTATTGTCCTATGAAGGTGGTAGAATCACAGACAAGAAGAAAGGATCATCACCATTCTTAGACTGGTGATCAATTCCTCTGTTTTGTATGGTAATTGTCCTATGTAGGTGGTAGAATCACAGACAGAAAGAAAGGACCATCACCATTCTTAGACTGGTGATCAATTCCTCTGTTTTGCATGGTAATTGTCCTATGTAGGTGGTAGAATCACATACAAGAAGAAAGGACCCTCACCATTCGTAGACTGGTGATCAATTCTTTTGTTTTGTTTTGTAATTGTCCTATGTAGGTGGTAGAATCACAGACAAGAAGAAAGGACCATCACCATTCGTAGACTGGTGATCAATTCTTTTGTTTTGTTTTGTTATTGTCTAATGTAGGTGGTAGAATCACAGACAAGAAGAAAGGAGTAATGCTGGTAGCATGAATTATATCCTAAGACTGGTGACCAATTATTTTGTTTTGTTTTGTGCTTGTCCTATATAGGAGGTAGAATCACAGACAAGAAGAAAGGACCGTCACCAAACTCCAAAGAAGCAAAGGCCATGCTGAAGAAAGCGGACAGGTTTGTAGAAATATTCAGTCCACGGCCAGTTTCACAAAGCTAAGCATTTGATCGTATGGACGATTTTATGCTTGATTTACATAATGATCAATGCAATATAACATAGATATAAGCCATATGAACAAGTGCTAAGCTATTTATTAAATTCTGGCATGTATTCTGAAGTCGGGTTTAACTTAAACTCAGGTTTAAAGTTTTGATTTAAGTATGGATAGCCAAATTTTACAAAAATCACTATCAGTAGAGATATCATAATTCAGCTCATTTGGCTCTCAAATCATTCATAGTTGTCTAGGAAGTATGAATAGATGATTGTTGTCACCATTGATGAATCAGGAAAGAGCACAGTAAACATAAGAAACAAACGACTTAATAAAAATGTTGACACTTTTGGCTTCCCATAATTTTAGCACAGAGTTAGACCATGGTCTAAGTTAAAACTGACTTCAGAATACGGGCCTCTGGGTTCAAAATGTATGAGGGAAAAATCCTAACACAAATTTGACTGTAACCCTCAAAATATTTCATATAACTGCCATTTTGCCTCTTGTTCTTATACTTAATAAACTCTTTGTTTAGTAATTATGATATGTTTTTTTTAAATGACAATACTGGAGTGAGAATTGTCAAATGTCAATTTGTTTGTGAACTGCGCCAACACTAAAATTTGGAATTTTGGTTTTCCCCAATTCCTAGTGTTGTTTAAGAGGGGAATTACACAAAAATCATGAACATCGATTTGACATGGGTAGTTGGTTCGGCAGTCGGTATACGGCACAGTTTTCACTTTTCAAGACAAACAAGAAAAAAAATCCTCATATTTTAGAAGTCAATCCAAACACTACCCTGTGTTGTGGCTTGTGGCTGGTGTTATAGCTGCTGTTCCTGGTGTTGTAGTGGTGAGGGTTGGTATTATGGCTGTTTGTGTTGTAGCTGATGATGGTGGCTTGTGGCTGGCATTGAAGCTGATTATGATGATGTGTGGCTTGTGTTGTTGTAGTTGATGTGGTTAGTGCTGTAGCAGTCATGGCTGGTGTTGCAGCCTGTGTGGTTGGTGTAGCAGCTTGTTTCTGGTGTTTTAGCTGCTTTGGCTTGTTGCTGGTGTTGAAAAAATGAAATGAAAAAAATAAAATCTATGAAAATTCATAATTTGTTGTTCGATATAGACATGAAATGGAATACTCCGAAAATTTGCTTTGCCCAGTTGGTCGTGGGCCCGGCAGCTGCTGTGTAGTGCCAGATTGACGAGGCGCTATACCTTTAATCGTTGAACTGCCAAACAGGGTAGCAGCAACTCCCATCTTTTAACGTCTTTTGGTCTGACGCCACCAAGGTTTGAACCCCCGACCTCCACGTTGTGAAACATACGCTCTACCAACTGAGCCAATTCACGGGTGTTGTAGATATTGTAGTTTGTGGCTGGTTTTGGTGTTGTCACAACACTAACACCAGATTTCATCACCATACTTGAGATCACCCATTGTCAATATAAATCATTTTCCTTCAGCAAGAAACTGATCCACAATGTGCTGCACTCAACCCAGGTGAGGGAAATGGGTACCGGTAGGAAGTAATTCCTTAAAAAGCTGTGTGCGCTATGAACGCCTAGCTTAGCCGGGTAATATAGGAGTGCCTTGAGCACCTAACAAGGTGGATATAAATACCCTATATTATTATTATTAAATAATTTCTCTTGTTTGTAGACCTGATGATGATTGCTGTCCATTTGGTACTCTGACCCAACGTCTCATCTCAGCATTGGTAGAAGAGAATATCATGTGTCCTCTGGAAGAAGAGTTCCTCATGGATACGACTAAGGTGAGACAAAGAATGCTACAATCAGAGGGGGAGGGGCAAAGTTGTTAACATATATGGCGGTCTGCAACGGGTGGGACCATATTGTAACCGTAGAGGCTGATGAATTCAAGCAAGAAAATCTTCTGCTTAAAATGTCTTTCCATACACTGGCGGATCCCTTCAAAAGGGGGAGGGGGACCACGGGCCAGCTGTGCGCCCCCCCCCCCCTTTTGAAAGTGAAGCTTTTTCTTGTCAAATTTTTCCTCTGGAAAATGGGCCCCCCCCCCCTTTTTTGGAAAATCCTGGATCCACCCCTGTTTCCATAATTTGATTTGTTTCATGTAAAGTTTGAAATGTGATATCATTTGAAAATTCTATCATAAACAATCAGATTTCTTGGATCTCAATTTCTAAAGCAGTTCATTTATTTTCTTTTGTGTAACCGTTCTGAGAAAATCCCACTGGTTCTGACACAAACAGTCAGGATCTTAAGTGTTCAACCACTGACTCCATGCTAGGTAGGTTCCGATTCGCAATGCACAGGTGGATTATTGCTTCGCGAGTGTCTTGGGTAGGAAGTTTACCTTGAGAGAAATTTTCAAAGTAACAATGAAATATAGGATAGTGAAATAGACACTTCTCTTGATTTCTTTCTCTCCATTATTTCATGCTAAACTCACCCCTTCAGTTTATTTTCACTTGGTTAAGTAGTAGATGGTCTAATTCTCAGATTGTCTAACACCATCATAGGTAAAACCCACTTGGTCTGCTGTTAATTTCGTCAATTGGTCCAACTGTCACTTCAGCATCTGTCAGTTGGACTAATCCTATGATGGTCTCTTGTGGGAGGTGATCATGTGAACAAACAAAAACTAGAACTGCAATCGTTTCAGAAAGATGTGCATGCATTGACGCCTCTGATTTAATAGAGGGCAAGAAACAGGAGGAGATCAAGAGAAAACTCTAGATGATATACATTCTCAAAATATTAGAGGGCGCTATTTCTTAAAGGAATGATCACTGATACGTAAAACACAGTTGGAGTACATTACGCGAATCCTGTGTTTAAAAAATACCCCACCAGCTTATAACACAGGAACTCCATTGCCTTGCGTGTTGTGTCAATGGGAGATCAGGTGGGGTATTTGAAACCCCAATTTCAGATTTTGGGAGAGCTCTCGTTTAAACTGGGGTGGGGTTCATCTGACTGCTGATAATGCCTTGCGTGTTAGTCAATGGGATCTCAAGTGGGGTATTGACACCCCAATTTCAGTTTTTTGGGAAAGTTGCATTTCTCGCGTTTAAACTGGGGTGGGGTGACTGCTGCTGCTGCTGATAAGAGCCGATAACACCGATGCCTGCCACCACAACAGGCTGATGAACAGCATGGAGTGGGATTGCAGCTGTCCTTGTTACGTAATAGTATAAACAAACTCTTCAGAGCTTCCTGGCTGACATTAATCTTGAAAGAATGAATTTGTATTCTATTTGTTTTAGGACATTAGCATATCTAAAAACGATCCGGAATTTAGATGAAGATCGACATGAAATTTTGAACGATGCAAAATGACCCACAATTGCCGAAATAACAATAAGTTTTAAAAAATCACCCTCTCTCTCTGCCAGGCCTTATGACGGTCACTTCTTGGGGGAAGGTGGATTATCTGGGAGAGTGCGTGGTTGTTTACTTAAGGATAAACATTCCTTGTTGATATTGGGATGGGGGGGGGGCGAGTGAAAGTAGCTTGGAATTTGAAATTGGGGTGTCAGATGAGATCCATTTTTAAACACAAATTTTCGTAATGTATGTGAAATGATACAATTGGCAAACCCTGAAAACATGAGACCAAAATAAATTCAAACAAGGAAGTTATGGCAATTTAACTATTTCAAGACTTTGCAATAGAAGGCGCTATTTCTAAAGGTTATGGTCCCTAATTATGGACAGTATGTCTACCAAATCAGAATGAATTTGGATGAGAAACGGAGGCAGGAGAGGACTAACAAAAATTACATGTTAATCAAATTGGATTTTGGCAGATTTTGCCTTCCATAGGAAGTTACATTCTCGAGTCAAACAGATTTCGTCCATTTTTAGACCATGTGGCCGCTAAACAAAGAGAGAGAGAGAGAGAGAGAGAGAGAGAGAGATAAAGACGTAGAGAGAGTAATAGAAATAAGCATACAAATTCACTGACAATTCATTAACGTAACGTAAGTACATATCAGAACGATGTGCATGCATGAACTGAGTTTATCAATGCAATAGACACTGTGTACAATTCTGTTGTTGATAATGTGTGCATTGTGAGATGTATACCATGTGTTCAGATTGACTTATCTTGAAATTTTCTGTTGTAACCTATGTCGTATTTGGTATCACTGGAAAGAGTATTCCAATGCAGTGACATTGATACCACTTTTATTTGTGCGCAGGCAACAGACCGGAAGTAAATGCCATATAAAGAAAGACATTAAAAATTAAGGTTTTGCACAATAATTTGAAGCTGACGTCAGATTTTTGTCAGTTTCTGTTACAAAAGGTTGACGAACGGTTGAAGTATATATCAATACTCATATCTGCCAAGTTAGAATAAGCTTCAATAATAAGGAAATAAGAGCAAGTTGAAGTTGTGCTGGCATTAAAGTGCATTTTTGGGTATTTTGCTGATTTTCGGGAGCATTTTTCAGATATTTCGTCAGTTGTAAGGTATATATTTTTTTTATGGCATGAAAGGGCATATCTTGGAGACCCTAAATTCAAAAAAGGGTACGGGTTTGGCCATGCATGACGCAATGAGGAGCATTCAAAGGTAAGTGTTTTTGAAACTTTAGAGGGCGCTATTTCAATGACGAAAAATCAGTGATGCGTGAAAACTGAGTAGTATGTATGATATGGTACTGTAATCAACTCCTGAATATATGAGCTCGAAATGAATAAAAACAAGAAAATTATGGCCATTTTACGATTTTTTGACTTTACATTTTAATAAATATGAAGTTTTTGAAGGAAGGCTATTTCGGATTTGAATTTAAGGCATGAAGATGGCATTTTGAAGGTCAGGTTATACGTCGCAGATGATGGAGCAACTCTTGGACTATCTATAGCAATTTGTTAGAAGTCTGTAGCATGCAGGATAACTGAGATATGAAAGAATGAAGAATGGTATGCAAATGGACTTGAAATGGACAAAATGGCGCCTGGATGGTCATGCATGAGTGATTTTGGAAAATGGAAGACGAGAGGCACAACTAGGGATGCTGGACAACATGTCTACCAAATTTGGATGAATTTGGATGAAGGACGGAGCCAGGGTAGAGCTAACAAAATCATGTATTAAACAAATGGGATTTTGGTGGAAGAAGAAGAAGAAGAAGATTACGGAATAGGAATATGGAACAAGAACAATGCATTGTCGCCATTGGGCGTCAATGCAATGAGAAATAATTGGTGTTTAAGACACCCCAACAAAAAGTTGATTTTAATAAAAAGAGAAAAATCCCAAAAGCATAACACTGGAAATTTCATCAAAATCAGATGTAAAATAAGAAAGTTATGATATTTTAAACTTTCTCATAATTAAAAAAAAACAGTTATATGCACATCTGAGGAAACTGATGATGTCATCCACTCACTATTTCTTATGTATTTTATTATATGAAATATTCTAATTTTCTCCTCATTTCCAAGTGAAACAAGGATTAATTCCTCTCTGAACATGTAGAATTAGCAATGTTTAATGATATATGGTCAGTCAAGTTGGTCCTTATTGTCAAATCTATAAAAAATGAAATATTGTATGATTCAAACAATACAAAACAAAATAAATAGTGAGTGATGGACATCATTGACTGACTCATTTACATGTCACTGAGTTATGCACATCACTGTTTTGTGAAAAATAAGCGAAACTTTAAAAAGCCATAACTTTCTTATTTTACATCCGATTTTTTATGAATTTTTCAGCGAAATGCTGGTCTCATTTTTCTCTATTTATTCAAATCAACATTTTTCTGGGCTGGACTTGAACTTTAATTGGCAGTTTGCATTTTGTGTCGTTTGTTTCTATATTTCAGGAGGAGAATGGAACGATCACTGATGGGGGTACGGCGACGTCTCCGAAGAATGGAAACCGACCGTTCACTGTCCCTCACACCAAGGCGCTTGAAGCTAGAATAAAGGAGGAACTCCTTGCTCAAGGTGAGAAAACAGAATTATGATATTAATAACAAATCTGCTTATGATGATGGTGTTGGTAGTGATGGTGATGATGGTGATGGTGATGGTGATGATGATGGTGATGATGATGGTGATGACGATAATGATGATGATGGTAATGATGGTGATGATGATGATGGTGATGATGACGACGATGATAATGTTCATGATGATGTTGATTCTGGTGGTGATGTTGTTGTTGATGATAATGATAAACATTGTTGATGATAATGGTGAAGATGATGAAAGTAATAATATTAAGTTATAACTGCTCACAGAAACAACAAGAAATCTGTATTTGCAATTACCATTACCAAGTTGTTGAATGATTTTTTATTTTATTAATTGGATATACAGTTGATATTATCAAAATACCTAGACAGGATAGTCTATGAAAATCAAGGTTTATTTCCAATGGGGCCCTCACCCAGTATCTAGAGGGGTTATGATATTGCAACAATTTTCCTACTGCTTTACATCCTATCCACAGGACTGCTCGATATCGATGACCCAATGATCATGGGGGAGGAGGATGAAGTCTTGCTTGAGCTTCAGAAGAGACAGGAAGAACTGAAAGCTCTCTACGCCCACAACCGCTCTCAGAAACAACGCCTGGTCAAACTTGCCAAAGAGGAGATGAAGCGACAGGAACTCCGACAGAAGCTACGTGCTGCCGACAATGAGGTGAGTAGACTTAAAAGATATTTGCCATCATCAACAACACTCAGACTTGAGACTCTGTATGACATCTGGCTTGCCAGGGATGTTGCAAAGAGGCTGCTGTGGAGCGTTGTGGCCCAGTGGATTAGTCTTCTGACTTTTAAACAGAGGGTCGTGGGCTCGAATCCGGCCATGGCGTGATTTCCTTCTGCAAGAAATTTATCCATGTTGTGCTGCTCTCGACCCAGGTGAGGTAAATGGGTACCTGGCAGGAATTTATTCCTTGAAATTCCACCCAGCTGTAAAAGGCTGCGGGGCTAAAGCCAGGGTAATGATATCCAATGAAGGGCAAAGGGGCACATTTGGCAGTGATATGCGATATATGAGCATGTTGGTATTATTATTATTATAATTATTACACATCCTGAGCCGTTGAATAGATGTCCTTCCATTCAAGGCAAGGGTCATCCCATGGCTGTACGCATAAGATTTTTCTAACTTTCTCGAAAAAAAAACTCAACTCCGAGGAGTGAAGTGACCGAGCTTGTCATTTGGGTGCTTTTGCATTTGGATAAGTGAAATTGAAGGATTTTGTGCATATTTTTGGTGAATTTGAGGAAAGTTTTCATTTTAAAAATGTTAAGTTTTCAGAATTTCTGGAGGGGGCTACTGCCTCATTGTCCCCTCCAGAAATGGTTTGGACTGGGGATGTGTGGCTGAAGGTTCAAAATCCATTCCCATATTCACGGGTCATTTTCGCGAAAAAGGTACCCATTATTAGGGATCTATTAAAATTTGACAAGTAAAAAAAAAGGTTATCACCTCAAAATGGACCCGTGTTTAAGGCCAGTATCTAAAAATTGGGGCTATGTTAGGGATTTTCCAGCATAAAACCATATCCGTTGTTGAGGGATTTCTTCCAAAAAAGCGACCCATTCAAGCGGCACATCCCCGTATGCCTTATTTCGTGAGTAACCCCCCCCCCCCAAAAAAAAAATGCCCATAAGGGGCAGTTTCTGAATAGATTACCCTGTCTTATCATAGATAAAACTTGATACATAATGTGAATGCTGACTTCTTATCTTCTTACAGTGCATAGACTACTACCGCCGAATTATGGCTGCCAAACAGAAGAAACGTTCGCCGACCAAGAAAGAACGAGATGCCGCCGCCAAAGCGCTCCGAGACCGGGAAACGATCATCAAGCAATTGGATGCTCTTTGAACTCTGCGTTGCTCTGGACTTTAACGGGAACCTAGGAATCAGGATCCGTCAGGAAATAAAGTTCAGACTTTGAGATTGGACAAGAGTTTGAAAGTGGATGTTTGTTCAGGGTATATGGTGTAAATGATGTTTGCTGACTCACATAATTATTTATGTATGTTAACAGTAAGGTTTATATAACCTCCTGTACATCAGCAAAGCCAAAACACGTACATTTGCCTGTATTTGCTTAGGTTATGTGTCATTTTTGCTGACTCACATGTACATATTTGTGTATGGTAACAGTAAGGGTTATAAAGCCCATGTACATCAGCAAATAAAAGCATACATTCATATATGTGTTCTCTTACCCAGGGTTGCGCTGCAAGTCATTCTGCGCTGTATGTAGCACAGCTGCCAAGTAGCACTGAAGAATGAGAAGAATACTGTTGCTTTCATGCAAATTACTGATATCTAAAGTTCAGTTTTATGTTTTGGCCTATGGTATTTCTTGGAAAATACCGATTTTCCTCACCAAAATACTGATTTTCAGCTTTTGAAATATTGCAATGTTCATGTCCAGGGGGGCGTTTCATCAATATTTTCATCCGACAAGTTGTCAGATCTGACATCTTTCCATGATTTTGATTGGCTGAGAGGCACTGTTCCTATGGTACCTGTCGGATAAAATGGGACTTGTCGGATAAAACATCCGACAAGTCCTTTCATGAAACGCCCCCCAGGGTGGCAGCTTGGATTTAGGTGGTCATTGACGTTTGGGGAGGTGGCAAGTCTCGTGTAGCTCAGTGTAAGACTCTATAGTCTCTAGTAGCTTGGGTTCATGTCATTTTCTCCTATGACAATTATTCCAACTGAAAATGCGTATATAAGCCTTGGCCCGTCTTACAAAGAGTTACAATTGATCAGGGCCCCGTCTTACAAAGAGTTGCGATTGATCCGATCAATCTCAAATATATGGAAATCCATCATTGTCATTATTTTTTCTTTAGGAAATTTGCTCAATGTCCTTTGAAAATAAAGAGAAGTATACTGATTTGTCAAGAAATACAGTAAATGTATGAATATTCGTCATTTCTAGAAAATATATTGAACAAACATGTATTTCAGTTGACATTGCTTACTTTCCATAGTTGTGAATGATCGGATCAATTGTGCCTTCAGGAAGGCTATTCCGCAAAGTGGGGCATGCAAAAGCAAATGATCTTTCCCCCCAAGTTTTTGAAACTTTAGGAATAACAAGGAAGCCAAAAGTGGATGAGCGCAAAGACCTGCTTGGTCTGTATAGTAATTGATAAATGAAAGACTGTATTGTGGTGCTGATCCAAGAATACTATGAAAAGCAAGCAACAAAATCTTAAAAATAATCTAATTTTTGATCGGGAGCCAGTGCACCGAATTCAAAATGGGAGTGATATGAGAGCGTTTATTTGACAAAGTAATGATGCGAGCAGCTGCATTCTGAAGCTTCTGAAGCTTTATATAACTGAGACTGCAGTAAATTGAAATTTTAAAGTACTGCAATATTCTTTACAGGTTGGCAGCTCTGGAAAGTGAGCAATGGAGAGGGAGAGAGAGAGTGTGTTTAAAAGGATGAAATGTGTATGATGTATTGTTGAGCCAGGGTACTAGTAATTCATTTGTACATCATTGGGACATTCAGGAGCCTATTCCATGAAACTTGTTATCAATTCCAAGTTACATGCTACTGTTGTAAGCTACTAAGCCGTAGCCATTTGATTGGATGAGAACATGTTCCTCATAAATTTCTGCAATTGATATTATTATCTAGTTTCGTGAAAAAATGTCCAGTCGATATTATGAATATGTTATGTTAGTGTATATTATTCAACTCAGCATTGGTGCAGTACATGTGATTGATTGCATGTACAATTGGTATTCATAAACAGTAAAAATATTGCATGATGAACTTGACGGTAAAGGCAGTAACATTGATAATTCTGAATCACTGATACAGATCATAATTGCAAGTCAGTTGAGAATCAACTGAGTTTTATAAGCCAAGTGGTCAGTTATTTATCAACATATTCATGTTGGCCAAAATTCAGACTAAACTTTTTCCAGCCGTAGAAAGCACATTCTAGTGTACAAAATATGATGTGGGTATACCACAGGAGTGTGAGAGTTCAGATTTTTAGCCGATTTCAGATTTTTTTTTTTAATTTTCAGCTCAATTTCAGCTTATTTTGGGCTTTCCTCTGTACAAAAAAGTATGGGAGCTCTTTCTATTTCAGATTTTTTCAATACTCTTCAGCTTTTTTCAGGTGGGTGTTTCATAAAGCTGTTCGTAAGATATGAATGACTTTAAGAACGACTGGTGATCCTTTCTTATGATAAATGATATTCACCATTAATGTTCATTGTCAATGGTTGAGAGTGTAAGAAAGGATCACCAGTCGTTCTTACAGTCGCTCTTAACTTACGAACAGCTTTATGAAACACCCACCAGATCTTTTTATTTGTGATCACTCACACCCCTGATTAAACCACTTGCAGACAAGACTCATATCGATTCAACAAGGATTCTGTTGCTTACTGTATTTTATCATTCTAATTCTGTCATTGCGGCAACTGCCAGAAAATCTTTGATTTTAATTCACCTTTTATTCCAGTGTTACAGTGGCAATTTAAATTACCATCATTCTAACTTCATGTTACCATGGTAATTTACTATTATTCTATCTCTACAATCATTGAGTGTTGATCATTGTTACCATGGCAATGACCTTTGACAGCAAAGTTACATTTTTGCAACTTAGGGCAGATTTATCTGTGTTTGTATTTCAAACTGCAATCATGATGTATAGACTTATGTGTTTTGTACAAAATTCATTTGGTAGAAAAATGAAACGTCAAGAAATGAAAAGCCAAGAAGTGGATAAATTCAATAAATCATTTCTTGCTTGAAAGCCGTCTTTGTCAATCCATTATTTCCCCAAGACCCATCTTTGTTTTTTTCTTTTCTTGTTTTATATTTTTATTTTTTTCTGTGTGTGATTGTTTGTGTGCAAAATATTGATATTTGACTTGATTTTCCTCTTTTTTTTTATAATTGAGAAGTCAGTCATTGATATCTAACCAGTGCTGGGTTTATAGCAACCTGTCTGTCTTGCATTCAGAGTTGCTACAAGCATACAGTACACTCTGCATGGGTCAAACTGAAAAGTCGAATAATCGCCTCACTTGAAGGTTATTTCAGACCAGGGCGCCGTAACACAAAGGTTAGCGATTAATCGCTAAATGAAATGACCAATCAAGATCCTTGTTGCATGTGCATTTTGCTCAGTAGAGTGACTAGGATCCAATCAGAATTTTTCTTTCAAATTAGCTATCAATTGCTAACCTTTGTGTTATGGGACCCATGTCCCTGGTTTTTTCCATCTAATGGTAACTTGCATGGAATCCTTGATTCTGATTGGCTGTTGATCATCGTTACCATGGTTATTTACCATTGGATGGCAAAGTTATCATAATAGTACCTTTTATGCAACAGGGCCCTGAATAGGCAACACGATAACATTTTTAAAGTTTACATTCAAGAGAGATGAAAGGGGGCTGAGGGAGACAAGATAAAAGGGGGGGAGGCAGGGAGAGGGAAGTGGGGGGGGGGAGAGAAAAATGGGTATGGGGAGAGAGAGAAAAGGGGGTGGGTAGAGATCGATAAATAGAGCTCGAGAGAGAAAAGTGGGGAACATTGAGAATTTGAATGTGAAGTTGGCCCAATTGTTCTTTGATGTAGTACCCACTTAGTATACTACAAAGGTTGATATCAGTTTTGGTGTTGACATTTAGGTATTGGTGTCGGGCCAATTTTTGTTTTAATCAGAGCAACAATCTTAAATGAATTTTTTGACTAAATGAGTGAGTTTTCGGATGAATCTTTTTACAAATTAAAATTAGAGCGAAGGCATTTTACATTCTGCTTTCGTCTACACCAATATCAACATCGAACTTGAATCCCCTAATGCGTTACATGTACATAGTTATATAAGCAATTTTGTGTATTTTGATTTGGTATTCCATCTTCTTTCCTGATCAGAATTATCAGATTCCCCTTCCCCAAGTAAGAATGTAATGTTGAGTTGTGTAAGGCACTCCTGTTCATGTCAACAAATCTTAAGATATTACTGTGCCTCCTAATAATCACCATCATCACCAACACCACTATCATTATCACCACCACCACTATCACCATCATCTGCATCATCATCATTATCACCACCAACATCACTATCATCCTCATCTGAAGCAGTGCACAGCAGTATCATAATCTTAATTATCGTCACTTTCGTCAGCATCATCATTGCCATCATCAGCATCATCGACATCAATGACAACAGTCCATTACATGTTACATTCATCACCATTAATCATCATTAGAAATTCACCATAAACTATTATCACTACCATATTCCTTGTTACGATCACCATCATCATTCTTAAAAAGGATAACTGATACTCCCTAGATCCCTCTATCTACAAGTCAACCTTCAATATTAAATATTTGAATCAACAGAGAAAAATAAAACAAACATAACACTGCAAATTTCATCGAAATCGGATGCAAAATCAGAAAATTATGACATTTTAAATTTCCTCTTATTTTTCACAAAACAATTAAATGCACAACCCAGTGATATGCAAATGAGAGTCGATGTTTTTTATTGTTTTAATAATACAAAATTTCAATTTTTACAGATTTGACAATAAGGACCAACTTAATTAAACCATAAAAACTGAAGTGGGTGACGTCATCATCACTCTGCCAATTTTCGTACCAACCTGGATGTGCATATAACTGTTTTGTGAAATTAAGTGAAACTTTAAAATGTCATTACTTTCTTATTTTAGAATTTGATGAAATTTTCAGCGTTTCGCTTGTTGGATTTTTCTCCTTTTTTCAAATCAACTTTTTGTTGGGATGGACCTGTCCTTTAAAGTCAAATAACTGTCAAAACTAAAAGCACTATTTCAGACCAGAATAAGGTGTGTTAATAAAGAGGTACTCCAGACTGAAAACAAATATGTGTAGGGTAAAATTCACCAAACTAAAAATTTTCATGAAAATCCGAAAACAAAGACCAAAGTTCTTGAGCTTAATCAATATTTTGTGAAAACAGTTCTACGCACGCTGTCATGAATATTCATTTGGTGGGATTATGATGTCATGCCCCCACTTTCCTCTTCATGATATAATTATTTGATCTTTTCATACACCGGTATATGTCTCCCTCGTAACAAAATAACTTGCAGAAATGAATATCTAATGCATTAAATCAGTTGTCAATCATTTTTTGTAATTCTTGGACAAAATAGTAATATAATTTCCTATCATAGAAAACAAAAGAATAAGCAGGAATATGACAACAGGGCTTCGTTTCATAAAACTTATTGTAATAGCAAATATATAACAGTTAAAAGCTATTGAAATCCTTCAATCTAGTTGGTTGATAGCACATTTGTTCTAGAATTGTGCATTTGTTATTACAAGTCTTTATGAAATGGGATGCAGATCAGCTTGCTTATTACATATTCTTAAAGAAATGTATAGGACTGCGTCACCAAAGTAATGCAATAGTTTCAGATGTCATAACTTTGTTATTCCTTGTCCGATTTCGATGAAATTTTCAGTGTTTTGTTTGTCTGATTTTACTCTTTCTGTTCTACTCATATTAATTTCAGACTGGAGTACCCCTAATTTAGCCTAAGCGAGAATTAAATACACCACAGAGACAGCTTATTATGCAATAAAACATGAAGTAAAGTATTTATTCACAATATATTGGAAAACACATTTCATATTTCAATTATCAGGCTACATGTACATTTTAGTTAAAATACTAAATATTTTTCAATATTAATGCTCAGAGACATGTAAGGAATTTTTCCTTCTGCATTCTGATCCATGAACATAGCAAATTATGAAAATGAAATAGGTGTATGGGGTTTGATGCTATTGGAGAAAGAAAGCAAACAGACTAAAAATTACTGAGGGTCTAATTCAAAGAACCTAGAATTGTTGTCTTTTGTGAGGTTTATGAAGTAATATCATACAGAGTACATACTTAGGAACAACCCGTCTCTTCTGGGAGTTTAAATTTCTGACACTGACAGCCAGCATAGTTCAGCAGATCAACCAATGATGCAGTGAATGAACTTTTTGGTCTCATCATACAGATCGTGATAATTCAATTGTGAAAAAAGAAAAAAGTCACTTTGTCCTAAATTCAAAGAAGAGAACCTCGAGCTGTAGGAACAAAACAAAAAGCATACCTGTACATTTATGTCATAATTGCCTTTGAAATAAAAAAACAAAGATTTCAATGAATAGGATACTGTTGCTTGTTCAATGATAGGAGAAGTGGGAATGAAGTGGTCTGAAATGCTAAAACACTACTCCAGTATAAAACCAGCTCTTGATGTATCAGTTTGATGCTAAATTACTTTCACATCTAACCTCCACTTCAATGTCATTTTCACTTCTGTGTTTACTCTCTTTGATGCTTTCCCCTGTTTAATGACATCATCAACAACCATGCATCTCTCTACAACCCCAGGGTAGAAGTGCTTTAGCGTTATTTGCCTGTCTCTATTTTCTATAAAGCAGGCTTCTCTTGTTCAACGATATCATTAACGTATCAACATTGGCAACAAGTATGCGTCTCTGTTCAACCCAGGGGCGGATCCAAGATTTTCAAAGGGGGGGGGGGCAAAGTTTTCGGAGGAAAATTTTGAAAAGCCTCCCCCCCCAAAAAAAAAAAGGTTTTCAACCACAAATTAAGGATATTTTGTACTCGAAAAAATTTGAAAGTCTTCAATTTCAAAAAGAGGGGGCACACCTCGGTTTCAATGGCATTTTTATATTACAAATTTTGATTTTTCTTCTCAAAAGGGGGGGGGGCACATGCCCCCTGTGATCCCCCCCCCCCAGATCCGTGCCTGGTTCAACCCAAGTGTTGCGCTGATTGAGCAGGGGTGTTTTCATTTGCCCGTCTTTACTTTCTGAGCAAGATTCTCCTGTGCAATAATATCAACATTGATAATAACTATGTGTGTCTGCAAGGATCCACACTAACTTTTTTTTTCATGGTTGCCCGATCAGTGATCATCAGTCCGCCAAAATAATCAATTTCATATTTTTGGAGGCTCGCAAAGCAAATTTATTGGCCCTAAAACAATAAAAAACATTACAATTTAGCAAAACTTTGGTAGCCCAATCGGGTCACCAGGTGTTGGCTTTTACAGAATATTGGTGGCCCGACTCTCATTTTTGGTTGCCCCGGGCCACCAGGTCACTGCTAATATCGAGCCCCAGTGTCTGTTCAACTCCAGCAATGCACACCTTGTATTTGGTTATTCTTCACTTGCCAGTCTTTACTTTCTTAGCTTTCAATACTAATATCCTCATTGACACAAAAAAACCCCAGTATGTCTGTTAAATCCCAGCTTTGCCCAGCTGGTATTTTTCACTTGCCAGTCTTTGCTTTCTTAGCTGGTCTCCCCCGCGCTCGTTTACCCTGTGCTGGTTTTCCCTGTTCAATAATATCCACATCGACGTTGGCGACCACCAGGTACGTCTGTTCGCCTCCTGTGTTACGCAGTTTGAATGATGATCCTTCAGGAAGGGGCTTGTTCTGATCCGAATGCTGGAAGATCACCATCAGGGAGTTCTTCTTCCCCTCCAACATACCCAGCGGAACGTTCCGTTTCCTTGTTATAACACAGTCCTTCTCCGGATGAGTGATGACCGGACAAGACGGCTTCGCAGGTTTTTTACTCCCTTCAACGTAAACGACGTCCGATTCATCATCTTTTTTCTCCTTGGACCCTTTCTTGGAAGAGCCACCCTTCTTGTCTTTGGCAATATCTTTGGTCTGGCTCTGAGATTTGTGTCCCTCTGCAGGAATTGTCTCTTCCTGCTTTCCGTCAGGTGCGGGATCCTTGTTTGAGATCGTTCCATTTGCAATCTCTTCCTTATGCACCGTTTTGTAGTGGGTAAGAAGCTGAGGCACTGTTCTTGAGCGAGAGCCGCAGCGTGTACAGGCAAAGAATACCTCGCACGGCAGAGAAGAAGACTTCTTCTCCTTCTGAGGTGGACTCATTTTAAGTCAGAATCTCTGGCTAGTCGCTAGTGATCGTCAAGGGGGGAGTCAGGGAGGATTCAACCTACATGCTCGTCTTTCACATTGATACCTACAAAAAAGGGAAGTAAATTAGTGTTACATTTACAAGCAGTCACTTCTTTGACGTTGTTACAGTATACTCTGAGAAAAAGCCAAGCTTCCATATCAAAGTCATTGTTGCCTTACTTGAAACTTTATAAAGATTAGAAATAGACAATCAAAACATCATGTCTTATTTACATCATCCAAGTGAAATTTCATAATTTGAACTTGAAGTCAAACTAATCCCTGACTTCTGTTGTCCCTAGAAATTAGGCATAGGCAGAGTCATGGTCTGTATCAACAATTTTTGTTTTCATAAGATAATCTTCATCATCATCATCATCAAGGCATATCATCCTCCTCATACCACCATCAGTCATTACTAAAATAATCAACAGTAGCACTATCATCATCACCACCACCACCATCATCATCATTACCATCATCATCATCAACACCACCATCATCATCATCATGACCATCACCATCATCATGACCATCATCATCATCATGACCATCATCATCACCATCATCAATCATCATCATCATCATCGACCATCATGACCATCATCACCATAACATGAGGGCATCATGCATGAGACAACCCATGCATGACACATATAACAGGAGAAGACTTTGGAAGAGTTCATTTTGCGACAGCGACAACCACCCATATTTTGGTTAGGACCGAGTACGGCCTACGGTAGCGTTGGTAGTTTTTTGTGGCTGTCGCAAAAGAAGTCTTCCCCGGACTCTGGAGTCCTCCCCACCCCCCTGCCATGCCTGCCCCGCGAAAAAGTCACACTCACCGCTCAAATCAAAACTAAGCTAACGTCTTATTCTTCTTAATTAGCTAGAGCTAATTCAAAATTTCAAAAAAGTGATTTAAAGTTATCTAGAATGAATACTCTCCATGCTCTCACTCTCACAGTCCCAGCAGCATCACAAGCATGACAAGAACTTGAACAGACATGACAGAAGAGCTTACTGCTTACTAAGTAATCCGATGCAATCAATGATCAATCCATTCCAGAATTCTGGATCTGACTATTGACTTGAAGTTGAACGATTGGTAGGCCCTAAATTATATCTCTAGAATGGAAGTGCCTAATATACGACAGCGTTTACTGCCACTGCCACTGCATGCATGTGCACCGTACCAAGGCAATAGCTGCATGCATACGCGCACCTGAGCTGCGCCTTAGCGATAGCTTAGTCGACTGATGAGACCTAGACTCTCTACAGTCTCTTATCCAATATTATTGTTCAAGTAATGTATTTTATTGATACAACGAAAATCAAATAATTTAAGATGCATTTTGTTTTAATAGAATTAATGTAATATTGTAAAAAAATACTTTTTAAAGGAATAAAATGGTATAATTGAAAAGAATAATGATAAGAACGTCTGTACTTTAAAACTATATTCCAAGATGGCAGCCTCCATGGTAAATGAAGTGTTGGCTTCAGGGCGTTACCACGATGTGTTATCCATTCTCAAAGGCCTTAGAAATGGTGCAGTGTGAGTAATAGAAACCATTATTATCCCTTTTTAATATGAATTGAATTCAGGTATTCATATTTTAATATTTACACTACCAAAGCCTGCATCTATTTGAAAGAGTTACTGAATGTGGTCCCACATACCCAGATTCATGTATGCTTTATGCTGCCAGCCATTTCAGGGAAGTTTCCCTAAGGCTTTGCACTATTTGCAGTTTTTCGGAGATCAACCAAAACGAAAAGATGAATTTGGAAAAAAATAATATCTTTCCCAGGGTAAAAGGACAACAAATATCTGTTGAATTAATTAGCCTGCACCTATATATGCATTGATCAGACAAGACCAAAAGCAACCAAAGTGAAGACATCCTTGAACAAATTTGAAAAATGTTGGAGACTTTTGAAATTTGAGAACAATTATTGGATAAACAATAATTGAAAAAAAATTGATGCTTCCTCTGCAATTCACAACAGTCCTCCAAAGTAGTCTTTAAATTAAACCATGTTAATGTCAGATTCTCGGTCTTTGGAGACTTTGATATAAAGTATAACCTATATTTTGTAGGCCTAGTGCTCAAAAGTATAAACTCTGATCACCTTACATCTACATGATCTACATGATCTAGTGAATGAAACGACTTGTCCTGGCAATTCTTTTTTTTGTAAGACCATTTAAAAAAAATTTATGATCGGTACTAAGTTTTTGACTTTTGAAATTGAATCGATTAAAATTAATTAGTCTAAATATTTTATTTTGCAGATATGGTGTGAAGATTCGTGCCCCTCATGCACTGGTGATGACATTTTTATTTGGATCTGGAAGGTAAAGATTGAGAGTAAAGAAAACATATTTTAGGAAGCTCATCCCCCCTTGTTTCTTCAAAATTCTCTTTTGCCTTGGTCATTCATTATTTATAAAATGTATCAGTTTTTGTCTCACCTGCGAAGCAAAGTGAGACTATAGGCGCCGCTTTTCCGACGGCGGCGGCGGCGGCGTCAACATCAAATCTTAACCTGAGGTTAAGTTTTTGAAATGACATCATAACTTAGAAAGTATATGGACCTAGTTAATAAAACTTGGCCATAAGGTTAATCAAGTATTACTGAACATCCTATTAGAGTTTCATGTCACATGACCAAGGTCAAAGGTCATTTAGGGTCAATGAACTTTGGCCGAATTGGGGATATCTGTTGAATTCCCATCATAACTTTGAAAGTTTATGGATCTGATTCATGAAACTTGGACATAATAGTAATCATGCATCACTGAAAATTTTGTGCAAGTTTCAGGTCTCATGATTAAGGTCAAAGGTCATTTAGGGTCAATGAACTTTGGCCGAATCGGGGGTATCTGTTGAATTACCATCATAACTTTGAAAGTTTATTGGTCTAGTTCATTAAACTTGGACATTAGAGTAATCAAGTATCACTGAACATCCTGTGCGCGTTTCAGGTCACATGACCAAGGTCAATGAACTTTGGCCGAATTGGGTGTATCTGTTGAATTACCATCATAACTTTGAAAGTTTATGGATCTGATTCATGAAACTTGTACATAAGAGTAATCAAGTATCACTGAAAATCCTGTTTGAGTTTCAGGTCACATGATCAAGGTCAAAGGTCATGTAAGGTCAATGAACTTTGGCCATGTTGGGTTTTTGTTGAATAACCATCATATCTCTGTAAGTTTATTGGTCTAGTTCATAAAAAGTGGACATAAGAGTAACCATGTATCACTGAACATCTTGTGCGAGTTAGAGTAGTATTCAAAGTCAGCACTGCTGCTATATTGAACCGCGTGATGCAGGTGAGACAGCCAGAGGCATTTCACTTGTTGTGATTATCAATTACAATATAGGTCATGCCTTTGCAGCCTAATATTAGATGTGCAGTCTAATGTTTTACACATTAGTAAAATGTCATTCATTATGTTTTCATCACCATCATTAATTATCGTTATTATCATCAACACCACCATCGTCATTATTATTGATTGATACACGTCTGACAAAACTCAAAGACACACACACACTCATTATCATTGACACATCATCATCATTGTCACCATAATGATGACATCATTATCCTCCTCCTCATCCTTATCTTCAACATCACAAAAATCACTATCACCACCACCAACATATCATCATCATCACAATAATCATAAGCAGCAGCATCATCATTATTGATTTCATCTTTGTCTAATTAATCAGAACCATTCTATTCCCAGTTTACGTGACAAGGTACGAGTCATTCTCAAAGCAACCTACACCCATTCCAAGAATCTTGCATCGTTTGTCTTCCTCTATAAAACAATGCTCGTCATCATGAGAAGAATAGAAGGCAAACAACAGGGGGCGCACTCTCTACTAGCGGGCTTCATAGGAGGTTATATCATTTTTGGAGAGAATAACAAAGTTAATAGCCAGGTGAAGCTTTGTTCAAGTTAATTCCTATTTTACTGTCTCCTTTATTCCCTTTTTCTTTATCTTTCAGGCTACATCCTGTGGCTGTAATCTATCTCTCCCTCTCTGACTCATGAACTATCTGTTCAACAGTCTCTTTGGCCCGAATTCACAAAGGTGGTTTTTATTCATGAGTCCACTCTTCAAACAGTGGACTCATGAATAAAATCGCGTATCTTACCATGGTAACAGGCGTCAATTGGTGCAATGTGACAAAAGCACGCATCGGAATTAGACATTTTTTATACATGCGCCAGATACGCGCTAAATTAAGCGTAATTTATACAGGAAATCTGCATAAACCATGGACTCAACCGTGGGTTTTCAAAACCAGCGTTGTGAATTTGGGCCTTTAATTCTCAGTCTCACTATCTTCCTCTGTCTGCCAAACTCCATTTTTGCCTGTCTCCCCCTCTCTTCTCTCTCTCCCTTTGTTTTTTACACATTCTCAAGGGACAGTCTGCAGTTTGGGAGACCTAATTACGTTGTTTGCATTTTTTGAAAGGGATTACCTCGACACAAAATTAGAAAGTGATGAGCAGATTTCTCATGAAAATTTTTTGTGCTATCCACAGACAAAACAAATGGGCATCTCACCTCAGGGAGACAGAATAATGGTTGGGAAAATTGTCCTGTTAATAAATTTCTTTGACCCATATTTGCCAAAGTCTTTAACATATTTCAGTATCCAAAAAATTCTATGGCAATCAAGCCTTTGCTAATTCACTACCACAGGAGCTGTAGAACTTTAACTGCAACATTCTTTAAGGGTAGCCTGAAATCGCATTTGTTCACTAGCAGGTACTAGGTTTGAAGACAGAAATTTTTCCTCTATTGTAATGTGCCTTTTCTTGTACTTAATCTTTTAATTTTTGTTTTTGCTGTTTGCTAAGCGCCTTGAGCATTCAATTAAAATGGAAAAGACACTATATGAATCCTATGTATTATGGTGATTATTATTATTATTATTGGGAACACACTCCACCTGTCGGTTTCTACCTTCCATGGGTTATTGATGATTTTAATTTCCTTTCTGTCCAGATAAACATGTATCTTCTATCCCGGATCTTATTCGGGGCTGCCCGGATGGCTCGCGACAAGGGCTTAATCCCGGACCCAAAATTTGACGTCTTCCCCATCTTTGCTGCCATCGTGTGGGCGATCGTCATGTGGCAGTTTGAAACCCACCAGCCCGTACTGCAGCAATCGCTTCAGAACTCCATGACGTATCTCTATCATGATTCCAATGTTTGGCACAGTATATCTGACTTCCTGTGGAGAAATAAACCTGGACAGATATGATAAGATGGGGCCCGGTTTCACAAATCTTGGTAATAAATTGGTAATAAACCCATTGGCCCGAATTCACAAAGGTGCTTTTGAAAACCCACGGTTGAGTCTATGGTTTATGTAGATTTCCTGTATAAATTACGCTTAATTTACCGCGTAGTAAAAAAAATGTCCAACGCTGATGCGCCAAGATGTCGCCTGTTACCATGGTTAGATACGCTATTTTATTCATGAGTCCACTGTTTGAAGAGAGTGGACTCATTATTCAAAACAGTAGACTCATGAATAAAATAGCGTGGATAACCACGGCAACAGGCGTCAATTTGGCGCACTCCGGCCAAAGCGCGCATCAGCATTTGACATTTTTTTAATATACGCGGTAAAATAAGCGTAATTTATACAGGAAATCTGCATAAACCATTGACTCAACCGTGGGTTTTCAAAACCACCTTTGTGAATTCGGGCCATTGTGGTCATTGCAATCAATGGTAATAATTAGTCGTGTGAACATTGCTAGGCTTTGTGTCACAGGTCTGTTTTGATATTAGCAAATACAGACCTTCTTTCTCACATGTATTCTGAAAATAATGTACATGTAAGAGAGATCAATGAAGCATATAGAGATTAATATTTTGAGGGAGCCTGATTTGGATTACAACTCACTTTAAAAAAAAAAATCGTAATCCATTGAAGTGAGGGAGCCAAAGGTTAACCCATCTTACAAAGTTGCGATTGATCCAATCAATCAAAACTATGGACGGTCAGCAACGTCAACATCTATTATGCATGTTTGTTCAAAATATTTTCTGATTATGGTGTATATTCATGCATTCATTGTTTTCTTGAAAACTCACTGCGCTTCTCTGTGTTTACAAAGGACATTGTGCAAATTTCCTGTAGGTAAAATTATGATGCTGATGGATTTTGATAAAGTTACGATTGATTGGATCAATCGCAACTCTTTGTAATACGGTGCCCTGATGTATTCTATATGAATTTGGCATGTGGAAATTGAAATCGGTCAGATAATCAGAGATATATATTGTATTATCACCCGTATCAGACATCTGAGCTGGTCATTTACAAAACCGTATTGCCCTACATTTTCTGAATATCGGGAAGGGTAGGTATATTGTTTGTATTTTCCTCGTTCTCAATGCGCGTATTTACTTTGCATGCAGAGACGAAGCAAAATATACCTTTGTATTTTCCCTGGTCTCACATCCGGGCATTTGTGGATGCGTATAAAGAGATACGCTTCATAAGGATCCGCCCACCAACAATATACGTCATAATAAAGACAACGCTGAATCCGAGCGCTTGCAAGTACGTCATAATGGTTAAGTGCAGAGCCTAAACCGATATTAACATGACACAATAGAACTCTATTTTTAAAAGAAATATCCCCATTATCATGATTTTTGCTCTAGATATCTGATTTGGATGATAATAAAAATATTGACTGGCTCTTCTTTCAGGGAACATCAAATATATTGCCCTTAAAAGACCCATATTGCCCTCGTCTAAAGACTCGGGCCAATATGATTCATTTGCTGGCAATATATTTGATGTTCCCCTCAAGGCTAGTCAATATTATATAAATATTATGCTGAGAAATGTGATACAACAAATCTTTTAAAAAAGGAGAAAAGATATTTAATGAGGTTGGGGGTGAAAATGGCTGTGGCCTTCCGCCATCATCACCCCCACAAGTTTATCTACACCAATATATACATGCATATGTTGAACAGTAATATAAGATTTAGGGGAAAATTATTAAATGATTAAGTTCAGGGATGGCACCAAGGCAAGCAGTTGGGGTGGGGGACTGCCCCTTATAATTTTTCATTTATAGTAAAAAAAAAAATTGGGAAATTTGATAACCAAGGATTGAGTATTGAAAAGAGTGAATGGGGTTATTTGAACCCATCCCCCTTAATATATCAGGCTTAGTAATAATTATTGGATCTTCAAATCATATCTGAATGCAACATAAAATTGTTTACATACAATACATATTCTTTTTTTTTACAATCGAATGGTTGGGGAAAAGAATTGAAAATGGTTGAAATGATGTTGGTCTATAAGGCCAGCTTGCCTTTCAGTTTACTGTTCAACCCAAACTTTTACTTCAAGCCTTTTAAAATCCTTTTGTAAGAGATGATTAACACATAAGTAAAGTTTGAATTAACATTGCAATAATTGTTCATTGAATGTGCTTTTGAAGTAACCCAAGTTTATGATTTTTATTTTTACATCTCAGGAAATCCGTAGGTATAAGTTATTTTTATTTTTTTAAACATCTTTAAACTTCTATTTACCAGGGTTTGCAAAATAAAATAATTTGTTTGAACAGGGTAGATAAATGCTAAAATCAAAGCAATTTTTTCAGAGGGCACCGGGGTTATAGTATGCCCCCTTTTGAATCACAATTTGCAAATGATAAATATCCTGAACCAAACTATCAGTTTTGAGGACCTTTTAATATGGGGCTCACAAAGCAATTGGGGATATTGTCTGTTGAATATTTTTTTCAAATTGAATTGTTGACAAATGAGTATCATTGTAATATGAAACTCTTAACCTTACTCTGTTTCTCCATGTTTCTATCTATTTCTGCCCCCCCCCCTCTCTCTCATTGTCTATCTGATCCTGTTTCTCCCTTACTATCAACTTTTCTTTAATACCTTGACAGGTCTCTATCTTTCTCCCCCTCTCTCTCACTTCACCACTCTTTGATTTCTTAAATTTTATATTTTTCAAAACTATTTCCTTTTTTTTTCTTTGTCCTTCCCTCCCCATCCTAATCTAATCTTTAATGACTTGTATATAATTAATTTTGATTAAATATAAAAATATGTACCATATATTATATATTTCTATCACTGCTACCTAAATTAAATAAACATAAAATGCAAATTATATGTCTATTAACTTGCCAATGTTGCATTTATTCCTCTTGTGATATTCTCACAATATTCCCATCTTATATGCTTACTTTATTAATTGATGACTACACAGGACAAATCACAATATTCATAATCCATAGACTGTGGTCAATTAAAAAACATACTCTGTCTTTAAATCAGTGTTGATTTGTCTGCACAAACCCTTGCAAACAATACATGTATGGAAGCACAAGAATGTCAAAAACAAGTATCTACATGTGTTGTGTGCTTACAACATGTCATAATTCAAAATTTGGTACATTGTCATAATTATTTGTCATCATGCCTTAATTTGAATACCGGTAATTAATTTAGACATGATAAAATGATTTTGTAAGTAATTATGTCATGTCTAAAATGTAATTAATGCATGATGAATTTTTTTTTTTTTTTGGGGGGGGGGTATATTTTGCATGACAGGATTATTTGTGTCAGAACTTAATCTGAATTGAGAGATGAAGTAAATAATTGACACGTACCAGTTCAAATTACGACACGACATATATTCCTATCTCGTGCTTCTATAAACATGTGATATCAAGGTTTGAAAAGATGGGTAGACACAGTTATGGGACAAAGCTCAGCATTATTAAGTGTAAGTCAACGGAAAGAGTATGAGGTGCCAAAATGACTATTTTTATTGCCTGGTTACAAACCCTCATGGCTATTTTAATAGGAGGCAAGGTTGTGGGCAACTTTGTTTTTTGGGGGGGATAGGGGTTCTTTCATAAAGATTTACAATCAGGGCAAATCTGCCATTAATGTAACTACCATGGAAACCTTGATTTTGATTGAGTGTTTATCAGCATAAGATATCTACTTATGTATACTCCACAAATTTGCTGTGTTTCATTGCATCATATATGAATGTGGCTTTAGACACCTGTGCCATTAATGTGAAAAATTTGAGCCTCTTTTGCAGGATAGGGTACTACATAAGCACTTGCCCGATTGCCCGGGGCATGTAAAAGTTAGTCGGGCAGATGTTTTGAAGTAAAGACCAAAACTACATGCCCGAATGGGCAAACAAATTCTCACAGTAGAATGACCAAAATTAGGGTCGATATGATATATTGACCCAAATTATGGTCATGGCAGGCAAGATAAAATCACTTAGGAAAAAGAAATGCATTATTCAAAGATCAGTTCATGTCATAAGAGAAAAAAGGTAAAAAAAAATTTCAATGATTTTTTTGGGGGCAAGTATATTCCAACTATTTAAAAAATTACTTGCCCGACTGGGCAAGTGCTTTAAAAAGTTACAATGTATGTAGCACCCTGCTCTTTTGGAACAATTGTCAACATAAATAAAGATACAAGTTGTACATTTACACACATTTATTATAAGAGTAGTGTATATATGTACAAAAATAAATATTTTATATTCTTTATTACTTGGATGACAATTCATAAAAGTAGATTAAATTCAGAATTTAATGATGGAAGGAGTACATACCATTCATTTGTATTTTTAGGGGTGAGGTGGTGGTTTCTGAAATTTTGACAAGGGTCTAAAGGTACAGGCCATAAATTACACAATCAACACAAGTGGCTCATTGAATATTAATAGTTTGCAATCTATCTGAGCCACTGAAGTTAAATCGCAATAGTGGTAACCATACACTGGGTACCGAAAAACACTATAGCATGTGGTCTCCAACACAACCATGACATCTTGAAAAACCCTACTCATTTCCAGTGCATCATACAAAAAAATAAAGATTTGGGGTATAATTTATTAACTCATTGAGTGCTTCGTGCACGCTACGTATCCTACTATAACATGCCACACTCGTGCTCGCACGCCTACTATTGATTGCTTTGTGCTTGCATTGTTTCCTACCCTCGCCTGCTTCGTGCATGACTGCGCACATTCGGAATTACAATCATTGTTACGCCGTTTTGCATTGTATTGCGCATCGCATGCACGCCGTAATTAGCACTATTGTGTGCAGTGCGAACTCTGCTTTCTGACAGATCAACTTACGAGGTTTACATTCGACTTTTCCGAGTATTTCTATATTTTTTACAAGATATGGCTCCGCCTCTGAGAGGAAGAGACCTAGGTTTTTTGATCCATACAAAACACTCCACAAAATGGAACTACTTGATACAACTCATATTTTAGCGGTAAAGATAATAACCAATCCATATAATGAGGACACCATTATAAGGGGTATGAAATTTCCTACAACTTTACTACACAATATTTTGTGGATAAACTAATCGTTAGAGAGTTACAATTAATTGTTATCATGACTATTGAAAGGAGTGAATACGACTCGCGATCCCAAAATTAATGTGGCACAGGGGGGTTTTGTGGCTGGCACAGGGGATTAGCATCGGATTAGCATTGTGGCATTTGGTTAGTAGTGTGCGTGGCATGTTAAGAGTTAAACACCAGATGTGGAAAGGCAACATACAGCTTAAATGAATGCATTAGAATCCAATATAACAAGCATAATTGTAACAACTTACGACACCTGCTTAGCTTTTTGTACGCAAGCAAATAATACATGCAGAAGATGAATGTGAGACCTTCGCACACATACCATCCAAGATGAACCATTGCACAGATAATACGATTTAATTCATTGTGCTCATTGTAGACTGTGTAATATGTCTAGGGCCTACTGTGTGCTGCCTCTACAGATATGATGCGCCCTTGAATATCAGAGAACTTACTGCTTTCAATAATTATGGATTTACATCTGATAGGGAAGAATTTTTTATCCTAATTTCGCTATTAACTTCTGAGGCATTTTACAGCACAAACAGCAATTATTCTTTTTTGTGCAACATAGCCTCATTTACATGTAATTTTATAGAGCATCTTTCTTTCACCTCATGCGAAATCTTATACCATCGCACTCATGCTTATTCACTATTTGGATTGATTTTGGTCATATCTTATTAAAGTAAAACTACAAAAGTATATTGCACAAAAAGAAACTAAAATATAATACATGTTCAGTAATAATACTGAAATAATAACTAACATAAAGCCATTCCTGGGATAAGATTTAAAATAGAGACGATTGAACTGTAAAATTCTCTAATGAGCACATTTGTTATTTTCAGATCTATAGTGGCTAACATATCTGAAAACTACATGTACAGTGTATATACTTTAAGTGAATTGGAACAACAACTGAATTATATAATTCTATAACATGAAATAAACACACATACATGTACATATATTGTTTATGGAAAAATTTGTTTCAATGACGTACATGTACAACATAATTTTTAACCAATGTACACCACATATGTACATGTACATGTACTTAAAATTTCACTATATGTTTCATGCAAAATGTACATGTACGGAATTTGAACTAAGTTCAAATTCTACAACATACATTTACTTCAAATGCAAGGCAAGAAGATGCATTCTGATATAACCCTGCTCAATTCTAAATATGCCTAAGATACTGTGATATTATGGCAATATTACCAAGTATTACCATCATTAAATTCGGCAAAGTACATTTAAAATATTATACAAACGAAAGATGAAATAATGCATACTGTATTCACCCTTGGAATGCCGGGAATAGAAAAGGCTAACAAAACAACTACTGTATGACAATGTCCTATTATCACAGTTCCAATTAATTATAATAATAAACACAGCATCCACTGTATGCGCCATCTATCTTGTAAACTATTCCAAGTCGCAGAGGGATGGCGGGCGGGGGGGGGGAGGGGAATCAACATCAGCCCCCTTCCATATTCTGAAAACTGATATCTAAATAAATTAGAGGTCAGTCTGCATTCCGTTATCAAATTAGAGCAATATTCAGCCAATGCACGATGTACATCTATGTACGTATATAGTATTACCCATCATCATCGGAACGAAAAGTTATGACATTAATGGATTCCCATATATACTATAGTTGAGGTTGAAACCTTTGGAACAAGTAGGCTTGAGTTGAGATAGAAAAATCAAAGAATAAGAACAAAGAAAGTTTGAGAAAAATCTGACAAATAATGAGAAAGTTGTGAGGATTTGAATATTGCAATCACGATGCTATGGAGATCCTCCCATTGGCAATGCGACAAGGATGTGTGATGTCACATGTGAAAAACTTTCCCTTTGATGGACTATAAAATACCCCCAAAATGTCTGTTTTTGCTTTTTCTTATGGTGATACAAACTTTTTATCCATGATGTATTCTTTAAAGATCTGAATTACATGCCCTCCTATAAAAAGAACATATGCTCTACTGATATATGTGAAAAAAAGAGGCAGTTTAAGTGAAATATACGTAATGGGGAGAGTTGTTCACACATCTTTGTCGCATTGCCAATTTGATAATCTCAATGACATTAGTGACCGCAATATTAAAATGCTCATAACTTCTCATTATTTGTCTGATTTTTCTCAAAATTATGTTGATCTGTTCCTTAGATTTTTCTGTTTTCACACAAAATATCTCCTTCCAAAGATTTCATTCTCCTTTAAGGTCATCAATGAAGGATTTTTCAAGCAACTTCAGGAACAGTAACAGTTTGGCGGAGTTCCTGTTCTTCTCATGCGCATTTCACACTGATCCTTGCATTCCTATAGCTACAGGCAACCATCTAATTGATCAAGGGCTACAGACGTTTGATCCTCACTTTGCTCTCCATGAACGCTTTTCACACAACTTGGGAAACGCTGGATCCTGTACTTGCAGTATAAACCCCCTGCTGCTGAGTACAGTTTTCTCCTATAAAGCTATGTGCAGTGCTGACCATCCTGTTCTACTAGGTAACTCTTCAATCTATCAAGGCTGACTGATTAAAGTGCTTGACGTTGTTTGCTTTCTTTTTGGTTCTCTCCCTCCGCTGATTTCGGAAATCAGCCCTATGAAGGCAGTAGTGTGAAGCTACATGTATGTACAGTGCTGACAATCCTGTTCCACTAGCCGACTCTTCAATCTATCAAGGCTGACTGACTGAAGTCCTTGACGTTGTTTGCTTTCTTTTCGGTTCTCTCCCTCTGCTTGCAGTATAAACCCCCTGATGAAATAATGCATATTTACCCTTGGAATGCCGGGAATAGAAAAGGTTATTAGACAAAACAACTATGACAATATCCTATTATCACAGTTCCAATTAATTATAATAATAAGAAACACAGCATCTACAGTATGCGCCATCTATCTTGTAAACTATTCCAAGGCGCAGAGGGATGGGGGGGGGATCAATATCAGTGTACACTTCCCATGCCCCCTTCCATAGTCTGAAAACTGATACCTAAATGAATTCCGTTATCAAATTAGAGCAATATTCAGCCAATGCACGATGTACATCTATGTACGTATATAGTATTACCCATCATCATCGGAACGAAAAGTTATGACATTAATGGATTCCCATATATACTATAGTTGAGGTTGAAACCTTTGGAACAAGTAGGCTTGAGTTGAGATAGAAAAATCAAAGAATAAGAACAAAGAAAGTTTGAGAAAAATCGGACAAATAATGAGAAAGTTGTGAGGATTTGAATATTGCAATCACGATGCTATGGAGATCCTCCCATTGGCAATGCGACAAGGATGTGTGATGTCACATGTGAAAAACTTTCCCTTTGATGGACTATAAAATACCCCCAAAATGTCTCTTTTTGCTTTTTCTTATGGTGATACAAACTTTTTATCCATGATGTATTCTTTAAAAATCTGAATTACATGCCCTCCTATAAAAAGAATATATGCTCTACTGATATATGTGAAAAAAAGAGGCAGTTTAAGTGAAATATACGTAATGGGGAGAGTTGTTCACACATCTTTGTCGCATTGCCAATTTGATAATCTCAATGACATTAGTGACCGCAATATTAAAATGCTCATAACTTCTCATTATTTGTCTGATTTTTCTCAAAATTATGTTGATCTGTTCCTTAGATTTTTCTGTTTTCACACAAAATATCTCCTTCCAAAGATTTCATTCTCCTTTAAGGTCATCAATGAAGGATTTTTCAAGCAACTTCAGGAACAGTAACAGTTTGGCGGAGTTCCTGTTCTTCTCATGCGCATTTCACACTGATCCTTGCATTCCTATAGCTACAGGCAACCATCTAATTGATCAAGGGCTACAGACGTTTGATCCTCACTTTGCTCTCCATGAACGCTTTTCACACAACTTGGGAAACGCTGGATCCTGTACTTGCAGTATAAACCCCCTGCTGCTGAGTACAGTTTTCTCCTATAAAGCTATGTGCAGTGCTGACCATCCTGTTCTACTAGGTAACTCTTCAATCTATCAAGGCTGACTGATTAAAGTGCTTGACGTTGTTTGCTTTCTTTTTGGTTCTCTCCCTCCGCTGATTTCGGAAATCAGCCCTATGAAGGCAGTAGTGTGAAGCTACATGTATGTACAGTGCTGACAATCCTGTTCCACTAGCCGACTCTTCAATCTATCAAGGCTGACTGACTGATGTTCTAGACATTGTTTTCTTTCTTTTCGGTTCTCTCCCTCTGCTGATTTCAGAGATCAGCCCTGTGAGGGCAGAAGTGTAATTTCGATGTCACATCACTGAAGGATTTTCACGCAACTTCCGGAACACTTTCCAGTACGTTAACCCTCATCCTGCTGACCTGTGTTCTTCCCATACGCTTCATCCGACAATCGCGGAACTCTGTGTTTCTCAGACGCTTTTCGCACCTGACTCGATCCAGCAGGGAGCACCATCACTGTAGGATTTTCACGCAACTTCGAGAACACTTTCTAGTACCTTAATCCCCTTCCTCCTGACATGTGTTCTTCCCATACGCTTCATCCAACAATCGCGGAACTCAGTGTTTCTCAGACGCTTTTCGCACCTGACAGACTCGATCCAGCAGGGAGCACCATCACTGTAGGATTTTCACGCAACTTCGAGAACACTTTCTAGTACCTTAATCCCCTTCCTGCTGACCTGTGTTCTTCCCATACGCTTCATCCGACAATCGCGGAACTCAGTGTTTCTCAGACGCTTTTCGCACCTGACAGACTCGATCCAGCAGGGAGCACCATCACTGGATTTTCACGCAACTTCGAGAACACTTTCTAGTACCTTAATCCCCTTCCTCCTGACATGTGTTCTTCCCATACGCTTTACCCAATAATCGCGGAAGTCTGTATTTCTCAGATGCTTTGTTGATAGACCTGATCCAGCAGGCAACGATCTATCAAATAGATCAAGGTTGGTAAGTTCAAGATCTTCAATCATCTCATACCTTGTTCGCACTGTCACGATTCACGCCACGGTGGCCTTATTCATGGAGCAATCGTAGTCATCGTATCAGATCATTGTAGCAATCGTATTGACCATAACAATATTTGAATGGTTCCCAAAGTTTTGTGATTACTTACGAAGGGCCTACCAGGGCATTCGTAATGGATCGCAAAACAGCGGGAACGAGGTAGTACGATGATGGTTTTTCACGGAGCTTGAGGAATGATGTCCCGCACGTGACAGAGATCATACTTGACTTGTTTAGGGATCTCAAGTTCGTCAACGTTGTCTTGGTTGTGGATTAGCTGTCTGACGATTTGTAACGATCTCTCGTATAGGCTGTAGACTGAAGAAAAGACAACAAATAAATTGAATTGAATCTTGAATCTTGTAATAGGTGGAAAGGAGATCATTGATTTTCTTGGTATCACATCGCAATTTGCTCCACATTTTTTCAGAAAAATTGTTTTTTGTAGGTTTTTACACAGGACTGTACAGAACTTACACCTCGGTCACATTTGCTCTACGGCGACCGTACAGCGAGTTGAAAACAGCCGTTCTATTCATTTTTATTCAAACCACCTATATGTAGCTGGTATAAAAAATTTTAAAACGGCTGTTTTTGACTCGCCGTACGGCCGCTGCAGAGCACATGTGACCGAAGTATAAGATGAGAGCTTAAAGGGACAGCAAACAACAAAATATCAAAATGTTCTATAAGTGGGAAATAGAAGTGCTACAATAGAAGGTAAAAAGGTTGTTTTGATTGTGGTTTAACAACACTACATGTATACTAACACAACATATCAAATAAGCATTTGTATAGCGCCATCGATCTAGAAATATTCTATTCCGAGGCGCGATGTTAATATCATTATTACTCAGCTTTAGCTCGAGCTGCATTTCAGCGCTCATGCATTCAAGGAATTAATCCTGCCGGGTACCCATTCACGATTCACCTCACCTGGGTTGAGTGCAGCACAATGTGGATAAATTTCTTGCTGAAGGAAATCACGCCATGGATGGGATTCGAACCCACGACCCTTTGTTTCAAAGTCAGAAGACTAATCCACTGGGCCATAACACTCCACATATCAAATAAGCATTTGAATATCAATCTGTAAATCTATGTTTCATGGTAGGATTTGTTTTCTTTATATCATTTATATGATCTATTGATTGAAATGCAAAGTAAATGGAGTAAATATTGTCTGCTATACCGGGAAAAAGTTCCCTACTCTTCTCAAACAGAGAAGTCGGTACTTTAAGTTGCAAATGGTGTGATTCTACCTTAAAATGCTGCAATAAATATATTTGGGAACTTCATGACCATCAAGCTCTAAGAATTGATTATGTCTTTGCCTTTATATAGCTTTTTATTTGCACTGTAGTAATAAAAGTCAGAATTTAGAATTGTCAAGAGTTAAGTTATTGTATTAGATAAATGTTTTACCCTAAATTGCATGGCTTATGCCATGCTGTATACTTATTGAGGATTTACTTATTACTTATTGTAATCTATTCTTTTGAATGACCATATTGTATTGTATATGATAAGTTGAGATATTTAATTCATGTATATGTGAAGCACATAGAGACTTTGTGTATTATGCGCTATAGAAATGTAACTTTATTATTATCATTATTATTATTATCAAAGTACGAATAAAGATTTTGGTATTGATAAAGAGTGAATAATGTAAATTATACTTGGGTACGACTGACTCGGGGACCCTAAGACTGGATTAAAAGCAAGATGCAACATACATGTATGCTACCATGTTGCAAATCTAGCGAATAAGAGGGCAGTACACACTTACTCGGAACTCTTATCTTGACGATAGGAGCCCTGTAAAACCTTCCTCCGTCCCATGGTTCTGGCATGTAGATCAGCCTCCCGACACCATGATCAACAAACTCCAACGTGTCTCCTGTGACCTTGTCTCGTACGATCCACGGGTGGCCCTCGAAGGTGTGCATGTTCAGCTGACGCCCTGGCGCTAGACCGTTCTAGGAGAGTATTAATAACATGTATTTTGATTGGGCAATGGATGGTTGTGTTGACAAAATGCACATGAAACAATGGACCTGATTAGCTCGTGATTTTTATTACAGCAGATCATCAGTAAAACTGTGATAATAGAGTCATTGTCTCATTATGTTACATATATCGCAAGAAAAACAATATCAAAGTTATTCTCAACTTCTGGTTTGTTTCTCATATCTGCGCAAAATCGGTATTAAAATACATATTACTGCTTACCCTGCGTACAGGAGCAAATATCATGAAACCTTTCAAGAAACACCTCCCTCTCCAGGGCAGGGTCCCGTAACACAAAGGTTAGCAATTGATCGTACGCTTGATTTTCATGATTAATTGTACATTGTAGTCGATGGAATCAATTGGAGAAAATGTTCTACGATCATTGCTAACCTTTGTGTTACGGGCCCCTGATCTCATTTCTACCAGAGAAAAAATTACACGGGGACTCGAATGAAACACTCAGAGAGCTGGAAAATTCCCATTCACTATAATCTCAAAGCTTACGCATTAGGTCTTGATTTAAAGGGATGGTCCAGGCTACAGGCATTTAAATCTCAATAAATGGAGTAAAATTCACAAAGTAAAATGCTGAAAATTTGATCAAAATCGGATAACAAATAACAAAGTTATTGAATTTCAAAGATTTGCATTATTCCGGTGAAACAGTTCTAGGCATGTCTTTATGAATATTCATTAGGTGGGCTGATGATTAGATGTCATATTCCCACTCGTTCTTTTGTATTTTATTACTAGTATATGAAATTAGGTTTATTCAAACTTTCGACCAAGAACTAAAACAATTGGATTGACAACTGATTACATGTAAGTGCATTAGTTATTTACTGCCGCAACTTATTCCATCATAATGGACGTACATCATTTACACATGTATGAAAAAATGAAACATTTATGATTTCATGTAATAACATAAGAAAAGGGAAAGTGGGGATGTGACATCATTAGCCCACTTAATGATTATTCATGACAAGGTGCATATACCATACTTGCCAACATTTGAAATCTAAAAAGAGGGACAAATTTGGCCGGGGGTCCAGGGGGCCGCTTAGGCTCCCGACTTGGTTCAGGGGCAGCGCCCCAATTGGGGTCTCAAGGGGGCGTTGCCCCCTTGAGACCCCAATTGGGGCACTGCCCCCTTGAAGCTGAAAGAAAAATAGCACTATGGAGGGCCATTAGATGTTTAAAATGATACCAGAATCACATGATATATATATTAATAGACACTCTACACACATGCCCCAGTTCTGTAGTTCAGTATCCATGATCTTGAAAATATTCTCCCCTGTTGATCTGTCAGAGCACTGTTGCAGTGACAAAAGTTCACATGCTACCTGACCAATATTATCATCATAAGTTTTCAGGAGTATTGGGTACTGTAAGGCTGATGCTTGACTTTACTGACCAAAGCTTTCGCATCGCTGTCCGCTAGGGTACAAAGGACGTTACTTGTTTTTGTCCGAGCAGCACCGTAAGTGTAACCCTTAGCAATTTTTGAGTCGGGAAACATTTGTCTGAACAAATCACCAGCATGGTCAGAAACATCAATTGCAATGTTATGTTCCACCAAAAAATCAGTAAATCTTACCTCGGCTCCAATGACAGAGCAGGCCTCGAAATAATCGACGGCCATCGACGGCCATGGCCGTCGATGCCCCCATTACTGGCCGTCATGCCCTTCTTCTTTTTGCTAAAAGTTACGGCCACTAAAAATGTGCCCTTTTTTATATGGCCGTGGTGCCCCTTTTCTCATAAATGTGCCCTTTTTCTGATATATAATGTGCCCCTTTTGAAAGTCTGCACCTTTTTTTTCTGAGCGAGGAAAACTTTTCTCCGATCTCAAAAAGTATTCAATACCTTAGCTTTACCAGCGACGTCCAGTGCATGTATGCAGTCTAGTCCGAAGCCGCGCCGAACGATGAGCTAGCTATACACAGCTGGCCGGCCGGCCATTGTCTGCGTGCACAAAACAATAAGAAAACACACAACCCAGCTCACTTGAGCTGATTGGACCTTCGGATAGCCAATGAAACTTTTGGGGAAACATAGAAGGCACGTGGTTCCCTTATCAGGAGAGGTCATGACTTCAGAAATAAATTGACCCCTCCCCCATCTGTGTGTGTGTGTGTGTGAGGGAGAGAGAGAGAGGGAGAAAGATAAGGGTGGGAGCTGGAGAATTCCTTTCATGTTTGTTTCAAAACAATAATGCAACCTTGCCTCACACAATAAAAACTACATTCCAACATGCGCCCGTCTTCACCGGTACTTTCTCGACATGTAGGTTCAAATGATAAAAAATCGTAATTTTAAAAGGTATTTCAAATTAAATATTTTGCAAAATATTTTTTTGAAATACATGTGTAGAATCGTGGGCAGTGCCACAAGTGGGGGCGGGGACGTGGTGTGGGCAAGGGATGAAATTGTTCAAGAAATGCTCCACCTGGGGTCAGTCTCAAAGAATAGTTCATGAATGAGTTGTTTACATCTTTGGGCTTTGGACTGGCTGATCTGGGCTGATTCATTCATATGCAGGGGTGTGGCACTTGGAGGGATGCAAGCATAATACCAGAGTACCAGCATGGATTTTGGAAGGATTTTCATTGGAACAATAAACTGAAAGTTTTAATCTCATTTCATGTAGTTTCTTTTGATATAAATATCATGGAGAAAGGGAAAAAGGTCCTACTTTCATTTATTCTAAACATGTGACTTTGATGGAGATTTCTTCATGGGGGTCACCATAAAGTAGGTCAACTATTGTGACTTAAAAGACCTGATTCCCGACGAACAATCGAATCATTCGATTATTTTTTCAGGAAATAATTGAATGGTAAAAATGACAATCGTCCCAGGCCTAACATCCATGCACCATAGCGGTCACGCACAGTTCTCAAACTCCTTTGCTATTCGTTCATAGTGTGCAGAGAGGGCGGGATAAAATGACAAACACAGTACAACTCCTTTGCTATTCGTTCATTGTGTGTATAGAGGGCGGGATAAATGACAAACACAGTACAAGTACATGTTCCTTGTATGTACATACAATGCATTTATTCCAAGTTCCACTCCCATCATATCAGTAAGCGCAGCTACCGGTAGGTCATCAAAGTAGGTCAATTTTTGAGTGTGTGATTTCTGATATTCCAGGAATCTCGATTAATCGAACTAATCGATTGTTTCCTCTGGCGAACAATCGAATTGCAAAAAGGGTATTCATCCCAGGCCTAGTTACGAACAACTTACAAACGACCGGTGATACTTTCTTGGGTGCTAATCAGATTCACATTTGATTACATGTAGCTCAAGAAGGTATCACCAGTCGTGCGTAAAGTCGTTCGTAACTTACGAACAGCTTTATGAAACACCCCCCCTCCCTCCGATATATCCGTACAAGTACATGTTTAGAATTGAGTGAGTAGCATGTAGCTGGTGCAATTTGATTGAAAGGCACGAGATGCGAGCAAAAAAGATGTACAGCAATTACAAAATTTCTCCGAGTTGTGTTTTGATGTTGATCGTTGGAAGGTTGAATTTAGGCTTGTCCAAGTGAACACGTACATGAAAGTCACGTGGACACTACTTGAAAGAAAAAGGGCTCAGCTGCATGTAGCTAGCTGTGCACTAGCGCATCGACTATGGAAAGCCCCCGCCCCCCACGCCGCGAAACTGTAACACCTACAAATAATTCATTACATGCCCCTTAAAAAGTGGCCTTGGTGCCCTCTGCTGCCTGGCCTCAGTGAAAAAGTGCCCCTCAAAAAAGTGGCCTTGCCCCCCAAAATCCTATTTCGAGGCCTGACAGAGGTATCCTCTTTGGGCATAAAAGAAGATATTTTGGACATGCGAGTCGCATCGAGATCCGCCTTTTCATTGTCGATGTGTTTTTTCTTCTCGGCGTGCCTTCTTATAATATTACATTAGCTCCTCCACTTGAGATTTTTATGTCCTGCCGGCAACACATGCAAAATGCAAATTCAACGCCTTTCGTGCTTGGCTTTATGAAATGAAATCGTTGTTTGTACTCCCCTTTAAATTTCTGCAACCGTTTTCCACTCATTTTTGATCAAATCCTCTCTAGTTTTGCGAAATAATCCCGTTAAACCCACTATCGTCACATACCCCGTGCACAGCTCAGCAAGCGTTAATACATGTCCCACATATAGAGATCGGTGCTGTGCATACATGCGTTGTGCACAAGTACATGGGCACTCCGCATCGCATGCAAACAAACCACGTTTTCGCAGTCTAATCAGTCGCATGTGTACACGGTCACACAGCAGAAAATCGACTGGGAGAGCGATCGAAACTTGACATACCGTACACATGACCGTACATGTACCATCGGTCAGTTTCGTTGGTTGGACTGTAACATTACGTGTATCGATAGCTCAAACCCGGAAGTCATAGACAATACTGTACATTTCGTATATATTGAACACGCACAAACACTTTTTTCTCTTGTTTTCTTTATTGATTTTTTTTTGTCTAGGCTCTAAAACATTTAAAAAACGGGACAATTCCTATAAGTAACAAGTGGAATGCCTCTGGCCGTCTCACCTGCATCACGCGGTTCAATATAGCAGCAGTGCTGACTTTGCATACTACTCTAACTCGCACAAGATGTTCAGTGATACATGGATACTCTTATGTCCTCTTTTTATGAACTAGACCAATAAACTTACAGAGATATGATGGTTATTCAACAAAAAACCCCAACATGGCCAAAGTTCATTGACCTTACATGACCTTTGACCTTGATCATGTGACCTGAAACTGGAACAGGATGTTCAGTGATACTTGATTACTCTTATGTACAAGTTTCATGAATCAGATCCATAAACTTTCAAAGTTATGATGGTAATTCAACAGATACACCCAATTCGGCTAAAGTTCATTGACCTTTGACATGTGACCTGAAACACGCACAGGATGTTCAGTGATACTTGGTTACTCTAATGTCCAAGTTTAACGAACTAGACCAATAAACTTTCAAAGTTATGATGGTAATTCAACAGATACCCCCGATTCGGCCAAAGTTCATTGACCCTAAATGACCTTTGACCTTAATCATGAGACCTGAAACTTGCACAAAATGTTCAGTGATGCTTGATTACTATTATGTCCAAGTTTCATGAATCAGATCCATAAACTTTCAAAGTTATGATGGGAATTCAACAGATATCCCCAATTCGGCCAAAGTTCATTGACCCTAAATGACCTTTGACCTTGATCATGTGACCTGAAACTTGCACAAAATGTTCAGTGATGCTTGATTACTATTATGTCCAAGTTTCATGAATCAGATCCATAAACTTTCAAAGTTATGATGGGAATTCAACAGATATCCCCAATTCGTCCAAAGTTCATTGACCCTAAATGACCTTTGACCTTGGTCATGTGACATGAAACTCTAATAGGATGTTCAGTAATACTTGATTAACCTTATGGCCAAGTTTTATTAACTAGGTCCATATACTTTCTAAGTTATGATGTCATTTCAAAAACTTAACCTCAGGTTAAGATTTGATGTTGACGCCGCCGCCACCGTCGGAAAAGCGGCGCCTATAGTCTCACTTTGCTTCGCAGGTGAGACAAAAACGGGACAGTACGCAAGTATGATATACATGTAACTGTTTCCACAAAATATTGACTAACTTTAAAATTCAATAACCTTGTTATTTGTTATCCGATTTTGATGAAATTTTCAGCCCTTTGCTCTTTTAATTTTCCTTTAATTATTTAGATATATTTTCAGCCCAGACTATCCCTTTAAGCAGCCTCCTCATATACATATTTTTTTTAAAAATTGCCTTATTCCTACTTTTCCATACCTCTGTGTACGTCTGTCTCTGCCCAGCAAAGTTCATCCATATCACATCCACGATTCTGTCCGTGCTGTTCTTGAACGACACAAAAGCTTTTATGTTTGACCTTCTTGATTTTAGTGGATTGGGCGGAGCCCTGCTCTGGTCATCGTTGTTGTGATCCCCCATCTTGACGTCCTACGGGTTCTTATTCAACGTTAACTCCTTGCTGGAGAATTGATTTTGCTAGAACAAAGCTTGCCCAGAGACGCTACGCTGAGAAAGCTTGGCATTTGTAATCAATGTGTTACATCAACTCGACATGGTTCTTAACCTGGATAATGAAGAGAAAGAAATTATATAAAAATAATAATACATAAGATTTTATATAGCGCACTTTCCATCTTGATTAGATGCTCAAGACGCTTCAGAGCAGAACAACAAAAACTATTTACATACACATGTAATACATGTCTGAACAACAAATCAATGGGTAATTTCAAGTACGGTGTTGGTGTTGAGAGCGTGAAAAGGCTAATGAACAGAGCCAAAACACCGAGCTGAGTTCAGAGGAGCGATACCGATCGCATTATCGATATCCTATGACGTCACGCCTATGCGCTGCGCTGCTGATCATCTCAACTTCACGCGAGAAATTCTCGACGACGAAAGTGAAATCGGGAAGAAATTGCAGTAAAATATTATCATACAGAATGCACAGGTTAAAATCAACGCAATAATCAGAAAGCATAAATATTATTTTTCATTAAAATGTGTAAAACTCTAATGATTTGCGCTCATCTTAACTGTAATAGATAATTTTACGGGCGCGTTTCATCGTGTTCGCCTCCTGTTCGTGAACTACAGTTCATCAACACCAACACCGAACTTGAAATCACGATTTTCCCAATCCCTGGGGGTTGGTGTTGGTGAATAGGGAAATTGTACGTAGATCGTCAACACCAGCTGTAATGCTCGGTTCAGCAGACGACATTCAACACCAGAGCTCAACACAAACTGCCGGAAATACGTCATATTTTCCGAGGTCAATACCAACATCAGCGTGATTTCAAGTAGGGTGTTGTAGCTGGTGTTGTCCCAACACCAACACCAGATTTCAACACCGTACTTGAAATCACCCAATGTCTATCGAAAAAACACTTTTATACAGGATGTTTTCAGTTTGCCCTTGAAGATGGTCGCTGAAGTCTGGGTTTTCAAACTGTGGGAGAGAATTCCACAGGCTAGGTCCTGCATGAGCAAAGGCCCACTCCCCGCATGATTTCTTAGAAACTGGAATTTGTAAGAGATTAGATAATGATTGTAAATTTCTTGAGGGTTGATAATGATGCACCAAAGACCTAGTGTAACTGGGGGAAGTTCCATTAACTATAGTATATGAAAAATCAAAACAAGGATTTTTAAGACTATGTGTTCCTTAATAGTCCAGTCAATATAGGGTTTCACCCACCACTAATTGCAACACTTGATATTCCACTGCATTGCTTTCCAGGAAGGTCCCCTGAACAACATACTAAAAGTCCCAAAAAATCCAAGGTGTGGAAATTTATGAAATTTGCATATTATGCAAATTAGCCATAAAAAGTTAGAAAAATAAGGAAAATAGTCCAAAAATTACAGAATAAGTGTCCAAAACAATTTTATTTGAGAGGAAATTTATGATAGATAATTTTAATCAACGTTTTTAATCAAAAATGCAAACAAATCTACCTCATTTGCATAATATGCAAATAAGCATCCATATATGGAAAAAAATGTCAAGATATTGTGATTTTTCTCCCATTGACTGCTTGAAAATTTCAATAATGTTGAAATTACTATGCTTCTATCACTAAGGACGTTGAATACATTAATATTAAGCTTAGTGTCTGTAGTGTCATTTGCATATTATGCAAATAAGTATCTAACATGTGATAAATATTCAAGAAAACACTCTGGTGATACATTCCTAAAAAATTGCAAGTAGATTATCTATTGAAATTGGAATATGGAAATGCCTTACAGGAAAGTAATACCATATTAAAAGTCATTAAATAGACAATCATAGGAAAATCACAAAATTTGCATTTTATGCAAATTAGCCATAATAATTTGCAAATGAGGAAAATAATCAAAAAATTGGAATTCAAGTGCGGAAAACAATATAAATTGAACGGAAGCTCATGGTAATCTTTGCATATTTAATAATTCTTCAAACAAAAAAATGTAAATAAATCTACATCATTTGCATATATAATTATGAGCATCCTTGTATGAAAAAACCCCCCAGAAATTTTGATTTTTCTCACACAAACAGTTAAACCCCCATTCAACAGAGAACAAGACCTCTGAAAGATTGCTGTAAGACGATAAAACTTGCTTGATCTTTCAAGGGTCTTTCAACGAACTTTCAAAGATCTCCGATGTCTTTCACGATTCCTGATAGATCTTTCAATTGTCTTTATGTTCCTCGTGAGTCCCAAAACTCTTTGAAACGGTTCAAAACAGTCTTTCAGTGGTCTTACAGTAAAATTATTTTTTGATGATTTTTCAGTGGTCTCTCAATGAACTTTCAAAGTTCTTATTAGTCTTTCTATGATCTTTCGGCAGTCTCTCAAGATTTTTACGGAGAGATGAGAGATCATTGAAATATCATCGAAAGATAAGTGAAAGACCAGGCAAAGTCTATGGAAAGAATTTTGAAAGATCACTTGATGCATAAACATCTCTGAAAGACCATTGAGAGATCTCTATAGGACAGGTGTCTTTCAGAGTTCTTTGAGGGATCTTTCTGAGCCATTCCACAACAGAAATGACAAATTTCAGTGATCTTGGAGACTGCTGTAGCCAATTTTTGGTCTTTGAAAGGTCCTGGTCTCCCCTCTGTGGATCTATATCTGAAGTGGAATGTACATGTTATGCAAATAAGCATCCGTCATGTTATAAATAATCAAGTAAACTTGTGATATTTTCCTCTAAAATTCCACGTAGATTATGTGTAACCTTGATGACCTTGCTTGGTTGATATTGACTTTTTTCATGAGCAGTTTCCACCGGAGCAGATACCCCACTCATATTGTGCAATAAGTCAGTTCTACATGGGTCCCACTGTTTGAATGCTTCATATTTCTATCCAAGTCTTGCTCTCTCCTTGACTTGGTATAGAGTCTTTGCTTTTCTTGCTAGTATAGTCCACGCTAGCATGCTCCTTGATTGTCAAGTGATCAGCACAAGATGTCACACCCAGTACAAATAAAATCTTGTTAGCTTCGAATATTTGGTCCTTGTAGCACACCACTTGTCTTGATAGTGAATATGAGTACTTGCTTGAATCACGAGATCTCTGGGCATGGTTTATAAGAGTACCAATGAACATTTGCCCATACGAGCAACATGAAAGCCATTCATAGAGTCATGATAAAGGCTTAAAGTGTATATAGACATCATTCCCAGATACAGGAATCATGATTAGACGTTCTTCCTGAATCCAGTTGCTGCTTCAGGATGAAGCATCCATATTCTGTTCTTTCCTCCTTGATGAATGTCCTAAGAATGGCAACTATCTCCAAATATTGTAGCTATAGTTTCTAAGCAAATCGTATTCAAATAATATCAATTTCCTGATATTTATGGCAAATGGAAACTCTTCAGTGAGAAAATGAACAACCAAGCAGACGTTAACGGATGAAGGACTAAACCAGATTATTGAGGACACAACATAACGGAACACCCTTAACATCCCCATCAAATACCATCCAACAATGATTAAACAGTGTAAACCCATTCCAGGATTTGTTTGCCACTTTGTGTTACTCACTGGTATACTGTGAGTATACAGAGGAATAAACCTGTCAGAAATTATGGTACGACTGAGGATGTTAGTCTAGAGGAATGCTGACATTCATAGTGTCATGCACATGTACTTTGGACAATCATACAACTCTCTGTACTGAAATCCGACAAGTCGAGCATAGGAGATTGAATGTTAATCAGGACTTTGGCAAGAACCAAACCATTACCCATGTCTTCTTCCGACACATGATGCCTCAATTAGACGCTGGACATAAGTTGTGTCAGAAGAAGAGTTTTATAGGAAGGCTTGCGCATGTTGAGCTCCTACAGCATCAGTAAGGTGAAGCTCAGAATTGCTACACGAGGACCATAGAATGGTCACCATTTGTTGACCGGATTGGCAATGATCCAGGCTGTAACATGTTGAAAGCCCTTAATATCATGTTACCATGCTATGACTACATTGGAAGACAACTGGTTTTTAGTATTAGTATTTACCACTGATCATGATGATGATGACGCTGCTCTGCAAGTCCTGGAACCCTGTTCTGACACAGACATGGCCAGGAAACATATTTTTTAGTCAAGCGGGTGTAGCCCAAACTACTGAAGAAATTGTTAAAGAAAACAACATGCATGAAGCTACTAGGCCAGATGGAATCTCTGCTACACTTCCTAATGAGACTACTCATCAGATCTCACCTACCATAAGTTTGCTTTTCTTGGCCTTCCTTCTGTCGTTCCCAACCATATAAGAAACGGACGTCAGCTCTAACAAACTACTCACCAATTTCAAATACTGTGCTTTATTCTTGCCAATCCCATCATCTTGTCAGACTAACAACATGGCTTTAGGACGTGAAGAACACATTTCCAGTATTTTACCTTAAATACAAATTATATTATGATAAATATGCATGCTTAGTGATAGCAGCATATTGATTTGAACAACAAATCAAAATTTCTTGACATTTTCCATATATGGATACTTATTTGCATAATATGCAAATGAGGCAGATTGGCTAGCTTTTTAATATAAAAACATTGCACTTATTTATTCATCGTGAAATTTTGTTCAAATGCTTGCTTTTGACATTTAATTTATTTAATTTATAATATTTGTGTTATTTTCCTTATTTTCTATTTTTAATGGCTAATTTGCCTATTATGCAAATTAATTTTCAGGCATTGTGATGAATTCTCATGCTTAGTGATAGTAGCAAAAATGTCTACATAAATGAAATGTTTTCAAGCAGTCTATATGAGAACAATCACAATATCTTAACATTTTTTCCATATAAGGATGCTTATTTGCATAATATGCAAATTAGGTAGATTCGCTGGCGCTTTTGAATAAAAACATTGAATACAGTTATTTATCATTACTTTTCGCTCAAATTAAATTGTTTTGGACACTTAATTTGTAATTTTTGGACTATTTTCCTTATTTTTCTGATTTTTTATGGCTAATTTGCATAATATGCAAATTTCATAAATTTCCACTGCTTGGATTTTTTGGGACTTTTAGTATGTTGTTAAGGGGACCTTCCTGGAAAGCATTGCAGTGGAAAATCAAGTGTTGCAATTAGTGGCGGGTCACCCCCCTATTCTTGCTAGATTGACTGGACTATCAGGGGCAACCAGTGAAGAGTTTTCAATATAGGGGTGAGTTACAATACGCGCAGCTGCATTGTGCAACCTTTGCAATATATTCATGTCACATAAGGTCGCATGTCATAAGGTGGTCCAATTTCGCGAACAGGGTAAAAATGGTCAAAAATTTTATTTTTTGATATGTTATAGCTATTACCATTCTCTAAATAACGAAAAAGTTTTAAGTCTCGAATACCTTTATTTTTCCTTAAAATGACTAATTAACAGCTAATTATTACATAGACGTCAATGTAAATGTGAATTTTGAAATGTGTTTTTCTCAAATTGGACCTGCTGCACATAAAATGGTGTCAAAAGTTAATGCAACATTGGATCACCCTAGTATTTTGCAGTTATAATCTTGAAACTTCAATAATTAAATCTGTACCCAAAATCGAATAATTATTTATTATTGTATGAATATTAATTATACTAATTAATTACCAGTATTTAATTTCACATTTTTGCCCCCCAAATACCTGTCACTGTATTTATATGCTTGGCAAAATGACAATATCATGGGTAGAAATGTTTGTTGCAATGATACACAACATTTGTACTAAAAATTAAGATTACAAGTTAGATAATTAACCAAATCTCTCCGGTTTACTAATTGATTAAGTTGCAGATCAGAGCTGACATACACATGCATTCCATTGCTGCATATTTTCAAAATTGTCAAATTTTTATGACATTTAGTTCTTCCCTGCTTTAAAACACCCAGAAATATGATGATAACAGTCATATTACACATTATAGAAAGTTGTTAATTAGGTTTAATTAATATTTTATCATTTACCGCATCCACCGGCTCCGCATACACCGGCTCCGCCACCCCTGTTACTTCAAACTTAATGTCCTATAGATTTTGTTCCTGATATTGTATTGATCTAATTCATAGTAATATATTTAGCCTATAGTTCTAGCTTCAAAATGAGATATTACTCAATAAATTTGGTCAAGATGCTGTGATGTAGCAACAATTTATCCATGGCACCGTGTGGAAAATTGTTCATACGCCACCCTTTTTGCATACCCAACTTATGAAATGCGACCATGATGCACTATTCATAGACTATATTTCAGAGGTTATGTATATTTGAAACCCAGCAATGTTCATCATTAAATTTCTTTAACTATCATTTCGGGTGGCCCAACATTGACATTGGAGGCCAGAAAAAAAAATAGAAATCCTTGAATTTCTAACTTATTAAAATAAACTCTACTGCAACTTGTAAACGACTTTGTTTTAGATTTCTTTCATCGACACAAGACAAACAAAAATAGGCCCACTGTCTATAGGCGACACGTGGAGTAGCAAACTAATATCTTAGGGTGAATTTCCGGCATTACTGTAGGTAAATAGTGAACAGAGCTCTGCTATTAGGCTGTGGGCCGAACGATCAAAAGTGCAATAGTTTTTAACTTTTGTTTCAGTTGACCTTGAGGTATTTAAAATCAAAGAAAATACATTGATTGGGAAATGGCTTGTTCCCGCAGTCAACTCGCTGCAGTTAGCAAAATATGTTATTTAGAACTTTGTTTTCATCATGCTGCCCAAGTTTTGTACGAGCTGCATATCTAGCTGTCCGTACTGCAATAGCACAGCGGAGAAATGCAAGCGCCACAGTCGAACTACAAATCGAGTTTGGTCAGTATTAAACAGTATTATTATTTTGTCAATCACCTTTCTTTTAATTGAAGGCACGGCGCATATAAAAGCTTCCATAAATTTCTGCGAATTTAGTAAGAGGACTTACAGAATGAAGTCCTCCTACGAAACTTACCAAACGATGTGAAGTCAATTCCTCCCAATGTGATGAATATCCCTCAAAAAGCGTCATTTAAGCGTTGATTTTTCTTCTCATTGACAAAATGACAAACCAACCTTGCAAGTTCTCAAATTTTTCGTCTAATGAGCGAAAGAGGGCACACAATTTATCTTCATATCAAAGACACTACAACGGAAAGACTAGACACAAAAACTATCTTACACGTAAATTGATTCAAAGCGTTATGCGAAGTCGGCAAAGTGTCTAATCTTTTTATTGTTAAGACTTTGGTGGAACATTGTTTAATTATGTCATTGTTTTGAATATTTTCCCAAAAGTATTATCGTCAGCAAAAATAATAAAAAAGTATGGTTTTTAAGTTATTGCATTTATCGGTGTCTCTATTTCATCAAACAATCATTGGAATTGCGCATACAATGAACCAAGAATCTAGTTTTTTCAAAATACCGACATCCTGAATTAATGAACTGTATGAGCGCCACTAACGACCTTCCTTTTATTTCTGTGGAAGAGACGTGCGAAGTCACTTTCCAGGCGGAGGTAAGTGATTTTGCTCTTTTTTGTGTCCTTTTTAAATTAAAAAATATCTTAAAAATTAAAAATGGAACGCTTTTCACCAGAAAAAGCCCTTGTGAGTAGCGTAATGGGTTTTGGCTAACTTCATTCACGTTATGAAGCGATGTTAACGACAACTCTAAAATCCACAGCGTAAACATGTTGGTTGTGCGAGGTTCGTATAGCATACTAACCTCGCAATAGTGTGAGTGGGCAGTGAAGCCCGGGGGGGCCACTTACATTGACAAGTGGATACCATGCGCGACCAAAAAAACACGTAAAAAGGATGTCTTTTTCACGATAGGGCACGTTACGTACGTAACGTGATAAGGGTGTCAAAAACACAAAAATAATGAAAAAAGGGTATCTATTTCGCTAGGAAAATTATGTGTTTAGGGTCAAATTTGCGGGGATGATAAAACAAAATTAAAATGTTTTATTAAGGATGTCCTTTTTGCCCCAACACTATGTGTTTAGAGTCCGATTTGCGCGAGGTGTAGAAGCTGGGGTCGTACTAAACCAAATAAGGTAAAGCCGACGACCGAAGGACCCGTCAATAAAACATTCCTGTACTTATTTAGGGGTTCATTTCAGGAAATATTTGCCAAGAGTATCGTTTTGTTTCCAATACTTGTTAAGGGTAGGGTTTCACACGCCAATACTTGTTAAGAGGTGCATTTTCAGAATATGGAAATTACGTGTTTAGGGTGCTTTTCGAGACCCCATGGTCGCGCATGGTATCCACTCGTGAATGGAAGTGGCCCCCCCCGGCAGTGACGAGATCTAATAAATATACATTCATATGCGCAGAACTTCACATTACCTCAAACATGGCAGTCTCGCAATTGGGACAAAACAAAAACTGATGCTCTTTTGAAGGATTCCATGATTGAATTTCTCATCTCATCATTTCAAACTAAAAGATAACCTTGTTTTTAGCTTTAGGGACAGTTTGTTTTTATTTAATTTTCGGTAAGCTAGGCCTAGGCTAGAATCTAGCCTAGATCAATCCTAATATTGTCATGATCGTCAGATTTTTAATTGATAATGACCATCCATTTCAAATCAAATAATGCCAAACATTGCAAAGTTTTGTACGGTACTCTAGTGATAATGCGTGGTTGCATTCAGAGATTTCAGGACCTCGACACGGTGTCTGAATTACGTGTTGAGGTCCCCTGGCAAAAAAGTGTCCGGTAATACGTGCCTGTAAGCTAAGTAAGGTAGTGGATATGGATCGTATTACCGAACACTTTTCATGAATTTGATCATATCAAATACATTATTCCAATAAAATTCACCAAACTTTCACCATAAATACACAAATACATACAAAATATAAATATGCAGAAATTTTGTCAAAATTGTTTTTCATTTTTACGACATCAGCTTCCAATCGGACCTCTTCGAAATTTTTGGTCACTTGAAAAAGGTATCGTATTACCCAACGTGTGTTTTCTATGGAAAAGTTGGGAAAACAACAAGTCACTGATGAGCTATTTTGACCATATTTTATTGTTTTGAGGATATAAAGACTTCGAAATTGTGTTTTTGATCATTTTTCATCATTTTTCTATTCAAGTGTCCTTTGGAACGATGTTGCAAAGGTTTGATCGTGTTTGATTATTTTCTGACGCATATAATGCGCGCGTTCGGTAATACAAGGCCGGTCGGTATACTAACATGACTAATACAATCACTCACTATATCTGTACACAGGCTGTACCGGTACTTAGTCTTAGGCTGTACCGTGCTGGTGCAGCTTGAAGTTGAAGTGCAGTCTGCAGAGTGCAGCGCAGTGCCACTGCCAGTGCAGCCAGTAGTGACCAGTCAGTATGGTAGAGGATTGTATTACCGAACACTTTTCATGAATTCAATCTCATAAAATTCACCAAACTTTCACCATAAATACACAATTACCTACAAAATATAAATATGTAAAAAATTTGCCAAAATCGTTTTTCCTTCTGATGATATTAGCTTCCAATCGGACCCCTCTTCGGATGTGAAATATTTTGGTCACCTGAAAAAGGTGTCGTCATGGTCGTACTATTACCGAACGTGTGTTTTCAATGGGAAAAGTTGAGAAATCAACAAAATCACTGATGAGCTATTTTGACCATATTTTATTATTTTTAGAATATTAAGACTTTGAAAATGTGTTTTGACCATTTTTCATCATCTTTCTATTCAAGTTCTCTTTGGTAGGATGTTGCGAAGACTTGAAGTTGAGAGTTGAGTGTATGAAATTATTTTCTGACGCGTACGATGCGCACGTTCGGTAGGGGACGGGACAACTCGGACCACGGGACATCTCGGACCGCGGGCCGAGTTGTCCCACCCAGTACGAGATTTTTTTTCCACAAGTTTGCGTCTATTTTTCCGTCATTTCGAAATTTCTTGTAAAGATTTTTTAGAGATATGGTCTGATGGTAATGTTCTTCACATTTTATTACTTTTTTTTCGCTGAAATAAAAAAAAGTGTAATTTTAGGCGTTTTTCGACAGCTCGCGATTCCCATAGGCGAGCGTGTATTAACTGTGTCGGTGCTCGGCTCGGCCCCGCTCAATAACTGACTTGATTTTGTGATCATTTCTCCTCAAAGTACCACTTTTATCGCAGAAGATGGACTTTGTTGTATTCCATTACCTCCATTTTCTCATCACAAGGATAAAATTTGGTGTATTTGCACGATTTTGATCAAGTTTTTCACCTTTTTCTCTCTGGTCGCAAGAAGCGAACAACCGATGAACGGTCCGCTGCTCTTCATCGTAATTCTCCGTAGCTCGGCCGCCTAAACTGGCGGGGTGGGATTTAGCCCGAATCCACAATGGAAGTGGGCGTGCAGTCAAAGAGCTGAGCTTGACTGAGTGAGAGAGAGTGAACTCGAGTTTGAAGCTTGGCAGTGTCGTATAGGCTCTGCCTTTTTTTGTAAATATATATTTTTCAATTTTTTCTATATTGATTTTCCCTGGTTTCGAGCTCTAAGATTGTAATGATATAATTATGCTTCAATTTCTTTGACTGAGTGTGACTGTGGTGTGGATGTTTGAGTTGCTCAAAAAATATTTTTACGTGGGTGGGGGCTCGGGGCGATTTCACTCCTGCCCCCTAAATGCGAAAAATATTCGGGATGTAGCTGTGTGGGCATGCCGGGCTGAGGGTAGCCCTCAATAAAAAAATGTTGGGTTTTTTTTTTTTGGGGGGGGCTTAATTTTTCACTTAAATTTATTATTTTTAGGCCTATTTTTTGTTCATTTTATTTTTCATATTGAGTTTCCCTGGTGTAGAGAGTTGAGTTTTAAGTTGCAATAATTAATATGCTTCAGTTTCTTTGATTTTGAGTGTGACTGTGGTGTGGATGTTTGAGCCGAACAAAAAATACGTGGATGGGGGCTCCGAGCATTTTCACTCCTGCCCCCGAAATGTGAAAATGTTCTAGGTGTATCTGTGTGGGCATGCCAATTTCATTTTTAATTTTTATATTGAGTTTCCTTTGTGTATAATAGAGAGCAGAGTTTTGGATATAGGGTAAAAGGGACGACGATGTGAGGGATGGCGATAGCATACCGGCGATAACGAGGGGTGGGCCTTGATGAGAGGGACGAGGAGGTGAGAGATGGTGATGATAAGAGGGATGAGGATCTTTGATGACTCTTGATGAGGGGGGCATGATGAGAGGGACAAAGGGAAAGAGATGGAGATGAGGATGTGAGGGATGGCGATGATAAGGGGTGGGCCTTGATGAGAGGGAAGAGGTGCATGAGGGATATAAATAAGAGAGATGATGATGACTCTTGATAAGAGGGGTGCATGAGATGGTGAGAAGGACGAGGATGTGAGGGATGATTATGGGAGGAAATCGGGGGGGGGGGGGGGGGGGGACGTGTCCCCCTACCAAAAATAGGGGGACACAATACCAAATGTCCACCCTAATATTTTTCTTCATGGAGAACAAAATAATGAATCATTCACAATTGAAATGATACATGTGTTTAGGACTAAATGACCTTTTATTGTTGAAAACCCCCTCTTTTTTCTTGTCGATTGTTTTGGGGTTAAAAATTACCCTACATTTGGGCGATAACCTTTTTTTAAATGTTTGTCAAATTTTGCAGCCTGTGGTCCCCTCTATACCTTTGCGGACAGTTTTGCGCCCAAGGGGATGATGATAGGGACGAGGATGATGGGGAGGGATGGGGATAAGGTGAATAGCCGGCAGAGATAGATTTAAGAAGAAAAATCCGTCCCACGAATGCCGCCATGTAGATTCCGTCCCACATAACCCAAAAATATGGCTTGATTTTTGTTCAAAATCATGTCATGTGATGAAAAATCATATTTGGCCCTACAAGTATTTTGGTTACATTGAAAGAAAATAGGGGTAATCCTTTTTTCCAATTATAAATAAATTAAATTCTTCATTCAATAAAAATGACGAATTTATGATTTTAAATTTAATTTCTTTTACATAGCATGTGGTTTTTCTTTTTGATTAAATTCATTTTATTGCTTTATTTTTCATCACTGTGCATGTCATGATTTTTGTCTCACCTGGATGGCAGAGTGAGACTATAGGCGCCGCTTTTCCGACGGCAGCATCAACATCAAATCTTAATGCTGTCATTTAATAAGCATAACTTATATCACTGAACATCCTGCAGCGAGTTCCAGGTCACATTATCAAGGTCAAGGGTCATGTAAGGTCAATGAACTTTGGCCACATTGGGGGTATTTGTTGAATTACCATCATATCTCTTTAAGTGTATTGGTATATTTCATAAGACATGGAAATAAGAGTAACCCAGTATCACTGAACATCTTGTGCGAGTAGTAGTTTTCAAAGTCAGCACTACTGTTATATTGAATCACGTGATGCAGGTGAGACCGCCAGAGGCATTCCACTTGTTTTATTGTAGAGACTATACTCTTTCTCGAGAAAAAGAAATAATAAATAAATCATTTAAAGGGATGCTCCGGGATGAAAATATTTATATATGAATAATGTAGACATAGCAACATTCACATATCAAAGTGCTTATTTCATAAAAATCTGATAACAAATAGCGGGGTTATTGAATTCAACTTTAAAAAATTAATCTAATTTCACATAATAAAATACAAAGAACAAGTGAGGATATGACATCATAAGAGGTTGCTGATTAAATATCCATGAAGAAACGCCAGACCTGTTTCACCAGAAAAATACAAATCATTCTTTAAAATGCAGCGATAATATTGTTTTTCCTTATCCGATTTTGATCAAATTTTTATTGTTTCTTTGCTCAAATCATATCATTATCAGCCTCAGGTTCCCCATTGTCACTTATATATAGCTTATTAATTTTGCCACAATTTGGTCCAATTGTTCAAATTATCTAGTAAATACAATATATTTTATTAATTGCAGAAGCTTGTCTTAAGAGTCATTGAGAAGGTGATCATACCTGCAACTTGCATGATTAATGTAAATATATACCAAAAGTCAACAATTGGGTACACCTTAAATGATTTCATCCATACATGATACAAGGAACTAGAAAATGTAGATTGGAAAACAACACTAGGGCAACTTAGTGTTAGATACAAAGTTCACTTTCTAGAATGGGTGAAACAAAAACAACATCACTCCAAAGGAACTGCAAAAATTATTTGATAAAAACCAAACCCTCTTCATAGTTGCTATTTGCAATATTGTATTGACGACTCTTCTCCTGTTTTTAAAACCCAGACAAGAATGACTTGTTACCCCCCCCTCCTTGTACCTGTCATTTCTTTGTATTTTCCCTCTTTTTCTTTGTTTTTTTCTATTGATCGATGTTTCATTGTTGAGTATTGTCTTTTTTTATTCCAGTAATAGAATATAAATTTAATTGAAATGAGAGTGATGAACATAATGAGAAAGGGAGACAATAATAAGATAAGAATGGAGATAAAATATGATTTGAAAATATTACAATTTACAGAATATAACATATTATTTTCTATTTATTCAAAGTTCATAATTCATTTTTATTCAGGTTTGCATTTTAAATTCAAACAAGTTAATTAGGTGATGCATTTTGGAACAATACTAAATTAAATACATTTTACTTGAATAAACAATAATTGGTAAAAATGCAAAACATAAAACTTATTTAATTTGGTATTCTTTTGTCAAAAATTCCTAGACAAAATGCCCCCCGGCCCTGTAGGGAAATTTTGGATCCGGCCCTGATTATATTTCAAATGGGAATAAGACTGAGTGGCCTAAAACTTGATTAAAAAATATTCTAAGCTGTAGGGCAAGGCTTCAGTCTCCAAGCTCACGACTGTACAAGTATGTCCACTTCCATTGGCAATTGTGGCTGAATTCCATCCCGGCAGCCTGACATCCACCCTTGAGACCAAGAAATGAAATTAAAGAAAGTAAATCAGTTTTATTTTAAATCCTGTAAAAAATACAAATAATTAATTTAATTAAAAATCAAGCCCCCAAATAAAACACTTTTTTTAATTGATGGCTACCCTCAGCCTGACATGCCCACACAGATACACTTAGATCATTTTCACATTTCGGAGGCAGAGTGAAATCGCCCCGAGCCCCCACCCACGTAAAAGTATTTTTTGTTCGACTCAAACATCCACACCACAGTCACATTCAAAGTCAAAGAAATTAAAGCATATTGATTATTGCAACTTAAAACTCAACTCTACACCACGGAAATTCAATATTAAAAATAAAATGGAAAAAAAGGCCTAAAAATGATCAATTTAAAGTGAAAAATTAAGCCCCCCCCCCCTCTCTCTCAAAAAAAAATTATTGATGGCTAGCCTCAGCCCGGCATGCCCACACAGCTACACCCCGAATATATTTTTTTCGCATTTCGGGGGCAAGAGTGAAATCGCCCCGAGCCCCCACCCATGTAAAAATATTTATAACAAACATCCACACCATAGTCACACTCAGTCAAAGAAATTGAAGCATAATTATATCATTACAATCTTAGAGCTCGAAACCAGGGAAAATCAATATAGAAAAAATTGAAAAATATATATTTACAAAAAAAGGCAGAGCCTATACGACACTGCCAAGCTTCAAACTCGAGTTCACTCTCTCTCACTCAGTCAAGCTCAGCTCTTTGCTGTGCACGCCCACTTCCATTGTGGATTCGGTCTGAATCCCACCCCGCCAGTTTAGGCGGCCGAGCTACGGAGAATTACGATGAAGAGCAGCGGACCGTTCATCGGTTGTTCGCTTCTTGCGACCAGAGAGAAAAAGGTGAAAAACTTGATCAAAATCGTGCAAATACACCAAATTTTATCTTTGTGATGAGAAAATGGAGGTAATGGAATACAACAAAGTCCATCTTCTGCGATAAAAGTGGTACTTTGAGGAGAAATGATCACAAAATCAAGTCAGTTATTGAGCGGGGCCGAGCCGAGCACCGACACAGTTAATACACGCGCGCCTATGGGAATCGCGAGCTGTCGAAAAACGCCTAAAATTACACTTTTTTTTATTTCAGCGAAAAAAAGTAATAGAAAGTGAAGAACATTACCATCAGACCATATCTCTAGAAAATCTTTACAAGAAATTTCGAAATTACGGAAAAATAGACGCAAATTTGTGAGAAAAAAATCTCGTAATGGGTGGGACAACTCGGCCCGCGGTCCGAGATGTCCCGTGGTCCGAGTTGTCCCTGATTCGTTCGGTAATACAAGTACAAGGCCGGTCGGTAATACAACCACTCACTATACTGTGTCTGTGTGCAAGTGTATGAGCATCATACGATAATAAATTGCTTTTTAGCTTACAGCGCGCAAGTAAAAAAAACTCTATATCTCATTGACCTTCCGCCAGGCACCTAATATTTTATCCATTTCCATGCATATAAACTGGAAGAAACACATGAAAACTCACTTTTCACGACGTCGACGCAGCACTCTACTCCAGCTCTCGCCTCGATGATGTTTACGGTCGTTTTCCATTTTCCATAATAAGCAGAAATTGGACAATAGAGGGCCAGGGCGCGGCGACGTAATGGGCAGTTATATAACTTCATTTGTAATAATTCTGAAAATTTGTAATCTCATTGATATTGATATAATCGTGTTTCCTATAGTCAAGTACAAAATCTTGATTTATATGCATTTTGATTGTAAAAAAATTCGGCTATATTTTCCCAATCTGCCGCTCGAAGTTGACTTTTGTTGTTTTTTTGAAGGGTAGTCCAAACGATCACTTCTTATCTCTATTCTTAAAAATCAACATAAATGTAATCTTATAAGCCTTATTCAAATAGTGATGTGAGCGCGAGTTATTTTCTTTTTTGAATTTTTAGGTATTTTTCCTACATTTTGAACATTCCGGGCAATGTTTGTGATCCTTAACAATATGTGTATGCAACTATATAAATAATTTCTGCTAGCGCGAAGCCCGAGCCGAAATTTTTATCATACGTTTTTGTTTTTTATATAATCGCCGAAAAGGGACCTGTTATAAGTACTGCTTGTAGTTAGCCATGAAGACAATACATAATTTCAACAGTCAAATAATGTGGGCGCAAAGCGCAAGCTGAAATTTTTTGAGATTTTGTACCTAATTAAAGAATGAAAATTCTGAGCACTTTTTGTAATTATGTACAGGATAGGTATTTACCTAAACAACTGACGGAAGCGCGAGCGTAAAAATTCGAGATTTAATTAGACCTGAAAATGCATGGGACACTGTATTCACGTTTTGTAAATTATGAAAAGAATGAGTAATTGTGGATCTTCCAACGTTAATAATGCGAACACTAAGCGCGAGCAGAAAATTTTTGATCTTCTGAATTGACACTAGATAATGATTCAAATATTGCGTATCTGAATAAACATGTGTCCGCGTGTTTCACATAGACCTAGAATCAGGGCATTTTTTTTCATGAAAATCAATATAGTGAACGCGAAGTGCGAGCTAAGAATATTTGATATAAATGGGATAAACAGTACTCTCCCCATTACTTTAGTATATATTTCACTTGAATTGCCTCTTTTATCACATCTATCCATAGATCATGTGTTCTTTTTTTTTTTTTAATTATATTTTTATTGGAGAATCATCGAGGATCACAATATATACAAACAATTTTTACATGATTAGAAAACAAAATCAATAAGGCAGAATAACAGCAAAATGGTGCATTGATCAAAAGCGAAGTTCCGAGACAGAAAAGGATGGCCATTTACAAACCTCCAGAAAGTCACTATTTCACTGACATCGAAGACTTACAAAAAACAGGTAAACAACGCGCAGCTATGGCCGGAATAAACAAAGTCGAACGGCAGGGCGATTCATGTAAAAATACAAATTGCCTTCCACCGCCAACACCCAGGCACCCCCCCAACTGTCTCTCTCTCTCTCTCTCTCGCACTTTCTCCTTTCAACCCCCCTCCCCCCCCAGGCATTACAATTTTTCATCACTTCTAAGTACACCGCACCAACAACATACAGTAAACCAAAAAATCGCTCCACCACTCGACCCCGTTAGATCATGTGTTCTTTCTACATGAGGGCATGTAATACATATTTTTTAAAATACATCATGGATAAAGAGTTTGTGTCATCATAAGAAAAAGCAAAAAGAGACATTTTGAGGGTATTTCATAGTCCACCAAAGGGAAAATTGTTCATCAGTGACATCACACATCCTTGTCGCATTGCCAATAGGAGGATCTCCATAGCATTAGTGATTGCAATATTCAAATGCTCATAACTTTCTCATTATTTGTCCGATTTTTCTCAAACTTTCTTTATTCTTATTCTTTGATTTTTCTGTTTCTACACAAGCCTATTTGTTCCAAAGGTTTCATTCCCCTTTAACAAAGCTGAACTAAATACCAAAGATTATACTATAACTAACTAAACTATTAGAGGAAACCAAATGTCAAAATAACAGTCCTACAATATCATACCATAAAACAGAATTTTTACAATGAGAGCACTTTTTAAAAATCAATTTGTAAATCAAACAAAATAATGAAAGTACAATTTCCAAGCTGGAAGATGTTCTGTATACTGACTTCATAACTTGAGCTCCAGCATATCAGCCCATGCACTGAGCAATATATATGTAAATAACCCAACAGGCAATGCGAGCGCGAAGCGCAAACTTCATATTGACATGAAATATATAAATATATTTAATTTTCCAAGTCTTCCCCTCATCTTATTTTATTCACTCGTTGTCCTAGCTCCTATTATTTTTCCTTTTCTTTTTTTTCTCCTCTCTTTTCCCTTGAAGCTTTCTTTCCCCTTTTTTCCCTTGGCCGGGGGGAGGGGAACCTGGATCGGCCTAGAGAATGGAAGTGAAACATTGAACGGGTCATGTGGTCCAGTGGTTAGAGCACTGGACTCAAAATCGCAGTTGTGAGTTCGAATCCCCACTCTGCCATTGTTGATAAAAATGTCCGAGAGTATCTGTCGTAAGCTCAGTCACTGTGACTAATAAATAGACGTAAAATGTTTTTTCCTATGTAATTGGTTCCAATTTGGCGTTTACCCAAAAAGGCTGTCCTGCCGAGTCCCTATAGCGGGAGTTGCCATAAACGGAAAAGAAACTATCATTTAGTGGCGTACCTAGAATTGTCCACAGGGGGGGGGGGGCAAAACCGTCCGCCAAAAAAATTGACAAGCAAATAAAAAAAGAATAAGAAAAAAAAAGGTCTTCAAGCTCGTCAGGGGGGCAATAAAGGCATTCAAGCACGTCAGGGGGGGGGGACAAAAAAGTGTTTCATGCTCGTCCGGGGGGGGGGGCATGGATACGATCTTTGCATCGGTTGTAACTCGCCAGGGGGGGGGGGGGCAGATTGCCCCCTGCCTCCTGTATAGGTACGCTAGTGTTAGCATTGTCTGTTGTGACTTCATAAAACAGCGATTGAAATAAAGAAGTTTTTATAACTCCATCAATAAACAATTGACAATGCCCTCCTTAAAATCGCGACTATATAAATGAGGGCAACAAAATTCAAATATCAAACAATTGTTCCTTTCATATCAAGGGTAGAAGGATTGTCATGCTTCCCTAGTTTACGAATTTGTAGTAGGCCTACAGTTAATTCTTATGTCCAAACAACTTTGTCAACATTATTTTGCTTGCATAGCTTCTTTGTTCAGTTTTTTACCACTTCTATCTCATGATCATTTTAACTTGCTAAATTTCAGACATAGTACTCTTTATTTTTTTTTATGGCGGGAGAAGTAGCCAACGGCATCATTATGGGAGTGACGGCAGATATATTATGATTAACCTACCGCCCCCAGAAACGTGGAAATTTTTTGTGTCTCCTCTATATCAAAAGAAAAAAAAAGGATGAATTTTGCATGCAAAAGATCGGGCTCTTCACTGTAATTCCATATGCATATGTATTTTTTTTACTTACTTGCCGGCAAAATGTCAATTTAGCGGAGCAGTGGTGTAATGACCCAACATTTTTGAGGGGGCCATACGAGATATATTGGGCTACAAGCTAGCTGATATCTCAAAAGCCCCGCCGCCTCGGACCCCTCCCCCCGTCTGTACGATTATCTCGTATCCAGAAATTTCTTTAAAACGACTGGTAACACGACTACACGAAAAACATAAGAAAACAATAAGATTTCGCGTCATCTCGCTTAGCAAACGTATGACTCACTGAGCATCCAAAGGTAACGTTTATTTGTGGCATTCCAGGGGATAAATCATAGGTGATGTGTTGATATTTCATTCTAATTGTTTAAATCCATGCTTTTAGCCAGTTACAGCAAACCAATTCGTGCATTTAACGACTAAGAATAGTTTACTTTAATGTAGTTGTACCCGCTCGCTCAAACTCGGTCGTGGAGGCGGCCAAAACTGTTGTAAACCCGTTGATGAGGCGACGCTGGGCCGACCCCGCCCCGTCCGAGGCACGGTTCCGGTAGCCCTCCGTTCGTAGGATGAGTGGCCTGGGCCTGAAACTGCAAGTATAGTGACACGTATTGTATTACCGGACACTATCATATTTCCGGACGCGCATATAACTGCGTAGGAAATCAATTTCGTACCGTAAGACTTCCGCAGTTCAATATCACAGATCAATTCAAAGAACGAGAATGCAAAAACAAGGTGAAAATATAATTTTTACCTTATTTTTCTCTAAAATGACAAAAAATGCTTGAAATAACATATAAAACAGTTTTGGCATTAACAATTGATCCCAATTGATCTATTTTCTGATGGAAATATACGGACCTGATTTGCCGAATTTCAATCTCGTACGCTCCATCGATTAAATCGTCGACGGCTAGTTCTCAATGTACCGGGTATACCCCGGCCGTGCGCGAGGTTTACCGTGATGGAGAGCCGTCATGATCGACAGCGCATCGATAGAACTTGATGACCGAGTCTTACGATATGAACGAGCATTAACACTTGGAAGTGCAATATCGAACGCGCAATTAAAAAAAAGGAAATTAGTTAGCAAACGCAAATTTATAACAAAGATCTGCTCAGAATCGTTATAAGAAAGCATACAAAAACTTAGAATTTACTCATGAGATGATTAATCCCGAAAAAATCACACCAATTCTTTCTTACATCATTATAATCAAGAATATTTTTTACCCGTCCGGCGCGCGTCCGGAATTACAATATAATTTGTCACGCACGAAAATAATTGTTTTTCGCGGAGGGGTATGCGGCAAGTGCGGTGCAAAGAAAACGGAAAATATAAAATAATTTCATCATATTCATAATTTTCGGAATATTTGGAATAGCAAGTGATAATTTTTCTTGATTGTATTTCCTCTAGTTGTCATTTTTAAACTGACTGAAATGAAAGTGTCCGGCAATAGGATACACTGCCATACCCGGTAGCTGGTCGCGAGGTTCAACAAGAGTCGAGAAAAATAATCCTCTGCCATGTCTGTGCACTGAAAGAATCATTAGTTACAAATTGTCGGTCTGGGCCTACCATTTCTGATTCTATTTCAACTAGGCCCTAATTAATTATTTATAGGCCTAGGCCTAATCTGACTGAATTAACGCAGTCTCACTCTCAACATCTAAATTTTAATGTAATTCAGCTCCAATTTCCAAATTCTGTCTCTTTGACTTTTAAGTTTAACGTTAGGTTGGCTGGATCATGTCCAGACTCTGATGTCAAATATTTTTACATGTACTTTTTCATCCCGGAGCTTTGCCATAATATTAATACTACATGTACATGTATGTATGCATAAGTGAGACTTGTAGTTTCGCTTAATTTCACAAAACAGTCATGACAGTATCCTGGTCAACTGATGACGTAAACCACTCACTAGGCCTATTTCTTTTGTATTTCATTATATGTAATATGAAATATTCTCATTTTCTCCTCCTTGTCATGCGAAACAAAGGTTTATTTCTCCCTGAACATGTGCAATTACCATTATTTTAACAGTTTATCGTCAAGTTGGTCCTTATCGTCAAATCTGTAAAAATTGAAATATTGTTCAAACAATAAAAAGAAAAGAAATAGTGAGTGATGGACATCATTGACTCTCTCATTTACATATCGCTGAGTTGCACATTGAACTGTTTTGTGAAAAATAAGCGAAACTTAAAAATATAACTTATTTTATTTTACATCCGATTCCGATAAAATTTACAGCGTTATGTTTGTTCAGTTTTTCTCTATCAATTCAAATCAATAATTATCTGTGGTGGACTTGACTTTTAATATCAATTATTTTTTTCAGGTGTGGGTGATCTATTCATAAATATGACTAAAGATTGAGGAAAATGCAGGAGTGTCCAGTTAAAGTAGCAGTCAGGGTAAGTACTACAGACCATCCCACAGAAAGGAAGCCTGGATTCCCAGTTATTTTTGTCTACAGGGCCAACTGATTTATGGTCTTTCATTTACATAATCATGAACTTTCATAGAAAGTTAAGCATGTCTTCTATATTTTAACACCAAATTTGTTTTGAATAGCACGAGCTTAAAGCCCATGGGGGGGCACTCACATATAATGGGGGTACATGTATGAGGACGTGCCACTTTGATGACCCCCTTTTTCAGACCTTATTTTCAGTTGACCAGATACTTTGAATGACAAAAGTTCCAATCAGAAGCCGTCCCGCTCGCAAGACCCCCGTTATGAAACATCTCAGTTCCCTTGCCCTGCCAAAATGTCCAGCGCGAGCACTGCATGCGAGAGCTGCACGCATGGCTTCACAACTCCCTCCGCTAGTAGCTCCAATATATATATATATATATGCACAGCACTAGCATGCACCGTATGTCCCCGTTCCATATACCTTGTTTTTCACACCGCCCTGGTGCCCAGTATATATATAGTTCCCGAGACCCCGTATTTTACCCTTGTGGTCAGTTCCTTAGACTCCCATTTCAGGGTTTCGGCGAGGCTCACCCCCATCAAAATGTAAGTTAATCATCACCACCATCCTCACCATCATCATCACCATCATCACCATCATCATTACTATCATCATTATCATCATCACCATCACCATCATCATCGTAGTTATCATGATCTGGTTCGAATCAGCTTAATCATCATCTTGTCTTTATTATCATGATCTTTTACTTTGTATTTTTGTAAAATGCGTTCAGGTTCGCCCTCTGCTAGCCCAAGAGCGTCTTCATCACCATGAGTTATGTGTGAAGGTCAACTCCAAGGCTAATCAGATAGTGGTTGGCAAGGACAGAGCTTTCACCTTTGATCATGTGATGTCATCAAAGACTTCTCAGGTACGATGATAGGTTTCATGATATTTCCTCTGGCGACAATTGCTCCGCTCTTAATTCGAAACACTCATCAAATGACCAACTTCAACCCTAGGTTTAAAACCATACCTTACCCTATACCTAACATAAAATCCTAATGCAATTCTAGCCCTATACCTACATATTAGATGAAATTAAGTCAGCAGCAATTGTCTGAGAAGCAAATGTCGTGCTACTGCGAAGATCACATTGGTTCTATTTCAGTTCAATTCATTTATTTCCATTTCAAAATCACATTATAAACAAGATCTTGTCACATAAACATAACCTGTATATATACCCTACATGTGTTACCCATTAAGCAAGAAAGGAAATAAGGAAGTTATAAAAACCTAGAAGTTGGGTTTGTCAAGATATCTTTCCCTACATCAATTCATCAAAAATGTAATTGAAATAGTAAAGGAATTTGAAACTTCTTTATAATAATAAGTCATTTTGAAAGCTGCTGTAGAGCAACTTTTCACAGATAAAGACCTTTCCTTTGCTTAAAATGGATAGTACTCTATTAATCATTATTTTTTAAAAGGAAGATGTTATGTGTTTGAGTTAAGTTTAATAGACGTGTATAAATCGGGTAAGAATTATTTCGTCCAGGACCAACCGTTTACATCACCATCTGAAAGACATGACCAGGCTAAAACATCTGCATCAATTGATAACTTCCACAATGTAGCTTGGATTGCAGGCACATGCCACAACACCCAGTTTGCCTGGTATAGCAATAAAAAGTCAAACTCTTTATTGTCTTTTATAGTTCTCTTTATTGAAACACTAAATCATTATTTATTGATTAAAACATATTTCAACAGGATAAAACATTAATCAGCTCGCAGGCTGTTTGACATAATGGTCCTGAATAAATAAAGAAATACACATATTAAAAGGAAAGATTACAAATGATATTAGGAATAATAATATACAGCAAAACTAAATTCAAATAATACTAAAAGGGAATCATCAGAAAGAAAAAAAAACAAAAAACAGTAAGATTTGTCTTATAGTAAGATAAAGAAGTGAATGAAAAAGAAAGAGGTTTTATACATCGATATGAAATCATGTTAAAACACGAAAAGGCCTCAATTAAAAAAATTGTAACAATACTAATACCAATAGGAAATCATTATAATCAAGAATAATTAGATGTGTTTTCTTGGGTAATCATGCTGATAATGACAATACTATGAGTATATATCAATGAAAAAAGAAAAGTTAAAACAATTCTTATTGATCTATTGATTCTAAGCAAAGTAATTCAAGCTTCTTTTGAAATATCACTGTTTATGTTGTGTAAACTTCATTTGCATATCCCTTATTTTACACAAATAATAAAATGTTTTTGACTATTTCTGCTTTATAGGAATCAATCTATCAAACCTGTGTCGACAACCTCATCTCCAGTTTCTTTGAGGGTTACAATGCAACAGTATTTGCATATGGCCAAACGGTATGTACCCTATCATCGTGTATCTAATTGTATAAAATAGCATGTAGATATCGACCTCTGCTCCAGGATTGTATTTGGTACTGCTTGATAACGCTGGCAATTCTTAAGGGGAAAAATGCTTTTATTGTGTCTTCAGTATATCCAGGCAAATCATTTCACACCTGCTCTTGAAAGAAAAGAAAAATATTTGTCATCATGAACCAGTAAAACTTGACTTTTATGCATTTTATATTGCATACCATATGGGACAGCTGCTGTATTTGGCATCACAAAAAATATATTAATTTTCTTAATCTTTGATGGATTTTCTTCAAAACTTCATCAATATTTGTATAAAAAACTTTTGTCAGGGTGAACTTCCCCCTTTAAGTGGGTGACTTGGGTGATATTTTGCAAAGTACTTGTCAGTGATTTGCACTTATACCTAGGTCACATTTGCTCTATGGCGAATGTACGGCGAGTCAACAACAGCCGTTTAAACATTTTTGTACCAGCTGCATATGGGTAATTTGAATTGAAATTAATGAAACGGCTGTTTTCGACTTGCCATACAGCCGCCGTAGAGGAAATGTGACCGAGGTATAACTAATTTGCTCTGTGTCAATCAGATAGCTTTCAGCTTAAAACACTGACTATTTCAAAATAATTTTTATTATGTTTCATGAAATGTCCCAAAATCGTTAGTTTAGCTCAATAATTTGGATGCAGACCTGTCCAAAAAATTCATGCTACTATGAGAAAAAATGAGTTTCAAACTCTACACATTCTGGCCCATAGCTTTAACTTAAACCACGATCTAAGTCTGTGACAAAATTATGGGAAGCCAAAAGTGTCAAAATTTTTATTACATTGTATGTATCTTATATTTACTATGCTCTCTTCTGATTATTCATTGGTGAAGACAATGATCTTTTTATATTTCCTAGACAATTATAAATGGTGTGAGAGCCAAACGAGCTGAAATATGTACCTGTTCATGATTTATGTAACAATTGGCTGTCCTTTCTTAAACCACAGCCTTAAACCTGAGTTTAAGTTAAACCTGACTTCAGAATACGGGCCTCTGTGTCCATTTTTATTGCATTGGTGTCATTTGTTTATTCTATAAAGCTTATGGTTCTAATTCATGAGCAATTTCTCTCTGCCTGCCTCTCTCTGTCCCTCTCTTACTGTTTGTTTGTTTCTCTATCTCATTCTGTCTCTCTTCCTCCTCTATCTCTATATTTTAAAATGATACTGGTTACATTCTCAGATATGGATAGCCAACTATACTGATTATATTCATTTCAATGCATTTTCATTATGATCTAAGTTTGCTGTAATGTTTTGTTTGTAATTCAAAATCAATAATTTCCAAGACCAACATATGCCCATGAAAGAAAACATAGGCCTGTTTTCTGAAGTCGGGTTTAACTGAGACTGTGGTCTAACTCTAGGTGCTAAAATTATGGCTAGCCAAATGTTTCAAAATTTTGTTTATAGTGATTGCTTGTCATGTCTGAAGACAACTCAGGCAGTTAATAATGTTTTGGGAGTCAAATGAGCTGATACATTGAACCTCTACTGTTATAGATTTATGTAACAACTGGCTTTCCATACTCAAACCACAACTTACACCAGATTTTAAATTAAACCTGAGTTCAGAATACGAGCCACAGTGTACTGTGAAACCACTGCACTCTTATTCTTCGCCATGGAAACCTTCAGAAGTTACAAATAGTTTATGTATTTTCTTGACTTAAAGGGATCTGGTAAAACATTCACCATAGGTGGCGCTGATGTCATCAACATTCCTGAGAATGAGCAAGGCATTATACCAAGGGCAGTAGGTCACATCTTTGATAATATCAGGGTAAGAAGGACTTATCCTATAGGTGGTGCCAGAGGCATTGGGTGATTTTAACCCTATCTAGGCTGGGGTATTTTGGGAGTTCCTATGGCCGGGGGGGGGGGGGCCTCCCAGGCCCCCCTAAGATCTCGGCCGTCGACCGCGCGATCGCGCCGAAAATTGGCACACGGGTTGCCTGGGACATAATCTACAAGATTGTATAGTAATTTATTTCATGCGAATCGCTATTAAGTGATTATGCTAATTTATCCGTAATTAGTATGCGAAATCATACTTTTTCCTCTAACTCCCTAAATAAAGCTCCAAATGTACTAATTTTTGGTATAGAAACTCTTTGTGGTGTCCTAAGCAAGAGTACATGAAAAAATTGTGATATCAAATCATTTTCTTATGTATTATATTGTTTTTTGCAATTTCTTATGTATTTCTTTGTTTTTTTACCTTTTGTTTTTCATTGTTTTTTCAATGAAATTTGTTGGGGACTCTTCTGTGATCATAAAAAGCATAAAATGAACACATTTAGACTAGCAAAACTAAAAATAATCATACATTTATGAATTTTGGTTGAAAACACAATTTGCATTGACTTTGTACACGAAATCACGTTTTTGAGCAATTTTCGGTCTGACATGCACTTACATAATGTTGCGTAATTTCGGAACCACGTACCCGGGTGATGCAAAATTGGTCTCAAAAGTTGCGCAAGACTTGAAAGTAAAAACTCAGCGAGCGGCGCAGTCAAAAAATTTCGCACGGCGAAAATATTGCGCGATTGGTGTTAGTGTTGAAAATTGGATTGCTTCCCCTAGCTCCAAAACTTATTCTGAGTTTGTAAAACTGATCCAGATCACATTTCAACATCTCAACAACCAGTGAGTGAATTTTCATGAGCATCTTCATTCTATGTTTGGTGTTATAATCCTGTAAACATTGACCTCACACCAACACCAAAAGGTCAACACTGAACTTGAAATCATCTATTATGTTCATGGGTCGTCTGTGTGTGATTTTGGTTTTCGTGAAAACTCAAGAACCCTCCGACAGATTGAATCCATATTTAGATCATATCTGTAAATGACCATGATTTTCCGTATTAAGTACTGAAAAATGAGAATACTGATGGTTTCATGCAAAATACCAATTTCTAACGGTCTAGTTTTATGTGTTATTCTATGGTATTTCTTTGAAAATACTGATTTCCTAACCAAAATAATAATTTTCAGCTTCTAAAGATAAATGCCAGTTGTGGTAACAGTGTCAAAATGAGTTCATACAGATTGAATGACAATTAAATGACCACCAAAGTGTCTGCATAAATGAAAAATATGTGCCAAAGGATTCTGGAAGAAATTGTGTTACTACTGAGAAATTAGTAAATAAGCATGGTATTCGGGTCAAGCATCGGGCTGACATTCAAAGCGATAATAATACACTGTCCCATGTGCGCTAATCTGTGTTGGTGATCTTCAGTGTGAACATTTTTCAGCGTAGCTTTCAAGATTTCACAAAGTTCAGTTTATGTAAACTGTACCATATCTAGAACCTCTATGATATAGTGACAATTAGGCCTGGTTTTACAGACTTTCACGTGAAATCAGTGTTTACTGCTACTACTTTCATTTATCTTTATAAGGGTGGAATGTTCTTATTGAGGTTGGCAGCTCTGCTATTAGGTTTGCCTGATTTTTGTCTTTAAATGCTTGAAATTATCTGTTTATATCTTGCTTTTTGTACTTAGTCTCTTTCTTTGTATTTCTCTGCAGAATAACCACAACCGTGATTTTACAATCCATGTGTCCTACATCGAGGTTTATAAAGAAGATTTGAGAGACCTGCTGGATATGGAGACTAGCAGTAAAGATATGCATATCAGAGAAGATGACCAAGGAAATACAGGTTAGAGAGAGATAGTGAGTGATAGAGAGAGCAACAGAGCATGCAAAAGATTGAGATAGAAACACCATAAGAGAAAGGAAAAGAGAAAATGATAAAAACAGATAGAGGGAGAGAGAAAGAGCAAGGAAATACAAAAGAAAGGGGATTGGACAGTGAATGGGGTGGGCAAGATTTAGAAAGATGATTAATTAAACCAACTGGATATTTTAATCTTTCTAGAAATAAAGTGAAAACCTCTATTTTTTCTCAATTTTGTTCATAATCAATTTTCAATTTTTTAGTGATAGGTGGTGATTTTTTTTTACCTGATTGCTATTTTATAACTAATTAATTTTTATCATCTTTTTGTTCAATTTGATTCCTAGTTATTCTCGGTGCGTCAGAGGTCCCATGTAGTTGTTTAGACGATGTCCTACGTTGCCTGGAGATAGGCTCCGCCCACAGACACACAGGAGCTACTAACATGAACGAGCATTCCAGTCGATCACATTCCATCTTTACTATCCTCATGGGTGAGTTCGCACAAAACTCCTTTTAACGATATTGCATGTGATTATTACTAGCCAATAAAACTAAAGAAGATATTTGTGCAATACTCCCTCTGTGACCTTGTTGCATGATAGTACAACAATTTCCTACTCAAACCATCGCTACTCAAGCCATATTCAGCTCATCTCATATGGTTTACAGTCCTTTTCACGACTTCACTCACTTTCAAGAAAGAATACTTCTAATTTTCTCTGTTCATTCTATCTCGTCTTTCCATTTCAATTTTTCTGCCTGTATTTCATTCCCTTCTTCATATTACACATGGTGAACTGTAAACCTTCTCCACGTTATGAACTCCACCATGCAAACCTACAAAGATCATCTGAACAATATCCTGGTCAGTAAAACTAAAGAAGAGAAACATTGTTTAGGTGATAGAATTCGACTGCTCTCATTTATTGTGACCTGAGCAAGACATTTCCGTAGACTAGAAATAAAACCTTCCAGTGTAAAATATTCCATTATCAAGCTATTATTTTTTCACTTTCATTGAAGGTATCATTCAGACTAGAGATGATAATCCTTCCCTCTCTCAGTGCAAAATCTTCAGTATAAGTTTTTTATTATATTTTTGCTGTTGCACGGGGTTTCATTCAGAACAGATTAAAAAAAAAATCTTCCAGAGTAAATATCCATGATAACCTTATTATTTTCCAATAGTGTATATATGGCTTTATTTAGACAAGTGATAAATAAGAGAAGGCCACTTCTAGTGTGAAGTGCCCCTTTATAATCAATTATAACTCTACTGCTTTACATGGTATCATTCAGACCAGAGATGGAGGGCTAGTGCAAACTCACCCTCCTCCTCTCCTGTCATCTCCCCTCGTGGCGAGGATGAACTCTCCGACGATGATGACAGCCAGGACTACCATTTCATGTCAGCAAAGTTCCATTTCGTTGACCTTGCTGGATCAGAGAGGGCCCATCGTACCGGCAATGCAGGGGAGAGGTTCAAAGGTTAGTACGCGGTATAGTTCATGCATAGAAGAATAATTATTTATTAAACCAAGGATATACTCGCGGCCGGTCTTGAGGCCAAATTTTAGTATGTCTGTTAATTTGGTCAAGTTCAATGGGTGATTTAAGGTTCAGTGTTGACCTTTTTGGTTTTGGTGTTAGGTCATCTTTTTACATAAACATAACACAAAACATGAAATGAATTTGGTCCCGAAAAGTCACACATTAGGTGTTGAGCCGTAAATATTATGATTTGTATCATCTTTGTAAACTTAGAATAGGTTTTGGAGCAAGGAAACGTGATCCAAATCGTGCTACCAAATTCAACACCATCACCAACATAAACACCAGACCTGATATCACCCATAAACAGAGCTGCCAAATAGTACTGATTTTCAGTATTTAGAACTGACAAGTAGGAAAAATACTGATAGTTTAATGTATAATACTGATTTCTAAAATTTCAGCTTAATGTGTTGTCCTATGGTATTTTTTGAAAATACTGATTTCCTCACTGAAATACTGATTTTCAACTTTTTAAGAATACTGAAATGTTCTTTTTCAGGTTGGCAGCTCTGCATAAACCTCCGACTTTTTTTCCTTAATTTTTTCAGAGTCTGTGTACATCAACAGTGGTCTGCTGTCATTGGGTAACGTGATTAGCGCCCTCAGTGACCCAAAGAGGAAAGCCACGCACATTCCGTACCGTGATTCTAAGATCACACGACTCCTGAAGGACTCGTTGGGCGGGAATGCCAAGACGTGCATGATCACGTGTATAAGTCCTTCAGCCGTGAATTTTGACGAGACGCTGAATTCGCTGAAGTATGCAAATAGGGTGAGTTCATGTGGAAAAAAATGAGAATAGCAATATTCAGTTATGCCACTTAAATCATCAGCGACATTCCTGAGCATTTTCCCCAGTCATGCGGCGTGTTTCTACAGAGAATCGTTAAACAGTATTACCCGAGTAAGTATCCAGAATTGTTGAAACAGACGCAATGCGGTTTATCGATAATCCGCATTGCACAAGATACAGTTTATCATAACCACCTGGGAGGTGGTTGTTGCCATGTACCGCAACATGGAATGTGAGTTAATCGGATTATTCGCTCTGTAGTCACAGGTTAAAAGGGCGATACGGTTTTTCGATTCTGGAAAAGATGAACCGTTATTTTAACGATTCTCTATAGAAACAAGCCAAATGATTTCTGGCTTGCCCAACCACCCTCTCCATGGGGGGGGCATTCCCACAAGAGTTCCGAGACTCAATTGCTAGGCATACTACTTAGGCTTTGCATCCTAGCGGGTAACCATTTAACACCTGGGTGGAGAATTGCAAATTGTGGATTGATGTCTTGCCGAAGGATGCTAGGCCGTGGTGGGATTCGAAGACACAACCCTCTGATTACAAGGCATGGGTCAGAACTGCTACAACACGACTCTCCCGCAGTGAACCTTTGTTTATAAAGACCACCCAGCGGAGACAAGACGGTTCCATGACATTTGCTCCGGCAACAATTGCTCCGCTCTGTATCCCGTACACTAATTAAATACCGTAGCCAACTTCAACCCTTGGTTTAACAATATACTAAATCGTAAACCTAACCCTATTGCAGCTCTTACCGTAAAAGAAATTAAGCCCAGAGCAATTGTCGCATGGGCAAATGTTGTGTAACCGACATGACAAATAGTTTTTAAGAGCAGGTCAACTTTAAGGACATGTTCCTGTAATACATGTTGTGATTGGGAACATTTTTTTTATTTGTCTTCAAAGCAGTCAGTTGAAAAAAATAGATGCCCTTTGATCAGTCTTTATAAAGCAATGCGTTCTGGCATCCTGTATTGTAACTACTAAGCCTTGATTGTGATTGTCTGCTGAGTCCTGTTACCATGGTAATTACAAAGATACCAAAATTCAAAGTCTTTACGAATGGGGCCCCTGAGCTTGACTTTTCCCTCTTCTTCAATTCAGGCTCGGAATATCAAGAACAAACCAATCGTGAACAAGGACAAGCAGGCGACCCGAATAGCTGAAATGCAGACCGAGATACAGGCTTTAAGGGACGAACTACAAAGGCATAGACTGACAACAGCTAACACTGAATCGGTTAGTAGATAAAGACTTATGCTTTTAGAAACGAGCTACAAATTCATAATCTTACTACAGCTAGTACTGAATTTAAAGAAAATTAACTTGTTGGTTTTATTTTCTAAGTCATTAAAAAGATTTATGTATAAAGGTCAAATTTTCTATTCACATTTACCAGAGTTTTCTTGAATCTTTATTGACAGAAAGTTATCTTTTCTTTGAATGTTACACATTAGTCTACAAGTGAAGAGCTCACTTGCAAAAGGGGTTAGGTCCATTATTCATCAAATTTGATTTTTATGTCTTAATGTATAGATTTTTAGTAGCTCTATAACATGATACCAAAGAAAAGTTGAAATTCCTATTAAAAAGTGAACTAAAATGGCAAAGAAAAATCCTCTTTTTTTCAAAAGGGGTTAGGTCCATTTCAGTTTAGTTGCAAAAGGGGTTAGGTCCACACAGGATTTTTTTGGAAAAAGGAATATCTTAAAACATATGAAGACTGGTAGATTTCTCTTATACCCAATTTTATGTTCTCATGGTAGGGTATCATGAAAATTCAGTTTCGCATACGAATATTGCGATATGGGAGAATTAAAAAATGATTTTCTTGGAGTGGACCTAACCCCTTTTGCAACTAAACTCTTCTGAAGAACTCATTTGTCAAAAGGGGTTAGGTCATTTTTCATAAATTTTATTGTTTTTTGTTTCTAAACCTCTAAATTTTTAGTCACTCTGATGATACCAGAGACAATTTGAGATTCAAATGAAAACGTGAATGAAAGTGGCAAAGAAAAATCACTTTTTTAATCAAAAGAGATTGGATTCATTTCAGTTTAGTTGCAAAAGGGGTTAGGTCCACAATGATAATTTAAAAAAAAATTGAAGACAGGTAGATTTCTTTTATACCCGATTTTATGTTCACATGATAGGGTAGTACATCATGACAATTTAGTTTCTCATAAGAATGTGGACCTAACCCCTTTTGCAACTAAACTCTTCAAATACAGACTCATTTTTTACACTTAATCCAATATTATTCCATGTCTCAGGGGAAGACTAGATGCTGAAGGCTCTGTCTGTAGCCAGCCACAGTACATAGTGAATCTAGTCTCACTTCTTCAGACTCTACATTATGCACTTTGCTTTGAATATTGCAAAGAACAAAGGTCTGTACCTGCAGACTAGTTACACACCTCCATGAGAAATGCTTTTAATTGTTCTTAATTCACTCTTACTGATTTTATTTCTTGTAACAGGGACTAGATACAGTACGAGTGCAAGATCTGGAAGAGCAAATTGCTAGGTGAGATGGGCTATATTGCTCAGGATTGGAATGAAACTTTAATAAAAGAGGATGATTGTAACTATTGGCTACCTAAACACATCTTTATCACGTTATTTCATTAATTCATGAAAGAGTGTGTTCCGATTTCCATTCAGCTTTCATTCTCAAGTCCAGCCCACCAAACTTCCCCATCCCCCTTAAAAAATTCCAAGAGTTGTGAGTGATAAGTCTCTTTGCTTAAATGCATAGGTTCACTTTTAAAGTTTAACTTACTTATTTAAAAACCTCGAAAACTTTGATATGTGTCTTATATGATATTTTTCGTGTGGATGACAAAATACTCCCAGAAAGAAGAAGAAAAAAAAAATCAAATTTTTGCAGATACTTCCCAAGATTTGTGTGAGTGAAATATCATTTTATTTTGGTTTATGTCAATTCCCGCAGGAACTTAGCATGACAGCGTTTCGCTGGTAAATGCCAAGCTGGTAAATAGCCAATAACATAGGAAACGTATAACGTCTAGGTCAATCAGGCATAGTGACTGACCTTATAAATGACAGATATTACTCTTGGCCCTTTTTATCAAAGTAGAGACAATTGGGGACTTGAACTCACAACCTTGTGATTAAGAGTCCAATGCTGTATCACCACTACACTACATTTCTTGGGGACTGTAATGCATGTAGTATGTGGAATAATATTGTAACAGTGTTTCTGGTCGCTTAATTTTTATCTCTTGAATTACTAAATAATGACATTCGGGAGAATTTTTTTCAGGACTTCATTTTTATAACATATCACAAACACAGTTGACAAGGGGAACCTCGCAGCTCAGTTTTTTTAAAAAGTCGAACCAGTTTGAATTAATGCCTTTTTAAATCACACAGATATCGGAATGAGCTGTCTCACTTCCGGGTCTGCACCGACGAGGCCTCCAAGATCTTCTCTGGCTTCCAGAGCAGTGATCGTCTGACCAAAGCCCAGCAGACCGCGGTCAATAACTGGATGGACCTGGCCAATGAGATGAAAGATGCCCTACGGTCGGCCACGCCCCTTGACCCCGCCCAGTTTGGACCGGTAGAAGGGCAGGAGAAGATCTGGGAGTTAGAAAGCAAACTCAAACAGGTGAGAGCCTTGTGGCCCAGTGGATTAGTCTCCAGACGTTGAAACAGGGGGTTGTGGGTTCAAATCCCAGCCATGGCGTAATTTCCTTTAGCATCCACATTGTGCCGCACTCAACCCAGGTGGGTGTTTCATAAAGCTCTTCGTAAGATACGATTGACTTTATGCAGGACTGGTGATCCTTTCTTGTCCTATGTGATATCCCTCTGTAAATGAGTTATGACCTAAGAACGTGTTCCAGTCGTGTGTAACTTTACGAACAGCTTTATGAAACACCCTTCAGGGCTCCGTAACACAAAGGTTTGCGATGAATTGCAAATATGAAAAAAACACTCTGATTGGTCCCTGGTCAATATTTTAAACCTAATGCGCGTGTAATGTTTATAATGATTGGTCAGTTGATTTAGCGATTGATCGCTAATCTTTGTGTTATGGAGCCCTGGTGAGGTGAATGAGTACCTGACCTTTTAGTGCTTGTGTGCAATAAGGCCACCTGGCTTGCATAGAGATGTTATATCAGAGTAAGAGAAAGGTGAAACAAGAAAGGCTTGAGCAATGTATTATCAGGCCCCATCTTTTAAAGTGTTGTGATTGATTTTTGATTGATTGATTCATTTATTTTCCACACTTCATAAACAGAAAAACAATACAGAGTAAAGATGGTATTACAAAATACAGTACAATATATTCCAGTGCATAAAGAAAACATACACTACACAAAACAATAAACCAAAATCTGAACAATACTTAAATCACACAAGAAGAGAAACAGTATATGTAAATGTGGGGGATCATTTAAAAAGTTAAAAACTTATAACATAATCCCAATTTTGTAAATAAAAGTTTGAATTTTGCAGAGAAAGACTAGAAAAAAAAATGAATTGAGGTAACTTAGTCTAGGAAATTAAAGTTTTTGCAGAAAAAATGTTTTTAGTTTATATTTAAATATATGAAGGGATAGAGAACTTTTGACATCTTCAGGGAGACTGTTCCACCACAACTATGGAAAGCCTGTAACGTCGACGTCTAAAATGCATGGTTATTTAAATTATTTTTTAGATATAATGTGTATTCATACATTCATTGTTTTCTTGACAGTTCAGTGTACTTCTCTTTGTTCACAAAGTACATTACTTGATACTTGATATAGTAATCCTTTGGTAGCTCATGCAGAAGCTATACTGGGATGATGAATAAAGTGAGCCACTGGAAGGGGTGTCATGAAGTGCAGAAATGATGATGGATAGACAAAACAATTTTGTATATACAGTTAAGCATGCTATGCTGTCAGAGTCCAAGTGAAAACCAAGCTTTTGACTTTAAATCATTTGCGATCCAACATGGGGCTGCATCATTCTGATAAGCAAATTTTCTGAAGAAAAAATTACTAAATTGATTTCCATATAGTTGGCGTTGATTGGATCAATCATAACTCTTTGTGAGACGGGGTCCTAGTTGATGACTCACTCCAGTCTGATAATCTGTATTTGATTTTTTCCCCAGGCATTGGCTGATCTAGCGAGTGATGAACAGATATTTGCTGATAAGAGAAGAGAAAATGAAGATCTTTTAGCCAGACTCCAAGATATGGTAAGAGAAAATAGACATACGGGGGTGAAAAATACATATTTATTCCAGATCTTTTAAAATTTAATTTATTCAAATGCATGTGAAAGTGTTAACATTGAACTTTAAAAGAAAAATGATTAATGAAGGTAAAAAGAAAGGCAGAATAAAAAAAGAGTAAAAAATCAATACGTTTTCAACACAGAAATATGTAATATTCCTTTGTTGTTCTTTTACTGAGATATCTTGTTCTATTCTTTTCCCCTACTGTCTTAGCACTTTTAAACTTTCAAATAAAATGCTTGAATTTTTTTCTAGATTATTATTATTATTATTGATTAAAAAAATAGACTGAAAGTGCAAGTTTGTATTGTTCCTGAGTTTTAATTAGATTCATTCAGTAAAAGGGCATCAGTCCAGTTTAACACAAATGTAGCACAATTTGACAATCCTGTTATTTTCCAAAAACATTTGACTGTTTTTCAATTTCCAGACTGAAACTACTTCAAAATGATTCTCTGTTGTGTTTTCTTTTCCCCCCAAAATAGAACGAAGGCATAAACAATTATTCAAAATTTTGTCGCTATTTTCTATCTCATTTGGAGTAATTAGGCTTTTGATTGATTGAGTGTAATGACACAGTGTTTTATTGACATTGGTTTTGTTTAAGAAAATGTAATAATGATTTTTTTTGAAGGAATCTGAAAGAGACCGTTGCTCCAACGAACTGGAGAGGGCGCTAGATAATGTTCGTCGTCTAGAGGGCGCTCTCATTGAACAGCAGACTAAAATCACAGAGCTTCAGTCCCAGTTAGGTCATGAGGTAGGGCTCCTGTTTTTATCTCTCATTCTGAAAGAAAGGAGTGTTTCATGAAAGGACTTATCCGACAGTTACCATAGTAACAGTGCCTCTCAACCAATCACAATCAAGGAAAGTTGCCAGATCTGACAACCTGTCAGACAAAAATGTTGATGAAAAGCTCTGAAAATTGTTATTTTATAATGTCACATTTGGTGGACACAGAGTAGCATAGTAAAAAATTTTAAATTTGCTTCTAAAAATAGAACCATGTATAGGAAATCTGAGGTATTTTGGTACCTGGCATGACAAGTAAATTTGCATATTGCATCAAGTTTTGGTCAACCTGATAGCCATTATTTGACTTTTAGGACCAAATGTAAACAACCAGGTGAGTGTTTCATAAAGCTGTTCGTAAAGTTACGAACAACTTTACGCACGACTGGAACATGTTCTTAGGTCATAACTCAATTACATAGGGATATCACATAGCACAAGAAAGGATCACCAGTCGTGCATAAAGTCATTTGTATCTTATGAACAGATTTATGAAACACCCTCGTGATATCCCGACACTGTACATATAACAGTCACTGTGGTATACATTGTTTTACCCAATAACTTCATAAAAAATGAGTCTAAGGGCCACTGCACACCTTACGACCCGACTGGTCCATGACTGGCTTGCGGCTGAGCGAGGGGAGATGTGACGTCACAGCTTTTGTCAGCTTGAGAGTCGCAGACTGGTCAGAGACAAGTCGCAAGGAAAATCGGAAGGATTTGACATGTCGAATCCTTACAACTTGATCGCAAGCTCAATTCAACTTCCAGCCAATCAGACAGCAGAGTTGCACGATGCGTATATTGTATACAATGCGTATACGCAGTAGTAAGCGCCATTTTCTCAATGGCTATGGCAAAAAGCAAAAAGCGCATGCGTGAGTCGCAGGCAATATGGTAATCGGATCGCAAGGTGTGCGGTGTCGATGCTTATGACTACCTTGCGATTCATCTCCCCTCACTCAGTCGCAGACCAGTGGGGTTGTAAGGTGTGCGGTGGCTTTAAATGGTACAAAATTACCAGTAAAATGTATGATGTCAATACAAATATAAATCTTGCAAATAATAAATGTATAATTTGTATTGAGTTATGCTGAAGGGTCGCAATTTATATCCCAACTTCATGGAAAGACCCAACTATAAAACGTGCAGTGATCCAACTCATCCTTTTTTCCAATTATAAGCATTTGAATATTGCAATCACTAATGCCATGGAGATCCTCCCATTGGCAATGCGACAAGGATGTGTGATGTCACATGTGGAAAACTTTCCCTTTGATCGACTATAAAATACCCCCAATATGTCTCTTTTGCTTTTTTCTTTTATGGTGATACAAACTTTTCATCCATGATGCATTCTTTATAAATCTGTATTACATGCTCTCCTATAGAAAGATCACATGATCTACTGATAGATGTGATAAAAGAGGCAGTTTAAGTGAAATATATGCAAAAGTAATGGGGAGAGTTGTTCACAAGTGACATCACACATCTTCGTCGCATTGCCAATAGGAGGATCTCCATAGCATTAGTGATTGCAATATTCAAATGCTCATAACTTTCTCATTATTTGTCTGATTTTTCTCAAACTTTTGTTGATCTGTTTCTTTGATTTTTCTGTTTTCACACAAGCTATCTTGTTCCAATGGTTTCATTCTCCTTTAAATCGTAGTGAGACAACTAAATGATGATGTACATGTAGCTATTCACTGCATCTATTTATTATTGTCATTGTAATTCATTATGTGAATGTAACAATTGAATCTTGTTCTTTCCCCACAGAGTGTTGGTGGTGGAGGTTTCGAGCTGCCCCTAGCTACCAGTAGAAGAGCTATGTCAGTACCTCCTCATGCAATGAGGACCAAATCAGCCTCGGGGAGTAACACAGCGAGGGATAAAGTTAGACCAGAGTCAAGGAGACTGCATACCAGTCCACCTTTGGTATGGAGGTTTATTTTGTAGATTTGTCATATTTTATTCTAGTGGTTTGGAATGAAAATGAACAATTGTTACTTAGGTGGTGATGATTTTGAGGAGGAGCTCTAGATGGTGGTGGTGGTTGTGATGATGATGATGGTGGTGGTTGTGGTGGTGGTGGTGATGATGATGATGATGGTGGTGGTGGTGGTGATGATGATGGTGGTGGTTGTGGTGGTGGTGGTGATGATGATGATGATGGTGGTGATGATATTGGTGGTGATGATGATGATGGTGGTGTTGGTGGTGGTGATGATGATGGTGGTGGTGGTGGTGATGATGATGATGATGGTGGTGGTGGTATTGGTGGTGATGATGATGATGATGATGGTGGTGGTGGTGATGATGATGGTGGTGGTATTGGTGGTGGTGATGATGATGATGATGGTGGTGGTGGTATTGGTGGTGATGATGATGATGGTGGTGGTGGTATTGTTGGTGATGATGATGATGGTGGTGATGGTATTGGTGGTGATGATGATGATGATGGTGGTGGTGGTGATGATGGTGGTGGTTGTGGTGGTGGTGGTGATGATGATGGTGGTGGTGGTATTGGTGGTGATGATGATGATAATGCTACTGTTGATGGTATTATGAATAGGACAATAACCAGTAATGGATATGGCGGTGATGATGATGATGATGATGGTGATGGTGGTGGTGGTGGTGATGATGATAATAATGCTAATGTTGATGGTATTATGAATAGGATAATAACCAGTAATGGATATGGTGGTGATGATGATGATGATGGTGGTGGTGGTGGTGGTGATGGTGATGATGGTGGTGGTGGTGATGATGGTGTTGATAATGCTACTGCTGATGATTTTAGTAATGACTGACGGTGGTATTATGAACCAATAATGAATATGGTGGTATTGACGATGATGGTGACGATGGTGATGATGGTGACGGTGATGACAATGATGAGAATGATGAGTGAAAATTTTGATGACAGTGGTCATGGTTGTGTTTTGTTTAGTTTATGATTTTGGTTTTAATGATAATTATGATTATTTGTAGTTACTTTCTCACCTTGAAAAATTGGAAAGTATGCAATTTCCTGACCTTCTTTGTTCCTACTAGTAGTGATGATTGTAATGATTTTAGTCATGTCAAATTTGACATATATCTATTCCTATCTTTTTTTTGTTCTTGATACAGTTCTCTCTTAATGATAATAATCAATTTAACCCTTAGTGATGATGATGTTAATTGTGGCAAATTTGAAATATGGAGGGAATAATTTTGCTTACCAAATTTGATAAGCATTGTTTGCTCATAAAGAGAAAAACTCTCAACCTTGTGTACAGTCCTATGTAAAAACATCTGCTACACTAAAGACGTTTTGTGTATAGCATTGTGGAGCAAATTGTGATGCGATATCAGATAAATGATTAGCTGAATATGGTATCAATTCCTTTCTTTGTTCTTGATGCAGTTCTCTCTTGAAAGGATAGTCCAAGGTTTCCGAGCGAGAAGCCAACTTCTCATCCGGCAGCTTGAAGACAACGATGCCGTCCTTCAGGAGAACCTCACAGACAGCAGTGGACCGGAAGACTCGGATACAGAAAATAAGTAAGACGCTCAAAGTATTGTTTAGTCCCAGGTAGTCATATCCATGTCTTTGGTCATGCAATACATGTAGTCCCAGATACCTATATTAAAGGTAAATGCCAGTTGTGGTAACGATATTAAAATGAGTTCGTACAGAATCCAATTAAATGACCACCAAAGTGTCTGTTTGTATAAATAAACATGTGCCAAAGGATTCTGGAAGAAATTGTGTAATTGCTGAGAAATTAGCAAATAAGCACAGGATTCGGGTCAAGCGTCGGGCCGACATTCAAAGCAATAATAATACACTGTCCCATGTGCACTTATCTGTGTTGGTGATCTTCAGTGTAAACATTTTTCAGCGTAGATTTCAAGATTTCACAAAGTTCAGTTTATGTAACTACCAGATCTAGATCCTCGATGATATACTGACAATTAAGCCTGGTTTTACAGACTTTCTCATGAAATCAGTGTTTACTGCAACTACTGGCATTTCTCTTTAATGTTGTATTCTTTAGCAGTGTGTATTGTCCTATTTATGCATATTGTATATTGACCAATTTGAATGTTTGGTTATTCAAGCATATGAAGATAATGTGAGTTTATTTGATTAAATTAAGATAAAGAAGATTATGAATATTGTACACATGGGGAATGTCTCATAGATTGGGGGCCTAAAAGCCCTCTTCAACATTTCTCCTGATAAATCTGCAACATGAAATATTTGCCCCACTTCATTTTATTTATTTTGTTTCAAGTCTCGTTCAACTTCTGAGACCAAATTTGCGGTCTCTTGGTGCACGGTTCTGACAAAAAATGACACAATATGTGCAAATTGCACATGCACTTTTGGAAATAATTAGACCACTTTATTACCAAGCTTTCATATGGTATGGTCTCATAATTATTGCCCAAGCTCTTTTTGAAACACCCTTTGAAGTAGCATGTATTCACAGCCAGATTTATTCATGTTGTATATCTAAAAGTGTATGTGGTCCCATATATGCATATTTCTGTGCTCATCTACCCATCTAAAATAGGAACTCCTATTTTTTTCTTGTAGGGCGTTGGGTCAGACATGGAGTAAAGAAGAGAGAGGAGGGTCTACTGTATCCTCAGCCAGACAGAGAAGAAGAACCCATGTCATGAATAACAAAGGTGAGGGGTGTCTTTCACAAGACACTTAGGCCCGAATTCACAAAGGTGGTTTTGAAAACCCATGGGTTATGTAGATTTCCTGTATAAATTACACTTATTCTACTGCATATATTAAAAAAATGTCCAATGCCGATGCACGCTTCTGTCACAGTGCGCCAAATTGATGCTTATTGCCGTGGTTATCCACACTATTTTATTCATGAATCCACTGTTTTGAATTAATGAGTCCACTCTTCAAACAGTAGACTCATGAATAAAATAGCGTATCTAACCATGGTAACAGGCGTCAATTTGGCGCATTGTGACAAAGGTGCGCATCAGTATTGGACACTTTTTAGTACTTGCGGTGAATAAGCGTAATTTATACAGGAAGTCTACATAAACCATGGGTTCAACCGAGGGTTTTTAAAACCACCTTTGTGAATTCGGGCCTTTGGGGGTGTTGCAAGAAAATATTTGCAATCGATCGTAAATGTTCTGCTGCAATTTTACAATTGATAGATCAATGTTAGCAGTAGCCAATCAGATTACATTGCTTGTTTCAAGAAGCAGATTAGCAATCAATCATAAATTTGCAATGAATTGTAAGACATATGAATGATTTAGGGACCAAAAATAGACTTGCAATTGATCGCAAGTTTCATGCAGCGCCCCCATAAGTCAGTGATTGTCATTGAATATTATGTTTACACCTATGTTCCTTTGTTTGATTGTGAATATTGAATAAAGTGATGATTACTGCCACATGTATGATATTCTACTGCACCATTCACAAGTAAAAAAAGAGAGTAGGCAAAACATTGAAAATTGGCATAGTTCAACATTTTTTTTAGGGGGTAGGGTGGGGTCAAATTTAAGTAAAAACTAAAAAGCAGCAGGTTTGACAATACAATACAATATAAGTATTTTACATAGCGCTCTTCACAATGATTGTACCACATCTCCTTACAAAATGAGCAAAATCAAAATTGTGAAAGAAAAAAAAAATGTTCATAAATAACAAGTAAATTAACTATTGAAAACAAATGTCTTTGATGACCGCTGAAATGCTCCCAGAGATGACGATTCACAGATGCAGCAGGGGAGCTGGTTCTTGAGGCGTGGCACGGCAGCAGCGAACGATCGGTCCCCTGATGAGGTAGCAGTTCTTGGACTGCCAACAGAGTGGTATCATTACCAGATCGTAGTACACGCCTTTCACTCTGGTACGGAAAACTTAGGTCATTAAGATTTGGTGGAGCACAATTATGGATGCATTTGTAGGGGATGGTTGTATGTGACATACTTATGGACAGGAAGCCAGTGTAATTGATGTAAAAGGGGAGAGGCATGATCATGCTTCTGACAACGGTCAGATTTTTATTGGCCTTATAAACAGAACTATGATCAACTTAATTCATTTCTTATCTTGTTATCCCTCTTCAAATCTCAGCTACAAATAGTACCATGGTCAAGTCCAGGTCAGACCAGGACATTCCTTCTGAGGACGTTGACCTGAGGTCAAGCGTCGAGGCGGGTCAAGAGCGTGTGAAGGCATCCCAGAGGAACATGCAGGAATCCCATCAGAAACTGAGGGATCTTACATTGAATATCAGGTAGAGTGAAAATACAATCCTTATAAACTGAGGGATCTTACATTGAATATCAGGTAGAGTGAAAATACAATCCTTATAAACTGAGGGATCTTACATTGAATATCAGGTAGAGTTAAAATACAATCTTTATAAACTGAGGGATCTTACATTGAATATCAGGTACAGTTAAATACAATCCTTATAAACTGAGGGATCTTACATTGAATATCAGGTAGAGTTAAAATACAATCCTTATAAACTGAGGGATCTTACATTGAATATTAGATACAGTTAAAATACAATCTTTATAAACTGAGGGATCTTACATTGAATATCAGGTACGGTTAAATACAATCCTTATAAACTGAGGGATCTTACATTGAATATCAGGTAGAGTTAAAATACAATCCTTATAAACTGAGGGATCTTACATTGAATATCAGGAAGAGTTAAAATAAAATCCTTATAAACTGAGGGATCTTACATTGAATATTAGGTAGAGTTAAAATACAATCCTTATAAACTGAGGGATCTTACATTGAATATCAGGTACGGTTAAATACAATCCTTATAAACTGAGGGATCTTACACTGAATATCAGGAAGAGTTAAAATAAAATCCTTATAAACTGAGGGATCTTACATTGAATATCAGGTAGAGTTAAAATACAATCCTTATAAACTGAGGGATCTTACATTGAATATCAGGTAGAGTTAAAATACAATCCTTATAAACTGAGGGATCTTACATTGAATATCAGGTACAGTTAAATACAATCCTTATAAACTGAGGGATCTTACATTGAATATCAGGTAGAGTGAAAATACAATCCTTATAAACTAAGGGTTCTTACATTGAATATCAGGTAGAGTGTAAATACAATCCTTATAAACTAAGGGGTCTTACATTGAATATTAGGTAGAGTTAAAATACAATCCTAAGGGATCTTACATTGAATATCAGGTACAGTTAAAACACAATCTTTATTAACTGAGGGATCTTACATTGAATATCAGGTACGGGTAGAATACAATTGTTATAAGTTATATGATTGATTTGCGAGGACAAGTCCACCCCAACAAAAAGTTGTTTTAGATAAAGAGAGAAAAATCAAATAAGCATTACACTGAAAATTTCATCAAAATAGGATGCAAAAGCAAGTTATGACAATATTGTAAGATTTGCCCAATTTCACAAAAGAGTTATGTATATTTTGTACATCCTTGTCATTATGCAAATGAGGGTACTGATGATGTCACCCACTCACTATTTCTTTTCCATGTTATGTGCTATTGTCCTATTTATGAACAGAAGTCCATCAATTTTCCCCAACAACTTCTCTCTTTCTCTCTGTCCCCTCTCTCCTCCTCTCTTTATATCTCATCTCTCTCTCATCTTTTCTTTCTCTTTTTTTTATCTCTCCTTCTCTTTCTCTTTCTCATTACAGATTGAAAGAAGAACTGATCCGTGAGTTGGCCAAGACAAGTAAAGAATCTGAGGCGGCCAACAAGAAATACTCCAACAAAATCAAACAGTTGGAAAAGGTGGGATGTTTCCCTATTCAAGCTCTATGGTCCTGGGGCTGATTCACTAAGAGAGTTAAATGTTCCTAAGAGTCATGCTTAGATGCTGACAGGCACATGATATATAGCCCATTTTACATAACAAATAATACACTTTTTAAAATTTGTGATGTTATCGACGGTACGGGCATGTCAGGTTTTTGCAAGAAAATGCAACGTACTCTGCTTGAGATCCTTGAGCTTTCGCATATTGCAAATACCCTTGAGTGTGCTGCATCGCCATAACACACTCATACATGTGCATTATTTGTTTTATATTTTGATTTTATAGGATGCACAGAAAGCAAGGCAGGAATTGGTCGAAGCAAGACGACACCTCCATGACCTGGGGTCAAAGGGCGAGATGGAAACAAAGGAGAAGAACAAATTAGAAGATGAATATCAGAAGAAGATGGAGAAAGCACATTCAAAGGTCAAAGAACTTATGAAAAAACAACAGGTGAGGATAATAGACGGATGTATAGATAGATAGGTAGATAGATAATGAGATAGATAGATAGATATATAGATAGGTAGATAGATAATGAAATAGATAGATAGATGTATAGATAGATAGGTAGATAGATAATGAGATAGATAGATAGATATATAGATAGGTAGATAGATAATGAAATAGATAGATAGATAGATATATAGATAGGTAGATAGATAATGAGATAGATAGATAGATAGAGAGATAGATAATGAGATAGATAGATAGATAGAGAGATAGATAATGAGATAGATGGATAGATAATGGATGGATAGATATATATTTATATATATAGAGAGAGAGATAGAGAGATAGATAGATTGATCGATAGATAGATATATAGATAGATAGATAGAAAGATAGATAGATAGTTATAGATAGATAGATGGGTAGATGGATTGATGGATGGAAGGAAGGATGGATAGCACGAATTTTCTATTGTATTATGATTTTGTTTCCCTTCAGCAGATTTTTCTATCACATAGTGGCATTTTTTTCATTTTTAGTTTGTGCATTTAAATCTGTTCATAAATTAATTTAATTGAGTAATTTTTTTTTCATCAATAAATTGATTAATCATATGATTTATTTTTTTATCCAGGAATCTGAGAGAGTTCTTAAGTTGCAGACACAGAGAGAGAAGAAAATTGAAGATCTTGAGATCAACGTTGGTCGGATGAAACAACATCAAGAGCTACTACAAGCTAGGCTAAAAGAAGAGGGTGAAAGAAAGCTGAAACTTGAGGTATGCACCCCTATTATAAGAATAGATCATTGCTATTTTCCATGTAATTGATGCACTTAGATGATAACATTTCTTTTCTTTGGGGATGATGGAAAAGATTTTAATTGATATTGGTTGGATGAAACAGCATCAAGAGCTACTACAAGCTAGGCTGAGTAAAAGAGGGTGAATGACAGCTAAAACTTGAGGTATGCACCCCTATTACAGCAATGGATCAGTCCTGTAGTCTATGTAGCTGGTATATATTTGGATTGTACCATTTCTTCTAAGGGGATGATTGAAGTCACTTGAAACTACAACAAAGAGAGGATAGGGAACAAAAACCTTTAATTTGAGGAACGTGTATTACCCCTGTATTAGGAATTATCTATTCATGTTATAGACTTATCGATTCTGCCTTTTTTTTCAAATATCACAATATTTAAAAAGTGAGAAGGGAGGGGAAATATAGATTCAGCTTGGGTTCTATAGCAGTACGCATACCATAGTAATGGGGATTTCCTGCTTTCTGCTTATCTAGCACACTTGTAGATTTTTGAAAAAAAGTGACATAAAGCATATTTGTTTAGTAAAGTGTAGGAGCTTATTAAAGGTTTTTAATTATATGAAAATATTTGTTGAAAATGCTTTAACTTGATGATTACTTAAACTTTGTGGAAGGTAAATTCATGCAGAGTGTAATGTATAATGATGAAAAGTATTTGTATACCACCATCTATCTAGAAATAATCTATTCTGAGGCAAGCTGTCATCATTACCCTGACTTTAGCTCGAGCTTCCTTCCTGCCTTCAGTGCATAAATGGAATTAATCTTACTGGGTACCCATTTACCT